>NC_086113.1:32241746-32866746 GCF_963921235.1 Mobula hypostoma
AAAAAAACTATGGAATTTGTTTCAATCATTTTTATCATTCATTCTGTGTGCAGACGGTGTACCTTTTCTCTCTATTACAATAATCACATTCTCATGCATGTTAATGTGCTTCTTACACCTGCAAAAGGATGGATGGGTTCAGAGCTTGTCATGGCCGAAGTTGTTACAGTTTGTCTGGGGGACTGTTCACCTAATCTAGCAATTAAAGTCCCCCAGGGAGGTGCACCAAATAGGAACGCAATTGGATGTTGTCTGGGACTACAAATACCTGGGAACTCACCTGGACAATAAACTGGACTGGACTAAAAATACAAAGGCACTGTACAAGAAGGGACAGAGCAGGCTGTACTTCCTGAGGAGGCTCCGGTCATTCAACGTCTGCAGTACTGTGCTGCAGATGTCCTATGGCTCAGTGGTGGCCAGCATTCTGTTCTACGCTGTAGTCTGCTGGGGCAGCAGGGTGAGAGCAGCTGACGCCAAGATCGATAAGCTCGTCGGGAAGGCTGGTTCTGTTCTGGGGGTGGAACTGGATTCCCTGCTGGTTGTGTCTGAGAGGAGGATGCTGCAGCAGCTACGGAGCATTATGGACAATCCATCTCAGTGACATACTGGGCAAACAGAGGATCACTTTAAGTAACAGATTGATTCCACCAAGGTGCACCACTTTTCTCCCTGTGACAATAAGACCCAACACCTACTTAAGTATACAAGTATATGGTTACATTACACAAATGTATTTTGCACTGTAACTTTTTAATATGCATTTTGTATTTTTCGTACCTCAATGCTTACATTTTGTATATTAAAGTATATATTTCTGACCGAGCAACCCTGCAACAGTAATTTCCTTCAGGATAAATAAAATTTTATCTTATTTAGCCCCAGCATGTACATTCTGATGGTGCTGCCAGACCTTGTTCTCCAGAACATAGTCATGTACCGATAATGACAATGCCCAGATCTGCCCTCTGGCTGAAGCCCTCTGAAAAATCGTCTTGGTTTCACCAAGAATACCCTTCAGAGATTAGTGATCAAGTGTAAAATTCAGGCCATTCATCTTTTAATGTAATTTTATTACTCTGTCAATGATAGTTACTGTAATTCTGTGAGCATTGTCTGGTTGAAGAGATCTTGACGCAAAATCAATCAAATTCTTATCTCCATTCTCCACGTGATATGATAAAGCATCCATAACACCATCACGAGAATAAAGTTACAGACTATAACTTGCGATAATCATTTGCCAGCAAAAATGTGATTAACTAAGTATTTAGTTGCTATCCTTGGTCATTAGCCAAAACCTGTTAGTCCGAAACCTGTTGGCTGAGCTCAGCCATGAATCAGATGGCCTACAGAGAGCGTTTCACCTCGACCAGTCTAGGAAATTTTTTGTTTACCAAGGAGGTTATCATTACAATATGTCACTGGAGTATAAGAGATGACTGTATAGATGTGCATAAAATCATGAGGGGGATAGATGGGGTCAATGCACTGATCCTTTACCCAGGATTGGGCAACTGGGTTTAAAGTGAGAGTGATAAGATGTAATATGAACCTGAGGGGTAACTTTTTCTTCCCCCTGAGAGGTGGGCAGTGTACGCAATGAGCTTCCAGAGGAAGTGGGGGAGGCAGGCACATCAACAACATTTAAAATGTACTTGAACAGGTGTATGGGTAGGAAAGGTTTATAGGGATACAGGCCAAACACTGACAAATGGGAGTAGCCCAGGTGGGAATCTTGGTCAGCATGGACAAGTTAAGCTGATTCTCTATTCCCTAGAGCCATTTTCTAACGTGATCACTGATGACACGTCATAGCAGATCTGTGCTGCATATAGGCTCTGCTGTTTGATATTATTTCAAAGTAGACCCAACAAAGCTTCAGAAGTCCTCTGTGGGTGTATCAGGCTGACCCTGGAAGCACTGTTTGAAGTACATACTGTTCTGGAAATCACCAGTGAAACTCAAGTTCCCTGTGGAGACTGGTTGCTGCAGGCATCTCCCTAATTATCAGCATTTTTATGCTCTGCTTATTTAGAAAGGCTTTTAAAAATCCTCTCTTTTCCCCATTCATTCTGCAATGCTATATTTTGTAACATCCTGTTGTTTTTTCACATTTGTTGTTGCAATCAATATTACCACATGTGATGAGAACTTCACACAAGCAAGGAATTGCATTGCACTCTGGTGTATATGTCAGTAAACTAATCTGAATCTCACCTCTTCACCTGATGCAATTAAGGTCCATAGCCCGGCATCACAGTTTAAAGACAAAGCAACTGTGCTCTTGGTCTCTGTGATTCTCAGTCAAAGACACTTGAGCCTCCATCCTTCATGGGAGAAGTCCTTCCAGTCCCTCTTTCATGCCTGCATCCTCATGCTCATTGCTCCCCAAATGGTTTAACCAATAATAAAAGATTTTCTTTCATTTTACTGGATGTGTATATTGCTGCTGTCCCTAATTGTCCTTCAGAAAGTGATGACATGACACCTTTTATGAAATTCTGACTCACAAATGCCTGTGAAGAGTTCTGTGTGTAAAGTGAGAGGCGGTTATGAAGAATTGTGCATTTAAAGAATGCAGGAATAGAGCATCCAGAGGAGTCAGGGTGGTATCAGAGTGTCTGGCTTTCTTTTCTTCTTGCTGAAGTCAGAGTACTTACATTTCCGTGTTCACTCTGTCACTTCCTTGATGAAACAAAGAGAATGTGTAAGATACAGGCTTTTACAAAGCAAGTAAGTCAAAACATAAATGTGTCACAACACCCTTGCCTGTCTCCTTAGTATTTTGAAAGCCATCTTTTCTAAAGTACTCAAAAACGTTCAGTGCTGTTAAACCAGAAAGATGTCCCACATTAGCAAAGTCAGACAAAAGCTGATATACAGTATTTGGAAGAGGTTCTGGCTAAAGGGAAGGGTGAGATGGTGGAGAGATTAAAAATGAGGAAAATAATTTTATAATCAAAATATTGACTAAAAACAGGGATGATGGGTGAATAGGGCATAATTTGGATAAGTGATTTCTGGTTAATGGAGCGTGAATTGAGAAGACAGCTGGGGATAACTGTTAAGCTAATAAAAGAATGGAGAAGGTTTTCAACAGTAAATCAGCGAAGTCAAAGGAAAAATGAGTAATATTATGGAGATGTAAGTAAGCATTCTGGGTGGTGGAGAAGACATGGAGTTGAAATCTCTTCCTTGGGTTAAACAAGGTGCCAATATTTTGATCAGCCCACTTAACAGAGTTTGTAGTGTCAAATTATTCATTTAGAATGAGTTACAGTCCATCCAAGACTGCTCGTGAGTCAAGCAGCAGACTCAGGAACCTGCTGTAAGTTCTGCTGTATGGTGTAGAGTCTGATGGCTATACACTTGCCACCTTACAGATGTTCCTTGAAAAGGATTCAATTCTTTTATTAACCAGATGTTGTACGGTCGTGTAGATCCAGTATCCCGGCGGCAATTATCCTGCATTCATTTTCCTACTGGTTTTTTTTCTCACATAAATATATTATCTGAACTATCAAATCAATAATGTCAGCAACTGATTCTTTCTTGACAGTCACAGATTGCAACTTACCATTGCTGTTCTGTCACTGATGGTTTATAGTCTGATTGGTTGAGTCTTCTGAAGGGAGGACACAAAAGGCTCAAGGTGTGGTTAAATAGAGAAGCCATCTATGGAGAAAATTGTATACTGATATCTAGTTCATGGAGATGAGTTATAAGGCCCAGTGAGGGTATGCGAATGTTAGCCAGCTGAAGAAAGAAGTGCATAGCTGTATCATCTGGTACATGGTTATATCACTAAAGTAATACTTTAAAGTAAATTAGAAGATATCCTGGAATGAGGGAGAAGTAAGATGTAAGATCATCCATTGGTAATCCAAACACCATTGGCAGTCAATACAAACTCCTTTATATTGTGGAAATATATCTGTAACCCTGACTTCTTCATGAATTTGTAAGTTTTGTAAAATGTAATGTGAACAAGATGGAGTCTAAGAAGTCCCAAGATACTTTGCTGGTTTGCATGGGAAAACCGACAAGTGTGTTTGTGTTATCTGGGAGCAAACTATTTTCTTTGATGACGGGTATTTTTTTAAGGTTCAAGGGAATGTTTTGACAACAGGGGGCAGCAGGATGGAGCTTATAAAGAGCAAATGTGAGAATGAGATAAGGAAGAAGATAACAGAGGAATGGAACGTTATGGACTGAAGCAACCTAATCACTGGTCTTTGTGGGAAAAAATATAAAAATATTTGAAGCAGAAGATCAGAGCTATATTTTCAGACAAAACTTGGCTGGAAGTATACTTCCCCTTGCATATAAAGTAATAAAATACATTAATAATGTGATCCACTCTGAATTTGTTGTAGGTTGTTTGTGTATATTATAAGACTTAGTTGAATGGTACATGACAGATTTTGAAGGTTCCGAGATTTGCTTCTCTGAGAGCAGCAGTGACATGGGAAATTCCGAGGACAGAACTGCCTAGGGAAAGCTTGTCAGGAAGCAGCAGCCGCTGAATTTGGTTTTAGCCCTATACACTGCGATCAATGCTATGGCCTTGAGTGGATCAGTTTCTCTTATCATGATTCCAATGCATCTGGCGTACTGACAGAAACTTTGAGTAGGGAAGGAGGTCAACCTAGATCTGGGATGTGTGAAAGAGATGTGCACGATCGTATTGGATACTTGTTAGTGTTGGGGACACATACAGGTTGACCTAGCATCTGGGATGCATGTATATATACAGTGGATGTTTTTTTTCATGTTGTGGGACACCTATACAGCTCGATCTAGCATCGGGGGTGCGTAAAATTTTTTCTGAGTATGAGGAAGGAAATTAGTCAGCTATTCAATAACAAAAGAGTGTCAGAGAAACTGGGTGCTAGAACTAAATGCTGAAGTTTATTAAACCCTACGGGACACTGGTAAGTTGTTGGAATATTGGTAAATGTAAATAGAGCAAAATAATGATAAAGTAAAAAATGGGGCAGGGTGTGTCGTTCCATGATCCTGAACGAGAAATCAGCACATCAAAAGAAAAAGTAACACTGGAAATAATACGAAGTGTTTAAAGCAGATACAACCTTTTGCACAGAGGGGAATAATATCTACTTCTGGATCTGAATGAGGGGAAGAAGATGAATATGGAAATATGGATTGGACTGATGTAGCAGATAAAGTGACCAGATACCCTAACCCAGTACTGTCAGAGAGAGAAGTGCCAGGGCAGGAAATCAAAACCAAAATATAACATACACTACCCCTTATTGGGTACAGCAGCTGAGGGATATTGTTAAGGATATCAGGACATACGTGCCTGGAGATGACTAGAGATTTGTTCCAAGTAATTATTCTACCTTGCCAGAAGCACAGCGACATGCTCCTGGAATAAATGAAGAATTAAAGAATGCGATACTGATTGCTATGGGTAATAACAATGGGGACAAAATAGATGATTTACATAAATGTTACCAGAGAAAAGGAGAACTCTCCACTGCATTTGGATCCCATTTGTGGATGGTGTTCCCAGGGGTATATGCCCACCAATATTAGGTCAAGATCATTTAGAGTCGAACCCCATAAATAGATGCTTAAGAACACTAGTGTCTCATAGTTACCGATGAATTTAGAAGATGTTGGAACTGTTTGATCCCGCTGACCCTACGTACTTAGGAAAGTAGTTAGAGCATGGGAGAAGGAGCTGCAGGAGCTAGATTTGAACTTCAGGAATATTCCGGAGGCAGCTAAAGGGGCTTCCCTTGGAAAAAATATATGGGATATCGTGTGGGGAAATCCAGGTCAGGGGAAAAGCCAGCAGAGAGCTTATAGAAGGGAAGTAACACAGCACTGAAACCTAATCAGAGAAGTTATTGCAAGCTCAAATCTGTTGTTTCACCTGTGGTAATGGGAGTCATTATTCTTGAAAATGTAGAGCAAATGTGGAAAATGTAGAGTTAATGTAAAATAAATCCAAAAATAAAATTTGATTTGAGTCACAGAAGGATCAGAATATGTTGAAATTTTGACCATAAGACCATAAGGCATACGAGCAGAATTAGGCCATTTGGCCCATCGAATTTGCTCTGCCATTCAATCATGGCTAATCCTTTTTTTCTCTCCTCCTCAACCCCATTTCCCAGCCTTTGATGCCATGTCCAATCAAGATCCTATCAATCTCTGCCTTAAGTACACCCAATGACCTAGCTGCCACAGCTGCATGAGGCAACAAGTTCCACAAATTCACAAATTCCACTCTGGCTAAAGAAATGTCTCTGCATCCCTGTTTTGAATGAACACACCTCTATCCTGAGGCTGTGCCCTCTTGCCCTATACTCTCCCACCATGGGAAACATCCTTTCAACATCTACTCAGTCTAGGCCTTTCAACATTCGAAATGCTTCCATGAGATCCCTTTCATCCTTCTAGATTCCAGTGAGTATAGATCCAGAGCCATCAAATGTTCCTCGTATAATAACCCTTTCATTCCTGGAATAATCCTTGTGAATCTCCTCCAGACCCTCTTCAATGCCAGCACATCTTTTCTAAGATGAGGGGCCCAAAACTGTTCACTATACTCAGGGTGAGGCCTCACCAGTGCCTTATCAAATCTAAGCATTACATCCCTGCTCTTGTATTCTAGACCTCTTGAAATGAATGCTAACATTGCATTTGCTTTCCTCACCACTGACTCAGCCTGCAGTTAACTTTTAGGGTGTTCTGCACAAGGACTCCCAAGTCCCCTTTCATCTCAGGTTTTTGGATTTTCTCTGTTTGGAAATTAGCCTGCTCATTTATTTATTCCACCAAAGTGCATGACCATGCATTTTCCAACATTGTATTTCATTTGCCACTCTCTTGCCCAATCTCCTAATCTGTTTAAATCCTTCTCCAGCCTTCCTGTTTCCTCAACACTACTTGCCTCTCCACGAATCTTTGTATCATCTGCAAACTTGGCAACAAAGCCATCTATTCTATCATCTAAATCATTGATATACAGCATAAAAAGAAGCAGTCCCAACACTGATCCCTGCGGAACACCACTAGTCACTGGCAGCCAATCAGAAAAGGATCCTTTTATTCCCACTCTTGGACTCCTACCAATCAGCCAATACTCTAACCATGCTAGTAACTTTCCTGTAATTCCATGGACTCTTAACTTGGTAAGCAGCCTCATGTGAGGCACCTTGTCAAAGGCCTTCTGAAAATCCAAATATACAACATCCACTACATCCCCTGTATCTATCCTAGCTGTAATCTCGTCAAAGAAATCCAACACGTTTGTCAGGCAAGATTTTCCCTGAAGGAAACCATGCTGATTTTGTCCTATCTTGTCCTGTGGCACCAAGTACCATCACCTCATCCTTAACAATTGATTCTAACATCTTCCCAACCACTGAGGTCAGGCTAACTGGTCTATATTTTCCTTTCTTCTGCTTTCCTCATTTCGTAAAGAGTGGAGTACCATTTGCAATTTTCCAGCCCTCTGGCACCATGCCAGAGTCCAATAATTTTTGAAAGATCATTGCTAATACCGCCACAATCTCTAACACTACCTCTTTCAGAACCCTAGGGTGCAGCTCATCTGGTCTAGGTTGCCTAAGTACCTTTAGGTCTTTCAGCTTTTTGAGCACCTTCTCCCTTGTAATAGTAACTGCATCCACTTTTCTTCCTTCACACACTACAACATCTGGCACACTGCTAGTCTCTTCCACAGTTCGGTTAGCGTATGGGGATTTCGTGCTTTAAACTTGTTGAATGTTGTACTATGCATGAAGAAATACTTACAACATTTCTTTGCTTTAGAGTTTTAGACTGGCATATTTCCTCAAAGCTGTTGAATTGTAACTGAATGTTCTGGTAATGGTTTAACCCTTAGGAACAAGAGATTTTCTAAAAATGGTTTGAAGTGTGAATGATTTTGCATATGAAGTGCAGCCACAACTGAGTTCCTCTTAGTGAGAAAAATATATCTGTGTGTGTGCCTATATGAGAGAGCGAGAGAGAGACAGAGAGAGAGAGAGAGAGCAAGAGAGTGCAAGTGCTGTTTTACGAGACTGGTGCAACTTCTTAAAGGCACAATTTGTTAATATGTGCCATCTCCACCCAACAGTTTTTCCTCTTTTCCTTGGTCCTTCAAAACAATGTGTAAAAGCCTTTCACAATGGGTATTTTAAATTGTGAAGTTAATTCAAGGAAGAATAGTGCAAGTTTTTTGTTTTGTCTTGTCTTTTTTTTGGAGGGGGTTGTGTTTCTTTTTTCATGGAATTTATTTTAGAAAATCTCAGGTCATTTACTGGCCAGGTGTAATCTGAATTGAGATAGAAATTTGTGCATCTGTGTTCCAGACATGAGAGGCTCACGTTTCGGAGGGAAATGAGCATTTGGGGGAAATTCCTCACTGGAAGATAATTAAATTGGGAATCTGAAATTAACAAATTTGGAAAGATTCGAATATTTTTGAAAGCAATTCTAAAAGTTGCTTTCCGAATAAGACTGTTTTCTTTTATAGAATATAAAAGATGTTGCCCGAGACCTTCGACATATTCATTTTGAGTTTTAGATTCCTTAAAAAAGTTTTGATGCAATCAGTGTATTGCCATGTAAATTGCAAATGGAAGAAGGTAAGAAGTTTCCCCAGGGGGCTGCTACTCTAATACAGCACGTGGATGACTTCCTGTCAACCTTGTCAAGCAAGGAATTCTGTGAGCAAGACCCCTCTTTGTTTTACATAAACTAGCTAAGAAGGGTCATAAAGTAGCAAAGCAGGAACTACAGTTTGTACAGCCAAAGTTACTTGTATCCCAGGATACAAGGTCATTTATTAAGATTTGGATCAAAGCAATAGTTTAAGTCCCACAAACAGCTACTGATAGGGAAATGAAGCATTTCCTGGGGATGACTGTGTATGGTAGACAGTGGATTTTAGATTATGCTGCTATTGTTAGCTCCCTAAAGAAAGTATCTCTTCCCAGTCAACCAGATCCGTTATACCCCAGAAGGTGATGAAGCATTTGAACGTATAAAAGAAGCAATTATATCTGCCTGGGTTTTGGGCCTCCCAGACTATGGTAAGAAGCTTCATCTTTTCTTCATGATGAATAGTTTGTTCACATTCTTTCGATTCAGGATCACAGGGAAAGACAAAGGCTGATTATTAATTTCAGAGCTTAGGCTCAATAACTAGAGGTTTATCGGATTGTCTTCCAGCAGAGGCAGCCTCTTGCCTTGCTGATTCACTGGGTCACATGCCACTTTACCCCCGTGAGACAAACTAAGTATGAAATCCAGTTATTAATAAGCCTGAATCTTACAAAAATACTCGCTGTGCAACTTTTATGACCACCCTTCTCCCCATGGATGAAGACAGAAATCCATACACTACTGCAAAACTGTTACACAAGAAGTAATGATACTTCATGTGGACCTTACTGATACTCCTATTGTTAATGCCAATTTAATCTTCTTTGATGGTCCGGCTTTATGAAATGATCTGGGAAAAGCTGGGTTGTAAACAGCCCGATAGACTCACTGTGGCCCCAGGTAAATTGATACAGTGGATTGCCTGATATCTTTACAAGTTCACAGAGGCAGGCAAGAGGGAATTATTAATTAAATAAAGCAAACTTGGTATGCCCCTGGAGTATCTCAAGTTGTAGAACAAACCTGCAATGTATGAGATGTGAGATGTACCTCACAAAATCCAGGAAAACTGGTTTATACCCTACCGTCAGATTGTCCTTTGTGAACGCTTACAGATAGACTTTATTGATCTGTCTTAATGTAAATGGTATGTCATTATTGATGTGTTCTCACGATGGTTTAAAGCATTTCCTTGAAGAAAGAATGAATCAGTTACAGTAGTGAGATGTTTGCTAAAGAAAATAATCCTGTGATTTGGGATTCCCTGGAAAACTATCTAGTGACAATGGTAGCTATTTCACTGATAAAGGAATTAAAGAAGTACACAAAGCCTGCCAGTTGAATCAGCATTTTGATTCTCAGTCAGAGGGCCGAGTGGAAAAGATGAATGGAACAATTTAGGATTAAATTTAGCAAAATGAGTGAGGAAACTGGATTAAAGTGGAAACAGCTGCTGCCTTTGCTTCTGAAGGATATTCGAGCCACTGCTAATACAATGATTCATTTGCCTCGACATGAAATCATAATGGGACGGCCCTGCACAAGCCATATGATGCGCCAATGGCAGTTAAGCAGATGGATGTACGTAACCTGGATGAGAGTATTCTGAATTATTGTTTTGCCCTGATTACCAGATTACCAGATATCATCAACAGGTAAAGGAAGCCCAGCAACCATTAGTAGACGCTAAGTGCCATGACATCGAGGCCGGAGATTATGTGGAAGCTCAGACATTTAATAAGAAAGATCTGTTTGGAACCTTAATTTGAAGGACCATTCCAGGTATTGCTGGTTACTAATACAGCCACTAAGTTAAAAAAAAATCCATCGTAGATTAATGCTTCTCACTGTAAGAAGATGTCTAACAATGTGAAAAAAAATATATAAAATCACTGCAAATCCTCATGATAGGGGTTGAATTAGCCCATGTCTTTTCTCTGCCAGATGCAATTGCTTTCTTACCAATGACTTGCAAATGTGCAAACAGGACAGATGTCCTAAGTTGCTCCGTTTGAATGGGTATCCAGGCACATGGAAGTGGGTGTGTTTTTTTTTACCAGTGCCCTTTAATGGAACAGAGATGAACTGTTACTTAAATTAGTCCAAGTCCCCGACCATGGATATGCTGGTACAATGATACTGGGATTCAGAAACAAAAACCCCTTCCTCCACTTATTGGAACAGCCAGAATGTCATTGGGGGAAGATCCGGACATAAATTTGCTTTAGAGGATGTTATATATCTCTGTAAGCCAATTCAAATCCAGAGTAAGAGGACTTAGTGTTGTCCCTGGGGAAGGTAACATTTGTCCATGGAACTGGTAAAGCAGCACAGGAACTGATTAACATGACATCACCTTTGGAAAAGTTGTCAAGTAAGACTGCATATGCTCATGATCAAACCCAACAAGCAATATCTAAATTGTTGGCAAAATTGGCGGTGGTCTGTACAGCTGCATTGAAAAACTGGATGGCTTTGGACCTCGTTTCATCCAAGAAAGGAGGCATGTGTGAACTGATTGGGCAAGAATGTTGCATTTACATGCCAGATGAATCTGAAGACATAACTCACTTTGCAGATCATATCCAAGCGGCTATTGAAAAGATTAAAAAAGTGGGAGATTAGTTTTTTGATGACAACACTCCAGGGAGAGGATGGTGGGTAACTATCCTGCATTATGGTATAACCTTTGGTATAATCAGTAGAGCTACTAGGACTTGATGTTTCAGTTCCTATGGTAAATCGGCACTCTCGATATTGGCAGTGGGCTTGAAGTGGTGACAAGGAGGGAGGGTAGGTACGTCATCAGGGTCATCAGGTGGGCACCCTCCTTCTTTGACATTTCATTGATAAGCCCATGATGTCTCCAGAGGGCTCAGCAGTGCTACCTGGCGTCCGAGATACACACCCCCCACCCCCTCAGTTCCATACCCTCCCGTCTTCATCTTGCAGCCCAGTTGTTTTCTTTCCTTTTAATCCAAATCCAATTGCTGCTTTCTATTCTTTTACGATTTATGAAAGAGGAGAACGGGTACCTGTTGATCCAGACTAGGAAAAGGGGATTTTGTTTAACTAAAGTTCTAAGACTGCATCATTATTTGAATATTCAAAATCATTCTGATTACTGTACTCGTAACTTAACAATTATGCTTTGATGATTATTGTGTTGCCATGAAATGACAAAAAAGAATGGAATGTAGAATTATATCTGTAACCCTGAATTCTTTATGAATTTGTAACTTTTGTAAAATGTAATGTGAACAAGATAAAGTCTAATAAATCCCAAGGTAATTTGCTGGTTTGCATGGGAAAACTTACAAATGTGTTTGTGTTATCTGGGAGCAAGCTATTTTCTTTGATGACAGGCAATTTGTTTTATGGCTGGAGGGGATGTTTTGATAACAAAGAGAAACAGTATGGAGCTTCCAAAGATCAAATGTGAGAATGAGATAAGGGTGAAGATAATAGAGGAGTGCAATGTTATGAAATGGAGTAACCTAATCATTGGTCTTTGTGTAGAAAAAAAGTATAACAGCACTTGAAACAGACGATCAGAGCTATATTTTCAGATGAAACTTGACTGGAAGTATACTTCCCCTTGCAAATAAAATAACAAAATACATTAATAATGCGATCCACTCTGAATTTGTTGTAGTTGGTTTCTGTATATTAATGACATAGCTGAATAGTATATGACAATACAAACAAGTTAATTCAGCATTGCCTGTTGTCTACTATTTATCTACTATCAAATGATTATGCTTCATTTTACCCTGGAAAAGAGAGCAAATTGTGTTGGTGAGTAAAATGAAATTTGCTTGCATGACATATAGTGTGCAACCGTTGTTTAATATGACTGGAACCTTGCGTGAATAGTCAATGTGTAATCATATGATGAACTATGAATTTTAAATAGGATCAAGTTGACAGGGATTTTGTGATTGATGGCACTGTGGTGTTTTGAATAATGTCAGGATCAGGTTTAATATCACTGGCATTTGTCATGAAATTTGTTGCTTAGCAGCAGCAGTATATAACATTACATTAATATTTTTTGAACTATAAAATATATGTATAAAAAATTTAGAAAGTAATTCCAAAAGAGAGCAACAAGTTAATCAGGTTCATGGGTTCCTTGCCCATTCAGAAATCTGATGGGTGAGGAGATAAAGCTGTTCCAAAGCATTCAGTGTGTGTCTTCAGGCTCCTGTACCACCTCCTCGATGGCAGCAATGAGAAGAGTACATGTTATGGGTGAAAATGAAATTAATGAAGAATGCCAGCTTCTGGAGACATTGTCTTTTGGAGGTGTCCTACATGTGCCAGGTGCATCGAAGTGCAACACCTTAGAGACCATGTTAGGGAACTGGAGCTATAGCTTGATGACCTTCTGCTTGTTAGAGAAAGTGAAGCACTAGTAGACAGGAGCTACAGGGAGTTAGTCACCCCTAGGCTACAAGAGACAGATAGATGGGTGACTGTCAGGAGAGGGAAGGGAGAATGTCAGATAGTGGAGAGCACCCCTGTGGCTGAACCCCCTCAACAATAAATACTCCATTATGAATACTGTGGTGCTGGCGCGTGGCCAAGTGGTTAAGACGTTCGTCTAGTGATCTGAAGGTCACTAGTTCGAGCCTCAGCTGAGTCAGCGTGTTGTGTCCTTGAGCAAGGCACTTAACCACACATTGTTCTGTGATGACACTGGTGCCAAGCTGTATGGGTCCTAATGCCCTTCCCTTGGACAACATTGGTGGTGTGGAGAGGGGAGACTTGCAGCATGGGTAACTGCCGGTCTTCCATACAACCTTGCCCAGGCCTGTGCCCTGAAAACCTTCCAAGGTGCAAATCCATTGTCTCACGAGACTAACAGATGCCTATTATTATTATGTGGGGGGGGGCAGTCCTCCCTCTGGCACTGAGTCCAGCCCTGTGGCTCAAAAGGGTAGGGAACTGAAGAAATGGCAGCAATAATAGGCTACTCTATAGTCAGGGGGACAGATAGGTGATTCTGTAGACGCAAAAAGGAAACACAGATGGTAGATTGCCTCCCAGGTGCCAGGGTCCGAGATGTTTCTGAATGCACCACAATATCCTAAAAAGCTGCAATTGTAATGGAGGACTTCAACATGCAAGGGAATGGGAAAATCAAGTTGGTATCAGATCGCAAGAGAAGTCATTTGTTGAATGCCTCTGAGATGACTTTTTAGAGAAGCTTGTGCTTGAGCCTACTTGGGGAAAGGCTGTCTTAGATTGGGTGTTGTATATTAACCCAGATTTTATTAGAGAGCTTAATGAAAGAGAACCCTTAGGAGACAGTGTTCATCATACGATTAAATTCATACTGCAATTTGAGAGAGGGAAGCATAAGTCACATGTATCAGTATCGCAATGGAATAAATTTAATTACTAAGGCATGAGAGAGGAGCTTGCCCAGGTGGATTGGAGAAGGATACTGGCAGGGATGATGGCAGAGCAGAGATGGCTGAAGTTTCTGGGAATAGTTCACAAGACACAGGATAGTTATGTCCCACAGAGGAAGAAGTTCTCAAGTGGCAGGGGTAGGCAACCGTGGCTGTCAATGGAAGTTAAGATCTACATAAAAGCCAAGGAAAGGGCATATAAGGTAGCAAAAGTGGCTGGGAAGTTGGATGTTTGGGAAGCTTTTAAAATCCAAAAAAGGCAACAAAAAAACAATAAGAAGGGAAAAGATGAAATATGAGGGCCGACTAGCCAATAACATAAAACAGGATACCAAATGTTCTTCAGTTATATAAAGAGTAAAAGGGAAGTGAGAGTTGATGTTGAACTCCTGGAAATTATACTGGTGAGGTAGTAATGGGGGATAAAGAAATGGCAGGTGAACTTAATGCATACTTTGCATCTGTGGAAGAAACTAGTCATATGCCAGAGGTCTGTGAGTGTCAGGGAGCAGGAGTAGGTGCCTTTGGGATTACAAAGGAAAAAGTGCTAGGTAAACTCAAAAGCCTTAAAATGGATATGTCATTTGGACCAGATGGCCTATATACTAAAGTCCTGAGAGAAGTTGCTGAAGAGATAACGGATACCTTGGTCATGATCTTTCAAGAATCACTTGATTCTGGTATAGTCCTGGAGGACAGAAAAATTGTAAATGTCACTACACTCTTTAGAAGGGAAGAAGGCAAAAGAAAAGAAATTATAGTCCACTTAGCCTAAACTCAGTGCTTGGGAGAGTGTTGGATTCTATTAGTAAGGATGAGGTTTCAGGTACTTGGAGACTAATGATAAAATAAGTCAAAGTCAGCATGGTTTCTGTCAAGGGAAATCTTATCTGACAAATCTGTTGAGTTCTTTGAGGAAGTAACAAGCAGGGTGGACAAGGGAAAGGTAGTGGATATTATTTACTTGGATTTTCAGGAGGCATTTGATAAGGTGCCACACATGAGGATGCTTAACAAGATAAAATCCAATGGCTTTACAGGAAAGACACTGGTATGGATAGAGGAATGGTTGTTAGGCAGGAGGCAGCGAGTGGGAAGAAAAGGGGCTTTTTCGACTTGACTGCTGGTGACTAGGTGTGTTCCTCAGGGGTCAGTATTGGGACGGCTAATTTTCACATTTTTTGTCAGTGATTTGGATAATGGAATTGATGGCTTTGTGGCAAAGTTTGCAGATGATACAAGGATAGGTGGAGGGGTAGGAGGTGCTAAGGAAGCAATACGATTGCAGCAGGACTTAGACAAATTGGAAGAATGGGCAAAAAATGGCAGACAGAATACAGGGGAAAATGTATGATAATGCATTTTGGTAAAAGGAACAATAGTGCAGACTATTATCCAAATAGGGAAAAGGTTCAAACATCAGAGGTGCAGAGGGACTTAGGAGTCCTCGTGCAAGACTCCCAGAAGGTTAATTTACAGGTTGAGTCTGGGGTAAAGAAGGCAAATGCAATGTTGGCATTTATTTCAAGGGGAAATAGAATATAAAAGCAAGGAGATAATGCTGAGACTTTATAAGACACAAGTCAGTTTGTACTTAAAGAATTGTCAACAGTTTTGGGCCCTATATTGCAGAAAGGATGTGTTGTCATTGGAGAGAGTCCAGAGAACGTTCATGAGGATGATTCCAGGAATGAAGGAGTTAACATATTAGGAGCTTTCAGCAGCTTTTGGTCTGTACTCACTGGAATTTAGAAGAATGCCTGGGGATCTCATGGAAACCTACTGAATGTTGAAAGGACTAGATAGTGTGGATGTGAAGAGGATGTTTCCTATGATTTCTGTATCCAGAACTGGAGGGCACAACCTCAGAATTGAGGGGTGACCCTTTAGAACAGAGGTAAGGCGGAATTTTTTTAGCCAGAGAGTGATGAATCTGTAGAATGCTCTGCCACACACTGCGGTGGAGGCCAAGGCAGAAGTTGATTGTTCCCTGATCATTCAGGGCATCAAAGGATATGACGAGGATGCGGGTGTATGGGGTTGAGTGGAATCTGGGATCAGCCATGATGGAATGGCAGAGCAGACTCGTTGGGCTGAATGGCCTAATTCTGCTCCTATATCATATGGTCTTATGCCACCAGGTTGGAGGCGACCCAGGCGGAATATGAGGGATCGCTCCTCCATCCTGAGGGTCCCCTCATCAGGGCACAGGAGGAGGTCAGAGGCCAACATGTCAGAATGGGACTTGGAATTAAACTGTTCTGCCACCAGGAAGTTCCACTTTTGGAGAATGGAACAGAGGTGCTCAGAGAAGCAGTCCCCCAATTTACAAGGGGTTTCACCAACGTAGAAAAAGCTGCATCGGGAGGTGGGTATTGGTATTGCCTGGGTGATCCAAAGCTCAGTGAGGAGGCAGTGAGGTTGCATCTGCTGTAGAACTATAGTGGTGATGGGCAAATTGCAGTGGGTCCAGTCGGCAAGAGTTGATTCAGGCCATGACTAACCTCTCGAAGCACTTCCTCACAGTAGATGTGAGTGCCACTGGCCGATAGTTGTTGAGGCAGCTCATCCTGCTATTTCTAGGCACTGGTATAATTGTTGCACTTTTGAAGTTGAGGTTTATGCACTTTTGCACTATTGGATAAAGTCAGCATGGATTTGTGAAAGATTGGATAAAGCCAGCATGGATTTGTGAAAGGAAAATCATGTCTGACGAATCTCATAGAATCTTCTGAGGATGTAACTAGTAGAGTGGATAGGGGAGAACCAGTGGATGTGGTAAATTTGGATTTTCAAAAGGCTTTTGACAAGGTCCCATACAGGAGATTAGTGTGCAAACTTAAAGCACACGGTATTGGGGGTATGGTATTGATGTGGATAGAGAATTGGAAGCAAAGAGTGGGAATAAACGGGACCTTTTCAGACTGGCAGGCAGTGACCAGTGGGGTACCGCAAGGCTCAGTGCTGGGACCCCAGTTGTTTACAATATATATTAATGACTTAGACGAGGGAATTAAATGCAGCATCTCCAAGTTTGCAGATGACACAAAGCTGGGCGGCAGTGTAGCTGTGAGGAGGATGCTAAGAGGGTGCAGAGTGACTTGGATAGGTTGGGTGAGTGGGTAAATTTATGGCAGATGCAATTTAATGCGGATAAGTGTGAAGTTATCCACTTTGGTGGCAAAAATAGGAAAACAGATTATTATCTGAATGGTGGCCGATTAGGAAAAGGGGAGGTTCAACGAGACCTGGGTGTCATTGTACACCAGTCATTGAAAGTGGGCATGCAGGTACAGCAGACTGTGAAAAAGGCGAATGGTATGCTGGCATTCATAGCAAGAGGATTCGAGTACAGGAGCAGGGAATTACTACTACAGTTGTACAAGGCCTTGGTGACACCACACCTAGGGTATTGTGTGCAGTTTTGGTCCCCTAATCTGAGGAAAGACATTCTTGCCACAGAGGGAGTACAAAGAAGGTTCACCAGATTGATTGCTGGGATGGCAGGACTTTCATATGATGAAAGACTGGATCAACTAGGCTTATACTCTCTGGAATTTAGAAGATTGAGGGGGGATCTGATTGAAACGCATAAAATTCTAAAGGGATTGGACAGGCTAGATGCAGGAAGATTGTTCCCGATATTGGGGAAGTCCAGAACGAGGGGTCACAGTTTGAAGGTAAAGGGGAAGCCTTTTAGGACCCAGATTAGGAAAAACTTCTTCACACAGAGAGTGGTGAATCTGTGGAATTCTCTGCCACAGGAAACAGTTGAGGCCAGTTCATTGGCTATATTTAAGAGGGAGTTAGATATGGCCCTTGTGGCTACGGGGATCAGGGGGTATGGAGGGAAGGCTGGGGCAGGGTTCTGAGTTGGATGATCAGCCATGATCATAATAAATGGCGGTGCAGGCTCAAAGGGCCAAATGGCCTACTCCTGCATCTATTTTCTATGTTTCTATGTAATGGCCTACAAATCCTGTCAGAGCATTTGGGTCCATCTCTACTTCAAATGGAATTGTTTTTTTTTGTCCCTAAAATTGTCTCCATGGGTCATACTGTACCTGGACTAGTTCTGGATCACCAGTCTTGAATGTCACAGATAAAGGTAATGGTAACTTTGGTGGAATTATTATGCTTACCTTGACAATACCATGCAATCACTAATTTTTTCCACCATCACCTCTAGATCCTAGGATTGTGCCCTTGAATTTACTACCGTGGATAACTTGTTCCATTTTCCTTAGAGAGCTTATATTAGACCTCTGTGGATACCACACATTTCTCCACTTCCCTCTCTCCTGTACCAAGACCTCCAGTTCATCACTGGGAAATCTTAGAGCCTGATCTCCTCAATGTTCTGTCACTCCTTTACTGACTAAGAATAATTTCTATATCCTTTTTTCTTCAGCACCCTCACTTCAAGAGATGCAGACAGGTTTCTAACATTTCAGGATAGTTTAAATGCTGCAAGCCACTGGCAATCTTAACTCACTGAATGTACTCAAAGCCATGTACGTGAGGAGAAACATAAAAGTTTATATGCTGTTTCTGCAACAATACTTTATAAATCCATGACTTCTCTCCCAAACAAGGTCAAGAATAACAAGAGTATGAACCATGACCTTTTTCCACTGGCATATCATTCTATTGTTCAAAGTTCAAGTTCAAAATAAATGTATTATTAAAGTATATACAGTATCTGTCACCTTATAGTGCAGTAAATGTCTGGTCAAGATAGCATCAAAGAATAACGAAGCCAATCTCTTCAATTATTTCACTTTCTCTATGCCTTCTGCTTGTTCTTTTTGCCTTGATTGTGTTTTGAAGACAGTAGGAGCCTGTGATGTACAGTTTGCAGTTTGACTGAATGATCTGCCGCTCTGCTGTCCCCAGAGAGGACTGCAAGCACGGGCTGCAGAAGACCAGAGACAGAACATGGGGTATGTTCGACTCCATTTAGAAGTATCGAGGAAGATTGAAGCATCAAGGCAAATGAGGAGCAGTCAGCCATCTCTCTCCATGGAGGCAATGGCAGTTGGTAGCCGGGTCAGCGGCGTTCCAGAGGCCGAAGGTCAGCAGAGTGGCGGTCACTCTTCCTAGAAGGACTAAGTTCGAGTGGCCACTCTCCTTGATTCTGGCCAGAGGATGCTTCTAAAATTCTAAGGTTTATGTGATTGTTGGACTGTAGTTTACATTGCTCTTCTTCAGTTTTCTGCGTTTTCACGCTTGTTGTCGATTGCTGGGTTGGGGTTTCAGGTGGGCGATGTGTTGGTTTTTGAGCAAGGGAAGGTTTGGGGATTTGGGGTCTGACGTTCTTGTTGGTTGTTCTGTGTCGGAGCGAGGGTTGGGAGGTTGGTGTTGTTGACGCTGTTTTTTGTGCGAGGGGAGAAGGTAGGGGTTTGGGGTTTGTGAGTTTTGTTTCTTTTTCCTTTTTGTGTGGGAAGTGGCAGGGGGTTGCTTTCAATGAATCCCATGCTTATTTCTGTATTTCATGACTATCTGGAGAAGAAGAATATCGGAGTTGTAACGTTCATGCATACTTTGATAATAAAATGAACCTTTGAACCTTTGAACCTTTGACAGTACCCTGGGATTCATTTTCTTGCAGCATTTATAGTACAGTAAAGAAATACAATAGAATCAAAACTACATAGAAAGACTGACAAACAACCAATGGACAAAAGACAGACTGTGCAAGTACAAAACCAAAGATGGGGAACTCTCAAAAGATGAGGGTAGGCAAAGTAAATGTGGATAGCACTTCCAAATGGTGTGAAGATGAGACATGGAACAGTGGAATCAGTGTTAAATAAGTAGAAAGGGAGATCAGCATGAGATTTTGTGATGTGAGTTTCTGAAAGTGTGCCGTGCACAAGGCAGATAGTGGAAGATATAGTCAGCTGTGGGGTTGAATGGAGGAAATGAAAGGAAGAGGGTGCTGAATAACACAGAAGACATTAAGACCCATGATCAATTATTTGTTCGTAACCATACAGGATGCCTGGTTTTGAAAGGTAAGTTATAGAGCTGTACGCCAAGGATCAAAAACTTTTAGTCATGTATTCCTGGCGCACACCTGGAAGAGTGGAAATTACTGAACTCTACCAGATCAATAGAATCGAATGTACTGCATGTTTGGGCGTGTGTGGAAATAATTCACCATGCTGTTTGATGTGGTGATTTTGGTTGCAGTGTCCAAACCAACATATGATATATATATCTGTAGCAGTGCTAATCTGATGTAGGAAAAAAATGTCCTTTTGTGTTGTCTTTCCAGGGCGTCCATTAAATCGCTGGGAAATATTCAGCAGAAGTTGTAGCCATGCTGATAGGTTTAATGTAAAACATGTAAATTCATAACTTAACCATTGAGTAGGAAAAGGCAGAGGTCCATACTAGAATGCTATTGTTCCAAGTAGTAATTAATATTTTCAATGGTCACCCAGGTAAGTTAAATAAGAGCTTTAGGTTCAAGATGTGACTGGCAGATTATTATAACACCTTTCTCATTCTAGAGAAATAAAGCAACACCCTTTCCTTAACTTGCAATTTTGTTTAGCAGGTTAGCGTTGCTGAAGATTGGTTAAAATTGTAGTTCCGATTCAGAGCCAGCAGACAGGAAGTGCTGCATTTCCTTCATACTTTAAGGTCTAACATTCCTTCTAATGAACAATTGAGTGTAGGTCAATGATTTGACTGGATACCAAAGGAACAGCAATTTTCTTGCTTGCAATATAGGTAAGTACAAATTACAAGTATTTAATTTGTATTTAATTAAATAATTTTAATATATGATAATATTAAAATGTGTCTAAGAGAAATAATTCTTGTTTCTGTGCATTGGTTCCAATGACTGGAGTGTGTTGTGGGCATCACTTATATTTAATAGTTTCAATGACTACAGTAAATTAATTTTGAGCCTACCGACAGCAACTCCCAGCAATGACATAACAATTACTGACAGGTGTCTACTTCTTTCTAGTTCACTGAAAACTGTGTGGCGCAATGAACACAACCGAAATGCCGTCGGGCTTCAGCACTGAATATGATTACGACTATGAAACATATTCTCCATGCCGCATGGAATCTGTAAAGAGTTTCAGTGAACGCTTCTTGCCAGTGCTTTACTTACTTGTGATCTTGTTTGGACTTCCAGGAAATATTCTAGTATTATGGGTTCTCCTAAAATACAGACGGCTGAGGAACATGACAGATATCTGCCTTCTCAATTTGGCAATATCTGATTTGATTTTCGTATTATCACTTCCTTTCTGGGCATATTTTACTGCCAATCAATGGATTTTTGGAGATGCTTTATGTAAAGTCATTAGTGCTTTTTATATGCTTGGTTATTATGGTGGTATTCTGTTCATAAGCCTGATAAGTATTGACCGTTACTTTGCAATTGTTCACGCTGTGTCTCCTTTAATGAGGAGGACTACTTTACATGGTCTTATTTCAAGCATAGCCATGTGGTTTATAGCTCTTCTAGCATCACTTCCCAATCTGATATATACAAAAACAGAGTTATTGGAAGGAAGAACCATTTGCCATTCCTTTACTCCAGGTGGAAGCACAACAAAATGGGAAATTTGTATTATCCTCAAAAACAATGTCTTGGGTTTTTTAATTCCATTAGTTATAATGCTTTTCTGCTATACAAATATAGTTATAATCCTGCTTAAGAACAAAAGTAGTAAGCACAGGGCAATAAAAGTCATATTTACTGTGGTAATTACGTTTTTAATATTCTGGACACCACATAATATAGTTTTGTTCCTGATGTCCTTGAAGCAACTGCAAATTTTAACTGGCTGTGACATGCTGATCAGGCTCACTATTACACAGCAGATCACTGAATCCATCACATTTGTACACTGCTGTTTAAACCCAATTATCTATGCATTTTTGGGTCAAAAGTTCAAATCAGATCTTCGCAGACTCTTTCGTTTCCCTTGGAAATGCGGGTATAAGGCACGTTGCAAAGATCAGTTCATTTCTCGTGAATTTAATAATTCAGTACGAACACCATCCAGCAGTGACAATTATTTTTCCAGATTGATGTAATTCAGCATTCATATAGAGACATGGAAGACCGCAGGCACTGGAATCTGGAGCAAAAGTAAATCTATCTACTGGAGCGGGCCAGGCATCACCTGAAGAAGGAAATGAACTATCAACATTTCTGGTCAATACCCTTCATCAACTTTCATAGGTTATTTTACAGTCGATTTATATATGCTGTTCTTTAACACGTGCAAATTGTAAGACGTTTGTAAACTATGCCTAAGTATAAAGCCATATGCACATCTAACTCTGAGGTTAGTGTCCTTTTGTCATTGCAATTTCTTGGGTAAAATCAAATCAGTTCTCAGGCTGCTGTCTCCACAGGAATACATTAGGTGCTGCAATAGCCCTACTTTGCTCTGAGTGCCAGCGACAGAATTAAGTTTCTATGAAAGTGTTGGCACATTTACACTAGATCATGGGCCAGAAAATGAGGAGAGTGACAAACGAATACTTGAAAGAAACTTAGTTGCCAGACTGTGGTTCTAAGGCAGAGTCTGGTAGTTGAAGCAGGCAGTACGGGTTTGCTTGGGGGAAAGTCAGATGAGTGAGAAAGAAATAGAAATATGTTGAAAATTTTAGGTCTGGGTGTGTGGGAGGTTCTGAGAAAGCTGAAGTACAACTGTGTACCGATGGGAATGAGTGACTCATTTCTGTCCTTTAAATATACACTGTCCTGTTGCAATGATACACATTTTACAAAGTAAATTTTATGAACAAGTCCTAGAAGGAGCAACTAAAAATATTAGTTCATAAATCCATGGCTGAATTACAATCAAACCTCCTGAGCTGTAGAAGGGAATTACATTCACAGCAAGCATGTGACAAAAAATAAAGCTACACATTGTAGTCTAGATTCTAGTGTCACCTCTAAAGACACCACTCCCTACTACAACACTGGAGCACAAAAATCATCACTATTAAATCATGTGTGTGTGTGTGTGTGTGTGTGTACTTGTCACACTTTAACCAAAATGCTTCTTTTGGTGCCCACTGTATTTATCAGTTACTATCCTACACATTAATTTCTCTTTTGTTTATTTCATCTTTTGACTTCCATTCCTCATAGAACATAGAAATCTACAGCACATTACAGGCCCTTTGGCCCACAATGTTGTGCCGACCATGTAACTTACTCTAGAAACAGCCTAGAATTTCCCTTCCTCATAGCCCTCTATTTTTCTAAGCTCCATGTAAAGTCCATCCATCCTAGTCTCTGAAAAGATCCTATTGTATTCACCTCTACCACCGTTGCTGGCAGTGCATTCCACACACTCACCACTCTCTGTGTGAAAAACTTACCTCTGACATCTCCCTTGTACCTGCTTCCAAGCACATTAAAACTATCTCCACTGGTGTTAGCCAATTCAGCCCTGGGGAAAAGCCTCCAGCTATCTGCACCATGAGATTTTGCCATCTTTGTGCCTTATGGTGATCGAGTGATGAGACCAGCAACTGAGGAATGTGATTCAAATTCCATCAAGTGCAGCTGGAGAATTTAAATGCAAGTTACTAAATAAAATCTGGAAATACAGGAAAGGAAGCAAGCACCATGCATAAACACAAGAGATTCTGCAGGTACTGGAAAACTTGAGGACACGGAAAACATGCTGGAAGAACTCAGCAGGTCGGACAGCATCTATGGAGAGGAATAACAAGATACTTCACAAGATTGGAAAAGAAAGAGGTAGAAGCCACAATAAGAAGATGGGGAGAGGGGGGAAGAGAGGAAATGATACAAGCTGACATGTGGTAAGTGAGAACAGGTGAGGGAGAAGATGGGTGGGTAGGAGAGAGAGGATGAGATGAGAAGCTGGGAGGTGATAGGCGGAAGAGATAAGGGTGGAAGTAGGAGGCATCTGATAAGAGAGGACAGCCGACCAAGGAAGAAAGGGAAGGAGAAGTGGAACCAGATGGGGGCAGCCGGCAGGTGAGGAGAAGAGAAGAGGTAAGAGGGCAGCCAGAATGGGAATGGAAAAAAAAAGAGAAGGGGGAAGGAGAAGGAAGTACCAGAAGTTAGAGAAATCCATGTTCAATCCATTAGGTTGAAAGTTACCCAGACAGAATATGAGACGTTGCTCCTCCTACTTACGTCTCGTCTCATCATGACATTAGCAGAAGCCATGGACTGACATTTCGGAATAGGAGTGGAAATTGAATTGAAGTAGGTGGCCACCAGAAAATTCTGCCTTTTGTAGTGGACAGAATAAAGGTGCTCGACAAAGCAGTCCCTCTTTCAATCTACGTCAGGTCTCACCGACATAGAGGAAGCCTCCCAAGAGGACCAGGTACAATAGATGACCCCAACAGACTCACAGGTAAAGTGTCGTCTTCCAGACCTGGAAGAACTGTTTGAGGCCCTGAAGGGTGTTGTGGGAGAAGGTTTAGGAACGGGCGTAATATTTATCACACTTGCAAGGGTATTGCCAGGAGGGCGATCATCGGGGAGGCATGAGTGGACAAGGGAGTCACATGGAGAGTGGTCCCCTGTGGAGAGTTGGGGGGAGGAAATGTTGTAGATGGTAGAAGGTATGGAGAATGATGTGCTGCATATAGAGGTTCTGGGGTGGTATGTAAAGACAAGGAAAACTCCATCCCTATAATGGCAGCGGCAAAATGGAGTGTACGTGGATACTCAGGAAATGGAGGATGTGTGGATGAGGGCAGCATTGATCATGGTGGAAGGGAAACACCATTCTTTGAAGAAGAATGACATATTAGATATTTTAGAAAAGAAAGCCACATCCTTAGAACAGATGTTTCAGAGATGGAGGAACTGAGAAAAGGGAATAGCATTTCTAAGAGATGAGAAGAGACATTGTCAAGATAGCTGTGAGAGTCAGTAGGTTTATAAAAGATATCAGTAGGTAGTCCATCTTCAGAGATAAAGACAGAGAAATCAAAAAAAAAGGGAGAGCGATGTCAGAGGAGGATCAAGTATAGATCAAGTATATGTGAGAAGAATGTAGAAGATGGAGAATTGATGAAATTGATGAGCTCAGCATGGGCACAGAAAGAAGCACCAATGCAGTCGTTGATGTAGCATAAAAAGAGCAGGGGAACGTTATCCGTGTAGGCTTGGAACATGGATTTTGAAAAGGCAGACAAAGCTAAGGTCAATGCAGGTGCCTATTGTTTGCAGAAAATTGAAGGAGCTGAAAGGGAAAATGCTGAAGGTGACAACCAAGTCCACCCGATAGAGGAGCAAGTTGGTGGAGGGGAACTGGTTAGGTCTTTTGTCCAGAAAGAAGCGGAGAGCTTCAAAGCCTTCCCTGATGAGGGATTGGAGTGAATAGGTACTGGACATCCATAGTGAAAATGAGATGATCAGGGCCAGGGAACATAAAGTGATTGAAGTGTTCGAGAGCTTATGAAGCACCATGGATGTTGGTAGGAAGGGAATGAACCAAAGGGAACAAAATGGAGTCAAGGTATGTGGACACGAGGTCAGTGGGGCAAGAGAAGGCAGCAACATCGGGCCTATTCCAATCGTCAAGTTTGTGGATCTTGGGTAGGAGGTAGAAACGAGCAATGCGAGGTAAGGGAATTACGAGTCTAGTAGCGGTGGATGGGAGATCTTCAGAATCAATGAGTTTCGTGAGAACCATGCAGGAAAGCACATCAGCTACTACTTGGATTGTTTCTTAAAGGTCTTCATCTTAATAGCTCTGCTCTTATTTTGTCTCATATCCTGATATCCAGTCTGACTCCCTCTGACCATCAGAACTTTCCTCCTTCTGGATGTGAAATAGCCACTAAGTTCCAACATTCCACTTTGGTTTCCACCATCTCCCGTTGCATTTGGTCAATGATGTATATGACTGACATTAGTAAGTCCCTGCTTATTGTGATGTTTCTGATAGGATCTTCAGAACCTTTGAACCATCTTTACATCACAATTCTCCCTTCACTTATTCATTCTTTTTCATTCTGATTCATTCTTTTAGCAACTCTTTTTTCTGCAGTAATATCATCTGCTTCAGAATAAAATCTGAAATGCTGAAAACCTCAAATAAAATCTCATTGTGGTGGTAACAGCCAACATGTCATGCAGCACTTGTGGATAAGGAAACAGGTTTAACATTTTGCACCGATAGTTTTATTCAGAGCTAGTTCTGCAGCCTGGAGAAAAGTATACACACAGGACAACAAATACTTCTCTGGTCTGTAATTCCTTTATCTGTTTTAGATGTTTTAATGCAGAAGGAGGGTATCAAAATAAATACGACAAAATGAATTTAAATAAAACACAGTTTCTACCATTACAATCTCAGCCTCATTTTGGTCCACACCCTTGTTACGTATGCAGTATGAAAATAATAAAATAAAAAATATTAAACCAATAGGTAGTGGCAATTTTTGGCACACACATGCTTAACTTCCAAACACGTATAGGCTAGACCCTGAAATAACTTCTCCTCGTTCACACTACTAGGCCAGTAAGGAACTTCGCACAACCACGCCATCCAGCGCCGGTACCTTACTCGCGAAAATCTTTCCTCACCAAACCTGGAAAAAGCACTTGAACGTCATTCTCTTTAGAACATGGTAACTCTTCTTTCTACTCGAGCCACGTAAAATGATGCCATCATTTTCTCTTAAAGGCACAGGCAGCTATTTTAGCATTACCAGGGCAAATACATCAGTGCACCTGAACAATAAAAAATGATATTCAACAGTCACCTGGTTACACCAAGAGAAGTTAGAAATCAACTGTGCCTTAAGTTTCAGAGAAGCATTGAAGGATTTAGAGAAGAAAGAGTGTCTGGCATTGAGAGAATCTTACTACAGCACCCCTTGCTGAGCCTTTTGCCTGTAGATTCTTGTAGTAACACATCATCTTGAAGCTCCATTAAATGGACATTCTTATATTTTCTGAATAGATTGCGAACTGCTCCTCTTAATTAGTTGCCATTGAGAATTGCAAGCATTCCAATCTTTCAGAAAATGTAACACTCTGAGATTATTCATGACTAACTTTCTTTTGCTCTAGGACAGCTCTCTGCCTGCTGTTTCTCTGACCCATATGCAGGCTTGTTTTGCTGATAGTCTCTCCTGACACTCAAATAAATGACACCTCCTTCCCCTTTGTCATACAGCCATCATGAGCAACGTTTTGTATACTTGCTGCCTTCATTGAGTAGGCAAGTGCCTATCTTTATCTCATCATTACTTTTTAAGAAAATTGTCAATGTCACAGAAGGAACATTCTTTCTTGATATTGCCAGTTTTCTTCTCTCATCCACCTCTGAGGATATTCCATTCAAATATCAGTTCCTACCATTAAAATCTCAGCCCAATTTTGGTCCACTCCCTTGTTATGTCACCATATACAACACTGAAATGTGTTTTCTTGTGGGAATACTCAATAAATCCTGCAGAATCAGAAGATTCTATGACGATTCAGAATGACACCTAAAACTTTGATAAGCTTCTCTAGATGTGTGTTGGAGAATATATTGACTGGCTGCATCACATCCTGATATGGAAACACCAATGCCCTTGAAAGGAAAATCCTACAAAAAGTAATGGATACTGCCCAGTCCATCACAAGTAATTCCCTCCCCACTATTAAGAACATCTACACAGAGCACTGTCACAGAAAAGCAGCATCCATCCCCAAGGACCCCCACCAACCAGGGTATGCTCTCTTCCCACTGCTGCCATCAGGAAAAAGGTACAAGAGCCTCAGGACTCACCCCACCAGATTCAGGAACAATTATTACCCCTCAACCAACAGAACCTTAAACCAGTGGGGGTAATTTCGCTCAACTTCACTCACTGCATCACTGAACTGTTCCCACATTTAGGAACTCTCTATCAAGACTCTTCATCGCATGTTTGTGATTTTTATTGCTTTTTTTTTCATTTGTACTAGTGCAGTTTGTTGCCTTTCACACATTGATTATTTGTCCAACTTGTTGGGTGTGGTCTTTTATTCTATTATGGTTCTTGGATTTACTGAGTATGCCCGTAAGAAACCAAATCTCAGGGTTGTATATGGCAATGTATATGTGGTTTCATAATAAATTTACTTTTAACTTTGAACTTTGATAACTATGGTAGCCATCTTGGTCTATCTGACTGCACTGACTCCCTGACAGTTTTATCTTTTGTTTTAACTCAGTCCTTAGCAGAGTTCTTCCTGCACAGTTGCCCATCACTACTTTGCTCTGCCTCTATAGAAAGCAGCTGACATATTTCCAATACACATCCTGATTTACAAAGCTTGACTTGATATATTACCAATCCACCTGTCTTTCTTTGTTTTCTTAATCACTGAAATTTGTAAAATACTTTGTGCTCTGAATTTTCAGCATCTGAATAATTTCTTAAGTCTAAGATCTGTCTGTTTCGTCTTTAACGTCTATGCAGTTAAAGTTATTCACCATTGTCATTTCCATCTTCCCATTATCAGTTGACTGTGCATATGGCAGACCTGTGGTAGCATTCCACACCCTTACCTCTTGTGCCCAAGGTAATAGAGATAGAGCTTCCTTTCTCAAAGGCAGCAAAATCCCAAAAGCAGTGACCAATAAGTTGTCTTAAGTGAAACTGTTTTTAAAAGTACTGTTTGTCTCAGTGAGAGCACCTGTGACACTCAAGGGCAAAGATGCTTTGTTAGCTTTGAAGTTCTTGACCATTTCTATTACAGGCACATTGTGATTTCATTGTTTAATGCCAATTAGATGCATTGAAAAAACACATCACTTTGCAGTGGCAATGCACTTAACTTAAAATCTCTCACCTTTGCAAACCCAACATAATCTTTGTCTAGAAAAATCAAGGGCACTCATTTCACAGGAAATTCTAAACCCCTCTGTTTCACCACATCACCCAACATTTCTGAAGTTAAAGTAAAATATCCTTAATTAAACTACAGTAATCAACATTAAAACAGTTTTATTCATCTGTCACTATTTTACCTCTTTCTCCATAAAATAATTTCTGCTTTGTCGCTTTCAGTTGTCAACATCAGCCACAATTTTGTACATCATCACCTCCAGTCAAATATTTAGGGGATGGCAAAATGGAGATTGGATATTATCTGGGCTTATTTCTGTGAGTGTAGTGGTGCAACACAGCTCTACCTCAAGGAACCAATCGAAAATCTTTGGTGAATGTGCTTTGCATAAACCTTTCAGAAAACAGTATAAAATCTTGAGATCTCAAGCCTGAGGTTTTCTAAATCACTCTGAAATACTTCTAAATGTTTCCTGAGACCAAATATTAATCTTGCTGCCAATCCAGTAGGAGGAAAACACAACTGAAGATTCTTCCTTTTCTCCTTCCACAAACGTTGCCTGGCCATCTGAATATTTCTAGAATTGTATGATAAGGAGCTGAAGTGGACTTGCCCTGCATTTTCTGAACAAGACGTGTCTAGGTAACTTACTACAGCTAAAGTTTGGTCGTTCAATTGCAGTGGAACAGTTTGACTAGAAGTGTTGCTGATTCTGAAGTGCACCCCAAATGGAAAATGGCATTTACTGTATTCAGTACCATCAGCCATTCCTTGATATCGTGTCGATCAAACTGAATTGCCTGGGAGCTGAAGCTTGTGATGATGGGGACTTCAGAAGAGGAAGCCAAGATGAATAATATTGGCAGAATATTTTGCTGAACATCATATTGAGTAAGTCAGCCTAGTCTTTAGGACTCATGTATTATGCTCCTCCAGTACTGAGGAGCCACCTTTTCCAATACCTGTTTATTAATTCACCATGATTCAGCTCTAGATGTAGCAGGATTACAGAGCTTTGAGCTCAGATCTCTTAATATCCTGTACCTCTTAGAAGGTATTTGAGTCTTAGGTCTACCCTTCAACCATCAGGCTCCTGAAACAGTGTGAATAACTTCACTCACCTTAACTCTGAATTGATTCCACAGCATATGGACACACTTTCAGGGACTCTACAACTCAATTCCAAATAAACAAACAAACAAACAAATAAATAAATATTTATCTATTTGTTTATTTATTTAACTATTCATTTATTATTGTATTTGCACATTTTGTCTTCTTTTGAGCATTGATGGTGATTTCTTGTTTGTGTACAGTTTTTCATTGATTCTATTGTATATCATTCTACTGTGAATGCCTGCAAGAAAATGCATCTCAAGGTAATATCTGATGACATACTGTACATGTACTTTGATAATATACTAACCTTGAACTTCGAAGTCAAGTGCATGCTGTTTTTGCTAATTAGCTTACACATGCCCCATGTTATGCTTCTAAGTTATTTTTAGATATGTCTAGTTATTCCATTGTTTCCTTCTTTACTTCTTGACGAACCAGCGTTGATCTTTTGGCATTCTTGATGGACCTACGCTCCGTCCACCAGAAGAACCAGGATCTCCCAGTGGCCACACATTTTAATTCTCATTCTGATATGTCAATCCATGGCCTCTTCTACCGTCGTGATGAGGCCACACTCAGGTTGGAGGAACAACTCCTTACATTCCATCTGGGTAGCCCACAACCTGATGGCACTAATATCGATTTCTCAAACTTCCAGTATTGCCCCCCTTCACCATCTATCAAACTTCCCCTTCTCCAACCCTGTATCTCTTTCACCTATCAACTTCCCAGCTATTCACTTCATCCCTCCCCTTCCCAGTTTCATCTATCACCTTGTGTTTCTCTCTCCCCTCCCCCACCTTTTAAATCTACTCCTCAGCTTTTTTCTCCAGTCCTGCTGAAAGTGTCTCAGCCCAAAACATCGACTGTACTTTTTTTCCATAGATGCTGCCTGGCCTGCTGAGTTCCTCCAGAATTTTGTGTGCGTTGCTCGGATTTTCAGCATCTGCAGATTCTCTCTTGTTTATATATAGTTAAATGAAACAAGTAGCGCAAAAAATAGAAATTCAAAAATAGTAGTGAGGTCGTGTTCATGGTTTCAATGTCCAGTCAGAAATCAGATGCTGTTCCTGAATCATTAAGTGATTGCCTTCAGGCTTCTGTACCTCCTTCCCATTGGCAGCAATAAGAAGAGGGCATGTCCTGGGTGACTGAGGCCCTTAATGATGGACACGGGCCTTTTGGAGGCATCGATCCTTGAAGGTGTCCTGGATACTACGTAGGCTAGTAAACCTCCTATTGGGCCACTCATGATTTACCCCACACCCAGTTCAAACAGCTATGGCCAGTGCTACCAAGTCACACATGATGATGATAATGGAAATCCCCGATCCATCATATATTCTGTTCCTTTCCCTTTTCAGTGTTTCTCATGTTGTCCAACATGGAAGATCACTGATTCGTAAGACAATGGAGGACAGCCTGTGATGATCTGGAAGCCCAAGTATGACCTGATGCTTCATAGATCCTGGAATCCATATTTTGGACACGAAGGACCATAATACCATAAGACCATAAGTCATAGGAGCACAATGAGGCCATTCAACCTATCAACTCGGCACCGCCATTCCATCATGGCTGATCCTGGATCCCATTCAACCTCGTTTACCTGCCTTCTCGCCATATCCTTTGACCAATCAGGAAACGATCAGCATCCTTCTTAAATTTATGCATGGACTTGGCATCCACCACAGTCTGTGGCAGACCATTCTACAGATTCACTACTCTCTGGCTAAAAAAAATTCCTTTTTACCTCTGTTCTAAAGGACCGCCCCTCAATTCTGAAGCTGTGCCCTCTAGTTCTGGATACCCCCACCATAAGAAGCATCCTCTCCATATCCACCAGTCGGTTTCAGTGGGATCCTATGTTAACTCCTTCAATCCTAGAATCATCCTTGTGAACCTCCTCTGGACTCTCTCCAATGACAATACATCCTTTCTGAGATATGGGGCCCAGAACCGTTGACAATACTCCAAATATGGCCTGACTAGTATCTTATAAAGACTCAGCATTATCATCTTGCTTTTATATTCTATTCCCTTTGAAATAAATGCCAACATTGCATTTGCCTTCTTTACCACAGACTCAACCTGTAAATTAATCTACTGGGAGTCTTGCACAAGGACTCCTAAATCCCTCTGCAACTCTGATATTTGAACCTTCTCCCCATTTAGATTATCGTCCTATTGTTTCTTTTACCAAAATACATTATCATACATTTCCCAACACTGTATTCCATCTGCCACTTTTTTACCCGCTTTTCCAATTTGTCTAAGTTCTGCTGCAATTGCATTGCTTCCTCAGCACTACCTATCTTCGTATCATCTGCAGACTTTGCTGCAAAGACATTAATTGTATTATCTAAATCATTGACAAACAATATGTAAAATAATGGTTCCAATACTGACCACTGAGGACTCTACTACTCACTGGCAGCCAGCCAGGAAAGGACCTTTCTATTCCCGCTCACTGCCTCCTGCCTGTCAGCCATTCCTCTATCCATGCCAGTATCTTTCCTGTAAAGCCATAGGATTCTATCTTGTTAAGCAGCCTCCTGAAAATCCAGGTAAATGACATCCACTGCCTCTCCTTTGGTCACCCTGCTTGTTACTTCCTCAAAGAACTCTAACAGATTTGTCAGGTAAGATTTCCCTTGACAGAAACCATGTTGACTTTGACTAATTTTATCATTAGCCTCTAAGTACCTCTTGTGGCGTGTGGCCAAGTGGTTTGGGCGTTGGACTAGTGATGTGAAGGTCATGGGTTCGAGCCTCAGCTGAGGCAGCGTGTGTACCCTTGAGCAAGGCACTTAACCACACAATGCTCCAGTCTACCTAGCTGAGAATGGGTACCGGCAAAGAAATGCTGGGGATAACCTTGCGTTAGACTGGCGTCCTATCCGGGGGGGTAGTCTCAGTCTCGTACTCTCAGTCGCTTCATGCCAGGGAAACTGGCATAAGCACCGGCCTGATGGGCCACAAGGCTCATGACAGACTGAATCCAAGTACCTCGGAACCTCATCCTTAATAATAGACTCCAACACTTTCCCAAGCACTGAGGTTACACTAACTAGACTATAATTTCCTTTCTTTTGCCTTCGTCCCTTCTTAAAGAATGGAGTGACAGTTACAATTTATTAGTCCTCCAGGAACATGCCAGAATCAAGTGATTCTTGGATGATCATGACCAATGCATCCACTATCTCTTCAGCAACCTCTCTCAGGACTCCGGGGTGTAGTCTATCCAGTCAACCGTTAAACCTTTGAGTTCGCCTAGCACTTCTTCCTTTGGAATAGGAATGGCATTCACTCCTGCACCCTGACACTCACAGACCTTTGGCACACTGCTAATGTTTTCCACTGTGAAAACACATGAAAAGTACCCATTAAGTTCACCTGTCATTTCTTTATCCCCCATTACTACATTATTTTCGAGTGGTCCAATATCAACTCTCAGCTCCCTTTTACTCTTTATATAACTGACAACTCCTTCGTGCCTGTGCAGACCTTTGCTACCACAACCAGTGAGACAGGATGTGCCCTGAGCTTGTGATGGAAGAGACTGGTATATTGTAAAATATGATTCTGAGAATTCATTCTGTGCTTAAATGTAACTGCAGAATGAAGTTGGGCACAGGGCTGGGTATGGAGAGACTTATAGATTAGGTAGCAATGGTAGGGAACAAGAACCGTGGTGTATAAAGGCTGTTGTAAATCTAGTCAAGAAGAAAAGAAGAGCTTATGAAAGGTTGAAAAAACTAGGTAATGATAGAGATCTAGAAGATTGTAAGGCTAGCAGGAAGGAGGTTAAAAATGAAATTAGGAGAGCGAGAAGGGGCCATGAGAAGGCCTTGGTGGACAGGATTAAGGAAAACCCCAAGGCATTCTACAAGTATGTGAAGAGCAAGATGATAAGGCGTGAGAGAATAGGACCAATCAAGTGGGACAGTGGAAAAGTGTGTATGGAACCGGGGAGATAGCAGAGTACTTAATGAGTACTTTGCTTCAGTATTCACTACAGTGAAGGATCTTGGCGATTGTAGGGATGACTCGCAGCAGACTGAAAAGCTTGAGAATGTAGATATTAAGGAAGAGGATGTGCTGGAGCTTTTGGAAAGCATCAAGTTGGATAAGTCACCGGGACTGGACGGGATGTACCCCAGGCTACTGTGGGAAACAAGGGAGGAGATTGCTGAGCCTCTGACGATGATCTTTGCATCATCAATGAGGACAGGAAAGGTTCCAGGGGATTGGAGGGTTGCGGATGTTGTTCCCTTATTCAAGAAAGGGAGTAGAGATAACTCAGGAAATTATAGACCAGTGAGTCTTACTTCAGTGGTTGGTAAGTTGATGGAGAAGATCTTGAGAGGCAGGATTTATGAACATTTGGAGGAGGCATAATATGATTAGGAATAATCAGCATGGCTTTGTCAAAGGAATTTTTTGAGGATGTGACTAAACGCAATGATGAAGGTAGAGCTATAGATGCAGTGCATATGGATTTCAGCAAGGCATTTGATAAGGTACCCCATGCAAGGTTTATTGAGAAAGTAAGGAGGCATGGGATCCAAGGGGACCTTGCTTGTGGATCCAGAAATGGCTTGCCCACAGATGGCAAAGAATGTTTGTAGATGGGCCATATTCTACATGGAGGTCTGTAACCAGTGGTGTGCCTCAGGGATCTGTTCTGGGACCCCTACTCTTCGTAATTTTTATAAATGACCTGGATGAGGAAGTGGAGGGATGGGTTAGTAAATTTGCTGATGACACAAAGGTTGTGGGTGTTGTGGATAATGTGGAGGGCTATCAGAGGTTACAGCAGGACATTGATAGGATGTAAAACTGGGCTGAGAAGTGGCAGATGGAGTTGAACCCAGATAAGTGTGAGGTGGTTCATTTTGGTAGGTCAAATATGATGGCAGATTATAGCATTAATGGTAAGACTCTTGGCAGTGTGGAGGATCAGAGGGATCTTGGGGTCCGAGTCCATAGGACACTCAAAGCTGCTACGCTGTTTGACTCTGTGGTTAAGAAGGCATACTTGACCTTCATCAACTGTGGGATTGAGTTTAAGAGCCGAGAGTACCACTTGGAGTACTGTGCTCAATTCTGGTCACCTCACTAAAGGAAGGACGTGGAAACCAAAGAAATGGTGCAGAGGAGATTTACAAGGATGTTGCCTGGATGGGGAACATGCCTTATGAGAATAGGTTGAGTGAACTTGGCTTTTTCTTCTTGGAGCGACAGAGAATGAGAGGTGACCTGACAGAGGCATACAAGATAATGAGAGGCATTGATCGTGTGAATGGTCAGAGGCTTTTGCCCAGGGCTGAAGTGGCTAGCACGAGAGGGCATCGTTTTGAGGTGCTTGGAAGTAGGTACAGAGTAGATGTCAGGGTAAGTTTTTTTACACAGGGAGTAGTGAGGGCATGCAATGGGCTGTCGGCGGCGGTGGTGGAGGTGGAAATGATAGGGTCTTTTAAGAGGCTCCTGGATAGGTACATGGAGTTTAGAAAAATAGAGGGCTATGGGTAAGCCTAGGTAGCTCTAAGGTAAGGACATGTTTGGCACAGCTTTGTGGGCTAAAGGGCCTGTATTGTGCTGTAGGTTTTCTATGTTTCTACGTTTCTATGTTTCAATAGCAGATTTCTCCCTGGTCCATTTCCCCACTAAACTAAGGTTTCTATCAAGCTGGTCTAAAATTGCTTTCGTGATAATCATTACAGATGACTACTTAGTGTTTCAATCCCATATTCTTAACTGGGCTTAAATTCTACAGTTACCATGGTGAGATTTGTAGTTAATTAATTGTTCAAAAGACATCAGTCTATCTTCTTTAAATAAATCCAAAAAAGAATTAATACCTTTATTTTCCAAAGTAAAAAAAATAGGATCACTCAAAGAAGGCTCTAATAAGTAATTTCGATAAATTAAACTACAAAGTTTAAATGTTTTAAGATTTAAAAAATTGCGCAACTGGAGCCAAATTTGTAAAGCATGCTTAATCACGGGGTGTAAGTTTAAATTAGCAACTTTAGCTAATTGTATAGGTAAAGCAGCTCCCAGTAACGAAGTTAAACAAAACTGTTTCACAGCTTTCAATTCTAAGTCTACCCAAATTGGCCGATCGTTCTTATCAACCCAATAAAACCGAAAGGATATGTATCGCACATTAACAACCCAGTAATACATTCTTAAATTAGGCAAAGCGAGACCTCCATCCTTTTTTCAACTTTTGTAAGTGACATTTACTAATTCTTGGTCTTTTAATATTCCAAATAAAAGATAAAATAATAGAATCAATCCGATCAAAAAACTATTAATTAATTAATTGATAAATATTCTCTTTTATACTCACACTTTTTACAAGTTAGACATTTCTTACAAAAATACTTAAGAAATTTTCAAATTTCATACTGACCTGTTAAATACTATTATGAGTATGAACCCTTCGATGAAGGGTTCTATTGGAAGAATTTATAATTTACTATTACAATGGGATAAGCGTCCTTTATTTAAAATTAAATAAGATTGGGAAAAGGAACTCAGTTTGACTTTTGTGACAGAGGATTGGATGCGGATTCTGAAGCTGGTTAACTCTTCTTCAATCTGTGCTAGTCATTCACTGATTCAATTTTAAATTATACATCGTTACCATTTGACAAAGGAGAGACTGTCTAAAATATTCCCTAATGTTGATAGTTATTGTGATAGATGTAAAACTGAGACAGCTACACTGACATACATGTTTTGGTCTTGTTCTATACTGGAACAGTTCTGGAAGTCAGTTTTTTCGACCATTTCTCAAGTACTTAAAATTAATTTAAAACCTAACAAATTAACTGTGCTTTTTGGAATATTTCCTCAAAATATCTGTGGTATCTCTGTGGCTGACCAACATGTCATTGCATTTGTTACATTGACAGGTAGGAGGGCCATTTTGTTGAAGTGGAAGGATACATCAGCTCCCACTTTGTCACAATGGTTCTCTCAAGTGATGCTATGTCTTAGTTTGGAGAAAATTATAAGTCGAACCTTTGAACCTGTGTTTGATTTTGAGAAAAGATGGGGTTCATTTGCTTGTTATTATCATTTGAGTTAATTGATAGATGTCCTCCACGATCTAATTGTAAATTTTTGGTACTTTTTTTTTCTTGCTGGCAGTTTGATGTTTATCTTTAGAAGCTTTTTTTATGATGCATGGCTCTGGGGTTGAACACCTAATGGGGTTTCTTTTTTCCCCCCACTTTTTCTTGCTTAGTAGGGGTTTTTTTAAATCACCAAATTTTTTTCAATCTTTAAAATAATGCTTTTTTTCTTGAGTCATTGTAAGTGTTGCTTACTTCGAGGTACTTGTGTTAATTTTGGGTAATAATAATAAAAAGATTTGAAAAGAAAAAGAGATTTGTATTTAAGTTTTTGGATAGTAAGTCTCGGCCTCAATATTATTAGTTTGGTAGCTAAATAGTTTGGAAACACTGTACCCCAAAGGGTGACAACCTTATAATTGTAATGATTCAACAGATCTTTGCAGAGAATCAAAGCTTCTTCAGCTCAAGAGAGCAAATATTTCTGAATCCCTATCAATGAAATTCCAAATCTATACCAGTAAGCCTTGTATGTTCCTCGATTATCAAAAAGGTCCTAAAGAACATGTATTTTTTGCCAATTAGAAATATAGTAAAATAATTAGATTTAGGGCATGTGCCCTTGTTCCATTGGATAGACCTCAGTTGTTTTCTCTCAAATGGTGGAGACTGAGGGAGACCAAGCAGAAGTTTACAAGATTCTGGGAGGCATGGGTAAAGGAGACAACTAGTATGTTTTCCCAGGGTGGAAAAATCTAATACTAGAAGGCATACATTTAAGGTGACAATGGATAAGTTCAAAGATGTGCAAGGCAATTATTTTGCATGGAGAGTGAAAGATGCCTGCAATGTTTTATTTGAAGTGCTGGTGGAAGCAAATATTATAGAGGCATTTAAAAGGCTTTTAGATAGACATGTGAATATGCAGTGAATGGTAGTATATACTGTAGTCATTGTGTAGGTAGAGGGATTAGTTTAGTTAAACATCTAACTATTAGCTTCATTGCTTCAGCACAACATTGTGGGCTGAGAGCTTGTTCTTGTGCTACTGTGCTCTATGACTATTGAATCTATGGCCATGCAATTTAAGTTTTTTTGTGAGTTTGTGCATCTTATATCTATGACTTTCCATGTTAGGATTTGTAGTCTATTGATATAGGCTCCTTACAAAGTCCTTCTCTCAGTCTGAGCATTTGTGATCATATTCTTTCTAATTTATTTACTTACGTTTCTCTGCGCTTGTTTGGCTTTCGTTGATTTGTCTTTAATAAAATAAGATATCCACTATTAGTGCTGATATGGTGTAAGTCTATAGAGTACCGAGATAAGATTCAACTAGCAGCATGGTGGCATGGCCAATTAAGCCACTAACTTGCAAAGTCATTGATCTAGGTTCAAATCTGACCTCGAGAGCTGTCTATGTGGAATCTTCTGGTTCTCTTTGTTACTGTGTGCGTTTCCCCCCAAGTGCTCTGATATCGTCCCACATCCCAAAGATGTGCCGGTTGGTAGGTCAAATGAGCGCTGTATACTGCTGCTAGGTTGTGGGTGAGTGTTAGAATCTATGGCAGGTGAAAAGAAATGTGGAGAGAATATAAAATAGAATTAATTTAAGATCAGTGTAAATGGGAGTTTGACAATTGATGTGAAGTCTGTGGGCTTGAGGGCCTGTTTCCATTTTGCACGGTGCTATGATTCTGAGTTTCCACCGAGATGTTATTTCATTATAACAAAAATACATATATATATTTTTTTGAAATTTTCAAAGAGATGAGATGTCTTAGTGCACCAGATTTTTAACCACATTTCTATAGTGTTTATCAGGTGCAATATCTTTTTTGTACCGGCAGCTTAACATGTACAGCCGTTGATAATGAGTAAACCAAGTCAAAAAAATTGTGTGTGCACAGATATTTAGCAAGAAGGAACGCTTAGTAAGTAATTGAAATGACATTGAAAATTAAAACAAATAAATTAAATTTAATTTAATTCCTGAATTTCTTTCTATTCTTTCATAAACAAATGCATCTGGTCAAGTCAGCATTCACTGATCTTTTCAATTGCCTCCCAAACCATCATTTCTGAGGCAGTTAAGAGTTAATCACACTTTGGTCCTGAGGCTCGATGGACCGGAACTGGTAAGGGCAGCAGATTTCCTTCTGTGAAAACCATTAGTAGAATCGGAGCAACACACATAGAAGTTGCTGGTGATCGCAGCAGGCCAGGCAGCATCTCTAGGAAGAGGTACAGTCGATGTTTCGGGCCGAGACCCTTCATCAGGGTCAGGGTCTCAGCCCGAAACGTCGACTGTACCTCTTCCTAGAGATGCTGCCTGGCCTGCTGCGCTCACCAGCAACTTTTATTCCAGCATTTGAAGATTTCCTCGTGTTTGAGTAGAATTGGAATTGGTTTATTGTTGTTACATGTACTGAGATAAATGTGAAAAGATTATCTTGCATGCTGTTCATACAGTTTAATTCATTATTCAGTGCATTGAGGTACTGCAAAGTAAAACAATAACAGAGAGATGCAGTGGAAGTAGATGATAATGTGCGAGGCCATAATGAGGTAGTGAATCAGATGGATTCTTAATAAGGCTTTTATAATTTTCATGATTACCATTGCTGACAAACTTTTATTACAGAATTATTTAACTAAATGTGGTTCAAATTTTGATGAAATTGACTCTATGTGATTGTTATTTATAATTTATTTATTTTTTCTCTGCATTTATTTGTCTTTTTCTTCAATTTGTCCTTAATAAAATAAGATATCCACAAACTTTGATCAAATAATCTAGGCCTCTGATTACTAGTTGACTATCCTACTGGCTCACTGATAAACTGACTGAATGTTTGTCAATGAATGACCCAATGAATGATTTCTACAATATCTATTTTGTTATATAGTATGTAAAGATGTGAACTTTGATTTCATTCCAAAATACCCATTTCTCATTTCAGAGACAATGACATTCATGTATTTCTCTGGCTGAATCATTTGCTTTCTTTTAATTTCACTTTGCTCTTTAAAGATGGATAATTCTGCTGGCTTTCATCTCCCCCTGTAAATATGCAAATCTTGTCCTTCATGACCATTGTCTTTTTACATTTAGTAACAATGCTAAATTAACTATGCAAATATAGCTTTCAGGGTTAATACATGCACAAAATCAAATAGTTAACTGAATCCTTATAATTAAGATCTTATTTGTGTCTAACTAATTCATTACTTAAAATTCTACATGCATTGAATATCAAGCAATAGTTTGTCTATTTTTTTTCTCACTCTCAAACCCCGGTTTTAAATTCAATCATGTTACTTTACTATTTGCATAATAATCGTATATCATTAGATGGTTGACTAATTTTGGTTTAGTAGTTACCACTAAATGCAAAATCTAACATACACTCTAGGAAACATTTGTCATTCTGTAAGCTCTACTCACAATGCTTTCCAGACCTCCCGATCACCCACAGTGAAGTTCTCTGCGTACTTGTTTTTTTTATCAGTGCATCAAGGATCCCAACCATCCAGGCCATGCACGCTTCTCACTACTTACGACCAATAGGCGGGAGGTATAGGAGCCAGAGGTTCCACACCACCAGTTCAGGGATAGTTATTACCCTATAAACATCAGGGTCCTGAATCAGCTCAGGACTGATTCAACTCAACTCTGACCTGATTTCACAACCTGCACACTCACTTTCAAGCATTCTACAATTCATGTATTCTGCTTTATTTATTTATTTCTTTTTATTTCAGAATTTGTTTTCTTTTGCTCATTGGTTGTTTGTCAGTCTTTATATATAGGTTTTCATATATTCTATATTATATATTTTCATATATTATATATTCATATAAGTTTGCTGATGACACAACAATTGTAGGCCGTACCTCAGGTAATGATGAGTTTGAGTAGAGAGAGGAAGTTAAGAACCTGGTGGCATGGTGCGAAGACAATAACCTATCCCTCAATGTCAGCAAGACGAAGGAATTGGTTGTTGACTTCAGAAGGAGTAGCAGACCGCACGACCCAATTTACATCTGTGGTGCGCAAGTGGAACAGGTCAAAGGCTTTAAGTTCCTCGGGGTCAATATCACAAATGACCTGACTTGGTCTAACCAAGCAGAGTTCACTGCCAAGAAGGCCCAACAGCACCTTTACTTCCTGAGAAAACTAAAGAAATTTGGCCTGTTCCCTAAAACACTCACTAATTTTTATAGATGCACTGTAGAAAGCATTCTTCTGGGGTGCATCACAACCTGATATGGAAGTTGTCCTGTCCAAGACCGAAAGAAGCTGCAGAAGATTGTGAACACAGTGCAGCACATCACACAAACCAATCTTCCGTCTGTGGACTCACTTTACACCGCACGCTGTCGGAGCAGTGCTGCCAGGATAATCAAGGACATGACCCACCCGGCCAACACACTTTTCGTCCCTCTTCCCTCCGGGAGAAGGTTCTCAAGCTTGAAGACTCGTACGGCCAGATTTGGGAACAGCTTCTTTCCAACTGTGATAAGACTGCTGAACGGATCCTGACCCGGACCTGGGCCGTACCCTCCAAATATCCAGACCTGCCTCTCAGTTCTTTTGCACTACCTTACTTTCCATTTTTCTATTTTCTATTTATGATTTATAATTTAAATTTTTAATATTTACTAATGTTTACTATTTTTAATATTTGATATTTGTAATCCAGGGAGTAGGAAGCGCAGAATCAAATATCACTATGATGATTGTACATTCTAGTACCAATTGTTTGGCGACAATAAAGTGAAGTATAAAGTATAAAGTATTCTATTGTCAACAACAGGAATTCTGCAGATGCTGGAAATTCAAGCAACATACATCAAAGTTGCTGGTGAACGCAGCAGGCCAAGCAGCATCTATAGGAAGAGGCGCAGTCGACGTTTCTGGCCGAGACCCTTCGTCAGGACTAACTGAAGAAAGAGTGAGTAAGGGATTTGAAAGCTGGAGGGGGGGGGAGATGCAAAATGATAGGAGAAGACAGGAGGGGGAGGGATAGAGCCGAGAGCTGGACAGGTGATAGGCAAAAGGGGATACGAGAGGATCATGGGACAGGAGGTCCGGGAAGAAAGACAAGGAGGTGGGGGTGACCCAGAGGATGGGCAAGAGATATATTCAGAGGGACAGAGGGAGAAAAAGGAGAGTGAGAGAAAGAATGTGTGCATAAAAATGAGTAACAGATGGGGTACGAGGGGGAGGTGGGGCCTTAGCGGAAGTTAGAGAAGTCGATGTTCATGCCATCAGGTTGGAGGCTACCCAGACGGAATATAAGGTGTTGCTCCTCCAACCTGAGTGTGGCTTCATCTTTACAGTAGAGGAGGCCATGGATAGACATGTCAGAATGGGAATGGGATGTGGAATTAAAATGTGTGGCCACTGGGAGATCCTGCTTTCTCTGGCGGACAGAGCGTAGATGTTCAGCAAAGCGGTCTCCCAGTCTGCGTCGGGTCTCACCAATATATAAAAGGCCACATCGGGAGCACCGGACGCAGTATATCACCCCAGTCGACTCACAGGTGAAGTGATGCCTCACCTGGAAGGACTGTTTGGGGCCCTGAATGGTGGTAAGGGAGGAAGTGTAAGGGCAGGTGTAGTACTTGTTCCGCTTACACGGATAAGTGCCAGGAGGGAGATCAGTGGGGAGGGATGGGGGGGACGAATGGACAAGGGAGTTGTGTAGGGAGCGATCCCTGCGGAATGCAGAGAGAGGGGGGGAGGGAAAGATGTGCTTAGTGGTGGGATCCCATTGGAGGTGGCGGAAGTTACGGAGAATAATATGTTGGACCCGGAGGCTGGTGGGGTGGTAGGTGAGGACCAGGGGAACCCTATTCCTAGTGGTGTGGTGGGAGGATGGAGTGAGAGCAGATGTACGTGAAATGGGGGAGATGCGTTTAAGAGCAGAGTTGATAGTGGAGGAAGGGAAGCCCCTTTCTTTAAAAAATGAAGACATCTCCCTCGTCCTAGAATGAAAAGCCTCATCCTGAGAGCAGATGCGGCGGAGACGGAGGAATTGCGAGAAGGGGATGGCGTTTTTGCAAGAGACAGGGTAAGAAGAGGAATAGTCCAGATAGCTGTGAGAGTCAGTAGGCTTATAGTAGACATCAGTGGATAAGCTGTCTCCAGAGACAGAGACAGAAAGATCTAGAAAGGGGAGGGAGGTGTCGGAAATGGACCAGGTAAACTTGAGGGCAGGGTGAAAGTTGGAGGCAAAGTTAATAAAGTCAACGAGTTCTGCATGCGTGCAGGAAGCAGTGCCAATGCAGTCGTCGATGTAGCGAAGGAAAAGTGGGGGACAAATACCAGAATAGGCACGGAACATAGATTGTTCCACAAACCCAACAAAAAGGCAGGCATAGCTGGGACCCATACGGGTGCCCATAGCTACACCTTTAGTTTGGAGGAAATGGGAGGAGCAAAAGGAGAAATTATTAAGAGTAAGGACTAATTCCGCCAGACGGAGCAGAGTGGTGGTAGAGGGGAACTGATTAGGTCTGGAATCCAAAAAGAAGCGTAGAACTTTGAGACCTTCCTGATGGGGGATGGAAGTATATAAGGACTGGACATCCATGGTGAAAATAAAGCGGTGGGGGCCAGGGAACTTAAAATCATCGTAAAGTTTAAGAGTGTGAGAAGTGTCACAAACATAGATCAGAAGGGATTGAACAAGGGGTGATAAAACAGTGTCGAGGTATGCAGAAACGAGTTCGGTGGGGCAGGAGCAAGCTGAGACAATAGGTCGGCCAGGACAGGCAGGTTTGTGGATCTTGCGTAGGAGGTAGAAACGGGAAGTGCGGGGTGTGGGAACTATAAGGTTGGTAGCAGTGGATGGGAGATCCCCTGAGTGGATAAAGTCGGTGATGGTGTGGGAGACAATGGCCTGGTGCTCCTTAGTGGGGTCACGATCGAGGGGTAAATAAGAGGAGCTATCCGCGAGTTGTCGCTGCGCCTCGGCAAGGTAGAGGTCAGTACGCCAGACTACAACAGCACCCCCCTTATCAGCGGGTTTAATAATAAGGTTAGGATTGGTGCGGAGGGAGTGGAGAGCAGAGCGTTCCGAAGGAGTGAGGTTGGAATGGGGACAAGGTGCGGTGAAGTCGAGACGGTTGATGTCCCGTCGGCAGTTAGCAATAAAGAGATCCAGAGCAGGCAGAAGACCAGAGCGGGGTGTCCATGAAGAAGAGGAGGGTTGAAGATGGGAGAAGGGGTCATCGGTGGGGGTGGAAGAGTCCTTGCCGAAGAAGTAGGCTCAGAGACGGAGACGGCGGAAGAAAAGTTCCCCCTCGTACCCCATCTGTTACTCATTTTTATGCACACATTCTTTCTCTCACTCTCCTTTTTCTCCCTCTGTCCCTCTGAATATACCTCTTGCCCATCCTCTGGGTCACCCCCCCCCTTGTCTTTCTTCCCGGACCTCCTGTCCCATGATCCTCTCATATCACCTGTCCAGCTCTCGGCTCTATCCCTACCCCTCCTGTCTTCTCCTATCATTTTGCATCTCCCCCTCCCCCTCCAGCTTTCAAATCCCTTACTCACTCTTCCTTCAGTTAGTCCTGACGAAGGGTCTCGGCCTGAAACGTCGACTGCGCCTCTTCCTATAGATGCTGCTTGGCCTGCTGCGTTCACCAGCAACTTTGATGTATGTTGCAAGTATTTTATTGTATTTATTTACAGATTTCCCCCGCCATCCGAAGGTAGAGTGTTCCTATGAAACGGTACGTAAACCAGAATGTCGTAAAGCGAAGAAGCAATTACCATTTATTTTTATGGGAAAATTTTGTGAGGGTTCGCAGGCCCAAAAATAACTTACCAAATCATGCCAAATAACACATAAAACCTAAAATAACAGTAACATATAGTAAAAGCAGGAAAGAAATGATAAATACACAGCCTATATAAAGTAGAAATACTTTTCCACAATCATTGCCGGCACTGTTCTTCGTAATGAAAATCTCGCGCGAGCACTATTGGCAAAAACACTCTCTCTAGTATCCTTTAAGCTATGAAGCTGCCAAATCATACCAAATAACACATAAAAATACACAGTCTATATAAAGTAGAAATAATGTATGTACAATGTAGTATCACTTACAGGAATCAGGAAGACAGCTTGCCCAGCACACTGATGGTGGTGTGTTAGGCTGAGTCATCGCGGTTTGGGGTGGTGCAGTGGCCCCCACCCTCTGGACCGCCGACCGATACCCATCCGCGAAGCATGCAGGGATACAGCAGTGGCCAGAACGCACCCAGCACGTCTTTCAGAATAAAAGCCGAAATAAACATGCTAATTAATTAGGTGCCGCCCGGCACATAAATATCGGCCCAGATCTGAGGCGACGCAATCGGCAATTACCTCTGATCTGGGCCGATATTTACGTGCCGGGCGGCACCTAGTTAGTTAGCTTGTTTATTTTGGCTTTTTTCTTAAAGATGTGCTGTGTGCCTCCCGGCTACCGCTGCATTCTCCGCGAATCGGTATCTGTCTGCGGCCCGGGGGTTGGGGTGGTGGGACACTGGGGTGTCATCTCATCGTCATCTGTTTCCATCAGGGCAGGTAGCTCACCTTCTCCTATGTCTGCCTGCCTCAATGTCGAAGGTCGAGGTTCGTCGTCTGCTGTGGCTGATGTGGAAGGCTTGCTTGACTGCTGAGCCTCGCACATTTTTCTATCATACAGTTCTTTGTAAGGACTCAAACCATCCTGCAAATATGCCTTAAACTGACGTACCCTTTCAAAATTAAAGTCGTACTTTATCATTGCAGTGAAGATCTCATGCAGTCACCTCACGTTCAGTTCCTGGACGACTTCACTTTCGCTACTGAATTCGGTTTCAATTGTTATCCTTTCCTCTTCCAATTGTATCAGCTCTTCATCTATCAGTTCTTGGTCATGAGATGCCAAAACCGCTTCAACATCATCTTTGTCAGCTTCCACAAGCCAAACTCACTTTGTCCTTACGTCATTCACCAGATCGAAATGCTTAATTATGTCTCGTTTTCTGCTAAGTGTAACACCCTTACGAGCTCTTTCAGGCTTTTCCAAACCTTAGAACTCATCTTGCAAACGGCTGCTCACAGGCACGTGTTTAAGCAATGCCGGCGAGAATGCCGTTCCAAATCCAGGGGAGAGCGACTGCTCGGGGCGCACGCTGATTTTTTATCGCGCGTTGCCTTTCTTCATAACAGTGAAAACACCTTCTGTTAGCGAAAACAGGTAACTAATGTAGGTCTTTCGTAACTGAGGTTTCGTAAAGCAAACGTTCGAAAAGCGGGGGACACCTGTACTTTCTTGCAAGTGTCTGCAAAAAATGAATTTCAAGTATATGATGACATACATATATGAACTTTGATAATAAATTTGTTTTTGACTTTGACATCCACTCTACCTTTCCTACTCTCCTGTCAATGATCCCTCCCATCTGTCCAACAATCTCTTTAACCCTCTACCATCAGGCAGGAGGTTCCATAGCACTAGGACAAGGACTGTTAGGATAGGAAACACCAATAGCATATATACTTTACTTTTTGACTTGTGTCAGAAATGCACCTTATTATTTGTTAATTTATTTGTGGTGATATTACTCTATGCATTGCATGTGAGTTATATTTACTGTGTTGTGCACCTTGATCTGGAGGAACATTGTCTCATTTGGTGATATACATGCATACCGTTGAATGACAGTAAACTTGTTGCAAATGGCTACTACTACATCATTATACTAGAGACAGGGGTGTGAATAAGAGGGGTGGCAATGGTAGATACCACCGAGACTTTTTCAGCAATCATGAACAAGGATAGGTGATGCCATTTGCTTTTTTTTTACTGTTTTGACTGTATGTAGTATAAATGAACAACTTCCCCCTGATTGCACTTTCCATGTCTTCCTCTTTAGTAGACAGGAAGAATGAACTTGGGAAATACATTTTACCGATCTAAATAACTCTCTTCCTGGGTCAAACTCCTGAATCTCTCCCCCTAACATAGTTGTGGGCATCCCACATCTCAAAGATTGCAATTCAATATGACAGCTCATCACCACCTTCCCAAGGGCATTTATGGATAGGCAACTAAATGCTGGCCCAGCCGCTGAAGTGCATATCTTTTACTATTGGTTTATTTTAAATCACATATATCAAAATACAGTGTAAAGCTTTTAATATATAAATGAACACACCACTGGCAGGGGAAATCTAGAACAGCTAAAAGCAAACACTGATGCCAGATAAAGCTTTCAAATGACTTCTTTGGGAGCTACTGCTGTGCTGGACAACACTGTCTCACCATGAAGATTCATGTCTCATGTTGAGGCAATCTGTACAGAATCGATGCTATCCACTGTCAATGGCAGGCAGGTTTTCTTGATGTTGGGGAGAAGGGGCAATGGGATGCAACCATTTGCAGTGTGCCTTGTCAGGCTTCAGGATCCACTGTCAGAGGACTGGTCACCATATATGGAAGGGCAGTAGAGTCCCAGCAGTGAGGATTCCAGTATGATCCAAGGGCCGCAGGATACAAATAGAGCTGAACTGTGAAGACCAGGCTTTTCTTTCACCACTATTCCATTTTGTACCATTTGACATATTGTAATATCTGCAAGGTTTAAAACAAAGATTAAGCTGGACCCAATATATTGAATCTATTTGTTTTAAGTATTTTCAATCTCTTTTCATCAAGTGCCTCCCCCTTCGAACAGTGCCTATATAGTTTTGTTTAACTAATCTGGTGCTTTCCCTAAGTGGCTTCCCTAGGGGGAAAACAGGAAGGAGAACAGAAGCTGTGCCACTGCATCTGAGAGAATTTAACCAGTTAGTCTATCTTAAGGTTTCAGTTCATTCACTCTCTTTTTTTAAAACCTGCTCAAAGTTATGTTATGCAGTTAAGCAGCAAGTCTATAGACGATAAAAAAGGAAGCTTCTGGAAAGAGAGAAAAATCACCTACAATTTTTTATTCAGTTTGATATTAAAAAAAACCATACAAGTAAAAAGGGAAGATTCATATAAATCAGCATTTATGCATAAAACATACAAGTTTGATCATAGTCAGGGTTTTTTAAATTTACAATCAATCATCAATAAAACTGAATTTCTCCCAAGACTGCATTAAATCAAATATCGATAAATATTAATTGAACCAGTATCATATGAGTGACTGTGATCACCAGAAATAAAATTTCCTTTCTCAAGAATTTTGTTTCCCCAAGATTAGCTTTTCCTCCAGCAAAAGATTGCACGATCTCACTGATACTGTCACCAGTTTCAAACAAAGAGGGAAAGATTTTGCCTTTAGGATACATTCATTTCTTGACCTTCCCTTAAATTCAAATCCACAGCTGGCTTTGTGCTAGCAAGGTTAGTTATTTACTACCAACTTGCACTTGCAAAGCTAAAAGCAGCTGCTGTGAAAAATCATCATGTTTACTGTGCTCCTCACTGACTGACCCTTCACTTTAGAAGAACCACATTAAATATGCAATTCAAGTATGCTTGTAATGTTTCCTGAAAAGGTCACTGTCTGTGTTGGTATAAGCTGTGGTGCCATTCAGGACAGGTGTGTCCACAAATTCCACAGCACAAAACATTCCGAGCTCTTCTTTGCAAGGTGCCATCTCCAGCTCCAACACCGTGATGTTATTAACTGCAGATGTGCTCAGAACATAAGCAGGAACATACAGAGTGACCTGGGGCCCTCTAGCTGGCCAGTAGCGACCCAAGTTGAAGCCGTTGATCCACACTTGACCCTGAAGACAGAGGGAAAAGAAATTACTACAGAATTCACAATTAGCAACCTCACAATTCTAATTAACAATGAGAGGATCCTCAGTACGCTTTCCTCCAGCTGTTAATTACAGATTGCATATCAACTCCCTATTAAAAATGACATTGCCACACTTCATTGGGCACAGTTCATAATGTCTGTCCTGGCCAGCTTGTATCATATTTCTTGCATTTCATTTGAACAAGCTCCAAACTTTCCATTTAACAATATTAACTTGATGGTTACACTTATGCTATACATGGTTCAGTGATGAATAATATTCTTGCCTCCTGAACCAGAAGTTGTGGGCTTGAGTTCCTCTTTGTAGGCCTGTAAATCAAATACTTCAGCAGGAGCTAAAAGGGCATTGCCCCTTTGAAGGTATCAAGCTTCAGATGTGACAGCATCCTTCTGCCCTCTTATGTGAAAGAAATAGATAAAAAGCATGGCACCTCATGTATGGGTGGGAAATTCTCCCAGTAGCTTAGATAACATCTGTCCCTTCATTAGTGCAATGCAGTGCCCTGATCTTTTATCTTAGTGTAGCTAAGAGAAAATTCAGTACTACATTTGAGAATATCTCAACAACACTGCACTTAAGCACTTCACTGCAATCATGAAGAATCACTAATGCAAATTCTTTCTATGTTAACATTTCCTGTTGTGACATTACTGTGGTGGAAACAGAACTTTGTATTTTTTCCAACTATTACTGCAGGCTTGCGTCAACCTGAACCTTTGGATGACATTAAGTTTACGGAGGGAGAAAAATGGCCTATACACAAAGTCATCAGCATATGATCAGGTCAGAAGGGAACTGGACATTACTTTGTAGGTGTAAACCGGTATACACAAAAATAGTAGGTTACTGCGGGTTCAAATGCATCAGTGTGCTTTATAAAAGACAGCTACCACCTCAGACCATGAACATAGATGGAATGGCAAATGGTGGCTTTGAAATGGAATCTTTGAAGGGGACCAAAGATAGCAGCTTCAGACTTTATAATACTTTGTTCGAGGGAATTCTACAATTTATTTTCTCATTATTTATTACTAATGCATTCATTATGTTTTTTTTGTATTTGGACTATTTGTTGCTTTTCGCACATTGTTTGTGCAGTTTTTCATTGATTCTATTGTGTTCCTTTGTATTTGCCTTGAATGCCTGCAAGAAAATAAATCTCAGGGTAGTATATCTTGACATATATGTACTTAGATAATAAATTTACTTTGAGGTCCTATGTGGTTGACCACATGAATAGTTGTAAACAAGACAAGGAGGATAAGCAGTGATAGACTATCATACGACAAACACAAAAATACATGAAGTACATGGTACTGTGACAAGGATCAAACTTCAATCACAGAAGTTCAAAAAAGACAGGCACTGTAGGAGAATGCTAAGCTACTGCCAAGGTGAACTGAAGGGCCTCTACCAATAATTGATTAAGTTAATAATAATTGCACTATGTCTACTATAACACTTCACTTCATAGAAAATTTGATGTTACCTTTTAGCAAATTTAACTCATTTATAGAAAAGAGCAGAAATTTCCCCTGAACTGACTCGTTTGTCTAAAACATAAAATGTGAAAATGGGAAAGCTGGGCTGTGGCCTTTTCTTAAAACTTTCTAGGTACTTAATGTGATCGAATGGCAATCTTACTCAGACAAAGTCTCATTACAAGAAATCTGATTTCTATTAAAACACAGGCTGCTGGAGGAACTCAGAAAGTAAAGCAGCATCTGTAGAGGCAAAAGTACAAGGCACCCTAACAGCTTTCTGGTGCCTCCAGTATGTGAACTCCCAACTACACAAAACCCTTTGAAGGATAGAAACAGGCTTATTACCTGCAATGCTGCACCTGATGTATTTGTATCTCCTTCACTGCATTGGGAAATTCCAGAGGAAAAGAAATATCCCAAGAAACATCTACTGCAACAATGAGTTCACTCTCAGGTTGGAGGAGCAACACCTCATATATTCTGTCTGGGTAGCCTCCAACCTGATGGCATAAACATTGATTTCTCTAACTTTTGGTATTTTCCACTCCCTTTCTCCTTCTCTCTTTTTCCATTCCAGCTCTCCTCTTAACCTTATCTTCAGCTCACCTGCTTATTACTTCTCCTCTGGTGTCTCCCCCTCCTCCCCTTTCTGCCAAAATCAGAAAGGTTTCTGCCAAAACCAGAAAGGGGTTCCCCCTCCCTCGCTTTCTGCCAAAACCCCCTTTCCTCTCCAACCAGAAACTTCTTCCTCAGCCCTTTACTTCTTCCACACATCACACCTCCCAGCTCCTCACTTCATTTCCCCCTCCCACACACCTACCTTTGCCCCCACTTGGCTTCACCTATCAACTGCCAGCTTGTACTCTTTCCTTGCCCCCACCACCACCCCTACGTTCTTATTCTAGTTTCTTCCCCTTCGATGAAGGAGTCTCAGCCTAAAAGATTGACTATTTATTCCTGACCATAGATGCTATCTGACCAGCTGAGTTTCCCCAACATTTTGTGTGTGTTACTCTAAATCCAACATCTGCTGAATCTCTAGAGTTTAAGAAATATCTAATGTTTCATCTTCTGAAATCTTTAAGAAATCAGCCTGCACTCTAAAGACTGTATTACCTTTAGGGTAACTGTCTACTCTAATATGATGCTTTGACTATACCAAAAATAACATCAGTGAGCCAGCTTTGGTAAGTAAGTGTGCAGGATTACCTACTCATGTTAACATTGTGATAAGCATCACCGTATCTACTCACAAACTGTGAAAATGTCACTTGAAAATAATTCATTTTTCACAATTCAGTACAAATAAAGTTGTCCGCATTAGATATCTTACCACTGCTAATTCAATTGTCAAATGAGCCAGAATGTACTATGTATAAGTGATTGCCTTAAGTAGTGCTACTGACTTCAGTCCCAGAGTTGTGGACCTTCTGTCCTGGGAGTGCTAATCAACCTCAAGTCCACAGGACTTGGCTAGACCATATGGTAAAACGGTTATTTTAAAACCATTAGTATTACTTTATTGCAGCTTTAAAGGTTGCAGAACATCCTGTTATTCTATATTCTCAGGCTGTCTTGCTTTTGCCATAAGAATACCTCAAATACTGAGAGGACAGAAGCTAACACAAACAATTGATCAACTAAACCTGGACTACAGAACCAACACTTGTAATGATGATCACTTGATTACTGGATTACTGTAAAAGCTAACCTGGTTCATTACTGTGCTTCATGAAAGGAAATTTACCATCAGACTCAATTTGGTTCCAGACCCACCAACATTATTGACTTGTAACCACTCTCTGAAATGACCCAGCAGGCTGCTCGGTTCTGGGCCACTTAGCGGCAACCAAGTTATACTTGCTGTTTAGTCACAATCACATGTCATCAACAAATATAAAACAATACACTGAATGTGTTAGTTTGTACCAATTCATCAACATCAGTTCCCTGGATTTCATTGCCCCAACATTTAAATATAGTTTTGATAAAATGACCTCAAAATCTTTGATATCTAGCTTTGAAAAGCTAATACTCTACCATTGTTGCTATAGTTTGACAATTTGCCATGGAAAAAAAAACTAGCCAACCCGGCATTTTTTTTTATTGCGATAACATTCTCCGGGTACTGATTCAATAGCTTATTTATTTTTGATAAATTTGCAGCACTAAAATAATTTACAACTTTGTTAACTTCATAAGATTTTTTTGTAACCTTCTCTTTGCTGCAGAAAAGACCTTATATCTTCTGGAATATCAGGTCTCTCAGCTTTGGCAGCATCACATTAAATCATTCATCTTAACGGTAAAAATGATTGAGGTAAGATAGAACAGAAGTGTTCAAAATTATGGCCTGCTGTGGTAGCTCAGAAACAGAGAAACTGCTTCCACCAACTGGAGCCCCTGGTAACCAGTAGGTGACAAATTTAAGCACATAGCTTGGAAGAAAGCAAAAGGATTCTGTCTTGCAGTAAGTGTGAAGTGGAAAACATTATCTAGGAAGGTTTCATAAAGGAACTGACTATTCTTTCAAGGAGATTTTTACAGACGGAGGAAAAATAATTAAAAATTGCTACCACATAGGTTAGAAATTTCAAAGAAATGAGTGGTCGAATTATCCTCCTTCAATGAATATCTTCTGTAGCTTTCTAAAGACCATGATATTATTCCATTTAACCCATCATTTATGGACACAATATGCTACTTGGGTTCTAATTTAAAAATGGATACACTTAAATTTAAGTTTTTATTCCTTTCCATAGTGTTACTCTGGATTTCCAGCATCTGCAGAATCTCTTGTCCTTATTAACGAGCTGAATTCATAAATAAGGTAAAATCAGATTAATTGAGAATGGAAGAGAAGTATAAAGCTCTATCATAGCCAAATTTGCTTAATTCCAAATATGAATATATTCCCAACCATCTACTGTCTTCTGTGAGCTTGTGTGAATGACATATCATATTCAAATACAACCTGAACATCAACTTAATTGTGAGAATATTTGACTGTCATTTTTCTGCCACATGCTGTGTGCAATGACATGCCCACATTGCCATTCTCCACTTTTCAGCCAACAAATAAACCATAAACTTTGCACAAATAATGATGGCAGGTTCAGTAAGGCTACATTGCAAAATATCCTTTATTTTGGATTCCTTTATATTTCTTTAACTATGTTCCTTTTTTGCAAGGTTTTGAAATAAGAAATACTGTACAAGATATGGACATATGTTGGCTGGCAAAATATAATACTTGCAACCACTGAATTCTAATTCCTCAATGACAGTAAATTGATTAAACTTATTTACCAAGGTCAAAAAGAGCAGAGATATTTGTAATTTTATAAGCCCCTGTTAAGCCACTCCAATACAAATAGCCCTAGAATGCAAATACCTATACCATCCAGGCACTTGCTAAATCATCTCATAAGGTCTCTGGATCCATAATTATGTGAACAACTAGGATAGCAGATTCTTGGTAGATGGTCCAATTGTAGTACCACAGTTTTCAAATTTATTTACAAATGTATGTAAGGTTGAATTTAAATACTGTTCTCCAGACTATTAATCCAGACCTCCAAATACAAGCCCAATAATTTAATACAAGTCAGTTGTACTCTGCTTTTTACTGTAAGGGACTTGAATCGTGTGCTTTCACAAAAGAAATTATGAAACAGTGATGTATTTTCCACTTATACAGTACATTCTCAATTATATCAAAGTTGTTCCTTATTAAACTGCAAAGCCAACTGAAAATCAAACCAAATTTTGTAGATATCATAGGTATTATAAATTAACCAATTAGTTAACTCACTTATTCTGCATTTAGTTCATGAGTTAGATGATTACTGATAACAAAAATAAAACAATGAGTATTACGTTACAATATGAATGTACCCTTATGGTACTACAATGCAAGCACTGAAGCACGAACATGGAAGGTGTCACTTTGCAGAGTTTACGTGCAAGCAAAACATTCTCAGGTTCTGGTGGTCAGATAGTGTCAGATTTATTTCCAAGTATTGGGAAAAAATATGACAAGCAAAGTAACTTTAACCATATATTTACATAAAGTCTAGACTGCGGGCATTTCGCTAACAACGGATTTACAGAGAATATCTTAATTGAACAGGTACAATGAAGCTATGAAAGTGAGGTGGGTTTTACAAAAGATATTCAGGAGGGGCAAGAGTGAAATTTGAATAGTTAACAGTGCAGGAAAGAAGCTGTTTGTCTAATCATAGATGTTGGCTCTTTGTTTAAGCATTTTAAAAGTACTCTTGCTATTGCACTAGCTTTTCATTATCTATTACTTCCAATATCAATCCATTTCTTCCCTCTGCCACAAGCATTCTTTGTAGTACATAATTCTGAGCTCCAACGACTCTCTGCAATTTAAAAAAAAATAAACTAAGCTCTCTATTCACTTCCTGGGACAACTTAAGGTTCATTATGGTTCAATACTAACTTCACAAGAGGGAAATATCTTAAACTTGTTACAAAAACTTCCTGAGAAAACTAAAGAAATTTGGCCTGTTCCCTAAAACACTCACTAATTTTTATAGATGCCCCGTAGAAAGCATTCTTCTAGGGTGCATCACAACCTGGTATGGAAGTCACCCTGTCCAAGACCGGAAGAAGCTGCAGAAGATCGTGAACATGGCGCAGCACATCACACAAACCAATCTTCCGTCCATGGACTCACTTTACACCACACGCTGTCAGAGCAGTGCTGCCAGGATAATCAAGGACACGACCCACCCAGCCAACACACTTTTCGGCCCTCTTCCCTCCGGGAGAAGGTTCAGGAGCTTGAAGACTTGTATGGCCAGATTTGGGAACAGCTTCTTTCCAACTGTGATAAGACTGCTGAACGGATCCTGACCTAGATCTGGGCCGTACCCTCCAAATATCCGGACCTGCCTCTCAGTTATTTTTTTGCACTACCTTACTTCCCATTTTTCTATTTTCTGATTTATAATTTAAATTTTTAATATTTACTAATTTTAACTATTTTTAATATATTTAATATTTGTAATCCAGGGAGTGTGAAGCGCAGAATCAAATATCGCTGTGATGATTGTACGTTCTAGTACCAATTGTTTGGTGACAATAAAGTAAAAAAAAGTTTTAAAAAAGCATCCTTCTGCTCTAAGATTTCTGAACAATCCACAAACACTACTTCACTATTCTTCTTTTGTGCTAATTATTGTAATTATTGTCATTCTTATATCTTGTACTGTACTGCTGCCGCAAAACAATAAATTTCATGACATGTCAGTGATAATAAAAGTGATTCTAAAAAGCAAAGCCACGTGCAATTTTAATTAAGAACAATTTTGAAACCTATGTGCTATTGCTGAAAATACCAGTCAATATGTGGATACCATGGAGCAAATCTTTTGTTTTAAATCTCTGCTCTAATGCAGATAGTTCCTGGTGCTCAGTTCTGCTGCCTCCTTCATCAACCTTCAGTCAGTGATATCTTCTTGCAAGAGGTGAAGAAGAGCAAGGGTTTTCGGTTATTCCCCAGTGAACATAAAACCTAGGATATCTTTTCAAACCTGTTTAAGAGAATACTGAATTATTGTATGTCTTATGTTTAAAGTCTCAGCTGACAGAAGTCCTTTTAAATGTTCAGAGAAAGACATGCATCCCATTTTGAAGAGCAGGAGGGATACTCTGGCCAGCATTAAGCTGTATATAAAAAAATTTGCTCCATGATATCTACATATCGACTAGTATTTTCAGCAATAGCACATAGGTTTCATAATTGTTTATCCTGGCCATAAAACACCTTGGAACACTCTGAAATTAAGCATTTGTTGGCTCTGGGCCTCTACTCACTGAAATTCAGAAGAATGAGGGGAACCAGTCAAATATTGATAGGTCTCGATAGGGTGGATGTGGACAGGATGTTTCCTATGATGGTGGAGTCTAAGACCAGAGGACACAGCCTCAGAACAGAGGGAAGTCCATTTAGAATGGAGTGGAGGAGGATTTCTTTAGCCAGAGAGTGGTGAATCTCTGGAATTTGTTGTTGCCAAAGGCAGCTGTGGAGGCCAAGACACTGGATATATTCAAGACTGAGGCTGATGAATTCTTGATTAGTCAAGGCATGAAGAGATACAGGGAGAAGGCAGGACATTGGGGCTGAGAGAGAAAATGGATTCGGCATAATGAAATGGCAGAGTAGACCCAATGGGCCAAGTGCTCTAATTCTGCTCTTATATTTTATGGTCATGGTCTTATGGAAATTAAGAAAGACAGAGCTATTATACATTTCTTTTGTTCTTTTGAATCCCTCACAAAACAGCACTGAAAACATGTCTCAGGCTTGTGGCTAGCTCTATTTCTTCCAGAGCCCGTTGAGGCTAGCATTGCTAACATGGACATATAACTGTGGATTGAAACTAAGATAAGGCCTGGAAATATGGATTTCGCTTATAGGACCATAAGATATAGGAGCAGAAGTAACCATTCGGTCCATCGAGTCTGCTCCGCCATTCAATCATCCACTTCTTCCAGTCGTCCCCACTCCCCTGCCCTGGCTAATCAAGAACTTATCTATCTCTGCCTTAAATGCACCCAATGACTTGGCCTCCACAGCCGCTTGTAGCAACAAATTCCACTGATTTACCACCCTCTGACTAAAGTAATTTCTCCCCATCTCTGTTCTAAATGGATGTCCTTCAATCCTGAAGTCCTGCCCTCTTGCCCTAGACTCCCTACCATGGGAAATAACTTTGCCATATCTTATCTGTTCAGGCCGTTTAACACTCAGAATACTTCTATGAGATCCCCCTCATTCCTCTGAACTCCAGGGAATACAGCCCAAGAGCTGCCAGATGTTCCTCATACGGTAACCCCTTCACTTCTGGAATCATTCTCGTGAATCTTTTCTAAACCCTCTCCAACATCAGTATATCCTTTCTAAATAAGGAGTCCAAAACTGCGCACAATACTCCAAGTGTGGTCTCAGGAGTGCCTTACAGAGCCTCAACATCACATCCCTGCTCTTATATTCTCTACCTCTAGAAACGAATGCCAACATTGCATTCGCCTTGTTCACCACCGACTCAACCTGGAGGTTAACCTTTAGGGTATCTTGCACAAGGACTCCCAAGTCCCTTTGCATCTCTGTGTTTTGGATTCTGTCCCCATCTAAATAATAGTCTACCAGTTTATTTCTTCCACCAAAGTGCATGATCATACACTTTCCAACATTGTATTTCATTTGCCACTTCTTTGCCCATTCCCCTAAACTATCTAAGTCTCTCTGCAGGTTCTGTTTCTTCAACACTACCCGCTCCTCCACCTATCTTTGTATCATCAGCAAATTTAGCTACAAATCCATTAATCCCATAATACAAATTATTGACATGCATCATAAAAAGCAGAGGTCCCAACACCAACCCCTGTGGAACGCCACTGGTAACCGGCAGCCAGCCAGAATAGGATCCCTTTATTCCCACTCTCTGTTTTTTGCCAATCAGTCAAAGCTCCAGCCATGTTAGTAACTCCCCTGTGATTCCATGGGCTCTTATCTTGCTAAGCAGCCTCATGTGCAGCATCTTGTCAAAGGCCTTCTGAAAATCCAAGTACACCACATCTACTGCATCTCCTTTATCTACCCTGCTTGTAATTTCCTCAAAAACTTGCAGAAGGTTAGACTGGCAGGGTTTTCCTTTCAGGAAACCATGCTGGCTTTGGCGTATCTTGTCATGTGCCTCCAGGTATTCCATAATCTCATCCCAAAAAATCGATTCCAACAACTTCCCAACCACTGATGTCAGGCTAAGAGGTCTATAATTTCCTTTCTACTGCCTCCCACCCTTCTTAAATAGTGGAGTAACAATTGCAATTTTCCAGTCATTCGCTACAATGCCAGAATCTATCAGTTCTTGAGAGATCATTGTTAATGCCTCCGTAATCTCTCCAGCTACTACCATCAGAACCGAGGGTGCATTCCATTAGGTCCAGGAGATTTATCCCCCCTCAGACCATTAAGCTTCCTGACCACCTTCTCAGTTGTAATTTTCACTGCACGTACTTCACTTCCCTGACACTCTTGAATGTCCGGTATACTACAGATGTCTTCCACTGTGAAGACCGATGCAAAATATGCATTCAATTCCTCTGCCATCTCTGCGTCTCTCATTACAATATCTCCAGCATCATTTTCTACTGGTCCTATATCTATCCTCAACTCCCTTTTACACTTTATATACTTAAAAAAAACTTTTAGTATCTTCTTTGATATTAATTGCCAGCTTCCTTCCATTCGAAAATTTCTAATCTGGAATTTTTCTGTCTTGCAATTCCCTCATTTTTCACAGAAACTTCAGCCATTGCTGCTCTGCTGCACTTCCTGCTAGTGTCCCTTTCCAGTCAATCTTGGCCAGTTCTCCTCTCATGCCATTGTGATTTCCTTTATTCCACTGAAATACCGACACATTGGAATTTAGTTTCTCCTTCTCAAATTTCAAAGTGAATTTGATCATATTGTGATCACTGTTCCCTTCGGGTTCCTTAACCTTAAGCTCTCTTATCACCTCCAGATCATTGCGCAACACCCAATCCAGCACAGCCAATCCATTTGTGGGCTCAGCAACAAGCTGTTCTAAAAACCCATCCCTTAGACATTCTACAAATTTTCTCTCAAGGTCCAGTACTGGCCTGGCTTTCCCAATCCACTTTCATGCTAAAATACCCAACAATTACCATGCCATTGCCCTTCTGACATGTCTTTTCTATCTCCTGCTGTAATTTGTAATCCACATCACAGCTGCTGTTTGGAGGCCTGTATACAACTGCTATTAGGGTCCTTTTACCCTTGCCATTTCTTACCTCAACCTATAGAGACTCTACATTCCGATCCTATGTCATTCCTTTCTAATGATTTAATATTATTTCTTATACACAGGGCCACAGCACCCCCTCTGCCTACTAACCTATCTTTCCAATACACCGTATATCCTTGGACATTCAACTCCCAATGGCAGCCACCCTTTAGCCAAGTTTCAGAGATGGCCACAACATCATACTTGCCAATCTGTAGCTGAATTTGAAGATTGCTTCTTGACCCAAACCATGCAAACTGCATTGGTATTTGGCATCCTCCCGGGTTTCTGCAGAGTATGGTACAGTCATTTCCCAAACCTGCCCTTCCCTTGTCAAGTAAGTGCATGAACATGCGCTTAGAAATTAGACATCAACAGCTTTGGTACATTAAATAGCTGTAGTGAGTTGTTCCGAAGCCTACTAGCAAAAAAGAAAATCTTAAAATGAGTCAAAAATGAGTTTACTGAGGTGCTGGCTTATCTTTTATCATCATTAAGGTAGGATCTGCAATGTTTCAAGTTCAAGTTTATTGGTGTGTGTGTGTGCATGCGCACGCGCACACACAACCAAATGAAACCACATTACTCTGGCCTACAGTACACCAAAAAAACACATCACACACAGCACACAAAACAAAATTTTACCATAAATAGGTTAATAAAATATAATTGAAAAATGCATGTATTGCACAGCACAGGTAAGCAGTAAACAGCTCACTGTCCTAGTGACGAGCCCTCAATGCTGGCAGCTTATTCATTAGTCCCACAGCCTGAGGGAAGAAGCTGTTACCCAGTCTGGCAGTTCTCGTCCTGACGCTCCTGTACCTCCTTCCTGATCGTAGTGAGTCAAAGAGACTGTAGGATAGGTGGTAGGAATCCTCAACAATACTTCGGGCCCTTTGTCTACAACACTCTTGGTAAATGTCACAAATAGGGGAGAGGGAGATCCCAGTGATCCACTTAGCAGTTTTTACTGTCCTCTGTAGGGTCTTGCATTCTGATGCCTTACAGCTTCCATAGCACACAATGATGCAAGCCAGAAAGAATGTTCTCAATGGTGCTCCTGTAGAAAGGTATGAGAATGGGGGCGGGGAGCTCTGCATGCCTCAAATTTCTCAGAAGATGCAGATGCTGCTGTGCCTTCTTGATTATTGAGGAGGTGTTGAGAGTCCAGGTTAGATTGCTGTAGAGAGAGTGAAGAGCATAAAGTTCCTTGTTGTTCTCCTAATAGGCAGAGCCATTGATGTTCAATGGAGAGTGGTCAACTTACAATGTGCCTTCCTGAAGTCCATAATCATCACTTTTATCTTGTCCACGTTGAGACTCAGGCTGTTCTTCTCACGTCATTTGACAAGCCTCTCTGCCTCCTCTCTGTATGCTGACTTCTCATTGTTGCTGATGAGGCCAACCACTGTTTCATCATCAGTGAACATTGCACTTCGAGCTGGATCAGGCAGTGCTCAGCCTGATGAAGTTTGAGATGTTACTGCCAACTTGGACTGAATGGGGGTCTTTCTGTTAAGAAGACCTAGATCCAGTTCCAGAGAGGGGTATTGAGCCCCAATGAGGACAGATTGAGGACCAACCTCTGGGGGATGATCGTGTTAAATGCTGAGCTGAAATCAATGAACAACATCCTGGGATATGAGACATCATTTTCTAGGTGGGACAGGATGGAGTGGAGGGCCGAGGCTATGGCATCATCAGTGGACCAGTGAAAGTGGTAGGTGAACTGGAAAGGGTCCAATGCAACTGGAAGGTGGGGTTTTAAACAATACATTACCAGCCGCTCAAAGCACTTCATGATTTTTGAAGTCAGGGCCAGTGCCTGGTAATCGTTCTCAGCCAGTTACTGTAGCTGTCTTGGGCACTGGAATGATGAACGCTGCCTTGAAACCTGCAGGGACAGTGAACTGTCTCAAAGAGATATTAAGGATGTTAGCTGGACTGCACAATCTCTCAGCATCTGATCAGGTATGTTATCTGGCCCTGCACCTTTGTGTGGGTTTACCCTGGCTAGGATTCTCCTCACTGTGGCTGTGGCCAGACTGCATACCTGTTCCTCAGGGATAAGAGAGGCCTTGATGTCACAAAGACAGCACCCCAAACCCTAAGCAATGCATGAACCTCTGCAGTCAGCCATGGTTTCTAGTTTGCCCTGGCAGTGTAGAACTTAATTGCAGTAACATTCTTAATGTTTTTTCACAACATGCACAACTCAGTTGTGTGAGCGTTGCACACAGTCTCGCGAGCATAATCCCCATAACACACTGCAAAGCACATAAGAGTGCAAATGGGAGAGGGAGGGGTAGAAACTTCATGATTCATCCCGTATGACTGACAAGTGTTCATTACGTTACTAGATGTAGGGAAGAAGAATCAAGAAGGATTCCCATCAGGAAGAGTTTGGGAGAGGTGGCTGAAGTACAATACAGTGAGAAAACCCAAATCAAACAGCACTGGTGCAAATCTGAGATAAGAACAAAAAATTGCTGGCAAAAATCAGCAGATCAGGCAGTATCTGTGGTGAGCTTTGGTGAGCTCACAATGTAGACATTTGCAATTAGCACAAGACCTAGTCTAACTTAGGTGCAGTAATGAACCTAATTTAACCAATTTCCCCCAGGATCAATAAAGTATGACTATGACCATGACTAATGAGGAGGTTAACCTTTGAGACAAAATCACAAACCCATAAGGGAGATGCAAAGGGGAGATGGCAGCACGACGCAACGCGTGTAGCCTCTCCAGTGAAATGATATCATATTTGTTAAATAGGGGCTGTGCACAATTCTTATTTGATGGAGACAGCCATGAGAAGCACGAAGGAACATCTGGAGAAACTTCTGAAATGCCCAGATCTCTGCCGCTGCTACTGTGCGATCGAGAATCTCCAGAGGGAAGTCCCCAAATCCTTGGCTTTGCCTGCTGCTGGCGGCCGGGGCTGGAGTTGAAGCGCTCAGCAGAGATGGTGCTTGGTGCTCGGTGTCGGAGGCTCGAAGTTTTCGGACGACTCAGAGTCGGACTGTGGTCAGGCATGGCAGGGAGCGTTTTCTTCCTTCTCCCGTCTGCGTGAGATGTGGGACTTTCGAGAGACTTTGAACTTTTTTTTACCGTGCCCATGGCCTGTTCTTCATCAAGTTACGGAATTGGTTGCACTGTTGTAACCATATGTTATATTTATGTGGCATTTATCAGTTTTTCAGTCTTGGTCTGTCTTGTGTTTCTGTGATATCACACCGGAGGAATATTGTATCATTTCTTAATGCATGCATTACTAAACAACAACAAAAGAGGACTGCGTGTCCTCATAATCTAAAAATGTAAAAACTTATAGAAGTCAAGAAATAGCATGAAGGTGTTTCTAACCATTACCATAAAATCACTGAACAGAAACCTTCCTATGCAATAAATTTTCTGCTGCATTTACCCTATACAAAGTCACACTTCAAAAAAAATTAAGATGAAGTTTCCATAAAAAATAAAATGTAAATATTTTAAAAACATCTGAAAGGTTTGTGGATTTATGTACTTCTGAAAGGTTCTGTCTGTAGTATCATATCTGGCAATTCAAAGAAAAAGATGTCAACTCAAGGAATTGCAACGATATAACTTAAACTTGAAATTATATACAGGAAAATAAACATTTCCCCAAAATGCTGCAGTACTAAAAATATGCTTTATCAACTAAATCTCTTTCAACATTTGACAGCACAATGCTGATAACATCTGTAGGCTTACAGCCTACTGTAAAAGGCACAAAAGTTATTCACTTTACATTCATTTTTTACCTAGCATGAGGTTATCGCTTTTAGTCAAAACTTTCTGTTATTTGTATTTAATGTTAACAGGATTCTCATGTTCTAACTGGCTAACAAAAAGTCCTTGCTATCCACTTCTTTTTAAAAAAGAAGCCTTACAAATTCTACAATCCTAGAAGCTACAATTAAGTATGAAATAACAGGACATGTCAAACTTATCAACAGGTTCAGACAAAGTCAACATAGATTTCTAAAATGGTGTTGTACAAACCAGATCTGTTGAGGTTGTATCTGATGGAATAAATAAGGGAGAGTCAATTTACGTAGTGAACTTGGACTTTTAGATAGTTTTTGTTAAAGTCTCAGAGAAGTCAGCGTACAAAATTAAAGCACATGCCACTGGAAGTAGTACACTAGCTTGGAGTGAAAACTGTTTTGACAGACAGTTGGATTAATTGGGTTTCTTTCAGGATAGTGGGCAGTGACCAGGTGAAGAACAGTGCTTTGCCCTCTGCTGTTCTAATTACATGTCAATACTCTGGCTGACGAGATGGTACTTACTACTTCGAAGTTTGCCAATGATGTTTGCCAATGTGGGATTATGAGCAGTGAGGAGGACATGAAGAGGATTCAAGGCAATTTATAGACAGATTGAGCAAGTTAGTAAAAATATAGCAAATGGAGCATAACACCATAAATGCCGAGTTGACCATTTCAATAATTAAATATCAAAGCAGTGTAGTATCTAGTGTTAGATTGAGAAGTGTTGATGTACAGATAGACCTGGGTGTTCATGTGCACCAGTTAATCTCAACAAGCATACAGCTGGCCTTGGGGATTGGTATGGTTAGAGATGTGGCCATTGTCAATTATTGATGTGATTAGGAAACAATTATTCAATGCCTTGGTGAGATCAAACCCAGCATATTTCTACCTAGAAAAGGATAAACTTACTATCAGGCTCACCAAATTGATTTCAGGGACAGCCAGGTAGCCCACTGAGGAGAGATTGCACAAAATGTCATTCTTTTCCATAGACGCTGCCTGACTTGATGAGTTCCTCCAGCATTTTGTGTGTGTTGCTTTGGATTTTCGCATGAGATTAAGTTGGCTAGTTTTGCATACACCACAGTTTAGAAGAATGAGAAGGCATCAAAATGAAGCTTGATGGAGCTAAACAGACTGGGTGTGGGGAGTACATTTCTGCTGTCTAAGCTGTCTGGAATAAGGATCCCTCTGCAAGTAATCGATGACTGTTATAAAGGAAAATGTTATTCACAAATAGGTGTAAATGCATAGAAATCACTAGCAATGAGGGCTATAGAGGACAAATTGGTGAATATTCTTGAGGAGGAGGTAGAATTCTATACACACCATACACCAAGCAGTATAGGAAGAGAATAGGAATATGACATTCAGATGACGAACAGTCATGATATTATATGCCTCTTTCTGCTCTTTTTTCTATGTTTTTAAGTTGGAATTTGTTAATTATGGAAAGCAGAGTGCAGGTACACACCATTAGTGGTTATCAGCATTTGTCTTATTATTGTTAGAATATAAGAAAAGAGCATATCACCTTTTAAGTTTATCCTTAAGCTCATAAGTTAACAGTGTGTAGCACTATTTTATTCTTGGAATAAAATTAGTCAATCTGTGATACACTGAAAATTAATGAAGGGAATATCCTTTCGGGAAGAGGTTGAGTAAAACTGGCTTTTCCTGTAGAAAAAAAGAATGAAACGTGATTGTTTTAGGGCAAGAGATTCTTCGAAGGTTTGACATGGATGGACTAGTCCTAGTTACTACCCAATTCACAGAAATCATTAAAGGAGGCAGATTTTACTCAGCCTTTCTTCAAAGGACAGCCCCTTCATATCGCCCATCAATTTTGAAAATATGTACTACCCTGATTCTAACAGAAGGATGTACTTCCTGAGAAGTGAAGAGAAAAACAAAGCACTCCAAATGATAACTCATTAAAGTCCTTACAATCTTAGCAATACTTCCCATTTTTGTTTTCCAAATATCTTTACAATAAAGTGTAACATACCGTGTCGCAATTGCTGAAGGCTTATTTAGCGTCTCTCTCAAACAGACATAACAACCCAAACCAAGGTTTACTTGTTTACCACCACTGTAATATGATTCTCCTTTCCTAATTTTCATACTAATTACTTAACTTCACATTGTACTCATCTACCACCTCCTTAATTTGTCTTTCTGGCCTTGTATGCTTCATGTACCCTCTTCACTTAGCACTTTCTCTTCAAGCTTTCATTCCACAACAAATCTAGGCACATTACACCTTGTAATTTGAGCTGCATCATAAATGCAAATCATGGGTATTTAATTGGATGGATTAATAGATGGGATAGATGTTGTACTGCAAGAAATTATATACTCTACTTGTTTTCATTCTTTACTAGTTAAAGCTTACTCCATGCTCAATTATTTTGCTGAGGTTTAATTAAAATAAGGGAGAAGGGCTCCCTTTTCAAAGAAAGGGGCTTCTGTTCCTCCACCACCAACACTGCCCTCAACCGCATTTCTTCCATTTCACATTTGTCTGCTCTTACCCCATCCTCCCTCCACCCTATCAGGGATAGGGTTCCTCTTCTCCTCACCTACCACCCCACTAACCTCCGTGTCCAGCACATAATTCTCCGAAACTTCCACCATCTCCAATGGGAACCCACCACTAAGCATATCTTTCCCTCCCCCTCACTTTCTGCTTTATGCAAGGATCACTCTCTACGCGACTCCCTTTTCCATTTGTCCCTTAGGCTGATGGATCAACACCTTACATCCTGTGTGGGTAGCCTCCAACCAGATGGCATGAACATCGATTTCTCGAACTTCCGGTAATGCCCCCCATCCCCCCTTTCTCCTTCACCATTCCCCATCCCATTTTCCCTCACTCACCTTATCTCCTTGCCTGCCCATCGCCTCCCTCTGGCGCTCCTCCCCCCTTTTCTTTCTTCTATGGCCTTCTGTCTCTTTCACCAATTTACTTCTGAGATAGATAACTTCATCCCTCCCACTTCAGGTTTCACCTATCACCTTGTGGTTCTCTTTCCCCTCCCCCCACCTTTTAACCCTCCAGTCCTGCTGAAGGGTTTTGGCCTGAAATGTCAACTGTTCTCTTTTCCATAGATGCCTCCAGCAGTTGGTGTGTGTTGCTTGGATTTCCAGTATATGCAGATTTTCTCTTGTTTTTAAATCAAATCTTCTACCCACCTTCGTCCATCCTGGAAATTTAAGGAAAGTATCTTGAGGTAGGTCAGGAATGCCACTTGGAATCACAAAGGAACCCAAGTAAAAGGACGGCACATTGATATTGGCTGTAGAAGTTAGCCCTGGAAGATTCTGCTGCTTATTCAAGAGGCCCTTCGATATGGCTTCATCAATATTTAACGAGTAGACAGTCCAGTTAGTCAGGATTGTTGAAGCCAGAGTAAGATTTGTCACCAGCCCCTGTGGAATTTGAAAATGAGACAGCAGGTGATCTGGCCATCATGGCTGATGCCTCTTTGCTATGCCACTAAAGTACCAGGCAAACTAAGACAAAATATATCAAAGGAATGACCATATTACAATCAATACACTTAAGAGCAAGAATAAAAGAAAACAACATAATTGAAGATTGGGACATCTCCAGGATCTGATTTTTACCATCCCAACCCACTGAGAGTGGGTCAGGAAATTGCAAAAGCTTTAGTCATAATACAAATTTCAAGTTGTATATGGATACATGCTTTGATAATAAATGAACTTTTGACACTCTTCCAAATTCCGATCGATTATCACTCCCGGAATTGTCCCTGCTGAAATTGAAAATTGTTTAACCACGTTATTTCAGAAGGCTTGAAGGAGAAACTGGGAAATGAGATCAAATTTTGTCATTAGGTTAACAGAATTCTCATTTCAGAGTGAGTAAGGACCTAAAAAAATAATGAACACTAAGTAAAGAAATAGATTGATCAATGAGAGTCAGATTGGATTCTGAAGAGCGAATCAGGAGTATTTATTTTTCAGATACTGAATTCCACAAGTCATTCATAAAATTTTCACAGATGAGACAGTTAACATAAAAGAAACACACTTAGAATTGGAAACACCTTATTGAGATGCACAGGAAAAAGAGTAGGAGATCAGAGTCGAAGAATAGGGATGAATGACTCCAGTTGCTAGAAACTGGTATCGAGGCAGCAGCTTTCCAAGATACTCATCAATAGCTCAGACAATGAATAAGAGAGGCATATATTCCATTAGTTATTCTTACATTGTAAGAAACTGGGTAGATGCGAGCAGAAAGTTGCAATGTAATATCAGTTGGCAAGCAAGTAAGCAAAGCAATAGCAAAAGGAATTGTGTGTGGTGAAGGCACCTGAGTATCTTTGGATCTTCAATACATCTTTTCGAAGTAGTGTGAAGTTGATAATTAAGAACATAGAGCATAGAACAAGTATAGAGCAGGAACAGACCCTTTGGACCACAATGTTGTACTGCACCAATTAAGTAATCAAATAGCTAACTAAACTAATGTCTTCTGTCTACACAATGGCCATATCCTTCCATTTTCCTCACATTCAGGTGTCTATCTATGGAACATAGAATTGTAGAAGAGCATGGATTCTCTGGGATTGATACAGGGTGTTGACCCAAAACATTGACTATTCTCTCCACTTACCCCCCTCCTGCCCCCCCCCCACTGACACTTCTCGACCTGCTGAGCTCTGACAGCAGGTTTTTAGCTTCTATCTAATCCCAAAGCCCTTTTTGTATTATATTGCAATATAAAACATCCCAAAAAAAAGCTTTGCTGTCAGAAAGTAAATGGTTACATTATAACTCCAGACAAGGTGGTTCACAGATGGAACAACAAAGCTCTATGAAAATCTGCCTACTCTCTTAATCTCAATAAAATGAAAAAGGAGCCTGAATCGGTTAATGACGTTTCCCTTCAGCGAGACATTGCTTAACCGTAGGAATTTTATCATCAGAGTTAATCACACACAATCACTGACAATAACATTACATAATACATTACAATTCAAAAGTTCAAAGTAAATTATCAGAATACATGCGTGTCACCACATACAACCCTGAGATTCTTTTCCCTGCGAGCATACTTAGTAAATCTATAAATTAGCAACTGTAAACAGGTTCAATGAATAACAAACTGTGGAAGTACAAATATAAATAAATAGCAATAAATAATAAGAGCATGAAATAACAAGAAAAAGAGTCCTTAAAGTGAGACCATCGGTTGTGGGAACACCGGAAATAGAATGAGTGCAGTTACTCCATTTTGTTCAAGAGCCTGATGGTTGTGGGGTTGGAACTGTTCTTGAGCCTGGTGGTGTGAGTCCTGAGGCACTTGTAGCTTCTACCTGATGGCAACAGTGAGAAAAGAGCTTGGCCTGGATGGTGAGGATCTTTGAAGATGGGTGCTGCTTTTCTACAGCTACATTTCATGTAGGTGTGCTCAATGGTTCAACCAGCCTACACCCATCCAGATAGTCCCGATATCCGACTGAACCCCACCCCCCCCATGAACCGACCCAACTGCTTCTTAAATGATCAGAATCAAGTTTAATATCACGAGCATATGTCGTGAAATTTGTTGATTTGCAGCAGCAGTACATTGCAATACATAGTACAAAAAACTCTATAAATTTACAATAACTATACACACATATGCACACTGTATATATATACACACATACATAAAATAAATAAGTACTTTATACTTTATTGTCACCAAACAATTGATACTAGAACGTGCAATCATCACAGCGATATTTCATTCTGCGCTTCCCGCTCCCTGGATTACAAATATTAAATATTAAAAATAGTAAAAATAGTAAAAATAAGTAAATATTTAAAAAAAATGATATATCATAAATAGAAAATAGAAAAATGGAAAGTAAGGTAGTGCAAAAAAACCGAGAGGCAGGTCCGGATATTTGGAGAGTACGGCCCACCTCAAAGTGCCCCAGACGCTTCCCTGGAGCGACCACCATAAAGCCCCGTTGGTGGCCATCCACAGTTGCCGGAAGTGAGGCCTCCGCCGCCGACCTCGAAAATTGAGCCTGAGGCTCGACTGGAGCGGAGGCCTCCGCAACTGTGACTCGGCTTAAGAGCTTGTTTCAGCAAGGAGCCCAGCCATCCGGGATTAAGTGTCGGCTTCGGGGCCCGACCCAATCGACAGCCCGGGCCCCCGGCCGCTGGAAGTGGCAGCAGAGCCTCCCCCGTTACTCGGCCCGACCCAGAGCACAGGATGACGCGATCCGCCGATCGATTCCCACGGGATACATCCACCAACATCAAAGAGCTGACAACAACACACTGCAACGATGGAGACCTGGAAAGATGCACTACTTACCAAGGAAGCGTGGGAAGAGAGCTGGGCTGCTGGTCAGATTGAAGCTGAGGGGCTTCAGGGTCCCTATGCCCACCATCCTACTAGCTAATGTGCAAGCCATAGAGAACAAGGTGGATGATCTTAAAGGGAGACTCACCTACTGCAGGGTGATGCAGAACTGCTGTGTATTCTGTTTCACCGAGACCTGGCTCTCCCCACCACCCCCGACTGTGCCATCTGACGGAAGGGATTTTCGATCCATCGGATGGACCGCATGGCATCTTTGGGCAAGACGAGGGGAGGTGGTGTCTGCCTACTGATCAACACTGGGTGGTGCTCGGACACAGCGGCACTGACAAGCTCCTGCAGCCCGGACCTGGAACACCTGTCAGTGAAGTGTCATCCCTACTATCTGCCACGGGAATTCACCTCAGTCATACTGACAGCCAGGCAGATGTGGAGTGTGCGCTGAACATACTGCATGCCAATATCAGTGAACTTGAGACCAGGTATCCGGAAGCTTTGCTCATTACAGCCGGGGACTTTAACCTGGCCAACCTCAGAAAGACGCTGCCAAAGTTATAATAACATGTCTCCTGCCTCATTAGAGGCCCGAACATACTTGACCACTGCTACACAATAGTCAAGGATGCCTACCGTTCCGACCCACAACCTCACTTTGGAAAATTGGACCATCAGGCCGTACTCCTCCCGGCTTACAAACAGAAACTGAAGTTTAGAAAACTTTAGTTTTCTCAGGAAGTAAAGGTGCTGGTGGGCCTTCTTCGCAGTGAACTCTGCTTGGTTAGACCAAGTCAGGTCATTTGTGATATTGACCCCAAGGAACTTAAAGCTTTTGACCTGTTCCACTTGCGCACCACCAATGTAAATTGGGTCGTGCGGTCTGCTATTCCTTCTGAAATCAACAACCAATTCCTTCGTCTTGCTGACGTTGAGGGATAGGTTATTGTCTTCGCACCATGCCAGCAGGTTCTTAATTTCCTCCCTGTACTCAAACTCATCATTACCCAAGATACGGCCTACAATTGCTGTGTCATCAGCAAACTTATATATTGAGTTTGATGGAAACTTGGCTACACAATCATGGGTGTACAGTGAGTACAGCAGGGGGCTGAGTACACAGCCTTGTGGGGCACTGGTGCTCAGAGTGATTGTAGAGGAGAGCTTGTTCCCTGTTTTTACAGCCTGGGTCCTGTCTGTGAGGAAGTCGAAGATCCAGCTGCAGATCTGAGTGCTAAGGCCCAGGATCCGAAGCTTATTTGGAATGATGGTATTAAACGCAGAGCTGTAGTCAATGAAAAGGAGCCTTACATATGCGTCTTTATTCTCCAGGTGTTCTAAGGAGGAATGAAGGGCCAGAGAGATGGCATCTGCTGTTGACCTGTTGCTCCAGTAGGCGAATTGCAAAGCGTCGAGGTTGACCTGTAGGCTGTGGTTGATGTGTGCCATAACCAACCTCTCGAAGCACTTCATAGCAATTGATGTCAGAGCCACAGGTCGATAGTCATTCAGGCATGCCACCTTGCTCTTCTTCGGCACTGAGATTATCATTGCCTTCTTAAAACATGAGGGGATCTTAGACTGAAGCAAGGAACAGTTGAAGATGTCAACAAACACTCCAGCTAGCTCGCTTGCACAGGCCTGGAGATCCTGTCCCAGGACGCCATCTGGGCCCGTCGCCTTCCTTGGATTTATCTTCAGGAAGGTCCTTCTAACATCCTCCTCGGTGACGATGAATCTCGATGCCACCAGGTCCTGTTCATCCGGAGGGAGCGGGACGCTCTTCTTCTGTTCGAATCTTGCATAGAATACGTTAAGTTCGTCAGGAAGAGAAGTGCCACAGTTATTGATATTCCCAGCCTTTTCTTTGCGCCCAGTGATCTCATTTAGACCCTGCCATAGTCTACTGGCATCCCTCTGGTTAGCCTGGGCTTCCAACTTGGCTCGATATTGCCTCTTGGCGCCCTTATTGGTTTTCTGGAGTTCATGCCTGGATTCCGTGTAGCGACTGGTATCCCCGAACCTAAAAGCCGCAGCTCTACCCTTTAAAAGGGACTTGACTGCATAATTCATCCAAGGTTTCTGGTTAGGGAATACCCAGACCGTCTTGCGAGACACACAGTCCTCCATGCATTTCCAAATAAAGTCCGTGACAGCTGAGGCATACTCATCGAGGTTAGCTGCCGAGTCCTCGAATACTAACCAATCCACCGATTCAAAGCAGTCACGGAGGACCTCATCTGTTTCCTCCGTTCAACGCGACACTACTTTTGACACCGTGACCTCCCGCTTCAGTTTCTGTTTGTAAGCCGGGAGCAGGAGTATGGCCTGATGGTCCGATTTTCCGAAGTGAGGTCGTGGGACGGAACGGTAGGCATCCTTGACTACTGTGTAGCAGTGGTCAAGTATATTCGGGCCTCTAGTGGGGCAGGAGACATGTTGGTATAACTTTGACAGCGTCTTTCTGAGGTTGGCCTGGTTAAAGTCCCCGGCTGTAACGAGCAAAGCCTCCGGATACCTGGTCTCAAGTTCACTGACGTCGGCATACAGTATGTTCAGAGCACACTCCACATCCACCTGGGGGGGAATGTAGACCGCTGTCAGTATGACCGAGGTGAATTCCCGTGGCAGATAGTAGGGACGACACTTCACCAATAGGTGTTCCAGGTCCGGGCTGCAGGAGCTTGTCAGTGCCACTGTGTCCGAGCACCACCCAGTGTTGATCAGTAGGCAGACACCACCTCCCTCATCTTGCCCAAAGACACAGTGCGGTCCATCCGATGGATCGAAAATCCCTCCGGTCAGATGGCACATTCAGGGGTGGCAGGGGAGAGCCAGGTTTTGGTGAAACAGAATACACAGCAGTTCTGCATCTCCCTTTTAAGATCACCACCTTGTTCTCAATGGCTTGCACATTAGCTAGTAGGATGGTGGGCATAGGGACCCTGAAGCCCCTCAGCTTCAATATGACCAGCAGTCCAGCTCTTTTCCCACGCTTCCTCGGTAAATAGTGCATCTTTCCAGGTTTCCATTGATGCAGAGTGTTGTTTTCAGCTCCTTGAGGTTGGTGGACACGTCCTGCGGGGATCGATCGCAGGGAAGTAGTGCAAAGGAGAGGGGGGAAAGTGAGATAGTGTACATGGATTCATTGTCAAATCAGAAATCTGGTGGCAGAGGGGAAGAATCTGTTCCTAAAATACTGAGTGTGTGTTTTCAGGTGCCTATACTTCCTACCTGATGGTAGCAATGAGAAGGGGGCATGTCCTGGGTGAAGGCAGTCCTTAATGATACTAACATGCCTCTCTCAACTACTTCCACCTCACTATCAAGGACATCCTTAGAAGGCTGTGCCTCAAGAAAGCAGCATCCATCATTAAGGAATGTCACCATCTGGGACGTGTTCTTTTCTCATTATTACCATCATGGAAGGAGGGTACACGAGCTAGAGGATGCACACTCAATGCTTTAAGAACAGCTCTTTTCCCTCTGCCATTAGATTTCTGAACAGTCCATGAATGCATGAACACTCCTTCACTCTCTTTACTCTATTTATTTTATTTCTTACCATAAATTATAGCAATTGTTTACATCTTGCACTGTACTACTGCCACAAAACAACAAATTTCATGACATACAGTACGTCAGTGATAATAAATCAGGCTGTGATTCCTCAGGCAGTTCATCCCACACACACACACACACACACCCACACCACACATATACACACACCACACACCACATATATGCACACACACACACACACACACACTCACTCTCATACACACACATACCCACACACCACACCACACACACACACCTCTGCGTATACAACGGTCCCATTTAAACCTTTCCCCTCTCAGCCTAAAAATATGCACTCACATTTGTACTCCCCTATCTATTACCCCATACATATCTCTATACAAAATAAATATCTATACTAATGAGGTGGATTTCAACAAAACAGCTTGAGCACTACGGAAAACACATTGAGGGAAATATTGTTTATTCTTGGTTTACATAGACATACTGCCTAAATAACAAGAGGTGATTTAGAGAAGATTCAGTGTTTACAACAGGTCATCATCAAAACAGTTTGCAAATTCTCTCTCTACATTAGATTTTGAATTCCACCAACTTCCATTCATCATGACGTGTTGGCAGACTTTTTCTATATATCTGGTGAGGAGTCTGATGGTAGTACCAGAAACTAAATCACAGTTCAATTGTGTGATTTCCAACACACTGTGGATTGTTCTGTGGAATTTATATCCTCTAGTCCTCTTCCTCAGTCATTCTCCTAATCTGGTTGAAAATGAGGATTAACTTAAATCTGATTTCTCTGACAGAATAACCAGCATTAGACAGGGTGAATAATAATTTTATTCTTTTGGAACTAATCCAACCAACTAGTATCATGACTGGCCTTATCAACTGGATGTTATATTCTTGCACACCGATTTCAGAGAAGAGTTCAGAAATGGGGTCACAAGAGACTGCAGATGCTGGAACATGGAGCAACAAACAATCTACTGGAGCAATTGAGTGGCTCATACAGCATCTCTGGGAGAAATGGGATGCTGGCTTTGGGACATCAGATTTGTATTGAGACCTTGAATTTCTACATTTTCTCCTGATCCTCTGCCACAATTCTAGCAAGGTGTGCAAATTTGAATCGTTGAAAACTGAGAGTGACTATGCTGTAACATCGTAATTGTTTCCCAATTTGAATTAACTGACTGAATTTTACGAGCATTGTTTTCACAATATATTCAAAATGTTCAAGTTTTGGTGAAAAAAATGGATCAGAGATGCAGATAAGGGTTGGACTGACTTAATTTAGACAAGTTATACTAAATTTCTCAGATTTAACATAATATTTTATTTTTTCAAATAAGAACTAAAATGTTGGAAAAAGTCGGCATGCCAAGTACATCTACTTCAGTGACGAGAAAAAGTTAACATTTCAGGTCAATGGCCTCCATCATAACTAAGAGATTCTGGAGATAAAGCACTGATAAATCAGGTGAGGATGCTTGGTCATTCACTTCCAACGTTTCCAACCATCTTCCTCTGTGAAATGTATCACTCCAAATGGAAACATTAATTCTTTTCCTCTTTTCACAGATGCTGTCTGACCTAACAGGTTTCATTTCAAACTCCCAGTGTCTGTAATTTTTGCTTTTCCATTTGGTGGGACATAAACTTGTTCCTGTTGTTTCCTGTACACTGAGGTTCAAGATAGCATAGAGCAAAGGTAATTTGCTTCTCATAAATGACTATCTGCAATTGGCAATAACATGTTTCTCAATAATCTGAGGTTATCCCAATTGCATGCATTCCCTTCTTTACGTGATACTGTTTTTCAACATATTGGTTGACCTCTCATACACTAAAGATAAATTCTTGGTCTCCTAATCTACCTCAAAGTGGCCTTTGCATGTAATTTGTTTAACAGCATTGCATTTTTTCTGTAGCTGCTACACTATATTCTGCATTCTACATCCTGTTTTCATTTTCCTCCCTCGATGTACTTCCGTCGTGTTATTGAATGATCTAGTACGGAAACAGGCCCTTCAGCCCAACTAGTCCTTGCCAACCACAGCATCCTCCCTGCATCCTCTCCCTATAACTCTGGCCTTCTAGTCCAGACAGCATCCTTGTAAATTTCTTCTGCATCTTCTCCAGCTTGACAGTGTCTACCCTATAAAAGAGCAACCAAAACACAAAAATACTCCGAATGCTATCTCACCAATGACTAGATAAATGCACCACAAAGCCCCTATTCCTAAATTTGATGCCCTATTACTGAAGGCCAGAATGCTAAACACTTTCTTCACCATCCTGTCTACCTGTGTAGCTACTTCCAGCAAATCTCCACTCCCAGATCCCTCTGCTCCACCACACTCATCACTGCCATGCCAATCACTGCCTAGGCCCCACCCTGGTTTGAATGTCCAAAATGCATCACTACACATTCATCTAAGTGTGTCTTTCCACAGCCCATTTCCCTAACTAATCAAGATCTCTTTTCAATTCATTGCAACCTGCTTCACTATCAATAGCTCTCCTAATTTAGAATTATCAACAAACTTGCTAATCAGCCATTTACATTTACATCCAAATCATTTACGTAAATAATGAATAATTGAGGTCCCAACACTGACCAATGGGACATGGCACGGCTTCCAAGTCATAGAGTCGACCTTTAAGCCTGATTTATACTTCTGCGTCAACGCGTCGCCGTAAGTACTGCGTCGCCGCATACCCTACACAAAGCCGACGCAGAACCCTACGTGAGAGCCTGCGTTGCTGGGACGCGCACCTCTCCCAAAATGTAACCATGTGTCGCAGCAACGCCGACCGTAAGAACATTGATTGGTCCGTTTGGTAGCATCGCATTTCCTCCTACGCTGCAATAGCTTCCCATTGGGCGACTGAAGGGCAAGGAAGGAACTCTGGCTGCAATGCTTTCCATAAAGCTTTACAGACCTCCAAAATTATGGAGGACACATTTCACTTCTATGAAAAAAGACGCTCGCTTCTTGCTTACCCCAAGAAAGACTACCATGACCACGAAGCCTTGCGCGGGCAGGTGAGTGCGCATGCATGACGTGCGCGCATCGCAAAGCAACGCAGACACACCAACGCCCAAGTATAAATGCTCACAACGCACGTAGGCCACTTGCGGAGGTTACAGCGTCCAGTTAACGCAGAAGTATAAATCAGGCTTTCACCAACACCAACTGCTTCCTAGTTCGAGTCAATTCTGAATACACCTCAGTAGCTCCCCTGAATCCCACGCAGTCTAATCTTCCAAGTCAGTACGCCATGTAGGACTTTGTCAAAGTCCACACAGAATTCACCATCACCTTCATTACCTCTTTGAAAACTCCAAAAGATTCATCTGACATGACATCCCAGGCAAAAATAAAAAAACATGCCAACATTCCTGATCAGGCCTTGACTATCCTAATGATGGTAGATCTTGCCCAACAGAGTTCCATCCAATACTTCCCTATGTCTGAAGTCAGACTTATCGAACTGCCAGACTCAACAGACAGTTTGATCTGCTGATATATTCAGCTTTTTCTGTTTTCATTTCAAACTTACAACATCAACCCTGGGAATTTATACACCTAAAAGTACTTAAAGGTTGCAAATACCTCCTTCCTCATATGCTCCAAGACCTCATTATTCATAACCATCATTCCTTTAGCATCTGTCTATGGGACGATATGCTGGAATGGCATGCAAGCAAAACTTTTTTCATTCTATCTTGGTCTATGTGGCAATAGTCATAGTCATACTTTACTGATCCCAGGGGAAATTGGTTTCCGTTACCATTACACCATAAATAATAAATAGTAATAGTAATAGTACTATTAGTAAATAGCAATAGTCATAGAAATAATAAATAGTAATAGAATGGTAATAGAAAATAGTAATAAACAGTTAAATAGTAATATGTAAATTATGCCAGTAAATTATTAAATAAGTCCAGGACCAGCCTATCGGCTCAGGGTGTCTGATCCTCCAAGGGAGGAGTTGTAAAGTTTGATGGCCACAGGCAGGAATGACTTCTTATGACACTCTGTGTTGCATCTCAGTGGAATGAGTCTCTGGCTGAATATACTCCTGTGCCCACCCAGTACACTATGTAGTGGATGGGAGACATTGACCAAGATGGCATGCAACTTAGACAGCATCCTCTTTTCAGACACCACCGTGAGAGAGTCCAGTTCCATCTCCACAACATCACTGTCTTACGAATGAGCTTGTTGATTCTGTTGGTATCAATGTAAAACAATGCTAACCAGTAACACACATAAAAATTCTCTTCCTATAGATGCTGCCTAGCCTGCTACGTTCACCAGCAATTTTTGTGTGTGTTGCTTGAAATTCCAGCATCTGCAGATTTCCTCATGTTCACATTTTTAAATACTAACCAGTGCTATTTTAGTGCATATTCCGGAGGCGAGAGCCCCCAAATGCAAACAAAGGGATTGTAATGCACCTATTGATTGGCTGCACATAATCACCTCAGAATGATATGCAATACAAATAAAAATAAAGTCAATCCTTTGTTTTATTAATCCTTCACCATCTTTCACCAATTTAAAACTGACTTGTTTTCTCACATTTTCAAGTCTGATGAAAGGTCCTAATGAAATGTTATCTCCTGTTGTTCTGTACAGACACTCCTTATCAGCTAATATATTCAGCATTTTCTGTTTTCACATCAAATTTTCACCATTAGCATTTTTTTTTGCTTTTCACACCACCTTATCTTCTTCTAATCTCTTTATCTATGCCAGTGAGGATGAGATGCAATTTTACAAGTTGGAGTTTTCAACTTGTGCGAAAGGGCCTTCTGCTTGCAGTGAAGAGAGCGAGTCCTCACTGCATACGGGTGAATATAGGAAGGACTGATAAATCAAACCCCAGTCTGTTGTGTGCTGGGGCAGCGGGCTGAGGGTAGCAGACACCAACAGAATCAACAAACTCATTCATAAGGCCACATGATGTTGTGGGGATGGAACTGGACTCTCTGATGGCGGTGTCTGAAAAGAGGATGCTGTCCAAGTTGCATGCCATCTTGGACAATGTCTCCCATCCACTACATAATGTACTGGTTGGGCACAGGAGTACATTCAGCCAGAGACTCATTCCACCGAGATGCAACACAGAGCGTCATAGGAAGTCATTCCTGTCTGTGGCCATCAAACTTTACAACTCTTCCCTTGGAGGGTCAGACACCCTGAGCCAATAGGCTGGTCCTGGACTTATTTCTTGCCATAATTTACATATTACTATTTAACTATTTATGGTTTTATTACTATTTAATTATTTATGGTGCAACTGTAATGAAAACCAATTTCCCCCGGGATCAATAAAGTATGACTATGACAATGACTAAAACTAGTTACTCATGTTCAACGCACAACACTTGTGATCTTTGATGCAACTCAGTTTTCATGCTTTCTTCTCCCCACAATTATTGCAATACGCTTGCTTAAATCTTACCAAATTTAAAAGCAATAATAGTTGGAAATGACTTGACATGATACAAACAAGCAAATATTTAACATATTCACAAGGCATTCCTTTATTAGCCAATTTAACATGTTTTTAATCGAGCCGAGTGGGATTAAAGTCTTATGACTATTTCTACATTCACCTTAAAGCATCCAGAACCTTGCAGAATTTGACATAAATGGAGCATTACAAGAGGCCCAAAAAAAAACCCCAAGTTCTCCAAAGTACCAGACATTAAAACTTTCTGGAGAGATGTTCCTGAAAATAAACTACCTTCTACGTCTAAGGTTGTCTTAAATTCAGTTTACTTCATCTCTGGTTTCTTCCATTAATTGAGTACCGGCTCAGCAATTTACTGTAACACCCTGGTTAAGGTTTCTACTGCTATGCTGTGAGGTGTCAAAATGGTTGCTGTGATGTGTCTAGTGTGATAGTGTAGTGAGTAGTGCTCGTCGCTCTCATTTTCAGCTTCCACTGCTGGCTAGCAGTATTGTGAAAAGGACAGCTGAGTGTGCAAGTCTCTCCCTGCCAGTACATAGCCTCTCCAACAACAAGTCTCATGCAGTTCCTCCTTGCTGGCAACACACAGAAACTGAACTCTTTTCGGACTCAGGCTGAACTACAGAGGATGGGGAGGAGGTCTGGCCTCTGTACATGTGGCAGGCAGGGTCACCGGTATGTGGACGCACCCTGGTTACGTGAACCAGATCCCCAGCTATGGGTAAGTAGCCCCACTACCTTGTGGGCAGCCTTGGAAAAGACAAAAGCTACGGGAATAAACCCAGATAACATATCCAGAACAGAGCCCCTAATACAGCTGGATGTCACTGAACATCCTTTGGGCAGCTCCTGCAGCCAAGTTGGTGCCAAACATATTGCTTCATAAGCTTTCCTTTGGACTGCACTGGTGAGGCCGGGAGGGGGATCTTGACAACTGGGCATCTCTGGATCTCCATATCTTCTGCCCAAGATTGGGATACTGATCATCAACACCCACTGTCCTTCGTGACAGATGGATGCCAACCAACAACCATTTTTATTTTAGCAATTTTCTGCAAAAGCAGTGTGTCCTGCTAATAAGAGTGTTTTGGCTTCAGCTAAAGATAAGGGGCTGAGTTGTCCAATTTAGCAATATGGTGTCAGCCAATCTGGATTGCCTTGATACATGTTGTAACTTTCTACCCAGTGGGATATCATGGAACATTCAAGAGGGCTGCCAGGGATCAGATTTCTAGAGGACAGTAGTTTGGGGTGGAGTCTTATGGCAGGAGCTGCAGAGCAGGGCAAGAGGCAAGATACAGAATGCCGCTCAAAGGAGACATCCTGTTGTAAGAGGTGCTTTGCGCAGACAAATGGTTCTAAGGAGGAAGTGCCAATACTCCTGAGTTAGCCTGGTTGCTCAAGATGGTCTTCAAGGGAAGTTTGAACAGTGACCAGTGTCTTTTACATAGTACATGGGTTCAGCGCGTGAATAAAGTGATACACCCAACAACTCTAGAAATAAGTTCCAATGTTTATGTGCACATTGGACTGGTTTAGCTGTAATGGGCTCCTTTATCTTCTTTTTCTTTTCCAGTTAACTGATAAATTTGAGAAATTAGTAAATATACTTTCTTTGTAATTTTATGCTGATGTATAATGTCATTTCTTGGCAACCAATAATTGTGCAAGCAGTATTTACATAGCATTCGCTGCAATCAATGTTCCTTCATCAGAATATCCTAACTTTCCCATTTGGTTGAACTCCAAATCATACCAACCTTAGTCATATATTGCTTCTGAAAGGTGGCCTGTCCTAATGCCAAGGAGAACCATAGATTCTTCCAATTACAAAGATGAGCTACCACCACCACTCCTCCAGCCCAATTTTCACTGAAACCCTGACAACAGGCCAGAGAAATCAGTGTTCCTCTCCTGGTATCTGTAGGGATTAAGGGCCCAGCAAATAAACTGTCATCTTCATGGTCTCAGGCAGAGCTACATCAATCATTAATAATCACCTTAAACGAATTTTTAGTGTAGCTCACTAATATATTCCCAAGACCATGTACAGATCTCTTCTGTCAGTTCTGCTTTAACATGCTTTAAAAAAGCATGGATGAATTGCAGAACATGTCATTCTAGCTAGAGATGTGTCATTAAAAATTGCGAGCTTCACAGAACTTCTGATTTCATGGAATAAACAGGAATTTTAAAGGAAGTAGACAAGATTTTTTTTGAAACAGTTCCATCGCTGCTGCATACCAAGAAAAGAAGAATAAAATGTTTTTTGATCTCCAGAACAAGAGGAAGAATTGAATAAACTGAAGACTGCAATTCTCTTTTTAAAGTTTGTGTGGTTTGACTAACTATATCTCCATACACTGCTAGGGAATAACCAATGCACTAAGTTCCAGAGCAGGCATACCACAGGTATACTGAAAATTACATTTCACTTACCTTAAAATCATTGATGTATTTTCCAAAATTTATTCTACCCATGTTTTCAACTAACATATCAAGCTGTGATCCAGCTTGACCAGTGATGTTTATCAGGTTGACCTTATTTCTTTCCAGAATACCTTGAAATACCTAACGAACAAACATGGAATAAAACAAAAACATAGTTACATCGTAAGAACAAAACTCAGAAGGCAAAATGAAGAAGTGAAAAACTTGTGACATTTGGAACATCAAGTTTAAGTAATTTGCAAGAAACCAGAATCAAGTTTAGTTTTCAAATTGCAGGTTTTGTAAAAACATTTCTATTATGGTAGCAACTTCAGACACTCTAAAATGGTTGTTTGTATTAAAGCAATTGCGAACATCAACTCTTCACAGCAACTACGTCGTTGACTCAGGCCTAGGGCACCCAGCAGGACTAAAAACAAAACCTGTCAAAGGGCGGATGAATTCTTTGTGAGTCAACGACCACCTACAGTCTGTGTGAGGAGTGGTGCGCCACAGAGTCTTTCGTTTCGCGCCTTGTAAGGCAAAAGGCAAAAAATTCACGGTAAATTTCCATGCAATTGTAAGTTTGTGATTTATATAGTCACTTTAATCCTATCAAATTGACCACAGCTATCTACGTTTGTATCATTTGATGTAGCGTGGATGAAATTACCGGACAGACAGAGTCACTAGTAGATACAAAGCAGCTTCTTTATTCGACACAACAAGCTACAGCAGGCATCTACATACCGAGACGCTTTCCGCAGAAAGGTCTGTTAGCTAAATGTGGGCTCGATATTTGTATGCTAAACACAAAGGCAATCGCTACTTAAAAAGTTACAGACAATGCATAGGCAATGCTTCCCTTTGAAGTTACATACAAAATATCACACTATCCTTTCCTTCCAACGCCAACATGTCTGGGTTGGATCCACAGCCTTTAGTTCAATCCACAATACATTTATTTGGCATTTTACGTGCTAACATAGAAGACAATTAATGTTTATAATGTATAGGTAATACTGTCTTCGAAACTACGGCATCAGGCACCAGAAGCATCTGGTATTTACACCTTTTAGGAAGCCCATTGTGGTGGACTCAATCCACAGTCCTTTGTCAAACAGTTAAAATAGAAGTCTGGTGGCCAAAGTCATTTAAGTGTAAACAAATCATCTACCCAAAAAATTCCACTCTAACATCATTCTTTCCATGTTTCAGCTTTTACACAGCATTAGACACCTTTCTAATATGAGGAATTCCTTGTCCTAAACAAGAAGTCTTTCCGACTTTTATTCTGAGCCACACTCAATCCAATTATCTAACATCTCCAATCACATCTGCCCAAGTTACCCTGACACCTGTTAAGATTTGTTATCAGTGAAAATCATTCATTCAAAACCAAGGGGAGTTAATTGGAACAGCTGTATTCTTTTCCTATTAGATTCCTTCTTCTTCAACTCTTTACCTCATCCGCCTATCACTTCCCAGCTTCTTAATTCATCTCCCCTCACCCACCCACCCACCTTTCCCATCACGTGGGCTCACCTATCACCTGTCAGCTTGTACTCCTTCCTCACTCCTTACTTCTTACTCTGGCTTCTGACCCCTTCCTTTCCAGTCCTGATGAAGGGTCTCAGCCTGAAATTATCCCCCTCCATTGATGCTGCCTGACTTGCTGAGTTCCTCAAGTATTTTGTGTGTTTTGCTCAAGATTTCCAGCATTTGCAGGATCTCTTGTGGTTTTGGATTAGCTGTGTTTTGCTTTGTACATATATTGTTGTGATCTCTATATTCTATTTTAAAATACATGTTACTTGAGCGAGTTTAAAAATACCATTGTGTTTATATTTCACTAGGTCTCATCCCATATTAGAACTCTGTAATCTTCAAACACCATCTTGTCAACTGTTTTCTGAACTAATTCTAGCTGGATTAAAACAATTGAAAGTGAACATAATAATAAATTGGGGTAGATATATGGAAAAGAAGACTGTACCTGTGAACAGAAACCTGAGCATAATGCCAAACTTGAGCTCCCTGTAATTGGTTTAAAACAGCCTAACTCAGGGAAAAGCAAGGGATTGACATTAAAGGAAAGTCCTTACTTGGGAGATGAGCAATGTGGTAATGCTACCTGTAGCCTTAGGCCAGAAACAATGAAAAGTGGACACAGACAAGCCAGATAAACTAGAACTAGCAGAATTGAGATACAATACATAGAAGTCATAATCAAAAAAAAGATAAGACCCTCATGATCAATTGTTTGACCAATAGGAGATCCCTTACTTTGGTACTTGGAGGAAGGCTCTGGCGGAACACTGGTACAGCATTCGAAAACCTGGGTTGTTGGCCAAGGGCCAACATAATTTACATGGATACTTGTGTTGGTACAATAAGGTGCAAGTTTTGAATTAATTATGATCTCTGTGTTCATTTACTTAACCTACATTAGTGAGGCAAGGGTGAACATATGACTATAGATATTGATTTTATTTCTCCCCTTTCTCCTTAATCTCCTTTTGGTAAAGAAAAACCATCAACCAAATTAACCTGAATGTATGGCAACTTGAACAAACAAGCCTCTCCAATTTTATGAAATGATTTTGAAATGTCTTTTGAACAAAGTATTGATTTTTTACATAACTAATTGAAGAGCAGGAAACTCGAACTGACAAAGATAACACAAAAACAAGGCAGTAACAATGACAGAAATCTTAAATAAAAACAGAAGGTACCGGAATGCTTAACATATCCAGCCACACCTGTGGAGAAATAATTCAGAACAATGGTGCTTCGTTAGCCTGAAGGAAGCCTTAGAAGTTTCACAAAATTTATTGTAAGTATGGGACTAGAGATTCATTAGAAAAAAAAACTGCAAGAAATAATGTGCAGATTATGTTACGTCTAATATATTATAAACAGTTTTCTATTGTGGTGTATAAAATGTCAAAGAATACAAACACCCTACTGCCCCTTGTCCTAATGTCATTTTGAACAGGATAGGATGGAGGTGGTGGATTGCTACATCATAGAAACAAGAATGAACGCAAGAGATTCTGCAGATGCTGGAAATCTTATGGAACACACACAAAATGCTGGAGAAACTCAGCAGGTCAGACAGAACCTATGGAGGGGAACAAACAGTCAACATTTCAGGCTGAGACCCTTCATCACAAGACTGGAAAGAATGGGGGAAGAAGCTAAAATAAGGTGGGGAGAGCAAAATGAGAGCACACTTACAGGTGATAGGTGAGACCAGCAGAGGGTGGAGGAGGGGAGAATGAAGTAAGAACTGGGAGGTGATAGGTGGTTGAGGTAAAGGACTGAAGAAGAAGGAAGCAAATAGGAAAAGAAAGGGGCGGAGGGGAACCGTGGAAGGTAATGATCAGGTGAGGGAGAGCGAAAGTAAACAAAATGGGAAATGAAAACTGGACAAAGGGGAGGGGATTTGATTACCAGAAGTTAGATAAATCAATCTTCATGTCATCAGGTTAGAGGCTATCCAGATAGAATATGAGATATCGGTCCCCCAACCTGAGGTTGGCCTCATCATGGCAGTGGAGGCGGAGATGGACAGACATATGAGAATTAGAATGGAAAGTCGAATTTATATGGGCAGCCACTGGGAGATCCTGTCTTGTGCAGTGGTCAGAGTGAAGGTTCTCAACGAAGTGGTCCTGCAATCTGTGTCAAGCCTCACTGATGTAGAGGAGGCCCCACTAAATATACTGGGTACAACAAATGGCCCTGACAGACTCACAAGTGAAGTGTCAGCTCACCAGAAAGGACTATTTGCTGTCCTGAATGATGGTGAGGGAGGAGGTGTAGAATCAGGTGTAGAACTTGTATACTTGCAGGAATAAGTGCCAGGAAATCAATGAGGAAGAACGGGTGGACAAAGGAGTCATGTGGAAACTGATCTCTACAGAAAGCAAAGAGCAGCGGGGCCAGGGGGACGGAGAGTGGGAAGGAAAGAAGTTTGAAGTTCAAAGTTAAAAGTAAATTTATTATCAAAGTACATACATGTCACCATACACTATATAACATAGAGATACATTTTCCTGCAGGCATTCACAGTAAATATAAGAAACACAATAGAATCAGTGAAAGACTGCACCCAATGTACAAAAGACAAGAAACTGCAAATACAAAAAAAGAAAAAATAATAATAAATAAGCAATAAATATTGAGAACATGAGATGAAGAGTCCTTAAAAATTAGTCCACAGGTAGGAGGAACAGTTCAGTGATGGAGAGGGTGAAGTTGAAAGAAGTTCAAAAGTCTGGTGGTAGAGGGATAATATTTGTTCCTGAACCTGGTGGTGAGGGTCCTAAGGCTCCTTTACATTCTTCCCAATGGCAGCAGCAAGAAGAGAGCATGTCCTGGATATGGGGGTCCTTTTATGATAGATACCATTTTCCTGTGACAATGCTCCATGCTTCCATTGTTCGCTGGTAAAGCTTCCATTGTTCGCTGGTAAAGCTTCCATTCTTCGGTGATAAAAGCAATGAGAGAGGTTGAAACATCAGTGCAGAAGTTTGGAGGTCATTTGGGTGCTTCAACGCTGTGCAATCTCTGAGAAAATTCCGAGAGACAGAGGCTGCGTGCACGAACCTTGTAGCAGGCAGGCAGCGGGGCGGGTTGCAAGCCGACGTTTAACTCCATTTTGCTGATTAAAGCTTTCATCGTGCACCAATTAAAGCAATGAGAGAGATTGAAGCATTGAAGCAAGTGCAGAGGGTGAGCACCAACTGCCTGGCTTTTGACCGCTTTGTACTGGAGAGGGGAGAGCCTACCGCTGTGCCCAGAGAGCATTGCCCGAGTTTTCTGTGATTTGGATGTGGACTCGGATCATAGACATCTTTTTCAGTCTCTTTTTTATTCTATGGTTTTGCCCAATCTTTCTCTTTTTTTTGTGTGGGGAGGGGTTTTGGGGACTGATGTGCCTGATCCATTTTTGTGTGGGAGGAAGGATTTGGGGGTCAATGTGCCTTTTCCATTTTTGTTTATTTCTTTTGTGTGGGGAGGTGGGATTAGGGGTTGATGATCATGCTGCCTTTCTTTTCTTTCTTGGTTTCATGGCTACCCAGAAAAGAAAAATGTCAAAGTTGTTTACTTTGGTGATAAATTAACATGTGCTCAATGGTGGGGAGGTCTTTTGCTGTGATGGACTCAGCTGTATCCACTACTTTTGAAGGCTATTTCATTCTTAGTGTTGTAATACCACTGGAGAAAGTGGAAGTTATAGAGAACAATGTGCTGGAGTCATGGGTATGGACAAGGGGAACTCACTAGCTAATATGATGATATCAAGAAAAGAAACAGGTTTACACAAGAACAGGAATTGGTAATGGTGGAAAAAAGTGCTAAAACCACGATGAGTAGAAGAATCATGAAGAGGAAGCAAAATAAGTTGCATGATAGCAAGAAAAACAACATACTTACGTTCAAAAGCTATGATCACATCTCCAAAAGAAGACAATTACACCAACTGATCTCTGCACTATGCTGCTTCTTTGGCATTTTTATATAATAATCTTTTTAGCAGATAGACCATAGAAACAATACAACACAGAAACAGGCCTTTTGGCTCTTCTCAGCTGTGCCGAACCATTTTTCTGCCTAGTCCCACTGACCTGCACCTGGACCACATCCCTCCATACACCTCCCATCCATGTACCTGTCCAAGTTTTTCTTAAATGTTAAAAGTGAGCCCGCATTTACCACTTTATCTGGTAGCTCATTCCACACTCCCACCACTCTGTGTGAAGAAGACCCCCCAATGTTGCCTTTAAACTTTTCCCCCTTCACCCTTAACCCCTGTCCTCTGTTTTTTTTTTCTCCCCCAGCCTCAGTGGAAAAAGCCTGCTTGCATTCACTCTATCTATACTCATTATAATTTTATATACCTCTTATCAAATCTCCGCTCATTCTTCTAAGCTCCAGGGAATAAAGTCCTAACCTATTCAACCTTTCTCTGTAACTCAGTTTCTCAAGTCCCGGCAACATCCTTGTAAACCTTCTCTGCACTCTTTCAACCTTATCTATATCGTTCCTGTAATTTGGTGACCAAAACTGAACACAATACTCCAGATTCGGCCTCACCAATGTCTTATACAACCTCACCATAATATTCCAACTCCTATACTCAATACTTTGATTTATAAAGGCCAATGTACTAAAAGCTCTCTTTACGACCCTATCTACCTGTGATGCCACTTTTAGGGAATTTTGTATCTGTATTCCCTGATCCCTCTGTTCTACTGCACTCCTCAGTGCCCTACCATTTACCTTGTATGTTCTATCTTAGTTTGTCCTTCCAAAGTGCAATACCTCACACTTGTCTGTATTAAACTCCATCTGCCATTTTTCAGCCCATTTTGCCGGCTGGTCCAAATCCCTCTGTAAACTTTGAAAACCTTCCTCACTGTCCACTACTCCTCCAATCAGCAAATTTGCTGATCCAATTTACCACATTATCATCCAGATCATTGATATAGATGACAAATAACAATGGACCCAGCACTGATCCCTGTGGCACACCACTAGTCACAGGCCTCCACTCAGAGAAGCAATCCTCCACTACCACTCTCTGGCTTCTCCCGTTGAGCCAATGTCTAATCCAATCTACTACCTCACCATGTATACCTAGCAACTGAATATTCCTAATTAACCTCCCATGCGGGACCTTGTCAAAGGCCTTACTGAAGTCCATATAGACAACATCCACTGGTAACCTCCTCAAAAAACCCTAATAGATTTGTTAAACATGATCTACCACGCACAAAGCCATGTTGATTCTCCCTAACAAGTCCCTGTCTATCCAAGTACTTGTAGATCCTATCTCTTAGTACTCCTTCCAATAATTTACCTACTATCAATGTCAAAATTACCGGCCTATAATTTCCCGGATTACTTTTTGAGCCTTTTTTAAACAAGGGAACAACATGAGCTATCTTCCAATCCTCCAGCACGTCACCCGTGGATTTTAAATATATCTGCCAGGGCCCCTGCAATTTCAACACTAGTCTCCTTCAAAGTCCGAGGGAATACCCTGTCAGGTATTGGGGGGGTCTTCTTCACACAGAGTGGTGGGAGTGTGGAATGAGCTACCAGATAAAGTGGTAAATGCGGGCTCACTTTTAACATTTAAGAAAAACTTGGACAGGTACATGGATGGGAGGTGTATGGAGGGATGTGGTCCAGGTGCAGGTCAGTGGGACTAGGCAGAAAAATGGTTCGGCACAGCTGAGAAGAGCCAAAAGGCCTGTTTCTGTGTTGTATTGTTTCTATGGTCTATCTGCTAAAAAGATTATTATATAAAAATGCCAAAGAAGCAGCATAGTGCAGAGATCAGTTGGTGTAATTGTCTTCTTTTGGAGATGTGATCATAGCTTTTGAACGTAAGTATGTTGTTTTTCTTGCTATCATGCAACTTATTTTGCTTCCTCTTCATGATTCTTCTACTCATTGTGGTTTTAGCACTTTTTTTCACCATTACCAATTCCTGTTCTTGTGTAAACCTGTTTCTTTTCTTGATATCATCATATTAGCTAGTGAGTTCCCCTTGTCCATACCCATGACTCCAGCACATTGTTCTCTATAACTTCCACTTTCTCCAGTGGTATTACAACACTAAGAATGAAACAGCCTTAGACTGCAGTCACTGAAAGCAAACTCACAGATTCAGTAAGCAGTTAGGAATCCAAATGGTATGTTGGCCTTCATAAATAGAGGCACTGAGTACAGGAGAAAGATCAGACTGCTACAAATTATAGGCCTTGACGAGACGTGCCTGATTCATTGTCTTCTATTTTGGTTTCTTCATTTGTTTAGTGATACAGCTTAGTAATAGGCCCTTCCAGCCCAATGACTCCACACTGCCAAGTTACACCGATGTGACCAATTAACCTACTAACCAGCACATCTTTGGAATGTGGGAGGAAGCCAGAGCATTCCGAAGAAATCAGGGCAGTCACAGGGAGAACAGACAAACTCCTTGCAGAGAGTAGTGGGAATTGAACCAGGTTGATAGCACTGAAATAGTGTTACGCTATTTAAGAACAAATATACTGTTAAAAAGAGAGTACTACAAAGGTTCACCAAACTGATTCCTGCAAGGGGAGGACTGTCATATAAGGACAGATTGAGTCAACTAGACCTACAGTTATTAGAGTTTAGAAGAATGAAGGAAGATCTCACTAAATGCACAAAACTGTTCAAAAGATTGAGGATGGGGTGGATACTTCCCTCTGGTTGGGGCAAGTCTTAGAACTGTGGTCACAATCTGAGGATACGTATCAAGACATCAGGGGTTGAGGCAAGGAGAAAATTCTTCACTCAATTGGCGATGAACCTATGAAATTCCCTTTCACAGAAAAAGATGCATGTAAGGTCATTGAATATATTTACGGAAGCTACAGGCACATTTCTAAATACAAAGACCAACAACAGGTATGAGGACAGCATGGGAATATAGTATTGAGATACGTAGCTGACCAGTCATGACAATATCGAATGTTGAAGCAGCCATGAAAGACAAATGACCTGCATCTGGGCAACACACACAAAATGCTGGAGGAACTCACCAGGCCAGGCAGCATCTATAGAAATGAGTACAGTTAATGTTTTGGGCCGAGACCCTTCATCAGGACTGGGAAAAAGATAGGAGTCAATGGAATAAAGTTGGGTGAGGGGAGGAAGAACCACAAGGTGAAAGATGAAACCAGGAGATGGGGAGGGAAGGGGTGAGGTGAAGTAAAGAGATGGGAAGTAGATTTGTGAAAAAGATACAGGGCTGATGCCTGCCTATCACCTGCCCCTGGTCCTCCTCCCCCTTTTCTTTCTTCCATGGTCTTCTGTCCTCTATTAGATTCCCCTTCTCCAGTCTTGGTTCTTTTTCACCAATCAACTTCCCAGCTCTTTACTTCATCCTTCCATCCTCCCCCTCCCAATTTCACTTATCACCTTGTGGTTCTTCCTTCCCTCCCTCACTTTATTATTCTGACTCGTCCTTTTTCCGGTCCTGATAAAGGGCCTCAGCCCAAAACGTCGACTGCACTCCTTTCCTTAAATGCTACCTGGCCTGCTGAATCCTCCAACACTTTGTGTGTATTGCTTGGATTTCCAGCATCTGCAGATTTCCTCTTGTTCTGATCGAACTGCATTTGTTGTTTTTTAATACTCATTATCTGTGGGATGCAGAAAATAAAATTTGCAGGAGCCAAATAGGCACCAGTTTCATCAGAGGTATTTCTGGTGCCTGCCCGGCACAAGGAAAGCTATAATCTTAAAAAGGTATTTGTCAGCACCTTCCAAGTACTGTATATACCTCCCATATATACCAGCAACAGCACTTTCAGCCCCTGTCATACGCCAGTTGAATTCGCCAAGAAAATTCAGGACTTACTATTCCACTGCTCTAGAATTCTTAAAAAATATTCTGTGGTGTTCATAAACTCTGGAAAGTAATATTACATCCTAGAGATGTTATATACTGACTGAACATTAATAGGAAAAAAAAGGACACCTTACCCCATCCACCATGACATAGGCCCGGTCATGAACCCCATTCAAAGGTGATGACAGTGCAGTAGGCCGAGTGCAATTTATTGGGAGAGTAGTTCGATATAGCATGTATCCAAAATACTGTGGAAAAACAAAACAACAAATTCTGATTAGAAGTGCTATAAGAAATTCACCATTTATAGGGAAGTTCACCAATAGAAGAAGTCGGATGCAGTGCAATGATCTGCATTAGAGTCAGGCACCAGCAAAAAGCAGCACACACCAGGCAAGCTAGCAAGGGAAGTGAAATAACCAAGAAGCAGCTTGCAATCAGCAAAACTGGCATTATATTTGCCTACATGAGCAAGGCAAACAAGTCACTGTCTTTGTTCTAGACTATAGTCATTTCAATAACACTATCAGACACATCAAGGAAAGCTTTACTGATGCACTTCAGGAACAGAAAAACAACCAAGTGATACATTATTACATAGATGTTTAAAGCTCATTTTGTTCTTCAAAATGAAAGTTTGCTAAAGATAATCTATGAGAAAGAAATTCAGATTGAGAAATACAAGATAAGATTAGAGCTAGACTACCTAATTCGACTTACTTGAAGTTGGAGAATTCAACTGAACACCAAGTTCTCCAACTTCTGGTAAAGTTATTCCCCCTCTACCCACTTCACCCTACTCACCAAAGTCCCCATCACCTTGTTTTTTCCTTCCTCCACCTACTCCATACACCCACCACCTGCAGACTATTGCCATTGTTTCCCCTTTCTTATTATTCCTATCTGCCTTCTCCACCTCCCTCCCTCTATTCTACGCTCCACCTTCCTCCCACAAACAAGAGAAAATCTGCAGATGCTGGAAATCCAAAAAACACACACAAAATTCTGGAGGAACTCAGCAGGCCAAGCAGCATTCAGAGAAAAGAGTAAACAGTCAACATTTCAGTCCTGATGAAGGGGCTCAGCCCAAAATGTCGACTGTTTTACTCTTTCCATAAATGCTGCCTGGCCTGTGTGTGTGTCTGTGTCTGTGTCTGTCTGTCTGTGTCCCACCTCAGATTCTTTTCATTCTCCTCTTCCCCCACCCATCTGCCTATCACCCCACTTTACCGGAATCCACCTATCCCTCACCAGCTCTTGCTCCACACGTTCCCTCTAACTTATCTTATGGTAGATACTCCCCTCTATCTTTCAGTTCATATGAAGGGTCGCTACATGAAACATCAATTTCCCATTTCTCTCTATAGATACTGCCAGACCTGCTGAGCTCCTCCAGTATTGTGTGTGTTGAACAGATTCCAGTATCTGCAATGTCTCAATTTCATACATATTATTTATTTAGAAGTTTAAGTTGGAGAACACTCTTAGCATTAAAATTCCTTACATTAATATTTGAAACAAACCTAAATACAATAGGAGTCAGAATGTGTGACAGTAGGCTTGACTTACATCCAGACTGCAGCTGCCAGTTGTGAAGCAAATAAGTGCAAAATGTTGAATTGCAAATACTGGAGGAGTGCAGACAACTGAAAATGGCGAGGCTAAACAAGGTTGAAGATGAGGAGGGTCAGGACACAAAGGGATTTGAAAACAAAAAAAAAATCCCAGTGATCAACATGGGAATCTAACCACAGGGATGATGGGTGAACAGGGCTTGGTGTGAATTAGGATGCAGACAGAAGAAGTTGAATTTATATAGGGAAGAACAAGCAATGCCTGGGAATAGTAATGTGTAAAAAGAAGTAAGTGGGGCTGTCCCTTGGACAATGTAGCTGAGGAATTAGAACTAAGCTGTTTTCGCAATGGCATACTTTGGGGATGAAATTCAACATCAGGATTGCAAATAGGCTTGTTCAGCTTTAGGGTTAGGGTTAGGGTTAATTAGGAAAGAAGCTGGTTGACGGGTAATGAAATTTCAGTCTTCGAGTGATAACAGCTTAACTCTTCCCATTATTATACTGGAGAAATCTCTGCTCATTCAGTACCAGATTATGGAATTGTAGTGGGGTAGGGGCTAGGGTTAAAAAGATCCGTGAAACAAAAAAGGGGCTGACAGTAGTTCACTGGTGAAGTGATGAAGATCAGAAAGCTAAACCATTAAAATCAATTCTATGAGTTCCACACACAAAAATACTGGAGGAACTCAGCAGGTCAGGCAGCATCTATGGAGAGGAATAAGCAGTCGACATTTTGGGCTGAGACCCTTCAATGCCAACTGCTTATTTCTCTCCATAGATGCTGCTTGACCATCTGAGTTCCTCCAGCAATTTTGGTTTGTTATTCTTGATTTAAGCATCTCCCATGTTTATGAATTTTATGAATTCAATTCTATAGACACCACCAGATTTTCAATAAGTGCATCATCCATAGAGAATTAAATACTTAATGGATTGCAGCTATGGCCAACAAAGTGAAAACCATGATTGTATAATATTCAGGCGAGTTAAATGCATCACTGAATAGAAAAAAAGAACAGCCAATATGTTTCACTTTTGTGATGTGGCAAATGTTCTTCACTTAATTCTCAATGATCTATTTTGTCAGTGAAGTTTTAATGTTGTTTACATTCTTTATTTGCTGCTTTTGTAGGCATATACTAGCTAATGATATACAGTCGAGCATTTGAGTTTTCAAAATCATCTGGCAAAATACTGTGTAAAAAATCTTGTGAGCCAAATTGATCCCAATGGAATGGGACATTGACTGAAGAACAGAAAATAATGAGTGTATTTCAGCAGTTGTGGCCAGTGTTCGGATAATTGCATTATTTATAATATATTAGTAACCTTGCTTTGGGTATTCAGAGCAAACTTGAGGGTCTGTAGATGTCACAGTAAAATGTGGCAATATGTGTGTGTGTGTTTTTGGATCATTAAGTAGATGGACTAATGAAACAGTCAGACATTGCAGATGAAATTTAATGCAGTCTTGCATAAAGCAATTCAATTATAAACACAGAAGAGCAAAACTAATGAAATATAATTTTAAAGCAGTGCAGGGAGAAACAGACCTCGGGGAGATACATATACATACACACACACACACACACACACACACATCGCTGAATGCATCCCAAAGTGTCAGGAAGGGCACTAAAATAATCAAGCTGAATGGAAATGCATTTAGTCTTGTGGAAGGGAACAAAGAATTTGGTGAGAAAGATTCACAGAACAAATGAATAATTTAATTAAGTTTATATTCTCAGTTGCTCATACTATACTCATTATTGTTAATTCATTAAATTATAGGACAAGTACAAGACCTCTATTTATTGCCATCCCTAATTTCCCTTTGACCAACTGAAGAGGCAACTGAAGAATCGAGGACACGGTGTGGACATGATGGTCACATAAAATTCATACTGGATAAAGATGGAAGATTTCTTTCACTAGATCATTAATAACATAAGCCTTCTTTCATAATTTCATAACTTAAATTCCCTATATGCCACTATAGACCTGAACTTGTGTTTCTTAATTCCAAGTTAACCACTGATAGTACTTATATGTTATTACGTCTGTGCAGTCAATAAAAGCAAAACAACAGAGTTTTGTTAGAGAAGAAAAATTCATGGCCTTTATCATATACGGATATGAAAGAGAACAAGTTACCAAATACTAAACCAATATGTTTAACATTCAGAAAATACTACTTGAACATTATCTACAGTATTAATTCCATTTCAGGACACCACACTTTCATAAAGCTTTGGAAACAATGCAGAGTATTTCTTCCCCAAAGACGTGAAAATTGGTAGGTTAATTAGCCACTGTAAATTATCTCTAGAACGTAGGCAATTGTGAGGAGTTGAGAGGAATGTGGGGAGAATTTGAAGAAAAAATGGGTCTAAGCAAATTCCGGTTCCTGAACCTGCTCTGAAAAAATCTTAACACTGTCTCCAACTACATATCTTTTCTCTCTCTCCATCTTGCTCTAGTGTTATTATGTTTATTTTGTACTTTAGTCTTGCACACATGTAAATTATGTTAATTTATATTAACTTTAAGTTTATATTGACTTATGCTTGTCTTCATCTTGTAAAGCACACTGCTGCCTTTGCAAAAGACTGATTTTGATGGCATTTGTACCATAAATATAAACTTGAACCTGAACTTGGATAGGCTCTCTGAGTCTGGGAGTAACAAAATGATTGCTTTAAATGAATAAAAACAGTAAATAACAGAAAAATTCAGCAAGTAGGACAGCAACTGTGAAATGAGAAACATTAAACTGTTCCTCTTTCTACAGACGTTGTCTGAGTTGTCCAGCATTTTCTGTTTTTGTTTCAAATTTCCAGCATCTAGGTTTTTTTTTTAAAAAAAAAAGCACCTTAAATAATGAAGAAATACTGGAGAAACTCGGAGAGGAGTTTCCAGAGTTTGGGTTCTAATCAGTTAAAGCCATGGTCAAATTTGCAAGGAAATTTCTGATCAACTGCATTGGGAGCAACAGCAAAGTTTTAAAGCTGTGAGAATGGTGCTTGCAGATTAAATAAAACACAAAATAAAATGCCCCTTATGGATGGGTAATAACTGTGTGGGGCAGTTGGAGAACACGTGTGAGGATAGATGTTTGTGCCTAGGTGTGATGTCTCTGTGGAGAGAGCAATATTTTTTGCAGAGGAAGTACTGTTTGTTGGTTGGAGTGTGGGGTGTAATCTTTTGCAGTCATTCCTCGTTTGAAGGTTTTTTTTAAACAAGTGTCTGTGTTTGATGTCTATCAAAATTCTGCTCGTAGCTGAAAGCTGTTTATCCTGTACAAACTCATCATTGTGGCTGGCTGCCTTCAGTTCCGTATATTTTTAAACTTCTGAGTTACCAAATTACACTTAAGTGAGAAGAGATTTAAATAGTAAGAATGTTCCATGAGCTCACGATCTCAGAAAGTTCCTCACAAGATGACAGCTCTTTCGAATCCTGACCCATTACAGTGCATCAATATTTCTAAGTTGTATGAAAGATGCATTTTTTTACTCCTGTACTTCAAGACTTGGAGGAGATTTTGGAATGGACATCAATGGTCAAAGGCAAACAAGGGCATCTTTTTCTTTTAAAGAAAGGTACTTGCTGATAGCCGTGAAGAATTAAAGAGATTTTGGGGATAAGATATGAACCTGAACATTACATTGGAGCATCTGGCCATAATAAAATTGAAAAGAGACATGTGTTCCACATAGTGTAGGTTAAAATATGTGAAAGGCAATGCACTTTCCTATAGTATTTTCAGTTTTGTCTGAGGTTATCTAACATTGCGTAATGAAAGAAGAAACATGTTATAATAGAATAGATCTGCATACAAGCACCTACTCTGTTTCATTGTGACTATCTTTCTATCGTCAATGTTAAGTGATAGAGCAAGATGCGAACAGTACCAGAAGAGTAAAGCAGCTATATTCTACCATGGGCTGACATTTTCTAGTTAATGTGAATTATGAGTAAATCTCTTAAGTCCGGTTGTGTGTCTGTGTGGTGGGGGAAAGGTGACAGTGACAACTGAGATTTGTGCAGCAGGTTGGTGAGTAACTTCATATGGCATTTGATGTGAGTTTGTTGAACTATCTGGTTTTTGATTTAACAGAAAAACATAGTTGAGGCATTGGAAATTATAAAAAAATGACATCTCTACAGTAACAATTTAATTCCTTGAACTTCTGAACTGAGCCACAATTTGTTATAAGAAAGAAGGGTAATCATTTTGGAGCCAGAAAAGGTGATCAAACCTCAATTGGCCATGACTTACTACACGTGAAGAAATAAAGTTTTGACTGGCAAAATAAAACTAAATGTTGACACAAACTGTTAATCTAATAATTTTTAGATATGGAATTTTGAAATGAAATAAGTGGATTACTGTATAACATTATGTGATGTTTCTGGAACAATACTGGCATTTAAATGAATAAAACAAGATTGCTTTATTAAACTGGATTTCGTGGGAACACTAAAAGGATGCATTAATGCTGAAAGAACTGTATTAGCCTGTCACTTTCTTTTGTTGAGCTCTTTAATAAGATGTAACAGTAATTTCAATTCAAGGCCACAGCAAAGAAATTATTCCAACAATTGAAATTATTCCAAAATTGTTAATTATCATTATATTCCAGGAGAAGTTTACATCCTCACCTATGAACATTTCAAGAGAATTGCCTTTAATGACCTGACCACTGTCTAAGACAAAGAGATAATGGACAGATGCAGTTTTCCAGACATTTCGGAAGGTTGCCTGTAAACACTAGATGGCTGGTATGTCTATGAAACTGTAAAATTAAGTTTTAATGGAGACAATGAGCATGTAGAAATTCATGGTGAATTTGCAGTGAAGAATAAATCTCAGACTTGCATTTACTTTACAATGTATATAGTGAAATGGTTAACGTGTTTCAGGGGAGGGGAACAACTTACACATGCTCCATAAAGAAATTGATTTTGAAATAATCAGGCTCAGGTATCTTTGTATAAAGTAATATGTACTTTTTAGACAGAGGAATTGAAAGCTAAGATGACGCAGCTGTGAAAGCTCTGAAGCTGAATATGTTAAAGACATGAACAATAGATATTTAGATAGTAAGAAAATCTAAGGAAATACGATTACAGCAGAAAAGTGACACTAAAGTAAAAGATAAGCCATGATCTTACTGGATGATTAACAATTAAAGATTAACTTTATTTGTCATATTCACATTGTGAAATGTGTGAGTTGTGTCCATGACCAACACAGTCTGAGGATGTCTGGGAAACAACCCACAAGTGTTGCCATGCTTCCAGTGTCAACATAGCATGTCCTCTACTTGAAATATGGGAGGAAACCCAGGCAGCAATGGAGAGGACATAAAAATAAGGAATTCTGCAGATGCTGGAAATCCAAAGCAACACACACAAAATGTTGGAGGAACTCAACAGATCAGGCAGCATCTATGGAAATGAACAAACAGCTGGCCAAGACCCTTCTTCAGCACTGGAAAGGAAAGGGGAAAATGCCAGAATAAAAAGGTGGTTGGGGGGGCGGGGGGCAGGGGAAGAAGGCTAGCTAGAAGGTGATAGGTGAAGCCAGGTGGATGGAAAAAGTAAAAGGCTGAAAATGAAGAAATCTCACAGGAGAGGAGAGGAGAGGTCCACAGGAGAAAGGGAATAAGGAGGTGATAGGCAGGTGAGCAGAGGTAAAAGTCCAGAGTGGGGAAAAGAAGAAGAGAGGAGGGGGAGGGAATTTTTTTATATAAATCAGAAGGAGAAATTGATATTCATGCCATCGAGTTGGAGGCTACCCAGATGGAATATAAGGTGTTGTTCCTCTATCTTGAGGGCGGTCTCATAGAAAACATAGAAAATAGGTGCAGGAGTAGGCCATTCGGCCCTTCGAGCCTGCACCACCATTCAGTATGATCATGGCTGATCATCCAACTCAGAACCCTGTACCTGATTTCTCTCCATTCTCTTAATCCCTTTAGTCACAAGGGCCATATCTAACTCCCTCTTAAATATAGCCAATAAACTGGCCTCAACTGTTTCCTGTGGCAGAGAATTCCACAGATTCACCGCTCTCTGTGAAGAAGTTTTTCCTAATCTCGGTCCTAAAAGGCTTCCCCTTTATCCTTAAACTGTGACCTCTCATTCTTGGACTTCACCAACATCGGGAACAATCTTCGTGCATCTAGCCTGTCCAATCCCTTTAGAATTTTATACGCTTCAATAAGATCCCCCCTCAATCTTCTAAATTCCAGTGAGTATAAGCCTAGTCGATCCAGTCTTTCTTCATATGAAAGTCTTGCCATCCCAGGAATCAATCTGGTGAACCTTCTTTGTACTCCCTCTATGGCAAGAATATCTTTTCTCAGAGTAGGGGACCAAAATGACCACTCTATGCATAATAGATGCAACATACATTATACATTATCGTACATGAATGATGGAAGAAGCATGAGGATTTAAGGGTTTCCTCATGCTTCTACTTCTTTTGTTATGTTCTTAGTTTTCACGAAGATGTACTAAACTGAATGTATCAGGATCTCTAGAGGAAAGCCAGAGAAGAGGATATGTCACTAGTCCATTACACTATTCTTTTGCACTTCTGGTCAGATGCTAATTGCATTCCATTGGCTTTGTATCCGTACTCGGCAAAATGACAATAAAGTTGAATCTAATCTAATCTAATCTAATGAAAATTGACTGTGGTACTCTGTGTTAGATCTGACCAGAAGAAGATGCGGTGAAAATTTAAGTGTGGGAAATAGATGAGGTGTGGCCAAGGCCTCTGTTAATTACGGTGGAGGGAAAGCCACTAATCAGAAAGAAGACAGACATTTCAGAGGCACCTGTATGAAAAATCCCATCATTGAAGCAAATACAAAAGAAAAGAATGGAATATAGTCCTTACAGCACACTGTATGATAGGCAGTACAGTGAAGACCCTTTGGTAACAGTTACAAGCTTACAATGAACATCAGTTTAAAGGACAGCAAAGACAAACCACTTCAGACTACAGTGGCTCCCCCCACACCCCATCCGCGAGGGATTGGTTCCGGGACCCATCGCGAATACCAAAAAACGCGGATGCTCAAGTCACTTATTCAACCTGTCTCAATGCGGTGGACCTTAGGACCCAATGGAACCCCGGACCTTATTTAACCTGTCTCAGTGCGGTGGACATTAGGACCTGGCGGCAGAGCTCTGAATCCACAGTGTTTCTGTTCACGAAAATAATCACAATCACGATTGAAAATAAAGTGGAAATAATAAAGCAATCGGAAAGAGGTGAAACGCCATCGGTCATTGGAAAAGCGTTAGGCTACAGTCCGTCAACGACTGGAACAATTTTAAAGGATAAAGTGAGAAAGGCCCTGCCCAATGAAAGCTACAATTATTACTAAGCAACGCAGTCGTTTAATTATTGGGTTTTGGGGTTTCAGGTTTTTGATCCTCCACATCAACCTGGCACGGACGGAGAGCGCACTCGGTAGTGATCTGTCACTGGATTGAACTCGGGAACTTCCATTCCCAAGCCCAGCGCTGAAACATATGTTTCTTAAGTGTTTTATATGCATAGAAAAGTAAAATATATACTATATACTAAGACAAACGTTTGACTAACTGACACTAAATAATACCGGATGTACCTGTTCCGACTTACTTAGTAAGAGAACTCCCGTTTTTTTTCGATCCCGATCCATGATAACCTACGCACATCCTCCCGTATACTTTAAATCATCTCCAGATTACTTATAATACCTAATACAATGTAAATGCTATCTAAAATAGTTGTAATACTGCATTGTTTAGGGAATAATGACAAGAAAAAAAGTCTGTGCATGCTCAAACAACAAGTGCTGGAAGAGCACTTCCAGGTTTTCTCGATTCGCGGTTGGTTGAATTCGCGCATGCGGAACTCGCGGACAAGGAGGGCCGACTGTACTCTGTCATAGCCCTCTAAGTCTTTCAACTCTTTTGAACATCCATAACATTTAAAAGCACTAAAATTATTGAAAATGTAGTAAATAATTACTTTTTAAAAAATACATCATTTTAGAATATAAGAAATACTTTAATAATTAAAATAATTAAAATAAATTATTGAAAGCATTATTAAAAATTCACAGCTGAAGCTTTCATCCTCACAGTAAAGTCCTCATACAAATGAATGGGATTGCAGATGATTATGGCAGTGATTACAGATGGGTATGGTAGTTCTAACGTGACACAGAGTCCAAGAGCAGACTCCAGGTTGAAAATACAGGGAATTCCATCAAGTTCCTTCCCTAGTGCTGGATTCCATGTTGACATGGGAATCCCAAACTTCTGGCACCAACACAGAGAAATTCTGGCACTTTTTCCACAAAGCTGCCAGAAAAAAAATGCCCATTAATTTTTGATTGGGTCTCCAGTTGCCACTGTGCTGACCTTGATGATGTCAAGACCTCCAACATGCCAATCAAATTGGAGAAAATATTTTTTCTTCTTAGATTTTTGGTAATTAAATATAATATCGCTGTAGCATCACTGGGGTACCGCAAAGCAACAGAGAACAATTGTTGTTCCCTATCTGTTGGAAGATTATCACAGAAAGATCCAAAATAGAGGGTAAGTTATTGAATGAGGGTCTAACCTATGGCCTCAAACTTAACTCAAGATACAGCTTCCAATCACATTGAAACCCCAAACCAACAGCCTGGCTGCTGCTAAACTTCAAACAAACACTAATCACTACACATACAGAAGACAAAATGTGTGAAAAATCAACTTAAAACAATCGCACAACAACATACATCAAAGTTGCTCGTGAACGCAGCAGGCCAAGCAGCATCTGTAGGAAGAGGTGCAGTCGACGTTTCAGGCCGAGACCCTTCGTCAGGACTAACTGAAGGAAGAGTGAGTAAGGGATTTGAAAGTTGGAGGGGGAGGGGGAGATCCAAAATGATAGGAGAAGACAGGAGGGGGAGGGATAGAGCCGAGAGCTGGACAGATGATAGGCAAAAGGGGATACGAGAGGATCATGGGACAGGAGGTCCGGGAAGAAAGACAAGGGGGGGGGGTTGACCCAGAGGATGGGCAAGAGGTATATTCAGAGGGACAGAGGGAGAAAAAGGAGAGTGAGAGAAAGAATGTGTGCATAAAAATGAGTAACAGATGGGGTACGAGGGGGAGGTGGGGCCTTAGCGGAAGTTAGAGAAGTCGATGTTCACGCCATCAGGTTGGAGGCTACCCAGACGGAATATAAGGTGTTGTTCCTCCAACCTGAGTGTGGCTTCCGCTTACACGGATAAGTGCCAGGAGGGAGATCAGTGGGGAGGGATGGGGGGGACGAATGGACAAGGGAGTTGTGTAGGGAGCGATCCCTGTGGAATGCAGAGGGGGGGGAGGGAAAGATGTGCTTAGTGGTGGGATCCCGTTGGAGGTGGCGGAAGTTACAGAGAATAATATGTTGGACCCGGAGGCTGGTGGGGTGGTATCCGTGTAAGCGGAACAAGTGCTACACATGCCCTTACACTTCCTCCCTTACCACCATTCAGGGCCCCAAACAGTCCTTCCAGGTGAGGCATCACTTCACCTGTGAGTCGACTGGGGTGATGTACTGCGTCCGGTGCTCCCGATGTGGCCTTTTATATATTGGCGAGACCCGACGTAGACTGGGAGACCGCTTTGCTGAACATCTACGCTCTGTCCGCCAGAGAAAGCAGGATCTCCCAGTGGCCACATATTTTAATTCCACATCCCATTCCCATTCTGACATGTCTATCCACGGCCTCCTCTACTGTAAAGATGAAGCCACACTCAGGTTGGAGGAGCAACACCTTATATTCCGTCTGGGTAGCCTCCAACCTGATGGCATGAACATCGACTTCTCTAACTTCCGCTAAGGCCCCACCTCCCCCTCGTACCCCATCTGTTACTCATTTTTATGCACACATTCTTTCTCTCACTCTCCTTTTTCTCCCTCTGTCCCTCTGAATATACTTCTTGCCCATCCTCTGGGTCAAACCCCCCCCTTGTCTTTCTTCCCGGACCTCCTGTCCCATAATCCTCTCGTATCCCCTTTTGCCTATCACCTGTCCAGCTCTCGGCTCTATCCCTCCCCCTCCTGTCTTCTCCTATCATTTTGGATCTCCCCCTCCCCCTCCAACTTTCAAATCCCTTACTCACTCTTCCTTCAGTTAGTCCTGACGAAGGGTCTCGGCCTGAAGCGTCGACTGCACCTCTTCCTACAGATGCTGCTTGGCCTGCTGCGTTCACCAGCAACTTTGATGTATGTTGCTTGAATTTCCAGCATCTGCAGAATTCCTGTTGTTTGCGTTTAAAACAATCACATTTCAAATTGATCCGGCAACACAATAGCTTTAAATCTCATTTGAGTGCTGCATTTTACTTCTTGTATTCGAGAATGCGATTTACTGGATCCAGATAATCAGTGTTCTAGAACAATGGAGACATTTTGTCATCGTAAGTATTTTTATTTTGTTTTATTGAGATACAGTGCAGAATAGGCCCTTTGAGCCATGCTGCTCAGCAATCCTCTGATTCTAGTCTAATCATGGAACAATTTATAATGACCAATTAACCTACTAGCCAGTACATTTTTAGACTGTGGAGGAAACGGAGCACCCAAAGGAAACCGACATGGTCCCGGGATGAGTGTACAAACTCCCTACAGGCAGTGGCAGGAATTGAACCCAGGTCACCTGTACCGTAAAGCGATGTGCTAACCACTTTGCCACCGTGCCACCCTAATCGTTTCATTCTACTCAATTTTCTTTCTAAGGCAATAATAAGTAAAAGTATGTGTTATTTTAAGAGTTATATTATTAGTTAAAGACTGTCCCGAGACTTGTGGCCCATCAGGCCGGTGCTTATGCCGGTTTCTGTGGCGTGAAGCGACTGAAGAGTACGAGACTACCACCCCCACCCCCACCCCTCTGGCCGATAGGACGCCAGTCTATCCCGACGTTAACCCCCAGCATTTGCCAGTACCCATTTTCAGCTGGGTGGACTGGAACAGTGTATGGTTAAGTGCCTTGCTCAAAGACACAACATGCTGCTTTGGCCGAGACTCAAACCCACGACCTTCAGATCGTGAGCCCAACGCCCTAAGAGGGACTTGGGAAAAAAAAATGTAATTTCAATGAATTCACAATCAAATATGATCTTATATGTTTCAGTATTAAGGGACAGTATATTTAATTTAAACTGGCAAGCAAACTGAATAAAGCAATGATTCATATTTAATGCAACGTGCCTGAGGAAAAAAGTAGTAAAGATTCACCTGCTTCATTTCAACAAACGTAAGTGGATATTCTGAGTTGACAGAGGCAGATGACAGCAAGCTCAGCAATTCTACAACACTCCGTAACTGTGAAATAGGAGCAGTCATTGATCACATGATTTACATAGACAAAATTAGTCTCTTAACAAATTACAAAGAGCCAGTTAAAAACAAAGATATGATACTGCTCAGGGTTAACTTAATTTTTAAACATTTACAAACTGAACATCTGACACGAACAATGTTAATGAGTGAGCCTTCTGTGATAGCAATTTATCAGTCACTTCTGTGAGAGAGAACAATAATAGGCTAATCTTGCTGTAAAATTATACACTTACCCAATATAAGTGCCTCAGGTTTGATTGCACTGTGTTGCTCAGATCTCGATTCACAGCTACTCTGCTCTTTCAGATTAGAGAAACTGACCATGTTCTCAGTAAATTTCATGTTCCTGCTCATGATGTGCAAATTTGCCCCAGTATCTGTCAGTACCTTCAGTTGAACTCTGTCTATTTGTGTGTTTCTCCTAAGCTGTCAGTCTGTGGTTTTGTATTGTCATGTGCTCCTGCTCTACTCAGGCCCCTCTATTACGGAGTACTCTGTCTCTCATCTGTTTCTCATTTTTACCTGTATTGCTGCCACCTCTGTCTCATTGTGCTCCACCTATCATCTGCCTCTCTGTTTATTGCTCAGTGTATTTCAGTCCTGTGTTTTCACCCGTTTGTTGCAAATGTGTCTGTGAATTTTCCTGAGTCTTTCCAGCATTCGCATATGAACTCTGTCCGTCCAAATATCGACTCCACCTGTTTCCCAATTCTGGTCTTTTGATTTCTCTGGATGTTTTGATCACTGCCTGAACTGTGACGCCGACTTTGTTTGCACCTCGGGATTGTACCCTGTCTGTCTGAATATTGACTCTGCCTGTTTCCCGATTCTGGTTTTTGGATTTCTCTGGATGTTGTGATCTCTGCCTGAACTTTGACGCCGACTCTGTTTGCATCTCAGGATTTGTTACTCAATTAATACCACTGTGTGCACAGTACTGGGTCAGCGATTGGATCCCTGCTCCAGCGCCCTGACAATATCATGTTAACAGAGAATTTTGAAATATAAATCTCATCCTGTTTAATCACAGAAATACCAGGCACAAAGAAACTGCAACCATAACAAGTAATAACTTATTAAGAGGAATAGGTAGAGTGGATAGCCAGCGCCTCTTCCCCAGGGCACCACTGCTCAATACAAGGGGACATGGCTTTAAGGTAAGGGGTGGGAAGTTCAAGGGGGATATTAGAGGAAGGTTTTTTACTCAGAGAGTGGTTGGCGCGTGGAATGCACTGCCTGAGTCAGTGGTGGAGGCAGATACACTAGTGAAATTTAAGAGACTACTAGGCAGGTATATGGGGGAATTTAAGGTGGGGGTTTTATGGGAGGCAGGATTTGAGGGTCGGCACAACATTGTGGGCCGAAGGGCCTGTACTGTACTGTGCTGTACTGTTCAATGTTCTATGTACAGTAGATATGCTTTCCAATTTACATAACTAAGGGAGAAATTGATCAAACAGTGCATAATCTCTATATTGCTCTGGAACAACAACCCAAATTATGGGATCAGGTCCACATTTAACTTTCCTAATGCCTTCTATTAAGCATCTTAGGATTTTTATCTTGAAAGGAGCTATACAAATGCATACAGCCATGCCAAACATCTTACAAATAATTACTTTTGAAATATTATCAATGTTGTGACGTAGGAAACACTGGCTAGGAATTTAACCATGCGCTGCTTCAGAATATACTTTTTACCTTTTTAACTTCGATTAACCCATATGCAAATTTTGGGGTTGCTGGTAAAACAGGGCCAGCTGGTAACTTCTTGTACTAAAAAAAGACAACAAAAACATAATTAGACTGCTTTAAATCCAATTGAATATGGTGTTTATAGGTCAAAATTATGTTGAGGACAAGGACATTTTAAGGTGAAACTATCTTAAAGATAATTAATTTATGCTTCAACTTCCATGAACAATTAGGAGACGTTTATGAAGCCAACTGAGCAATTGGTTCAACAATATTTAACAAATCTGATGAGTTTGGTTAAAACCAGAAAATTGATACAACTGCCTTCTGCTGTGCATTCTTAAGGTTACGATCTCCATTCTTTGTTCTCTGAAGTACATGTCAATGATTTTGACATGAATAATTTCAGATGCCAGATTGGAATGTTTGCAGAGAGCATACAAAAACTGCAGTGGGATTGATGGAAAATATCAAAGGACAGATCATGTGGGCCAGAAAATGGCAAGTGCAATCAATTCAAAAAATATGGGCACTAGACATAGAAACTGGAACACTGCCTCTAACTCTACAAACTCTGGTTAAATAACAGTAGTGTGTATTGTCCAGTCACTATATTAGAGAAAGCATTGTAAATTTATGATGATATCTTATAATGACATAGAGAAAGGCCAATTAGCCTATCAGGTATATGTTGGCTCCTAGGAGAGAAATCGCACTAGTTCCATTCACCTCTTCTTAAACCTATTCTACACTGGTATGATTTACAGTTGTCAATTAACCTACCGGTACTTCTTTGGGATGTTAGAGGAAACTAGAACACTGAGACAAAACACATGCAGTCATGAAGAGAACATACAACCTCTCTGGAGACAGGACATGGGGTCAGATTAAATCCAATCTCTGGAGCTATGAGACACACTGCCATGCTTGGAGATGTTAATTTAATAGAGAAATTTAGCTAACTGAGGTCAGCTTTAGAAATATTTAAAGCATGAATTGGATGAATATAAGCAAGATCATAGACATGACATAATATAGTGCATTTAGTGGTGGGAGTTGAGGAGTTCCTTTTCATTTAGGGAATGGGATCCAGATCTCTCCATCTCTGAAACAGTAGAGGGAAAAACTCACTATATTTAAGAGGTCCCTGGATGAGCACTTGATGTGCCATGGTCCCCAGTGCTCTGAACCCAGAGATAACTAAGGTTGGAATGATCTTTAACAGTTTTCAGGAACATTATGGATTGAATAACATCCAATACACTTCCATACTTCAACAACCATATAAAATTCCAACTTTCTTCAGGGTAATAATTGCCATGGCATAATTGAGCTCCACACTTGTACGATATTAAATAAACAAAATTACAGCTATAGTATTGTTTGTAATGTTTGCCAAATGGCCAGAGACTACTCAAAATCTTTTATTCAAAAAATGTGATTTAGAAATTATGGCAAACTGGGTTGTAGTTTATCACAGACCAATTACAGAGGGCATATGGTGTGTTAGCCTTCATTAGTCTCTGTAAAACTCTGGTTAGACCAAATTTGAAATATTTGCTCAGTTCTGGTCACCTCATTATAGGAAGGATGTGAAAGATTTAGAGAGGGTGCAGAGGTGATTTACCAGGATGATGTCAGGATTTAAGAGCATGTTTTATGAAGGTAGGTTGAGCAAGCTTAGAGTTTTTCCACTTTGGAGAGAAGGACGATGAGAAGTAACTTGATAAATGTTAATAAGTTGAGTGGATGGCCTGATTTTTCCCCAGGGCAGAAATGGCTAATACAAGGGGGTGTAACTTTAAGGTGTTGGGAGGAAAATAATCCCGGATCCCACTCAACCCCATACATCTGCCTTCTCGTCAAATCCCTTGATGCCCAGGCAGATCGGGAAATGGTCAACTTCCACCTTAAATATACCCATGGGCTTGGTCCCCACTGCAGTCTGTGGCAGAGCATTCCACAGATTCACTACTCTCTGGCTAAAAAAAAAAATCCTCCTTACCTCTGTTCTAAAAGGTCGCCCTCAACTTTGAGGCTGTGCCCTCTAGTTCTGGACACTTCCATATAGGAATCATCCTCTCCACATCCATCCTATCTAGTCCTTTCTTGGCGGAGGTTAAAGGATCAGCACAACATTGTGTGCTGAAGGGCTTGTACTGTGCTGTACCTATGTTTTATGTTAACTCAACAGAAGAAATGTGACAAATACATCAAAGTAAGAAAATAAATGAACTGAATCAGCAAAGTAACCCTGATCCACAACTATATACTTAAATTACCTATAAACCAATAACATCAGAGTGTAGTCCTGGACATCAGAGAGTACAACACACAATCCTGTTGGAAATGCATCGTGTTCTACTTACCTTGCCAATAACTTCCCTAATGGCGAAGTATTTTTCTGTTGGGTCTCCTGCTTCTGATAAAGGAGCATCATAATCATAGCTTGTAGGCTGTGGGTTATATGGAGAGTTTGCTCCTACAGAAATGAAGAAAAATATGCTCCACATTCTCCTCAGAATTTCAGCTACTTAGGATAAGTCAAAAGACACAAAATATTTAAGGATAAAACACAAACCACAAGGCTAGGGATCATAATCCCTCAGGATCTGGGCAGTACTACAATGAGAGAAAGGCGATTGTGGAATATGTAGCTCAAAAAACAAACACAAAAGGAATCTGAAAGACATCTAATTGTTTAAAATACAAGATTAATTTACTTGAAAGTTTCCACAAGTTCAATACATTTCTTATTATTTCATTGCTCACTATATTTAAGAGGTCCCTCGATGAGCACTTGATATGCCAAGATCCCCAGTGCTCTGGACCCAGAGATAACTAAGGTTGGAACGATCTTTAACAGTTTTCAGGAACATTATGGACTGAATAACATCCAATACAATAAGGCAATGATTGATTCGGCAGACAAAGTAGTCATTTGGCAATTCATGAATACTCAAAAGGAAAATTTAGATTTTCTGAGAACAAATGGACCACTCTCTTCACGTGGGTTGTGAACCAATTTTCCACTACAGGGAACTACCAGCTTGGCCAATGCCATAGTGCTTGCTGCTATGCAAGGAATATAGTCACAGTATGTGTGTAACAGAGCCAGGAGAGATGCTGAAATAGCCAATAAGGTTGTTAATCAGCATGTGAATCTTATTCTCCATAGGATGAGCAAGAAAAAGTTAGAAGTAAGGTATCCAAATACCTTGGACTATACCATTGACAAAGTGCTCAGGCAGAGAAAAAGTACCAATCCTACTTTAAGTGAGAAACTGCTGAGGATTAATTAGATGTCTACTGACAGTGAGATTGATCCCCAAAATATTGACAGGTTGCTTCTAATTTCCCACTTAAACCATTATTTCCTTCTTTCTGCGAAACTTCGACTGAAATTACAGCAGGAGATAGGGAGAAGCCTCTTGTGAGGATTGGCACAGTAGCATTTACCTCTGAGCTTTACTGATCCCAATAATTACTGATCCCAGAAATAAGCAAAGATGGGTGTTAGATTCTCACCATTCCAATAGCCAAAATTAGTTCCACCTTCAAACATGTACCTAGAGACAAAATAAACGTCAGATTTCAAAAAGAAATTGCACTATTTAGTTTCTGAATATCTGAAACACACTAGAAAACACAAAAATAATACCTACATGTTAACATTAGCACCAATGGCAAGAATATCATCCAATGATTGAGCAACAATCTCCTTCCCAACCACAGAATGTCTCTGACCCCAGTGATCCAACCATCCTGTATAAAATTCAGAGTTTACCTAAAGAAAAAGTAATTCATTTCAATAAAATTTGGTTAACATTATTTAACACATGGAATAGCTTTTCAGCATGTTGTCTATTACATTAAATCAGAGTACAATACATCCTATCATTCAACAGATTCATGAATCATAAGTTTACAGTGTGGCAATCAACTACAAGTTCTCCTCAGAACGACATCCTCACCTGGTTACATTTATCCAACTTGTCCTTAAAAGAGGCAACTGTGTCTACACTAATCATTTCCTTTGACAAAGTATTTTGCACTCCAATAACTCTCCACATACAGCCACTTATCCTGTCTGTTCAGTCTCAAATAACAATTTTAAATTGATGATGCATGCTTGTTACGCTCCAGAGGAAAATAATCTTCGTTATCTACTAATAAATTCCTTCATTAAAAAAACAAAAAGAAATATTGTGCTTTAAATTACATTCTTAATTTTCTTATGAATTATTGTGTTAAAAGGAGCAATAACCAAAACTACTCATTTGCAACATTTTAAAAAGAATTTTTGAGAGAATTTAAAGATTTGCACGTGATGTCCACAAAACTTAAGTGTTGAAACAGCAGCTATTCATCACTTTAGAGATGAAGGAAAGGATATTAATGGGACTATTTATAAAATGCTTTGCAAAACAAAAATGAAGAAATGGTCAAATATCTCTGGTCAAATACATTAACTTCTCAAAAAGCTCCTCATATATTGTTTTTAAGATAAGTTTGTTTTTGGCAAAACTGCATCTCGTTGGTCTTGGGAAACCATTTGTGAGGTTAGATTTTTAATATCAAAATGTGGTTTCACTAAGATAAAATGCATTAGTTTCACCAATCTAGACCTAAGCACTCAGTCCCGAGGCTGATTTATTGGTGGGAGAAAGGTAACAGATGTGTTCTAAGTCAGTCTTGAGCAATGTCAATCCTTGAATACGCTCATATCAACATATAGTATCTAACCAAATAATTTATCCATTCACCGGCAGGATCAGAACTACAAGCATCAATATGAATCTACCCTCCAAAAAAAACAAACTGTTAGAGCAAGTCAGTGGTTCAAGCAGCTCCTCTGAATGCAGAGGGATGGTCAGCATCTCAGCTGACAATCTTGACCATCACTTTACTTCCACAATGGTACCTGACCATCTGAGTTCTTGCAGCAAATTATATTTTGTTCTGGATTCCAGCATCAGCATCTCCTATGTCTTCAGTAAGCTACCTATTTTCTGTCAATAACTGAAAACATTTTAAAATCATTAAAGTAATTATTTTCATTTGATGTATCAATAGGCTAATCAGTGTTTGTGGGGTAAAAGTTAACGTAATCAAGGATGTCCCCTCTATTTTTTTTGTTGATGTAGAAATTAAGCAGACTTTTCTGTAACTGATACATTGAAAGGTAAATTGTGTAACTGTGCAATTGGTCCAAAAATTATAATATAGCTTACAAGAAAGGTACCAAGTTTCCTAAACAGAGCAAATTATGTAGTGTTACAGAAAATTTCAGGACTGTAAGGATACGCAGCAGTGCAGTGGTAGGAACTGCAAATTAATGTCAAGGAAATCAGTCAGCAAGGAGCATTTGACAAAGGAGCATTGACCTCTCTTTACAGTTTTCTTCACTGCTACAAATGAAAAAGCTGATTCATTGTCATACCCAAGGGACCAGGAACCAACCTGAATCAACCTGCTGATGGAAGTTTGTCCAGTCAAGAGGGCAAAATATTGTTAAATTTGGTAAAATAATGGGCAAATCCATTGTTAAGTTGTATAAAGATAATTGGCATGGGTATTATTATTTCTGTTATTACACTTTATTCAGGGTTTATGTGGTGACCAGGGAGAGGTAGCACCTCTGAAGGGGCGTGTCATCTCGAATCTGAGGCAGCTCGCTCTCCTTTGGTTGCCACCGGACTCTCAGCTCTCACCTGTGGCTCCAAGTAGCTGTCTGCATGCGACAGCAGCCACACCCTGGTACCCAAGCTTTCACAGACAGCCTCATACCCCAGAGAGATAGGGACTTGCATGTCCTAGCACGTGAAGTCAGCTCCAGCAGACTGGGCAGATGACATCTACCGTGAGATCCCACAGCTAGAAAGGAAGTACTGCCATACTCCGTGGAGAGTGAAGGGCATGTCAAGACACAGGAGACATCATTGTCATCCACTGCAACCAACAAAGACCCCAGTTTGTGACACTTGCTCATACCACTAGACCCACTCTTCTGAGGTCGAGAGAGTGGAATTGCCCCAGTTTACTAGAGCAAGGCTTTTCCACTGTAAAAACTCCACCCACAGGTCTGCGGTCATTGTTCGACACAATGGACTATCACCACACTTTATCCACTGAAAGATAAAGGTTGGCTGCCTCTGTAATTGTTGGACTTCAGTAAATTAAGACAAAGAAAGGTGCTATACCACCTATCTGTCCTGGAGAAATATAGGACTCGCTGAAGACATGTTCAATAGTTGTAGCTTACCAGTGGCCCTCGGGGTTCAAAAGATCTTTGAGCACTGAAATGTTCAGTCACGTTTCCACCTGTTGGGAAAACAAAGTATTGCACTGCACTGTTACGTACACACGCAACCCTGGGGAAAGTACCGGTTACATGCACGCAACACAAAGTATCAGCAGCAATAGAACACACCTGGGGTCTGTTTTTGCAGTTAACAATCACTATTTTTATTAATAACTACTAAATATAGTAACTTAACCAGGTGATCAAAAGTTAGCAGTGTTATGCATATATAGGTGTATAGATAAAGTTCCCAAACTTATTCAAGCTCAGGTGGCCTTAACTCATGTAAGAGTTATATTCTTACGATCGTATGTAAGAGAGTTCAGTTCAGATGCACAGAGTTGTTATTGTTGTTATGTGGGAGATATTTGTAATCCAAAGGCGAATGTTGTGAGAAGGCAGTTACGTCGATATTCCACAGATTCCATGACAGCAGTACAAAGTAACAATAGCAGTAGGTTTTATCTCTGAAGTTGTTCCACTCCACACACGAAGTATCACCAACAGTAGCTTATCACAAAGGGCAACCACCACCCAGGCAAAGGTAGACACACCGATAGATTCCACACGGTTACCCCAAACACACGTGATAACCACTTATCCAGTTCCACGACATACGACATAACTCCAACAGTGATTTGCCACAGGGGTGCCTTTCTTCAGTGAACTACCACACCCAGACAAAGGGTAAATACACATGTGGTATTCACAAAGGGGTTCCCCTCACCAGAGAACCCACTTCTGTGGATTAACTATGTGACAATCACACTTTCGTATTCGAATGGAATCCAACTCATCCTTACGGGCTACTTAGAGAGAGAGTCCAAACAGTGATCTCTTTATCACTAGGTTTCTTCTGTTTCAAACCTTTCTCTCCCCTCCTCTTTCTCTGCAAACTTCTTCTAGTTGCAGTACTTTGTGAGAGTCATTTATCAAAACTCTGAATTGATCTCAACTCACCCCTTTGGGCGACTGGAAGTTTAAACCAGCGACCCCCTGTCAGTGGTGTCTTTCATTGATCGAAACCATCTTGACTCTGACCATGTGTCTCTCCATGTGTGTCTGTGAGAGGATCATCTGACCTTGCTTATTCAGAACAAGCCGCAAGAAACCATAAACATTCATTGTCCATCAAACAACTCCACCTCTCTCACTATAGTAACCAAGCAACTTTGTAGTCAAAAGAAATTCAACAGTGTCCAAAAGTCAGTCTCATTCTCGTGGCATTTTAAAGTGACAGTTCACAGAAAAAATGAACCCTAGGGGTATATAACATGCACAAAGTGGGGCTGAAAAGACACGGTGCTCACGTGTACCAGAGCAAGCTCATCAATCGGCAGCTGTGTGCTGTGCTAATGGGCATTTTGGTTATGAGCCCTGTAACCAAACTGCCACTAAATGACGTTTTCCTCTCCTACTGCAGAGCTCACAAAGCAAAATACATCTTCCAGGACGGAGGTTGATCTGGAAGGATGGGCTTTGCCAAGAATGCATTGAGGAATTGGCTGCTGCCTTAAGGTTGAGGAGTAGCTACCAGCCATTAAAATTACTCTAATCAGGGCTTGTAGGGAGGGTGTAAATATTCAGCTACTGAATGGACACACATTATTAATGTTTTGGTAGTTCACCTGGACTTGTGAGGATTGAGATGGAGGGAGAAGCATAGCAGAGGGATCTTGTGGATTGACATGACAATGATCAAATGGGAGATCATGCGAGTAGGGATTTCTGTACCAATTTGGGTAGTCCTGCAAGAGAGAGTTGCATTAATAGGATTTAAATTAGTAGAGCCCAAACCCCATATTCAGTTAACACACACAAATATTGCTGGTGAACGCAGCAGGCCAGGCAGCATCTATAGGAAGAGGTACAGTCAACGTTTCGGGCCGAGACCCTTCGTCAGGACTAACTGAAAGAAGAGATAGTAAGAGATTTGAAAGTGGGAGGGGGAGAGGGAGATCTGAAATGATAGAAGACAAGAGGGGGAGGGATGGAGCTAAGAGCTGGTAAGTTGATTGGCAAAAGGGATATGAGGCTGGAGAAGGGAGAGGATCATGGGACGGGAGGCCTAGGGAGAAAGGGGGAGGGATGCCCAGAGGATGGGCAAGGAGTATAGTGAGAGGGACAGAGGGGAAAAAAAAGAGAGAAAAAATAATAATTAAATAAATAACAGATGGGGTACAAAGGGGAGGTGGGGCATTAACGGAAGTTAGAGAAGTCAATGTTCATGCCATCAGGTTGGAGGCTACCCAGATGGAATATAAGGTGTTGTTTCTCCAACCTGAGTGTGGCTTCATCTTGAAAGTAGAGGAGGCAGTGGATAGACATATCAGAATGGGAATGGGACGTGGAATTAAAATGGCCAGAGAAAGCAGGATCTCCCAGTGGCCACACATTAACTTCCGTTAATGCCCCGCTTCCCGTTCGTATCCCTTCCATTATTTATTTTTTTATTTTTTTATTTTTTTTTTCTCTCTCTCTCTTTTTTCTTCCTCTGTCCCTCTCACTATACTCCTTGCCCATCCTCTGGGCTTCCCTTCCCCCTTTCTTTCTCCCTAAGCCTCCCATCCCATGATCCTCTCCCTTCTTCAGCCTTGTATCCCTTTTGCCATTCAACTTTCCAGCTCTTAGCTCCATCCCTCCCCCTCCTGTCTTCTCCTATCATTTCGGATCTCCCCCTCACCCTCTCAAATCTCTTACTATCTCTTCTCTCAGTTGGTTCTGACGAAGGGTCTCAGCCCAAAACGTCGACTGTACCTCTTCCTATAGATGCTGCCTGACCTGCTGCGTTCACCAGCATTTTTTGTGTGTGTCGCCTGAATTTCCAGCATCTGCAGATTTCCTCGTGTTTGTGTTGCCAAATGGGAGTCCTGGGGTGTTTGACAATATGGATTAATCTGGTCAGTCATATTTAAAACATGGTGTTGTTAGGGTACCAAGTGTGGAAAGTAAGACCAATGCAGAAATTATATAAGATGTGCAACTGTGACACATCATGGGGAGCCAGCTCGAAGAGTGACAGCAAATGACCTGCAAGTGGTCATTATGGTAATTCACCTGGGAAAGGTCTATTTACAATCAAATAGTTTTTAAATTAAGAGCACTACAAAAGAAAATGTCTGTGCTTTGATGTATGATGACTATACAGCACATAGCTCAATATTTTGAAACTACAACCATGACTTCCAGCAATTATATCACATACAAGAATGCATATTGAATTTGCCTGCTCTACCGGATCACCCATATAAACTGCTAGTATTACTTCAGCAAATGACAACAATTAGTTGTAAAGGAAGTGTTTCTACAGTGCCAGACAGGTTCCTGCCCAAAGCAGACAATGTGGCTGATCTTATATCATGGAATGAGTCCATTTGGCCCATTGTGTTCCTGCCAGTTCCAGGGAAGCAATCCCATCAGATCCATTTCTTCCTTCCTTCTTTTCCTGTGCTTTGTAGCAGCTTATTCTCTCTCCCTTACACTCATTGCCCCTTTGGATCTATTTGCCATTAACCTACACTGGAAACAATTTGCACTAGCCCATTATTGTGATGTGTGATAAAACTGCACCATCCAAAGAAAACCAATGCTTTGTAGTGCCTCTGCTGACGAAATGAGCAATTTGGTGGGACCTCCTTCAAATCAGAGATCCGATCCTCCCCTCCCATGAAGTCTGCTTTAACTTTGTGCAAATGTTATTTCTGAGCCACCATGAGCAGCTCAGGGATAGTACTGCTTCTCTCCCTTCCAAACATTGCTAGATCAGTTATAATCACTTCCCTTTTTCTGTAGGTATGCTGATAGAAGGACTTCATGGATTGCAAAGTCTTTTGTAATATCCCAAAAGGAATGTGAGAGATAGAATATAATGAAACAAAGTCAAGTCTAGACACAACATGGGAACAATGGAGTTCACCATGGAAACCTTTGCCTTAACACTCGAAAGATTTCAGTTCTTCCAAAATAAATTCTTAAAAGTACCTGGCCCAAAATCTACGGCTGCATACATTCCTTGCAAAGAGCCACACTTGAGATCCCCTATGCTTGCGCCATCCGTTGTAAACAAAATGATCTCATTTCCCAGATACTTCCGAAAGAGCTTTAACAGATGTCGTAAGTAATCATAGTCGCATGCAAAGTAGCTGCCATATTCATTCTCCACCTAAAACATCAAAAGAATTTGTGCTTATAATTTCCTATTGCCATGCAGAAAAAAAACCATCCTTTGCACAATACTGTTGACATTTTTTTTTAATTCATTCATGAGACTTGAAAGTTGGTGGCAAGCCCAGCATTCTTTGTTCACTCTTAATTGCCCTCAGGAATCTGGTTGGCTGCCATCTTGCTGAACAGCCACAATCTGTGTTGAAAGGACTCCCCAGTGCTATTTCAGGACTCTGACTCAGTGACAATGAAGAAAGTACAATACACTTGGGGAATTTTATAGGATGCAGAACTGGGCTGAGAAGTGGCGGATGGGGTTCAAAGTGGAAAAGTGTGAAGTATAAGACATTGGAAGGTCAGATACACTCTAGAAGGCAGAAAATAATGTTAATAGAAAAATTCCTAACTGTGTGCAGGAACAGAAAGATCTTGCTGTCAAAGTACAAAAACTCATTCAAAGTGCCATGCAAGTTGATAGAGTGGTTAAGAGGGTAAATGGTGTGATGGCCTGCTGCCATTAGGAAGGTGATACAGGAGCCTCAGGACTCTCAGAGCTAGGTTCAGGAACAGTTATTACACCTCAACCATCAGCTTCTTGAACCAAAGGGGATAACATCACTCAAATTCACTTGCCCCATTATTGAAATGTTCCTACAACCTATGGACTCACTTTCAAGGACTCATCATGTCACTTTCTCGATATTTATTGATTATTTATTTATTATCATTTCCTTCTTTCTGTATTTACACAGTGTGTTGTCTTTTGCACATTGGTTGAATAGCCAAGTTGGTGCAGTCTTTCATTGATTCCAATATGGTTAGTATTTTATTGTGGATTTATTGACCATGGCCACAAGAAAATGAACCTCAGTGCTGTATATGGTGACATATATGTACTTCAATAATAAATTTACTTTGAACTTTAATTAATCAGGGAATTGAGCTCAAGAGCCACAAGGTAACATTGCAGCTCCTTAAAACTATTTGTATATATGCTGTCTTCTTACTACTTCCATCAGAGAGAAGGTAGAGGAGCCTGAAGACACACACTCAGTGTTTTAGAAGCAGCTCTTCCCCCACCACTATCAAAATCCTGAATGGGTAATGAACCAAACCATGAACCCCAGCTCACTATTAAGAAGGGTGCAGAGATTTACCAGGGTGCTGCCTGGATTTGAGAACATGTCTTCTAAGGAAAGGTTCAGCGAGTTAGGGATCTTCTCTTTGAAGCAATGGAGGATAAAAGGCGATTTGATAGGGTTTTTTAAATATATAAACAGAGAGTGGTAAGTACCTGGAATGACTGCTGGGGATGGTGGAAAAGCCTAACAGATTAGGAACATTTAAGAGACTCTAAGATAGGCTCGCAGATGAAAAAAAAAACATAGGCCCTGTAGGAGGGAAGGATTTGATTGACTGTGGAGTAAGTTTAAAGGTCAGCACAATATCATGAGCCAAATGACATATATGGTGCTATACTGTTCTATGTCCCACATTTCCAATCACAAAAGACAAATCACAGAACTGGAGATGCAGGAAATTTGAAATAAAAACTGAAAAGGCCATAAAGCAAGCAAGGTAGCGTCTGCTGAAAGAGGGCCAGTTAATATTTCATGTCTGTCAGATTTCATCAATTCCAGACCTGAAACAGGAGTCATTTCTCTTTGAATGGATGTTCCCTGATCTACAGAATGTTCCCAGCATTTACATTTTTTAAAATTCAATTTTCCAGTTAGAATAGAGTACAGTTTAGAGAGGACCTTATTCTTCAATGCAAGGTCAAAGGTAATATGTCGTTTCTGTGGTATCTAGATAGCAGGTCAAGTTCTTTGAAAGGTCTTCAACCTGAAATGCTGACTCTAATACACTGCCCACTCACGCAGCCTCACCTGCTGAGTATTTCCAGCATTTACTGGTTTTGTTTCAGATTTCCAACATTCACAGTTTTTTTTATTGTCACTTGGCTGAATTCAGTTCTGGGTCAACAATCACCTCGATGGTAATTGTGTCAAAGGATGAGCTCCAGACGCCCCCTGCTGGACATTATCATTATCTGACATGAATGTTATTTGACATTTCTCAGCCAAGTCTTCATGGTGACCAGGTCTTACACCATACAAGAACTGTTATTTATGCCTGCTCTCTTGGGAAACACAAGCACCCGCGATTAATAAAAACTGCTTATTAAGGGAATAGCAATCTCATAATATTTAACTGAGACCTCATCCTACCATCACAAGATCCACAGTTAACTAAATTAATATTTGACAAAACTATTTGTGGGAAATTAGGATTCAGATAAGATCGGGGGGAGGGGCAGCATTTGAGACAGATAAGGCCAGAAGACTGGCAACGGGGAGGGGTAAATGTGCAAACATAACTGCTTTTACCAAGGCCAAATTGTAATTGACGATTGCTCAAGCATGTGATCTGTGAAATTACAAAGGAAGCATGGCAGCGCCTTGAATTCCTTAGGAGTTGTGAAGATTCGGCACGATATCTGAAACTTTGACAAACATCTATAGATGTGTAGTAGAGAGTATATTGACCGGCTGCATCACAGCCTCGTATTGAAACACTCATGCCCTTGAACTGAAAATCCTACAATAAGTAGTAGATACGGCCCAGTCCATTATGAGTAAAGTCCTTCCCACCACTGAGCACATCTACATGAAACACTGTCGCGGGAAAGCATCATACATCATCAGGTACCTCCACTACCCAGATGTATGTTAAGAACAAGTGCTGACTTAGAATTTGGAAAAACTTAAGACAACTGGGAAGCATCAGGAAAGTCTGCTGAGTGTGGAAGATACACATGCCTTATAAAAGAAAATTTGCTGTATTGAAAAAAAAGTTAATCTGGAGATCTCTGCAGGGATTACAGATATTACAAACAGAGACCTCGACTAAAGCAGACTAAAGGGGCTACACAGATTTTACACCACTCACCCATGCAGAATGTAGGTAGAATAACAGTGCTGATTTTAAATCTTTTACATAAAAAGCAAGAAAAATATTGAAGTCTCTATCAGAACAAACAGGATTAATTGTTAATGATTGTTATAAGACATAAACCTGGGAAAAAAATGAATCCTTTATAGACGACAAAGACAAAAAGTGTTGAACTGTGCAAAATTTATGGGAGAGCAAAGAATACGACATGATGAGAGCAGAAAGTCACGCAAAATATGAATCCAAAACTTCTGAGGGACTTGAGGCTAACGGGCATATAATGATCAAGATAAACAGGTCTATTGTATGAGCATTTTTTTCACCAGGAGGTTAAGGACAGTGAAGCAGTGGGCAATGTCAGTTTTATTTGACATATAAAAGGTTTGTCTTGGGAAAACCTTGGAAATCATAACCATAGCTATCAGTGTTTTACTTTTATCTTCTTTTCCCCACGTGTCTTGGCTCTTAAGGGGTCACTCTCTCCTACATCACTTCTTTTCCTAACATTACATTTACTACCTCCTGAAAACACCACTTCTCTGCATATCCATTCCAACAAATGGCAAGTCCTCTTTCTCAATTAAGTCTCCCTACCACATTTCCCCTATACAGCCTATTAGCTTCAGCTCCGAAACACTGCCTACTTCCAGCCCATCATCGCACCTCCTGCTGACTAGACTCCTCTCTATATTTTGGCTTTCAGATTTAACCTCTTCAACATTCACTCCGCTTTCGATCATAGGCGCCATCTCAGATCCAACTCATCAGAAGTTCCTAGACAACTCTGATCCCACTTGACCTAACTCCTTACAACTCCACATTCTCAAAGCAATTGGCATCTGCAATGTCTGGTTTCTGTCGCTTTGTCCCACTTGGAGCTTGCAGTCTTCCAGTTGATACCCAATGGATTATCTTGTTTCATTCAAATAGCAGAAAGCTTCCTCTTGTGGACTCTCCAAGCCTTTTCTCTATTCGTATATCTCTCTCACATTGAAACCTCTTCTCTTTGTTTTTAATAATCATCACCATTTGTAATTTTATTTATTTCTAAATATCTAACAGTGAGAAATCTGCACATTAGCATTGCACAAGTTCTGTTTCCATTCAATTAGTTCTTCATAACACAGCTCGAAGAGATCATACCAACAGCATCAATATTCCTCAGAATACAATGCATTCTGGTTATTTGCACTGTAGGGAACAACTTATTAACTCACCAACTAACTCATCTTTAGAATGTGGAAGAAATATGAATGAAATCCATGTGGTCACAGGGAGAACATAAAGTTCTGCCTCAGCTTATCACACATACAGTGGCATGCAAAAGTTTGGGCACCCCTAACCAAAATTTCTGTTACTGTGAATAGCTAAGCGAGTAAAAGATAAACTGATTTCCAAAAGGACTAAAGTTAAAGATGACTCATTTCTTTAATATTTTAAGCAAGAAAACTTTTTTTATTTCCATCTTTTACAGTTTCAAAATAACAAAAAAGGAAAAGGGCCCAAACCAAAATTTGGGCACCCTGCATGGTCAGTACTTAGTAACTCCCCCTTTCTTTGGCAAGTATCACAGCTTGTAAACACTTTTTGTAGCCAGCTAAGAGTTTTTCAATTCTTGTCTGGGGGATTTTCGCCCATTCTTCCTTGCAAAAGGCTTCTACTTCTGTGAGATTCTGGGCCGTCTTGCATGCACTGCTCTTCTGTTGCTGGCCTCTCTGACTAGTCCCTTCTTGCATGGTCACTCAGTTTTTGAGGACGGCCTGCTCTAACCTGATTTACAGTTGTACCAGAGGATGAACGGCTGAAGACAAAGGAATGTGATTAAGCTGCAGTCAGCCTGCAGGGAAAGAGCCGACAGGCACACGAAAGGAGCCGCATTTCCTAAAGACTTGGAACAGCCTCTCTGCTTAACGTTTGGTAGGTAGTGATTAGGGAATGCTAGGATAGATCTCGAGGTACATAAAATTTGGGGGGGGGGGGCGGATTTCAAGACAGCGCGTTTTTGCTGCCCTATTTGAGCAGATCCTCCTAGCTTGGCCTTTCCTGGTACAAATTTAATTGTTGTCCAGGAGGGCCAAGAGGAGGGACTGTTAGAGTAAGTTTTTGGGTAGATGTTTCATTTACGCTTAAATGACTCTGGCCACCAGTCTTCTATTTGACAAAGTACTGGGGATAGAGTTCACAACATTGTATTTCCTAAAAGCTGTGAATATCGGCATACTATACCAGACGCTGCTGATGTCGTAGTTTGACCAGATGCTGTAGCTTTGAAGACAGTATTATCTATACATTATAAATATTAATTGTCCTCTATGTTAGCACGTAAAATACCAAATAAATGTATTGTGGATTTAACTTGCATTCCTAAAGGCTGGGAGTACCAACCCAAACATGTTGGCGTCAGGAGGAAAGGATGAAGTCAGAAGGTGTGATGTTTTGTATGTAGCTTCAAAAGGAAGCATTGTCCATGCTTTGTCTTTAACTTTGTAAGTAGCGATTGCCTTTTGTGTTTAGCAAATGGACCATTATTCTGCCAGTAAATGTGATTCTGTCCATAAGCCAATGTTGGCACTGTGTAATTCTATCATTCTTAACAAGGTGTACACATTCCAGGATGTTCACTGCTACTAGTATCAGGCTCACAAGCTGGTGATTCTGTTTTCCCTCTCCTTCCTTGCTTAATAAATGAGGTCAGAATTGCTGCTTCAGATCCACTGGGACAATTCCAGACTCTATAGGGCTTTGGAAAATGAGGACCATAATTTAAAACCACCTCTTTCAATACTCTAGATGAAAATCATCAGGTTGCTGAGATTTATCAATTTGCAAGGTCACCAATTTGTATTCCTTTTTGACGAATACTTCGTTCCTTTAGTTGAATGAGTTAAGAGGACTCAGGGAATGTCAGTTTCAGTATCAACTCTATGCAATAGTTGCAAAGCAGTAAACTACAAAGCACAAAGATTACATGGATGTACAGTGGCATGCAAAAGTTTGGGCACCCCTGGTCAAAATTTCTGTTGCTGTGACCTATGATAACTCTATAGAGGACTTACAAGCTCCAGTGGCTGAGGTGGGAGATACTGCGCATACAACTGTTGCCTGGGTACTTCACCAGTTGCAGCTTTATGGGAGAGTAGCAAAGAGAAAGCCACTGTTGGAAAAAAAAATCTTATGAACTCTCGGCTAGAGTTTACCAGAAGGCATGTAGAAGATTCTGAAGTCAGCTGGAAGAAGGTTCTATGGTCTGAAGAAGCCAAAATTGAGCTTTTTGGCCATCAGACTAAACATAGCACATAATCAAAAACACACCATCCCTACCGTGAAGCATGGTAGTGGCTGCATCATGCTGTGGGAATGTTTCACTGCAGTGGGACCTGGAAGGCTTGTGAAGGTAGAGGGTAAAATGAATATGGCAAAATTCAGAGAAATCCTGGAGGAAAACCTGATGCAGTCTGCAAGAGAAATGTGTCTTGGGAAAATATTTGATTTCCAGCAAGACAATGACCTCCAGCATAAAGCCAAAGCCACACAGGAATGGCCTAAAAACAACAAAGTTAATGTCCTGAAGCATCAAGTCAGAGTCCATACCTCAATCCAATTGAGAACTTGTGGCTGGACTTAAAGGGCTGTTCACTCACAATCCCCATGCAATCCAAAAGAACTTGAGCAGTTTTGTAAAGGAAAGTAGGGAACACTTGCAGTGTCCAGATGTGCAAAGCTGATAGAGACCTATCCATGCAGACACAATGGCTGTAATTGCTGCCAAAGGTGTATTTACTAAATACTTACGCAATCAATTATTCTGTGTTTCATATTTGTAACTAGTTTAGATCACCTTGCACTCTTGTCTGTTTTCACTTTTTCTGTTGATAGGTATCAAAAAAGCCAAATTAAATCCAAGTGATTCAATGTTGTAATGCAATAAAAGATATAAAGTCCAAACGGTGTTGGGGCGGGTGGGGGGGGTGAATACTTTTTATAGGCACTGTATATCAACAACCTGGTTGAGAGAACAACATGACTTATTTCCAAGTTGCTGACAATACTGAGAGGAACTAAGTGTTTGAAAGTGGATGTAAAGATGCTTCAAGGAGATACCAACAAGACAGGGTGAGAGTATGAAAGATAAAACACAATATGGAAAAGCAAAGCACATAACAGAAAAGGGAATTTGTTAAGTAGCATAAGACTGGATAGTGTTGATTGCCAAAAGGACTTTGATATGGTTCTATTCAAGTTGTTTTTACACAAGAATGGACTAAGAATGAAATGAGTTGAAATTTTCTTTACTATAAAGATGTTAAACTTCTGGAATTCTCTTTCCCAGAAGACTGTGGAGAGACATTTTTTGTATTCATTCATAATAGAAATCCATAAGCATCTGGATAATGATGAAGTCAAGGAACACTGTGATGTGCGAGTGAGATAGAACTTCAGATATGACCTTAATGAATGGCAGAGCAGGCATGGACTGGATGACCTTCCTCTGTGCCTAATATCCTTTTGTTTTTAGCATAATGTTCATTATTTCTAGAAAATGTGACATATGGAATTCATCAGTATGACATTACTCAAGCTAAAGTCTGTTAATTTAAGATTTATCTCTGATGTTCCACATTTCTTGGCTGCCTACCATCCCAGTGTCAACAATGTTCAAAATTAAACTCCCTTGGATTCAACTCCTATTTTGGCATCATATTCCCTATCACTACAGCCCTTTCTAATCCTAAACCCCTCCATTTCCTGCTGCCTGATGAAGGCAAAAGAATAGTCACCATTTCTGATCAAGAATCAGCATCAAGACTGAGAGTGCCTAATTTCAAACCAAGACGTCAATCGTCCCTTTGTGTTCACAGACCCAATGAGTTCTTCCAACAATTTATTTTTGACTTCACTTTCTGGTATCAGCAGTCTCTTGTGTCTGCTGTGAACTTATAATTAGTACATGTACCAGTATGTGTAGCCAACCAACTGCAATTTCAGTTCCTACCTCTGGAAGTCATTCTAACCATTTCCTCTTTAAAAAGGATCCTCTTGAAACCCACCATTTGGAGCAAGATTTGGGTCATGTGCTTATATACCTTACAGTGCAGTGTCAGATATGAAGCACTGAGATGTTTTAGAAGATCAGACGGAGATCTAGTCACCGTAGAAAGGATGTGATTAAGCTAGAGAGGATGCAGGGAAGCTTTGCAATGATGTCGCCTGGACTGGAGGCTTGACTTATAAGCTAGGACTGTTGCTTCGGAGTGAACGAGGCTGAAGGATGACCGTATAGATAATTATGTTGGATATAGATAGAGTAGATGGTCATAGTTATGTTCCATCGGTACATTGCCTAAAACTAAGGAGCATAGGTTTTGGGTGCAAGGGAAAAGATTTAAAGAGGAATTGAGCAACAAGCTTTTCACAAGGAGGGTGGTGGGTACATAGAATAAGCTGCCAGAGAAGATAGCAGAGCCAGGTACACTTACAATGCTTAAAGAAGAGATTAGGACAGGCAAATGGATGGGAAAGGTTTTTAAAGAGGTGTAGCCCAAAAGCAGCAAATTGGTTTAGCTTAACTAGGCATCTTGGTTGGTTGGATGAGTTGGGCCAAAGAGCCAGTTTCCATAGCAAATACTGTATCTCGATGACTGTTAAATCAAAGATAATTCAATAAACAGAATTACACTTACCATTTTAACTAGTCTAATCAGTTCCATCATAATTTTTAATTTTTTAAAAAAAGCACTCCATACCTGTACAGTAATGATTGGTCCATTATGCTGATACAGAAATTGTTTCACCTTGGGCAAGAGCACACTCATCCATTTGTCAACATACTCGAGGTAAACTAAAAAGAGAATAATGGAATTAATTGTTCAATGACCTCTGCTCCCATGATGTCACACACAGTTGCATAGCCCCCTGAAATTACTGCATCCACGTTCAAAATATAACCGACCTTCCACACTCTGAGGCAGAGCACTCTGTCCTCAGAAAGGGCCTCAGCTTTGTCCCCCTGCGCCCACACCTCAGCGAGTTCTGCATATGCCATAAAGCTGAACTCTTCTTCCGCTGGCTCCTTCTCCGAGCTTACTTCTTCGGCAAGGACTCTCCCACCCCCACCAAGCCTATACTGGTATCTGTCCCCCACTTTTCCTTCGCTACATTGACAACTGCATTGGCGCTGCATCGTGCATGCATGCTGAGCTCGTTGACTTTATTAACTTTGCCTCCAACTTCCACCCTGCCCTCAAGTTTACCTGGTCCATTTCCCACACCTCCCTCCCCTTCCTTGATCTCTCTGTCTCTATCTCTGAAGACAGATTATCTACTGATGTCTACTATAAGCCTACTGACTCTCACAGCTACCTGGACTATTCCTCTTCCCATCCTGTCACTTGCAAAAATGCCATCCCCTTCTCTCAATTCCTCTGCCTCCGCCACATCTGCTCTCAGAATGAAGCTTTTCACTCCAGGACAAAGGAGATGTCTTCCTTTTTTAAAGAAAGGGGCTTCCCTTCCTCCACCATCAACTCTGCCCTTAAACACATCTCTCCCATTTCATGCACATCTGCTCTCACCCCATCCTTCCGCCACCCTACCAGGGATAGGGTTCCTCTTATCCTCACTTACCACCCCACCAGCTTCCGTGTCCAACATATAATTCTCCGAAACTTCCACCACCTCCAACGGGAACCCACCACCAAGCACATCTTTCCCTCCCCCCTACTTTCTGCTTTCCACAGGGATCGCTCCCTATGCGACTTCCTTGTCCATTCGTCCCCCCCATCCCTTCCCACCAATCTCCCTCCCGGCACTTATCCTTGTAAGCAGAACACGTGTGCTACACCTGCCCTTACACTTCCTCCCTCACCACCATTCAGGGCCCCAGACAGCCTTTCCAGGTGAGGCAACACTTTCACCTGTGAGTCGGCTGGTGTGATATACTGCATCCGGTGTTCCTGGTGTGGCCTTCTACATATTGGTGAGACCCGACACAGATTGGGAGACCACTTCGCTGAACACCTACGCTCTGTCCGCCAGAGGAAGCAGGATCTCCCAGTGACCACACATTTTAATTCCACGTCCCATTCCCATTCCGATATGTCAATCTACGACCTCCTCCACTGTCGAGATGAAGCCACACTCAGGTTGGAGGAACAACACCTTATATTCCGTCTGGGTAGCCTCCAACCTGATGGCAGGAACATTGACTTCTCTAACTTCCGTTAATGCCCCCCCTCCCCTTCTTACCACATTCCTTATTTATGTGTGTATTTATTTATTTATTTATTTCCCTCTCACAATAACTCTTTGCCTGTTCTCCATCTTCCTCTGGTGCTCCCCTCCCCTTTTCTTTCTTCCAAAGACTTCCGTCCCATGATACTCCCGCTTCTCCAGCCTTGTATCCCTTTTGCCAATCACCTTCCCAGATCTTGGCTTCATCCCTCCCCCTCTGTCTTCTCCTATCATTTCAGATCTCCCCCTTCCCCTCTCAAATCTCTTACTATCTCTTCTTTCAGTTAGTCCTGATGAAGGGTCTTGACCCGAAACGTTGACTTTGCTTCTTCCTATGGATGCTGTCTGGCCTGCTGCGTTCCACCAGCATTTTTTGTGTGTTGCTTGAATGTCCAGCATCTGCAGATTTTCTCGTGTTTGCGTAACCAATTTTTTGACCAGTTAAGGGCTAATAGTCTTGGTGGCCAAAAACAGATTCCAACCAATCATTGCCACAAAGTCAGATTTTAATCCAGGTTTACATACACTCAATTGCCATTTTACTAAGTATCTCCTGTACATAATGAAGAGACCACTGGGAGTACTTTCCTCTGCTGCTGTAGCCCACCCGTTTCAGGTTCAATGTGTTGTGTGTTCAGAAATGCTCTTCTGCACACCACTGTTGTAACACAAGGTTATTTCAGTTACTATAAGAACCTGTCTATAAGAACCAGTCTGGCCATTCTCCTCTGACCTCTCTCATAAATAAGGTGTCTTCACCCACAGAACTGCCGCTCACTGGATGTTTTTTTGCAAAATCCTCTGAAAACTCCAGTGCAGATAGGAACGGGCTGATAGCACGGATGAAGGAATGGCTGAGGAAATGGTGCAGGGGACAAGGTTTCAAGTTGTTGGATCATTGGAACCTTCTCTGGGCAAGGGGTGACCTGTACTAGAGGGACAGATTGAACTTGAACTGGAGGGGAACCAATATCCTGGCCAGGAGGTTGCGACTTGGATGAGTTTAAACTGGTTTTGCAGGGGGCTGGGAACTGAAGCACCAGGTCAGTACGTGAAGGATTGGACAGGAAGGTTGATGTCAGGGTAAGTATTGAAAGGCAAAGCTGAAATAACAGTATGATGGATCAAATAATGTGAAGTGTGGTATATTTTAATGCCAGGAGTATTATGGGTAAAGGTGATGAACTCGGAGCATGGATCAGTACATGTTGTGGCCATTACTGAAACTTGGTTGAGACAGGGTCAGGAATGGGTAAATTTTTGAATTTTAAGAAAAGGGCAGAGGAGGTAAAGAATATTTGGGGGGGGGGAAGTTGTACTGCTAATCAGGGACAATATCACAACTGCACTCAGGTGAGACATAATGGAGGGTTCAGACACGGAGTCCATTTGGGTAGAACTCAGGAATGTGAAGAACGCAATCACAGTGGGACATTGAGGAACAGATACGTAGTCAGATTACGGAAATGTGTAAAAGTTATAAGGTTGTTGTCATGGGGAATTTCAACTTCCCTAATATACACTAGGACCTTCTTGGTGTAAGGTGCTTAGAGGGACTGAATTTACTGTGTATCCAGGAAGGTTTCTTAAATCAATATGTGGATGGTCCAATGAAAGGAAGGGCCATACTGGACCTGGTGCTGGGTAATGAGCTTGGCCAGGTGACTGACCTTTCAGTGGTGAACAGTTAGGGATCATAGTTAGTGATCGCAAATCCTTAACTTTCAGGATAGCTATAGGTAAGGATAGGTACGATCCTTGCGGGACAGTTCTAAATTGAAGAAGGGCAAATACTTTATATACTTTATTGTCGCCAAACAATTGATACTAGAACATACAATCATCACAGCAATATTTGATTCTGTGCCTCCCGCTCCCTGGATTACAAATAATAAATATTAAAAATAGTAAAAATTAGTAAATATTAAAAACTTAAATTATAAATCATAAATAGAAAAGAGAAAAATGGAAAGTGAGGTAGTGCAAAAAAAAAACCGAGAGGCAGGTCCGGATGTTGCAACCTTATAAAACTCTGGTCATGCCACACCTGGCGTATTGCATACTGCTCTGGTTACCCCACTACTAAGGCTTTAAGAGAAGGCGCAGAAGAGATTTAACAGGATGCTGCCTCGTTTAGAGGTCATGTGCTATCATGAGAGGCGAGATGAACTTGGAGTGTTTTCTCTGGAGCTGCAGAGGCTGAGGGGAGATCTGATAAAGATTTATAAGATTATGAGTGGCATAAATGTAGTAGACACTAAGTGTCTGTTTACCAGGGTTGAAACGTCTAATACCAGAGGGCATGCATTGAAGGTCGGGGGGGGGGGGTGTTGCTTCAAAGGGGATGTAAGGGTGGTGTATGCCTGGAATGTGCTGCCTGGTATGGAGCTAGAGGTAAATACATTTGAGGCTTTTAATAGATGTTTAAATAGGCACATGAATGTAGGTAAGATGACGGGATATGGACATTGTGTAGGCAGGAGGAATTAGTGTTTGGGTGTTTTTGATTTGCTTTTTAGCTGGTCTGGCACAACACTGTGGGCTGACGGGCCTGTCCCTGTGCTGTGTTCTACTGTTGTGTACGAAAATCCCAGGCGATCAGCAGTTTCTGAGCTACACAAACCACCCTGTTTGGCACCAATCATTCCATGGTCAATGTCACCCAATCACCTTTCTTCTACATTCCGATGTTAGGTCTGAAGAACAACTGAACCTCCTGACCATGCCTGCATGCTTCTGTGCATTCTGTCACTGTCATGACTGGCTGATTAGAAATCTGCATAAACCAGCAGGTGTACGGGTGTACCTAATAAAGTAGCCACTATGTATTTTTCTTGCTCTTCAGAAAAATATTTCTAAGCTCTCATTCGTAACCTATCTCAGCTTCTTACTTAACTGCATATCATCTCCTTCTAGATTATGAACATATCTTTGCCTGCCCATTTGTTCAAATCTACCCTCTGTGCATCATTAAGGTGCTTCTATAGCATAGATTATGGCATGTACCAAATGATAATTTACTTGTATAATCTTGAGTTCATCTAGACAAAGAGCAAAGGAAAAGCAGCTTTGGTTGCACTGAGGCACTTTAAGATGCAAGGAATGGACAGTTTTCAGTGAGGGCATTGTAAGCTATGATGTGTCAACTACCTGACTATGTATGTATTTATTCTGATTGGGCTTTTAGCTAACCTTGATAATGAGTCTTCTGCTTTTTTTAATGGCTAGTTCATCTGTGAGCAAACAATGACTGCCATTCCTCAAACTGATGTGTTTGGAACTCTTGCTGATGACATATTTTGGCAGTTGGATTGTGCTTGGTAAGGTTGAGGCCTTAAAAGAGGGAACAAGAAAATCTCGCCCCAAATTGTGCTACCACATCCTGATAAGTTCGCAAAGCTGATTAAAACTCTGTGAGAAAATGAGATTCAATCCTGTGGAACAGGTCAGGCTTCCTCAAACACTGCTGTCACCAGTTAAACCTGCCCAATAATTCTCATAATTATTCCTTTGTCATTAAATTGTCAGATCACTTTCCAACCTCCAATACCAGAAAAGCAAAAATTTCCCCCAGTTTGTTACTGATAAGACCTTAACACGAGAAAATCTGCAGAAGTTGGAAATCTAAAGCAACACACACAAAATGCTGGAGGATCTCGGCCCAAAACGTCGACTCCAGTCCTGATGGGAGGGTCCTGGCCTGAAATATCCCTTCTTCCATTTCTGGATCGTTGCCAGAATTCACTCTGCTTCTGCTCATTTACAGTCAAAACCCTCCTTCCTGCTCCTTGATTCATGGGCTGAAAAACCTGTTTCCATAGTATATTACTCTACAAAAATAGTGTGATCAATGTCAAAAGGTAATGATAAGCCAAACGGATAATTTACCTTTGTCACAGTAACACTTTTACCATTCATCCATATAATACTAAAACTCTCAGGCTCTGTCTGTCTGTTTGTCTGTTTGTGACCTCCAATTAGCGCAAACGGTGCTTTACAGCGGCATTTTTTTTGGCTAAATCGAATTAAAATGCGCTAACTTACAGAATGCAAGCAAAGTTCAGGGTTATATATTAGTATAAAACTGCTCATTCGCCAAAAATCAACAGGCTTGCTTTGACCCAAGGCCCAATCGGCCATCATGAAAATTGGGACGCGACAGCCCAACGCATGTGCATGGCCAGTCTCAACAGTGACACCTACCAGAGCAAAAGCGCAGGGCAGCTCTATTTCGCAGGGTCACATTCAGCTAATCACCATCAGCATGTGCAGGATTGGGACAGATCTAACTGCCACCCATCAATAAGAGATAATTAAATCTTATTGTAATGATGTACTCCAAGACACCCATAAAACCCTTTGCTGCAGTCAAAGGACAGCGGTGACTCTGTCACGTCCATTTAGGAGAGTGCCACCCACATCATCAAGAATAATCAACATCCTTTGGTGTTAGTGCTTCGTATCTTCTATCCAGCATTAGGGTAAAAAGAAAATGGTCAGGCTAATTATGCCGCGTGGAAAGGGAAGGGGGACATTATGGTCAAGAGATGACGCTAAACGTCGTTGGGAAGCGGCCAGGAAAGGGAGAGAACAAGAATCGGATGAGGCCAGGGCCGCACGACTCCAGGATCAAAGGGTCAGGACAAAAAAAAGATGAAAGAAGAGGAGACAGAGGAGGAGAGGCATGCATGTCTCCAGGATCAGAGACAAACAACAAACAGCAGAAGAGATGAAGAAACGGGGGATGAAAGGGCTGCACGTCTCCAGAATGACAATGAGAGGCACAAGGGTGGCAGAGCAACACTCACAACATGCTGAGGGAACTCAGCAGGTCAGGCAGCATCCGTGGAAATGATCAGTCAACGTTTCGGGCCGGAACCCTTCGTCAGGACTGAAGAGGGAGGAGGCAGAGGCCCCATAAAGGAGGTGGGGGGAGGGTGCGAAGGAGAAGGCTGGTAGGTGCCAGGTGAAAAACCAGTAAGGGGAAAGATAAAGGGGTGGGGGAGGGGAAGCAGGAAGGGGATAGGCAGGAAAGGTGAAGGAATAGGGGTAAGCACAATGGGTAGTAGAAGGAGGTGGAACCATGAGGGAGGTAGTAGGCAGCTGGGGGAGGGGGCAGAGTGAAACAGGGATGGGGGAAGGGAGGGGGAGGGAATTACCGGAAGTTGGAGAATTCAATGTTCATGCCCAGGGGCTGGAGACTACCCAGACGGTATATGAGGTGATGCTCCTCCAACCTGAGTTTAGCCTCATCCTGGCAGTAGAGGAGGCCATGTATGGACATATCTGAATGGGAATGTGAAGTGGAGTTGAAGTGGGTGGGAACCAGGAAATCCCGTCTGTTGTGGCGGACGGAGCGAAGGTGCTCGACGAAGCAGTCCCCCAATCTGCATTCGGTTTCACCGATGTAGAGGAGGCCGCACCGGGAGCACCAGCTGCAATAGATGACCCCAACAGTCTCACAAGTGAAGTGTTGCCTCACCTTAGGACAGTTTGGGGCCCTGAATGGTGGCAAGAGAGGAGGTGTAGGGACAGGTGTAGCACTTACGCTTACAGGGATAAGTGCCCGGTGGGAGATCCGTGGGGAGGGACGTGTGGACCAGGGAGTCATGGAGGGACCGATCCCTGCGGAAAGCAGAGCGGGGTGGAGAGGGAAAGATGTGCTTAGTGGTGGTGTCCTGCTGAAGGTGGCGGAAGTTGCAGAGGATAATGTGCTGGATCCGGAGGCTGGTGGGGTGGTAGGTGAGGACAAGGGGAACTCTGTCCCTGTTGTAGTGACAGGAGGATGGGGTGAGGGCCGAAGTGCAGGAAATGGAGGAGATGCGGGTGAGGGCATCATTGATGATGGCAGAAGGGAAACCATGATCCTTAAAGAAAGAGGACATTTGAGATGTCCTGGAAGGTATATAAGCCAGAAATGATGCCATCAAAAGTGTCCTTCGTTAAACAAGGAGCAGCTATATTTGCTTTGCTACGCGTCATTCCTCTTTATAAACTGAGGTTTACTACTTCAGTTTCCAAAGCAAAGCGATACCAATAGCATTCAGGAAAATTTATTATTCATTCTGGTCACATCAGACTGCACTACCCTTCTCTCAAAGGGTGCCTTAACGGGTCACCCCGTTGTCTAGTGATTTCAATAAAAGCTGCTTTGAGGGCATCAAGGGAGTATTACCCAACTTGACAAAGGTGAAGGGTATTGAATGTCAATCACAGCTAGCTTACCTGGATCTGAAGATCGGAGAACAATTGAGTCTTTCTGCAGTAGCCAGGCAGGGAAACCACCCTAGAAAAGTGGAAAAACCATTATATTTGGTAAACTACTTCACACATTTAAACGATGATTTCAGAATTGAAAATAACTGCACTTACCATGTCCCATTCTGCACAAATATAGGGACCAGCTCGTAAGATGACCAACAAGCCAACATCATTGGCCAACTTTAAAAAGGCTTCTAAATCTCGGTCTCCAGTGAAGTCATATTTTCCTGGTGCAATTTCATGATAATTCCATGGCACATACCTACATAACAGAATTTTTTAAAAAGTCATTCTAAAATGTCTGCACGCTCACACCTGCAGTAAATTTATTCAACGGATGTTAATTTATGAACTATACACATAATCTTCCACAATCTAAATGTCAATGGAAATTAACAGCATAAGGTCCCAAATAAGGCATTAGCCCTGAGGTTGCTCAGATGTTACCCCATATTATTTATGTTACTGTGAAGCCAAACAGAGGAATAAGTGGATATAAAGTGTTAAAAAAAAACATTTTGCTAAAAGGACATGCCACAGATGGCAAAATACAAAGATACGGGAAGGAAATACCTTTTCTGTTTGAACTGAATTAAAAGACAAAATGCGATCTTTACAACAATAATTGGTCTTACCATTTGAAGTTAAGTTTAACACACCGCCTTTGACCCTCAACAGTTTTTATCAATGCATCATAAAAAGCATCACGGCTTGGTATAGCAGTTGCTCTGCCCATGACCGCAAGAAACTAGAGAACTGTGGATGTAGCTCAGCACATCATAGAAACCCAGCTTCCCCTCCATGTACTCTGCATACACCTCTCGGTGCCTTGGTAAAGCAGCCAACATAATCAAGGATCCCACCCACCCCAAATATTCTCTCTTCACCCCTCTCCCATCGGGCAGAAGATACATAAGCCAGAAAACATGTACCATCAGGCTCAAGGACAGCTTCTATTCCACTGTTATAAGACGAGTGAATGACTCCCAGTACAATAAAATGGACTGCTGACCTCACAATCTATCTCCTTGTGACCTTGCAGCTCTACCTGTACTGCACTTTCCGTGTATTGTAACATTTTACTCAGCATTCTGTTGTTGTTTATTTTGTACTACCTCAATGTGCTATTGTACTGAATCATCTGTAAAAACAGTATACAAGTTCTTCACTGTACCTTGGTACATGTGACAATAATAAACCAATTTGCTCTGCCTAAAAGATGAGTGAATCCTCAGTGGCTGAGGCAAGAGATAGGAAATGGTGATTGAGAATGAACAACAAAGATATAATGATTCCAAATTCTACAGATTATCAAATATGTTAAAAAAATGTTTTCTTCCTCACGTTTGAACTGCATTCAATCCTGCCATGTACATTTTCATCAGGCGGTCCTTCCAGTAGAATCGAGGTACGCGAGAATAATGCAGGCTTCCCGAAATATAACGGAAATGTTTTCCATCCTTCAGGAAACAGTCTTTGTCATAGTCAATCTGAAATGTTCTCGACGAGCTCTGCAATCAATAGAGACCGGGTGAATCCTCTGCGGCCTACTTTTCAAGATCACATTATTTATGGTGTAATGCTACTAAACAGATTTAATATTGGATTTATATTAGATGGCCTAATTTGTCCATGATGACCAAGTTACCTATCTAAGTCTCATCTACCTGCACTTGACCCATATCACTCTAAACCGTTCTTATCCATGTATCTGCCTAAGTGTCCTTTAAATGTCAGAATTGTACCCACCTCTACCACTTTCTTTGGCAGCTTGTTTCATATGCTCATCACCCTCTGAGTAAAAAAATTAAAGATCCCCTTTAAATGTTTAAAAGGGCGGTGAATCTGTGGAATTCATTGCCACAGACAGACAGAGGGGCCAAGTCATTGGGTATATATAAGGCAGAGGTTGATCGATTCTTGATTAGTCAGGGCATGAAGGGAGAAGGCAGGAGATTGGGGCTGAGAAGGAAAATGGATCAGCTGTGATGAAATAGTGGAGCAGACTCAATGGACCAAATAACCTAGTTCTGCTCCTATATCTTATGGTATGTTTAAAGCAGAGGTTGATAGGTTCTTGATCAGCAAGGATGTTAAAGATTACAGAGAGAAGGCAGGAGAATGGGGTTGAGAGAGATAATAAATCAGCCATGATGGAATAGTGGGGCAAATTTGGTGGGCCAAATGGCCTAATTCTGCTCCTACTCTCCCCTTTCCTGAAGTACAATAAAGCTTAAATAATTGTCCTCCATCATGGACATTCATGTAATTTAAAGTTCATAGCCAGAAATCATGCCTGCTCATTAGGCTGGCTCCCAGACCAAGGCAAAAGCTATAGAAGCTGCCACACAATAATCTAACGAAGTGCACGTTTCAAAGTAGACAAAGTATTCCAGCCCAGGGATAGAAAGCCTTACACAAGGGGACAATTTTAAAATCCACTTCATGGAAAGGGTCACCAGCTTAGTTTTTTTTTCATTAAGACAGATGACATGACTATTGGGGTCCACTGATGCTGTGCTGCCAGTACTTTGTTTTTTTTTGTTTCAGGAAACAAAGGAATAGAAATGAGCAAAGGCAGCCATTGAAAAATCTGACATCAATAGAGAAATCACTGGAAACAGCAACACCTGTGATTTTTATTTTAAATCACATTTCCAGACAGTGAACTGTCTTTAGAACTAGAGGTGATCAGAAGATGAGTTGTTCCTAAACAATATTCAGAACTGTATTTGCAAACCACACAGAAGTATTCAGAAAAATGACCACTGCAACAGCATTTGATCTCAGCAATTTAGAGGAATGCAAAATGTAACTTTTGAATGGTGTGCACTACATTAGAAATAGAAGGAGGTAACATTAAAATTGTTGAGCTAGGTGAAAATGCTGAAGCATTGCTCAATAGAAGAAATGAAGCAGGCACTAATAGCAGCACAACTGCTGAAACAGAAAATATGAGTGAGGCTCACATACTGGTGGAGAAAAGGGGAACACACGGCTGCAACAGAAAATCCAGTGATTTTGGATAAAGGGTATTTCAGCACCTTACTCATCTCAGCAATGTTTATTTAATTTTGTTCTATTTCCCAAAGGGTATCCCTGTTTAATACCCTTCATGGATGCTGCCTAAGCTGCTGAGTTCCTCCAACATTTTGCGTCTCTCTCAAGGTTTCCAGCATCTGCAGAATCCCTTGTATCATTCATTTGCATTGCTAATTGTCCCTTTACCAACTTCTGTCACCCTGTATGATCATCCACTTTATTCGTGTCTTCCATCCCATCACTGACCGTCCTTTTTTTCCGGATATCAAAATCCGTTTTAGCTCAAAACTTCCGATGACAACTCAGGACTCAGAAAGGCAAACCCTCTAACTCCTGCCACGGTCGCTGCCTTACCAGCGGATGAAGCATTTTCTGCTCTGACTCAAGATAAACATGATGCCTATCGCAGACAGTGTGAGAGGCAATTTGCGAGCACGATAGCAAGGGATGCCGGTGCCCGGTTTAGTGTCTAATAAGAAAACTCAGGTTACTTGCTTCCCGATTCAGTTATCACAGTGAGGAAAGTTGCTGTGAACCTCCCGGAATAGAGACCAAGAAAGGCATAGACAGATTTTGCTACATGATTCGGAGGGTGAGAGAGCTTGCTGTCCGAGGCAGAAGTAGGCAATGTAATATATTCTTGCAGGGAGAGAGAAGCAATTTGCTTCCCGAAAGAGATGTATTCCCCTCGCTGGTCGGAAGATATTTCACCATCTGTCTGATTCGGCCAGATCATCGAATTTCGTGCAGAATGCAAAAAGAAATACTTACTGGTGAATACAAATAGAAACCTATAGCCATCAAAAGACCCACGCTCGCCCTCATGTTCCTGCTTCTTTCTTTGATCAGCTGATCGCTAATAGCAATCGTCGTCACATGACTCGGCAACACTGCTGCGATTCGCTGTGTTTGAATTTGCACTGACTGGCAGAGGAAGTGATAGCCGGGGCGTTCTGAGGTCCAGTCTTCTCATCTTGGAGGGTTTTTCCGTTTGATGTCTTCGTTCGTCATTCCCTCTACGCATTTTACGATCTATTCCATTGCCCCCCCCCCCCACCTTTGGTTAAAGAGGAAGATCTAAGTGGCGCTGAAAATCTACTTCCCTTTCCATTATCAAATGGAATAATTTGCAAATTGTCGTCAGTTAAATGTTTATATGCTATTTTATGTCTAATTTAAACCATTTTCCTATCCACAATGAAGAGATCCATTTGAATTAGCAATGTCAGGAGCTGACGACTCTAGTTGTTGTCCTCAAGTTCCTATGAATAGACACTCACTGCTAAACATATCATGGATGCCACCAACATCTGTGAGTAGATCCCATGATCTGCCTGAATAGCATGCAAGCAAGGCTTTTTGATGTATCTTGCCATAGGTGACAATAACAAACCGAACACCAACCTCTCGGCCTATTACTACAATAGGCAACTGGGCATTTCATTGGCAGCGCAGCAGTTCGTCTCCTCCTTGCATATGTGCCAATGTTGATATGGTCCATTTCAATAAGAATGGTGTATGGCACATCCTGACATATGATAGACAGGTGATGCAGTATCAATGCGATTACATTGTCATAGAATATAACACATGAAGAATCATATAAAATAGAGATAAAAGAGCCCACAGATGCTGGAATCCAGAGCAACACACCAGATGCTAGAAAACCTCCATGGGTTAGCCTCTAGGAGATAGCACTCTCCCCTGTATCCTTCAGTCCAGATAAAGCTGATAGATACATCAGCTGTTCACTTCGCTCTATAGATGCTGCCTGGTCTACTAAGTTTCATGGAACAGTACAGTACAGCCAGAAACAGGTAGCTGGAGCTCTGTCAGATTCGATGGGGATTGTGAGTGAACAGTCCTTTTCAAGTCCAGCCGCAAATTCTGAATTGGATTGAGGTCTCGGCTCTGACTTGGCCACTCCAGGACATTAACTTTGGTGTTTTTAAGCCATTCCGGTGTAGCTTTGGCTTTATGCTTGGGGTCATTGTCTTGCTGGAAAAGAAATCTTCTCCCGAGACGCAGTTCTCTTGTAGACTGCATCAGGCTTTCCTCCAGGATTTCCCTGTATTCTGCTACATTTATTTTACCCTCTACCTTCACAAGCCTTCCAGGGCCTGCTACAGTGAGGTATCCCCATGGTATGATGCAGCCACCACCATGCTTCACAGTACGGATGGTGTGTTTTTGATGATGTGAGGTAGTTGGCTTACGCCAAACATAGCATTTAGTCTGATGGCCTTAAAGCTCAATTTTGGTTTAATCAGACCATAGACCGTTCTTCCAGCTGACTTCATAGTCTCCCACATGCATTCTGGAAAACTCTAGCCAAGATTTCAAGTGACGTTTTTTTCAACGATGGCTTTCTCCTTGCCAATTTCCCATAAAATTGTGACTGGTGAAGCACCCAGGCAACAGTTGTTGTATGCACAGTCTCACCCATCTCATCCACTGAAGCTTGTAACAGTTGTCATAGGTCTCTTGGTGGCCTCCCTCACTAGTCCCTTCTTGCATGGTCACTCAGTTTTTGAGGACTGCCTGCTCTAAGCAGATTTACAGCTGTGCCATATTCTTTCCATTTCTGGATGATTGACTTAACTGTACTCTAAGGGATACTTAGTCACTTGGAAATTTTCGTATATCCATCCCCTGACTTGTGCTTTTCATGGAGTTGCTTGGAATGTTCTTTTGACTTCATGGTGTAGCTTTGCCAGGATACTGAATCACCAGCAGTTGGACCTTCCAGATACAGGAGTATTTTTATTACTATTAATTGAAACACCTTGACTGCAAACAGGTCTCCAAAAACAGATCTCCATTTAACTAATTATGTGACATAAAACCAATTAGCTGCACCAGTGATGAATTGGTGTGTCATATTAAAGGGGGGTGAATACTTATGCAATTAATTATTTTGTGTTTTATATTTGTAATTAATTTAGATCACTTTGTAGAGATCTGTTTCTACTTTGACACAAATTTTTTTTTCTGTTGATCAGTGTCAAAAAAGCCAAATTAAAACCATTGTGATTCAATGTTGTAAAACTATAAAACATGAAAACTTCTTGGGGGGGGGGTAAATGCTCTTTATAGGCATTGTATATCTTGCATCCCCAAGTTTAAATTACTTTAAACATTATCTTTTGCCTCTGTCTTGGCTAGATGGTTAGTTCTTCGTAGCTGGAAAGACATTGCTCCACCCACTCACGCTCAATGACTTATTGATATTATGTCCTGTTTAGACCTTGAAAAGATTCATTATCCACTTCTTAATTTGGACATAAAGTTTCATAAGGTGTGGGAACCTTTTCTTGAATACTTTCATAACTCCTCCTTAGATTAAGTTTATCCTTTATTTTGTACTACAATCCCTTACTTTCAGCTTTTTTCCTGTAAGTTTTACAGTTTTTTGTTGTGAATAACATTACAGTTTTGGTAGTCGGCATTATATTCTCTTTTTTTTAAATATATATTTACAGCTCTGTGGGGTCAAATGCTCCGATTAATTTTTTTTTTATACACAGAAATAGTTGGTCTGGGGTTTTTTTTTAGTGGGAGGTTGGGGGTGATACTAATCTTACATGAGTTTATTTTGAGTGCTTTTTCTTCATTGTTATGAATTATATATTGGACATGTTTGTTTTGCACTGTATAAATCTTCATTTTGTTGATGGATTTTTTTCTGTAGCTATATTGTAGAAATGCATTAAAAAAGTAATTTTTAAAAATAAATAAATTACTAACACAGATTTTAAAAAAAAGGTCTCCAACTTGCTTCAGACCAAGAGCACGTGATGAAGGGTTTCAGCCCAAAACATCGACTGTTTACTCTTTTTCATAGCTGCTGCCTGGCCTGCTGAGTTCCTCCAGCATTTTGTGTGTGTTAATTTGCAGATTTTCTCTTGTTTACCATTCACCATGGCCCTTTGTGCTTCAGATTTGTTGTTAAGCCTGTAAGCCCTTTGGAAACATTAAGTGCATCACATCAAATGCATTACTGCAATACTCCTGCCACCCCATTGAAAAGTAACTTAGTGATTTCATCTCATATTGTACATCCCCAAGAATCCAAGGATATATTGACAGCATTGAACCATCTCTTCATAATTACTAATTATGTTGTAATCACAATATCCTAAATACTTAATTTTGCCCATATCAATCCCAAGAACCAGATCCAGCAATATCTCCTTCCTCATTGTGCCAGTAACATCTCAGTCTAAAAACTGATGGATGTAGTATCTTCATTCTCTGAGATAATTACTCCCCGATTATAGCTGCTCAACAGATTGGCACCTCTCTATAATAGTTGTGTTTTGCTCTTCTATGTCTGCCCTACCCACTACTGGCCTGCAGATTACAAGCAGCAGTGAAATGTTCCCTCTTCTGTTTCTTAGCCCTAGCTGAACAGAATCATAGCATCCATTCTAATTTTTAAAAACTCCAAAATCTGGGCCTCTGTACCTCTCTCTGCAACTGGATCCTTGACTTTCTCACCAGGAGACCACAGTCTGTGCAGATCAGAAATAATATCTGATAACCAACACTGATGCACCTCAGGGGTCCATGCTTCGCCCACTGCTCTGCTCTCTCTACATCCACAACTGTGTGGCTAGGCACAGCTCAAATGGCATCTATACATTTGCAGACAACACAACTATAATTGCCAAATTTTCAGATGCCGAGGAGGCCTACAGAAGCGAGGTAGATCAGCCGATGGAGAGGTGCTGCAGCTACAACCTTGCACTCAATGTTATTAAGGCAAAGGAATTGATTGTGGACTTCAGGAAAAGTAAGTAGAGGGAACACACACCAGGCCTCATCAAGGGATCAGGACTGGAAAGAGCGAGCAGTGTCAACATCTTCAAAGATCTATCATGTGCCTAACATATTGATGCAACTACAAAGAAGTCTTGACAGTGGTCATATTTCATTAGGAGTTTAAGGAGAATTAGTATGACACCAAAGACACACAGATTTCTACAGATGGACCGTGGAGACCATTCTAAATGGTTGCATCACCATCTAGTATGAAGGGGCCACTGCACAGGATCAGAAAAGGCTGCAGGAGGTTGTAAACTCAGTTAGCTCCATCATGGGCACTAGCCTCACACCATTGAGGGTACTGTCAAAAGGCGACATCCATCTTAAGGACCCTTGTCACCTAGGGTCCTCTTAGAACCAGAACCACCGAACACTACAGCACAGAAAACAGGCCATTCGGCCCTTCTAGTCTGCACCAAAACATTATTCCGCTAGTCCCATTGACCTGCATCCAGTCCATAACCCTCCAGACCTCTCCCATCCTTGTACCTATCCAATTTATTCTTAAAACTTAAGAGTGAGCCCACACTTACCACGTCAGATGGCAGCTCGTTCCACACTCCCACCACTCTCTGAGTGAAGTAGTTCCCCTTAATGATCCCCCTAAACCTTTCCCCTTTCACCCTAAAGCCATGTCCTCTCGTATTTATCTCTCCTAATCTAAGTGGAAAGAGTCTATTCACATTTACTTTGTCTATACCCTTCATAATTTTGTAAACCTCTATCAAATCTCCCCTCATTCTTCTACGCTTCAAGGAATAAAGTCCTAACCTGTTCAATCTTTCCCTGTAACTCAACTCCTGAAGACCCGGCAACATCCTAGTAAATCTTCTATGCACTCTTTCAATCTTACTGAGATTCTTCCTATAGCTAGGTGACCAGAACTGTACACAATACTCCAAATTTGGCCTCACCAATGTCTTATACAACCTCCCCATAACATCCCAACTCCTATACTCAATACTTCGATTTATGAATGCCAGGACGCCAAAAGCCTTCTTTACAACCCTGTCTACCTGTGATGCCACTTTCAGGGAATCCTGTATCTGAACGCCCAGATCTCTTTGTTCCTCCGCACTCCTCTCATTACTACCATCAAGGTGGAAGTACAGGAGCCTAAAGACACACACTCAACGTTTCAGGAACAGCTTTTCCCCCTCCACCATCATATTTCTGACTGGACATTAGACCCATGTACACTTCTACAGTATGTTTTTCTTTTTTAACTCTCTTGTTGCACCACTTATTTAAGTTATTTTTATACAGTATATGGGGTGGTGTTTGTCAGTCATGTCTGACAATGACAGAAGATCAGTGCGGGAGAGATTTTAAAGTGAAAAGCCGTTGCACTGGGGCAGTTCGGCTGTCTCAACCTCAGAACTCTGGGTCCAGTGGTACAAACAAGCGTCACAAACTGGTGTCTTCCTTGGTTGCAGTGGATGTCTTCTGTGCCTTGTCATGCCCTTCACTCTCCACAGAGTGTTGTAGAATCTCCTTCTTGGCCTTTGAATCTCACTGTAACTCTCATCCACCCGGTCCACTGGAGCTCCCTTCATATGCTAGGACATGCTTCACAGGAATGTCCCTGCCTTACTGGGGTATGAGGCCCAATGGCTACCCTCTCTTGGTTTAGCCTGCCTGTCAAAGCGGAGTATCGCGGAGCGGCTGCTGCCATATGCAGACGGCTACTCAGAGCCACAGAGGAGAGCTGAGTGTCTGGTGGGGACTAAGGGTGAGTGAGCTGTCCGAGACTGGACATAGCAAGACACTTCACCAGAGGTGCTATCCCTTCCTCGATACCCTGTACAGTATATACTTTTATTGTAATTTATAGTTTTTATTACGAGGTATTGCAATGTATTGCTGCTGCAAAACAACAAACTTCACGACATATGCCCTTGATTTTAAACTGATTCTAATTATCTGTTACCCTTGTGACTAACTCTCTCCCACTTTGCAATATTCTCTTTGATCTATTCAGCTACACCTTTTTTTTAAGTTCCTGTTCAGCCTGAACATATTTCTAATCCAGAAATATTTAATGTCTAGTTCTGCCTCTTTTTGAGCCAAGTTCCATATTCATCACCACAACATGACATTGCCACATGGTTATCTGAATATCCAGGCTTGTAGTTGGTGTATTTTTGTAAATTTAACCCCACAAATTAACATTTCAAATTAAGGGAGGGAGGGAATGTCAACTCAGACCATGAGAGGCCTGCGTTGGGCATTTCCATGCCTTACAAGGCGCAGATTGGAAGTCTATGTGGGGCACCACTCCTCACACAGACACTAGAGCAATGTATGGTTAAGTGCCTTGCTCAAGGACACAAACACACTGCCACAGCTGAGTCTCGAACTAGCGACCTTCAGATCACTAGATGAACGCCTTAACCACTTGGCTATGTGCCTAACACAATTAAATGGGAAGCATATTTGTCATCATTCTAGGAGGATGGTGCTGTACAGACTATCTTCAACAAAGGAGACAAATTCATACCAGTACCCTCAGATGGCCTCCCCATAGTCACCACAGGGAATGATATTGACAGGCTTCAGCTGCCATCTCCCAGAGAGTAAAGAGTTGCTCTCCACATTGCTGAGGAAACGAAAATCAGGAGGGACAGAAGACACCATCATCTGAAGTTCATCTCCTTTTTATGTCTACTGCACGACGGTATCCAAGCTAAGATCTTAGACAACACACAAAATGCTGGAGGAACTCAGCAGGTCAGGCAGCACCAGTGGAAAAGAGACGTTTCCGTCCAAGACCCTTCAGCAGGATTGGAGAAAGGAAAGATGAGTAGAATTAAAACACGGGGGGAAGAGAGGGAGAAACACGAGGTGATAAGTAAAAATTTGAGCAGGAGTGGTGAAGTAAAGAGCTGAGGTGATTGGTGAAAGAGATACAAGGCTGGAGAAGTGGGTAGAGGATAGGAGAGGACACAAGGCCATGAAAGAAAGAAAAGGGGGAGGAGCACTAGAAGGAGGCAACGGGCAGGCAAGGAGATAAGGAGAGAGAGAGAGAGAGAGAGAGAGAGAGAGAAAGAGAGAGAGAGAGAGAGAGAGAATGAATGGAATGAATGAATATGGTGACGGTGGGGGGTAATCATTTCTGCAAGTTCAAGAAATCGATGTTCATGCCATCAGGTTGGAGGTTACCCAGACAGAATACAAGATGTTGTTCCTCCAATGTGAGTGTGGCCTCATCATGACAGTGGAGAAGGCTATGGATAAACATATCGGAATGGGAATTGGAAGTGGAATTAAAATGGGTGGCCACTAGGAGATCCCACTTTTTCTAGCGGACAGAGCATAAGTGTTTGGTGAAATTGTCTCTTAATCTATGTCTGATCTCACTGATATACAGGAGACCACACTGGGAGCACCGGACACAATATATGACCCCAACAGACTCACAGGTGAAGTGTCGCCTCACCTGGAAGGACTGTTTGGGGCCCTGAATGGTAGTAAGGGAGGAGGCGTCGGGGCAGGTGTAGCACTTGTTTTGCTTGCAAGGATAAGTGCCAGGAGGGAGATCAGTGGGGAGGGAACAATGGACAAGGGAGTCACGTAGAGAGTGATCTCTGCGGAGAGCAGAAAGTGGTCGGGGGTGGGAGAGAAAGTTGTGCTTGGTGGTGGAATTTCCAGCATCTGTAGATTTTCTCTTGTTTAAAATCTTAGTCAGTTCACAGCAAACTCAGTCATCGTGCAGATTGACGCCAAGTAATGTTGCATCACCACCCTCAATACTCTTGTCATTCTGGTTTTCAATACAAGACTGCACCTGATCTCCAACAAGCTTCCAACTGAGGGACAGCAAGTCAACTGGACAAATACCACACCTCAAACTACCAGAGTACTACTGAAAAATAACACGTTAAGTGTACTTAAAAGTCGGATTATTTTTTCCTTCCTACATGAAATGTGATTGCTTTTCCCTCCACAGATGCTGCTGGGCAGAACGAACTCCCCCAGCGTTCAGTGGGCGACTGACGTCACGGCCGGCCACGGCGCCGGGCTGTTGTCTGGCCGACGGCCGATGTGCCGACGTTCGGCGGGCGACGGGGAGCGCGTTGACGTCAGGGGGAAGGCGGCCGCCATCTTGGCCGGTGCAGGTTGCTGGCGCTGCTTCTTTGTGTTGCGTTCCGCGGTGGGGAGGGGCTGCAGAGAAGCTCCGCGGCCTGCGGGAGGATGTCCGCCTTCTCCGAGTCCGCTCTCGAAAAGAAACTGGCGGAGCTCAGCAACTCGCAGCAGAGTGTGCAAACTCTGTCCCTCTGGCTGATTCATCACCGCAAGCACTCCAAGACCATCGTGCTGGTGTGGCACCGGGAGCTCAGGAAAGGTGAGGCGACCCGGCCCAGCGTGGGGCAGCGCTCGGGCACCTGGGGCTGGAATACTTCCATGCAACTTTACCTGCAGCCTACAATCCGCCAGGTGCCTGTAGTGGACTCACTGAGTCTGGGCTCTGGTCAGCTCACCTACACCAATGCGATTGGAGGCAGTGCCTTTCTGTATTCAATGCACATCAGTAGGTTGTTATTAGTTGCAGTGATGGCTTTATTTGTTTAAAAATCGCAGTTAACTTCGATCACCTCCTTCACTACGTTCTCATTCATTTATTTGAAAACCTCAATGCATTTTAATGCACTTAACTCTCATTAATACTGTTTTAAAAATTGCAACTTATTTTAATACAAAAACATGTATTTTATTCTCTTGTCCCTTGCTCTTGCAGTCGTCTTACTTTTATATACTTCAATTAGCAATAGCAAAATGCACTGAGTTCCTCACAGGGATGTTAACAAACAATAATTCACATTTAAACATGAACTATACTTCAATATGAAATACATGAGCTAAGGAGATGATCTTAACCAGAGGCCAAAAAAGTGCAAGTGGTAAAGTTATGGGGGAACCTTGGGCTAGTACTAGAAAGACTTATCAAGTGTCAACGGTCGTGTTGCGGTTAGCACATCACTTTACAGCGCGAGCAACCAGGGTCCAATTCCTGCCGCCGTCTATCTGGAGTTTTAACATACTCCCTGTGACTGTCGGTTTCTTCCAAGTGCTCTAGTTTCCTCCCACATTCAAGAGACATTCAGTTTAGTAGGTTAATTGGTCACATGGGTGTAATTGGGTAGTGCAGGCTCATTGGATCAGAGGGGCCTGTTACTGTGCTGTGTGTCTAAATTAAATTTTTCTAAAAATTAAAATTGGAGTTTCAATAGCGATGACTGAGATTAGAGAACATTGAAGATGGGACAGGAATGTTGAGCTGCTAGATGTTTAATTTCAATATAAGTCAATAAGCACAGGTGTAAACAAATTTAAATAGCAGTAGAGTTCAGGGGGATAAATTGCGAAAGTCTGGAAAAGTGTACGTTCAAGTGGTTAAGTTGAGAGAGAATTAAGACAAGTTAGTATTTCAGTTGCAGATGATTTAAGGTAGGGAAGGAAATGAGTGAAAATGGAGACGGAGGATATAGTCCAGGTATGTGGTCAGGTTAACATAGCGTTGTAGATGGGCATTTAAATTTAGGCTATCAGGGATGGAGTTGTATCAAGTTCCGAGAGAGGTTTCAATCTGCCAAGCACACGTTTCTTTTCCTTAGTAGCTGTATGCGGGGTAAGTATTCTGGCCACTTGGGAGCTGGGAGTGGTAGGGGACAAGGACAACCGTTTACCAGATGGTTTTCAAATGGTAGTTCAAAAAAAGATGAATAAGAGTTTGAATGGCAGAATTCTTGCAACTGCTTTGAAAGAGAGGAAGTTTGCAGGAATGGATGGGGTAAGTTTCCCCCTCTCCCCAAGGGAATGGACACAGTTGTGGGTTTAAAGGAGGTAATGTCTGACAAAAGATAGTTAACAAAGGCTTTTGGGGCCAGTTAGAGGAAATGTGTAATTGGCAGGTCTGCTGAGAATAAAGACAAGGGAAGTGGAGTAGGGTGCATGTGTTTAAATAGTTTTCTAATTAGCCTCACTCAGGTATGGTTCCCTAACCTTCACACATCCTTGAGCATATCAGTTGAAGAGCGCTTTGTTGATACAGCTGAAGCAAACTGGATTTGCATTTGTAGACAGAAGTTCAGTAGTTTTGCCTTTGTTTTATGAATATTGATGGCAGCAAACTAAAAATGAAGCAGTGAGAACTTAGATTTGTTTTAATCTAGTAATTAATTTGCCACCCATCCGTGGAGAACGTCTTCAAATTCTTGATCATATCCATGCAATCATTTGTTCTGTGAGAGAATTCTGGGTTGGCTAATTATAATTAGAAATTAATGAAGTATTATAGAGTAGCTCACAGTAGGAGGAGGTTATTTGACACAAGGACTACCTGTTTTGAAGAAAACAGTACTATGAGGGATTTCAACTATTTCAACTTCATTACATTATCTTGTATAATGTAGTTGCTTTAAAAAGGCTGCAGAAAAATCTGTTATTCTTCAGCACTACACTTAGCAAGCAACCTAAGGCTTGATTCATTGCTTAAGGTAATCCCATTCCCTATCCCCAGACCAAATGCTTCTCACTTAACAAAACATAACTGATTTTGGAGGATCAACAATTTCTTTGACCATCTGGAAGAGTGGTCTGGGGCACTCTCAAATTTCCACAAATTGTATAGATAACTGAGGGATGTTGAATTCTGATTGCCATTCAAAGGGTGGGATTGTTTTCACTTCATAAATTGAAGTTGAATTGTCAGGTTGTATGCTGACCAAATTTTATTGTGTGGATGCAACACAATTGAACTCTGGAAAGCCAAGCAAAAGAAACTGAATAGGTTTTGTCTACATCGGTTCAAAAGGAGAATGGAAGATGAAGAAATGTGCATTTTGATGCATATTCTTCCTCAAGATTCATGAAGTCCTCTTAAAATTTTATTATGAATATGAATTTATTATGAATGAATATTATTTTGGGACCTTCCAATTGCTACTCATAATTTGTTTCAAATATGTGTAAAGTAATATTCAGGCTACAAGTTGAGTGGGTAACCAAGAGGTGATGTTGAAGATATGAAGGCGAGAAATAAAGAAAATGTCCATCTGGTTCAGATAATTGGAATTTAAGAGCTCCCCAGTGGAATTGAAGTTTGGGCCCATTGTCACCCTCTTGTGGGATAATCAAAATTTAACTTGCAAGAGACAGTAAAATCCTTCACTCATGGGTGAACTTCTTAGATGTTCTCTTATGAGTTCCAAAATGCTAGTTAATCTTTAAAATCCCAACATTTTGCAATTTGATGGAGCAGCTTTCAAAAGAGAAATTGGACTTGGTGTAGCACAGAATTAGGGACAGCCTAACTGCTTGAGTTTCTATTGTGGGGATTGTCCACAACGATCTGACTGGGGTGAGCACGCTACCAACTGAAATACAACTCTGTTAATGTCTGCAACAGTATTCACCATTGAACGCAGTGAATGGCAGTCCATTTGCTCTCCAAATAGGGGCACGTAAGTGAAGTTAGACATTTGTATATAACACTTCGCCAATTTGCTATACTTTTCTGAAAACTCGCACTTCGTAAGTGGAAGATTCACTTGCAAAAGGAATGTCCACTGCCCTTTTTCTAAGTAGACTCTGGCTTTGCAATTCACAGTCAGATATTCCATTGCATATCCAAAGCAATAATTCAGCACTCTGAATGTTAATGAACGACATGGATGAAGACATTCAAAGGTATGATTACTAAATATGCTAATGGCACAGAGATGGGTAGGAAAGCAAGGATACCACAAAGATGAATTGTGTGAGTGACATGGATATAAAAATCTGGAGCGTAATTTGGAAATGTGTCTGTTTTGGGAAAATAGCATGTTATCTAAATGTGAGTGCAGAGCTATTGAGATGTAAAGGGATCTGGGCACAAAAGGCTAGTATGCAGACTCAGCAGGTGAGGAAATTGCCAATGTTATTTAATGGTGGGGAGTTAAATACAAAAGCAGAAAAGTTGTATATTAAAACCAAATCTGATGGAGAACACTACTGGTTTGGCAGCATCTGTGATGGGAAACAGGCAGTTAACATGTTGAGCGAGACCTTCCATCTGGGTGGCTGAAGAGTGGATATAGAGAAGGCACTTGACTGAAAGAGCAATCAATAGAGAATGAATCCTTGACTGGATTTTTTCAATGAGACATTAGAACTGGGTCAATTTTAAAAATAATGCTCCCCAATTAGAACAGCTGCGGAGCAATATTTTCTCTCCTGAGAGTTGTGAAACTTTGGAACCCTTTCTCAGAAGATGGTTAAAACTGAACATTTTTAAGGCAAAGGTAAACTCTTGATAAGCAAGAATACAGGATCAGTTTACATTCAGCCACAATTTTAATAAATGTTGGAGCAGATTTGAGGGGCAATGTAGTCTACTCCTGTCCCAAATTCAATTGTTCATATATGGACAAAGATCTGGACTGTTGACTGATAGGAATGGCTGAGTCTAAGCACAATATTAAGACATGGCTTAGAGATAACGGTATAGTAGGAAGCTGTTCAGATAGCCAAGTTCATGGGCGTTTACACAAAATGTAGGAATAGGGCTCCTTCTTCCTGAGCCACAATGGACAGAGGCTGGGTGAAATCGAGCAGAGCTGGAAGTACTGAGCAGCCTGGGCAGCTGCTCTCCCATCACAGCTGATTCTGTGATTCTCTTCAACATGTTTTTGTTCCTTTCCATCTTACAAACAGTTTGGGTTACAAATGATTTTCAGGAGCCTAACCCAGGGAATTGACTGCAATGATTACTTGTATGCTTTGCAATTTGAATTTTAAAAAGTCTTCATGGAAACTTAACATTTGGCATTTCTAACTTGTTAGTTTTAAGTTGTTCATTCCTAGTCCATTTTTTCCTTTGCCACAAAATAATTAAAAATGATCAATAATCTTTCCTGTTCTTAATTTGTGAGCTGTTACTCATTCGCTTGACTAAATTACCAATTTACTTTAAATGGCTGTGTAGATGCCAATATATAATTGTGTATCAAACACTGTGAAATGTGACTGGTATAAAACCATCAAATTTAAAGGCAGTTACTTACTTGATAAAGAGTGTTAAAAGGTATGGCAAAATTATTCTGATCAGTTTAAGTATCTTAAATATTTTCCAGTTCTGCTAAAAGTATATCAATTTGAAACTTAACCCTTTTTCTCTTTCCACAGGTGCAGTCAACCCTGCTTAGTCTTCCAGCATTTTCTGGTTTTATTTCAGATATCCAGATGCGCAGTTTAAAATTGTTGTTTGGACCCAAGGAGTCAAGGACAGAGGAACTCAGCTGATCCCTGCTTTTGAAATCCATATGTGTGTCTGCACATCATAATCTGCCTGCATAATTCACATTATCCAGCAATTTGGAGAAGTCAGTCATGTGACACAGAAACAGGCTCATGGACATAGTGGGACCATTTGCCATCCATCTACATTCCAGGCTCCCACTCACCTTTATTCTCATATTTCCATCAATTCCCCCTGCCCTCCCCTCACCTACACACCAGGGGCAATTTCAAGCAACCAATTAATCTGTCACCCAAGCATCTTTAGAATGTGGAAGGAAAATGGAGTACACAGGGTAAATCCATGCAGTTATAGGGCAAACATACAAATTCGCACAAACAGCAACTGAGATCAGAATTGAAACCAGGTCTGGTACTCTGGTACTGTCTATACAAGTTACACCTCTGTGGTGGCTCATTTAGAACAGTGTCTTACTCATTTGTATAAATCATTTCTCCTTTGCTGGTGGTGAGAGGAAAATGTATGTCTGTGTTCTCAATTTTTCTACAGTATTAAGATCATAAGATGTAGAAGTAGAATTAGGCCATTTGGCCCATCAAGTCTGCTCTGCCGTTCAATCATGGCTGAAACCTTTTTTTCCCTCAGCCCCACTTCCTGGTCTTCTCCCCGTGACAATTGATGCCAATAAAACCATGAAACATAGGAGCTGAATTAGGCATTTGGCCCATCAATTTGCACAGCTTTTATTTTAATCGGACTCTAACTTTTGAGAACCTGGGCTGTTGATCCAGGTTCTTAAAGTGCAAGATGGAATTATATATTATAATTGCAAAACTAAATGATTGTGAGTAGCTTACTTGGTTCACTAATGTCCTTCAAGGATGGAAATCCATACTGGTCAGGCCTATATGTTACTAAAGGTTGACAGCATTTTGCTTTTTAACTGCCCTGTCAAAATAATCCTTTAAATTGCATCAGATTCTGATTCTGGAAAGGATTAAAGCCATTTGCACCATTGGCATCAATCTTTGCTTTGTATTCTAATATGCCAAAACACAGCTAGTATGTTCACCCTGTGAAGTCAATCTCACAGAAATCTTGGATTGTGACTAAATTGAGAGAACTATTGTACAGGTTTGTCAGTTATTGCCCTTCTACACTCCTACTGATAGAATCATGTCATTCAGACAATAGCTGGATACCATCATCACAACCTTCCTGTATCCTTAGTTTCTTGTGTGGGACTCATTGTTAGATACAGCTACAAGATAAGTAACCTGGTTATCCTCAACTTTGATTCTGAAATCAGCGAATGAGTCAATGTTATTCTTTGTTAAGCACCACTTGAAAGGGCCATGAGCACAGTAAGGACAGACCACAATGTATACGGGTAGCATCGATACTCAATAAATTGTACAGCAGAACCACCATTAACAATCCTGGGGAAAATAAATGCCGGTCTAGAATTGTGGAAAATAGAGAAAGTTCCTTAACCTTGTCCTTCTTAATTGATCAGCAGATGTATTTGATCATGTGATGTAGTTTTCATAGATTTGTGTAGGGTCGTTGACAAGATCCCATGCGCAAGTTGATCAAAAAGGTTAAAACCTGTGGAATTTGCCATAGAAATTGAATCTAAAATTTGAGTGTTAATAGGATGAAAAGGGTGATTGTGGAGAGTTTTGATGATTAGAAGTGATTATCATGGGATTCAGTGCTGGGGCCCTCTGCTTGTTGTAAACGTAATTTGGATATACATTTAGGAAGTATGATGAGTACGTTATATAAAATTGGTGATGGTTTTGAAATGGCAGATTATGATAAATGTGAGGTGATATACTTTGGGAGCATTCAAGGAGTAAGATAATAAATGATAAGCTCTTGGGAAGCATTAAAGAGCAGAGACCACTGTACAAATCCAATGATCCCTGAAGATGGCAGCATAGGTAGAGATAAAGAAGATATGGGATAATTGTCTTCATTAGCACAGCATAGAATAAAAGAGCAGGTTATGCTTCAACTCTGTAAATTTTGGTTAGACTGTGTGTGGAGTATGTACAGTTCCAGTCACTGAACTACAGGAATGACATGATTGTACTGGAGAGATTGCAAAGGAGATACATCAGTATGTTGCCTAGGATAGTTTTACAGTTTTATGGGGAGACTAGGTTAGCTATATTTGTTTTTCATGGAGTGGAGTAGGTGGTTTGGATTCGGGTATACAAAAATCTGAAGGGCATAGCTAGGATAGAAAGAGACTTTTACCCCTAGCAGAGATCTTTAAAACTAAAAAGATCAGTTTTAGAGTATGAAGTTTAGAAGGGATCTATAGAAGAACTTTTTGTCAGCCAAGGGAGTGGTTGGAATTTGGAACATGCTGTCCAAGTAGGTGATGGATCTTAAAATATTGAAGTACCATGGCTGTTAATAAGGTTCTAGAAAATGGTAGTAGTGTAGATAGTTACTTGAGAGTCACCGTGAACATGGGCCATAGGGCCTGATTGTCTGCTGACTAACTCAATAATTACTACCAATAGCCCAGTCCTAGTTTGATATCATGGATACTCTGCCATTTTACAGTCAAGACTGATTTCACAGATTACACTGAGTTATTAGCAGAATTGCATTCAAACAGCCTCAGACTTGTGATCCAGGGTATCCTTGTACAGCTAAGCAATAGTTCAACTCTGGCTTATTAATGAATATAGAATGGCATTTTGAGAGCAGTGACATCGATGTGCAAAGATGATTCGTTGTCTGAGGATGCTGTTATGGAGTAGCATGTGCACATTAAACATTGGAACCAGCATGTCTGGAACAGCCCCACTGTAAACCATATTCAGATATGAATATGGTGGACAATTTTGCAGCTAAAGGGAATTGACTATTAAGAATAGCCCTGTCCTTGATGCCTAAACATCCTGAATGAAAAACACAAGAATGAATTAGTATGTTCCAGTTAATCAGAGCAGCCGCTTATTTGGGACATTATGCTGCTTAATTTGGACAGGAGGCTGTTGTCAAACACAGTTTCTAACTAGTGTCAGCTGTGTGAACTTGTGTGGCCGTTAGGTTACATCATGCTTAGAGTGAATATTTTTAAATAGCATCAGTTTCATGTGTTTGTGTTCAAAAAGCAAGGATTTTTTGTCACTGATACTTGGCGAGAAATAAGTTGGAAGACAACTCAGAACAGTTTTGCGCACTGGTTTCAAGCTTTCAAGTTTGGAGATACCAGAAATGGCCAAGAGTGAACATCAAATGATTTCACTGCTTCAGGTTAGGAGTTACAAAGAATTGGAAGGAATCAGGTTTAATATCATAGGCATACGTTGTGAATTTTTTTAATTTAGCAGTACAATGCAATACATGATAAGTATTTTTTTTAATTAATAAATGAATTACAGTAATATATATTAAACAGTTAAAAATAGTGGTGCAAAAACAGAAATAATAAAAAAGTGAGGTAGTGTTCATGGGTTCAATGTCAATTTAGGAATCAGATGGCAGAGGGGAAGAAGCTGTTCTGGAATTGCTGAGTGATGGCCTTCAGGCTTCTGTACCTCCTTCCTGGCGGTAACACTGAGAAGGGGCATGTCCTGGGTGATAGGGTCCTTAATAATGAATGCCACTTTTCTGGGGCACTGCTCCTTAATGTCTTGGATAATTTAGAGGCTAGTACCCAAGATGGATTTGACTAATTTTTACAACTTTCTGTAGCTTCTTTCAACCATGTGCGGTTCCTAACCCCCCCACCCCCATACCAGACAGTGATTCAGCCAGTCAGAATGCTGTCCACAGTACAACTGTAGAAGTTTTCAAGTGTTTTTAGGTGACAAACCAAATCTCCTCAAACTCCTAATGAAATATAGCGGCTGTCATGCCACCTTTATAGCTGATTTGATATACTGGGTCCAGGTTAGATCTTACGAGATAATGACTTCCAGGAACATGAAATTGCTCACTCTCTGTTTCTGATCACTCTGAGGATTGATTTGTGTTCCCTCATCTTACCATTTCTGAAGTCCACAATCAGCTCTTTGGTCTTACTGATGTTGAGTGCAAGATTATCGCTCCTGTACACCCTCTCGTCTCCATCTGAGATTCTGCCAACAATCAACAAATTTATAGATGGCATTTGAGCTATGCCTAGCGCACAGTCATGGATATAAAGAGAGTAAAGCAGTGGGCTAAGCACACGTCCTCCAGGTGTGCCAGTGTTGATCGTCAGCAAGGAGGCGATGTTATTACCAATCTGCACAGATTGTGGTCTTCCAGTTAGGAAGCCAAGGATCCAATTGCAGAGGGAGGTACAGAGGCCCAGGTTCTATGGCTTTTCGATCAGGACTGTAGGAATTATGGTGTTAAAACACTAAGCTAGTCAAGGAGCAGCATCCTGACAGGTGTTTGTATTGTCCAAGTGATCTAAGGCTTAGTGAAGAGCAATTGAGATCGTGTCTTCCATAGACCTATTGTGGCGATGGGTCCAGGTCCTTACTGAGGCGGGAGTTGATTCTAGCCATGACTAACCTTTCAAAGCATTTCATCTTCATAGATGTGAGTGCTCCTGGAGAATGGTCATTAAGACAGCTCGCTGCTCCTCTTGGGCACTGATAATTGTTGCCCTTTTGAAGCAGGTGGGAACTTCCGACTAGCAGTGAGAGATTGAAAATCATCTTGATTGTTGAAATAAAAATGAAGATTTGGAAAATGCAATCATCAAAAGCATTGTATGAAGGCAGTCCATTATCTGCACTAGGTTTTTGCACTGATTTTGTTATTTACAGCCGTCAAAAGTACGCAGCCCCATACACTGGATAAATACCTCCATCGCTAACTATTAGTAACTAATACAGTTTTATAGTACCAGGGAGGTATTGATAGTGTTCCAACTTGTTATGTATTTCATGTAAATATGTTACTTAGTTAAACAGTGGTTTCACTTTTATACAGTTCTAACTATTTCCATGAAACTTCAGCTAATTGGGCTAAAATGTACTGGTCCCAAAGTGTCCCAATTAACTGGAATCCACCGTATTTATATCCACGTGCTGAGTGCATGATCAATTTGATAATTTTTTTATAGTTTAATGAAAAGCAGTTCCTATCTAAGTATTCTATGACAAATAATTCTTCTTTAATCTAGAGCTTTTGTTAATCAGACTCAAGTTAGCAATGTAATAGGACACTCCTTTGCTCAAGCTCCATCCATCCTAAACAGCTACCAACAATCTTGCAGCTGGCTGCAATTGGTACCAGGCACTTAATCTGCAGGTGTAGCTGCATAGTAATTCATAACTAGAAAAGGTGTACAGGTACTGAAGCATCAACCTCCTCAGGAAATCCCTGCAAGTTGAGTGCTGCAGACGCATTTTGTAATACTGGACTTGTAAATTAAAGGCATGTTAGAAATAATATGCACTCATGATTTCTTAAGGGTATATTTGTTGAGGATGGACAGATTTTGACTAAAAGTTTAAACTTTGGGCTTATTTTAAATATTTTAGAAACAGAATGGGGAAATGCATTTGTGTAAAGAATTAACCCATACTAGATCGGGTTAATTGTTCTAAATGTCAAAATTAATTTGTTCATTAACTCAAAGGGCAATATGGATAAGCATCTTAAATGTGCTACAGAAGTTTTCTAACCTGTAGATGAACTGAAAATGTGCAAAATCTAACCAACTTCAAAGAGCAATTATAAAGGCGGTCTGTTATTACAAATCACTAAACTTGTTGTACAAAACTTAGTTAATTTTATTTTAATTTGTCTAATTCCTCCTAAGAATATTTAATAAAAATACAAATATTGCTATATTGTACTTACACTTAGAAGTTGCTCATACTGAGCAAATATGTTAATTTTAACTTTCCAGAGTTCACATTAAATTGACCCAAGTAATTGAATATATCTCCTATGCTGTCACTGTATCGAAACATTGACTCCTGTAGATGCATCATTTTCTCCACCTACCGCATGAAACACGCCACTCAGTTCATTGTACCTGCAGTTACTCTGTTAAATGAATTACCAGTGAACCAGCTTCTGCTAGATAATCTCAATACCAGTAACAAATTCAGGACATACTGGAAACACTAAGCAGGGCAGGCAGCTGATTTGGAGAGTAGTTACCATTTCAGATTGAAGACTTCCAGTCAGGACTGGAGGCTGAGTTTTTGTTTCATTCTTTGTTGCTGGTTACATTCATTTGACTTTCAAACCTCTGGTTGCGGATGGTCAAAAGTGGTTAACCTTGTTTAATAGTACCCTTCATAAATTTGAACATCTTTTTTTCTGCTCTGAGGTGAATAATGCTGTTTTTTTTCCATCTCACCAAATTATTCAGTTTCTTCAACCATCTTAGTTAATCTATTCTGCAGCTTTTTGAGGCCTTGATATTTTTTCTGAAAATGTGTTGAGAATTTAACTCAGTAATTTACTGATTTTTGTTTTAAATAAAGTTTTACCTTAATATGCTTTTGTTTCAATGCCTCTGTTTATAATTCCCAGGATTTAACTTCTGTAACGTTTGTGACGCAAGTGAATAGGTTGCTTTAATTTTAGATGTTTTATTGCGAGATTTTCTTAACCTTGTAATTTTCATATGCAGGAAAGCAGCACTGAGTGTTAGAGTCCTAGGTGTTGGAACAGATTAAGTGTAGTTACGCTATGGAGTGTACTGAATGTGAACTTTGAATTAAGGACTATGGTATAAAGACAAGTGTGACTTTACATGTAAAGCAAAACAAAACAGCTGATATTTGGTTCGTTGCTATTGATACCAAATACAAATTGACATAGTTAATAAAATGACATTTGAATAAATGGTTCAAAGATCGGTGTGGAAGAAAGATCGATTATGGAAGCAATGGGATTCATCTTATGGGCACAGGCACCAATATTAGGAACAACCATTTTATGTTTTGGGTTTTGTTTAATCAAGCTGGCATCTGTGTGTAAGATTGAATATCTAGGTATAGAGATTAGGTTTTAACTAAAATAGTTGACGGAGTTAGGTTGAGTGGACATTTGTGAAGGTAAAGGAAATGAATGGAATAGCCCCTGGTTACCATTACCAATTACACTACAGTAACAAATGTAGTATAGTAAATGCATCCAATTGAGTCAGGGCAGGGGGAAATGGCAAAAAAGACAAAATTGAAATGATGACAAAATCCTGAAAAGAGAACTCAATGGGTCAAGCAGCATCTGTGGAAAGAGAACCAGTTCCAGGCTGAAGACCAACCGAAGTGAGGAAGTTAGTAAAGACAGTGGATAAAATGATTTTAACCTACCTGCTTACTACAAATGAGAAAATCTGCAGATGCTAGAAATCTAAGCAACTCTCACAATATGCAAGAGGAACTCAGCAGGCCAGGCAGCATCTATGGCAAAGAGTACAATTGAGGTTTCAGGCTGAGACCTTTCATCAAGACTGCTGAGTTCGTCCATCATTTTCTGTGTGTTATCTGCTTATTTAATGGCTACAACTCTTCACCATATAACTGAATGAAGGAATGTGGCCATTAAATAGGTAAGTAAATTAAAATTGAAAGTTCATTACCTGAAGCCCACAATATTGATGACCTAATAGACGAGAGGAATATTATTGCAGAGATCATGTGGAAGTAAGTATTCCGAGAGACTTTTTCAGGAAAATGCAATTGAATGGAAAGGGGTACCCCAATAAAGAATGGTATGAAGACAATTGAGATCTCAGATGAAATCTCAATAAGTAAAGAGAAGAAAACGTTGGTGAGAGACTGCAACTCTCCACAAATTTATGATATAAATGAGAAAATTAGAGGCTTGTGTAATAGACTTTAACCTACAAATAATACTGATCAAATTGGGTTAGAATAATTGTGAAGGACAAATTACTAGTGAACAAAAATAATTTTCTAGGTCTAAGTATGGTGGAACCACTGAAGGAATAAGCTGTTTTTAAATTGATTTTGTATAATGTGAATGTTAATAATTGTATAGTTTATATTGTGTAGTTAGAGATCTTTAGGGAAGAATAATCATTTACAAAGAATTTACATAAAAGATTGTTAGTTCCATCTGAAACCCAGATTTGGAATGTAATCATAGCAAACAAGGTATAAAGTACACGATGTCTGTGGTAGATTGGGAAAATTGCATTAAAAGATACAACAGTGAACAAATCAGTGGCTAAAGTTGAAAGAATAAGTAGTGCACTTGTGCATATGTGCACTTAATATGTCAAATCTCAAGAGTAAAGTGAACTAATGGTAACTAACAAAACTATGTGGGATTATAGGAAAAGGCTGTTGTGTGAAAAAGCTATCAGATTGAGATTTGTGAAAATATCAGAATTCAACATTACAGCTCCAAGATGTTGAAAAGGAAAGAGGAATATGAGAATAATCAGAAACAAAAGTATTGCAAAGGCTTCAAGGAAACGATTGACAGAAATCTTTAAGTTGCCCCTCGTAAACTGATACAAACGAAATTGGAAAATGCCATCAAAATTGAATGAAGAAGGCATGAGCAAACTGGAACTAATGGAACATAATTGAAAAGTTACCATTAAGGAGTAAATGGCACTGAAAGTTGATAAATACTCGGGGTCTCATGGCCTGTAACACAGGGTTTTGAAAGAAATTGCTATGGAAGTGGTTATCTTTCAAAATCCAATTAATTCTAGACCAAATCTCCTCCTATTAAGAAGTAGCAAAAGTAAATTTACTTCAAAGAACGGAAACTAAGAGGTGACTGACTAGTTGGTCTCGTATGAGAAATAGAGGAAATACTAGAATTATTTATTAAGGAAGTGGTGACTGAGAATTTAGATTGTATTTAAAGGAATAGATGAGTGTAAACCGGATGATGTTTATTTGGACTTCGGTAGGCCCGTGATAAAATGCTACTGAGGTTATTGAGCCAAAGTAGAGCATTCATGATTGTGAGTAATATATTGGCATGGATTTGGTTAACACAAACAAAAGTGAGAATAAATTTGTAAGTCCAGATTGCATGACTGTGCTTCTCCAAGCATCAGCACTGGAGTTTCAGCTGCTCATAATCTACATCAGTTTTTTGGTCAAGGATAGTTTAATGTATCCAAATTGTTAAAGTTACATAGCTCATGTTTCTATGGCTTGTGAGAAGGATATAATTTAATGTTGAAAAATACAAGTTCATCACTGTGGCACAATTATAGAGTGTCTCCCATTTGGTGAGAAATTAAAAGCTTTTAGTGTCCTAAAGGACCTGAGTAACCTTGTTTTTTTTTAAAAAACTGGAAGAGCAGGAAGAACAAGCATTCAGGAAGATGATCAGTGTGTTGTGTTTTTATTTCAGGAAGGTTTGAATGCTAGAGTTAAGATTTCATTTCTGTCGGGCCTAAGTAAAGCACTAGCTGGAAAAGACTGATCTTGGTCACCATATCCAAGGAAGGGTGTAGTTGTGATGAACAATACTCCAAGGGTTCGGTAGATTAAATCCAAGTACATCGGGGAGGGAGTGTTTGGAAACAGCATGTGTCTCAAGATAAGGATTCTGATGTTCAGCAGATGAGAAGAAATATCTTTGCTCAGCAAGTAATGAATATTTGGAATTCTCTGAGACATTTTCTGTGGTTGAAATTGAAAGTTATTTTTAGATTCATATTAAGGAATATGGGCTTACTGCAGGAATGTTGTGCCCTGCTCAACAATTAGCCATGATCTTACTTAATGGCAGAGCCTGATTGCTTTTCGCTATTTCTTGTGTTGACCTTACAGGATCAAAAAATTGTATATGTGAACTCCTGGTATTTCTGTTGTTGTCTCTTTAAAATTATACGTGTTAATTTTTCATTCTTTCTTTGCAAATGTGTTGCTCCACACTTCATTAAATTCCATCTGCCATATGTCTGCTCATTTCATCAGTCTGGCTGTTAGTCTGTTAATTTCTTTACTGCCTACTATATTTCAAAGTTTATAGGCTTTTTAAAAAAATTGCCAAGTATGCCAGTATGATCTTGATTTTTATTTAAGACATGTCTAAGTGCTACCTTAAGGTTGTCATAGCTGGGGAGAGATCATGGTATAAGCTCCCACTACTTATTAAATGCTTTTGATGGTGTGTGTTTCAAATAACCTCTGACAACCAAGTCGTACTTGGCTTAGCTACTAAGACCAATTGAACCATTTCTATTGATAGAAGGGAGAAAGGCAGGTTATGATGCTTTAAAACCAGTTGCTTTGGGTAGTGGGTGCTTGTCAGCTGTGGTTGGCGGCTCATCTAGGAGAAGGAAAATTCTGAAAAAAACTGTTGCTGCCTTGTATACCCACTCATGAGGAAAGCTTCGTGAGCAAACGCTGAGGAAAAAATCTGGAGCTCAAGTCCCTAAGGCAGTCCGATGTCAAGTTCAATGCTAACTGGTATCTGTATTGCCACTGGTGCAAATTGTATTGCTCTCTGCTGTTCCTTTGTATTCATAAGCTGTGAGGAGAGGGGAAGCCTGTTGCATGGCTTCCATATCGTACTGCTCCGGCTTCTATATCATGTAGACAGCTAGGACGCAACATCCATGGTCAACTCCAACCAACAGAAGGCCTCATAAGCGCTACCTATGTGAAGGGGTTAGGAGACAACCCTTCCCTCCAGTCTGGGAAAACCCCAGTCACCACAACGGCCCTGGTTTCTGGCTCACGGCCAAATTTCTTTGAGGCTGTCATTGCTCTGTATGCTGTTTTGCTACAATGCTAAAAAGATTAAAACAGTAAATGCAAAAGAATGTTTAATTATTGTTGCAGTTTGTGCATTGTTGTGTTATTGTGTTGATTTATTTTGATAACTTGCAAAAAAAAAGCGCCAGCATAAACAATTGTTAGAACTTATATTCTTTTACCAATTTCTTTTTTGTCTACAGCTAAACCAAGTAGAAAACTGACCTTCCTTTATCTGGCAAATGATGTGATCCAGAATAGCAAGAAAAAGGGGCCAGAATTTACCAAGGACTTTGCGCCAGTTTTGTTGGATGCATTTTCACATGTTTCAAGGTACACTGTTCAATAAAAATGTGACTGATTTACACTTGCCATATTTACATTGTAAATTCTGGAATATTTTTTTAAAATAGAAATGTAAGATTTATAGCTTTTATTGAATTGAGCTGCTCTCTTTTCCCTTTGTATAATGACTGATGTAATCTCTTAATCTCTTTTTGTTATTTCATTCTCTCAAATGCACTTTAAACATAAATACTGTGAAGTAATGGGCATCTTATTTGAATGTTATAACCTAAGTTATGTTTGGGAAATGTCTGCTGAAATTCAATTACCCACGCTAAATTTCGGTTAAGAATTTTGCCTTGTATTGGAAAGCATTTTATTTAATGTTTTGAGGTAAGTATAGGCTCTTTCAGTTGTATATAATCATAAACAAAATGATTTTATTTTCTTACCCTAGAGTTCCAGTACATTGTTGTCCAAGGCATCCTGTGCTGTTAAGTACATAGCCTTCCCAGCTAATTAACCATAATACTCTTGGATGGGTACAAAGTATCGAACTCTGGAATATTGATGCTGTTTGGTTCAGCCTCTCACATCATTCTTCCACTGTCTAGCTCCAATGAGCAGTGCAGTCCTGATTGCCTTTTTTTGGCACTGTTAAACCTCACTGGAAATGCACCAATTGGGAGAGTGGAAAGATGGGGCATGGGAATTAGAGTGAGGGAGATGAACAATCATGCCATGATCACTGAACTAATACACAACACTGCACTAAATACAGTGAAATGACAGTAAAGGTAAACCAATCGAGACAAAGGAAATGCACCACTCCTTCAGATTAAAGTTTTAAGAATATAAAGTGGTACCATTCTGTATCTAAAGTTACCTCAAAAGAAAATCCATTTGCCTGAAAGACAACATTCTCTTTCCATCACCATCCACCCATCATTGCTTCCAATCATAAAGATCATCCGACGTTGAGAGCCCAGTATTAAGGAGACTTGACCAGTGCTGTAGCAACAAAGAGCCAGGTAAGTGTTAATTCAGTTCCTAGCAGTCAAAAGAATCAGAACAAAGCTGACCCACCAATTCATACAGAAAAACTCAAGTGTTATTACTGCAAGAAAAAACATTTTAGTGAAATAAAAGAAGAATGTCATATATTTTGTATACAGGCAGCCCAGGGTTATGAATGCCTAATTTAAGAAATTCCCTTCCATGCCTTTAATCGTAGAGAAGTAGAGCACAGAAACGGGCCTTTTGGCCCATCTAGTCCATGTTGAAATCATTGACCCTGCACCAGGACCAAATTTGCCAAAAGCTTTCTTTACAACCTTATCTACCTGTGATGCCACTTCCAATGAATTCTTTATTCTACTACACTCCTCAGTACCCTACCGTTCATGGAGTAAGACCTACCCTTGTTGGTCCTACCAAAGTGCTAAACCTCGCACTTGTCTGCATTAAATTCCATCTGCTATTTTTCCAGTTGATGCAGATCCCTCTGCAAGCCATGATAACTTTCCTTACTGTCTACTACATCCCAATCTAAGTATCATCTGCACATTGGCTGATCCAATTGACCGCATTATCATCCAGATCACTGATATAGAAGACAAACAACAAAGGACCCAGCACCGATCTCTGGGGCACACCACTGACCTCCAATCAGAGAGGCAACCCTCTATGACCACTCTCTGGCTTCTCCCGCAAAGCCAACGCCTAACCCAATTTACTACGTTCACTCCCGTAATATTAAATTCAAAAGTCATATATGCATATAATCATTCCTATAAATGGTAGAACTAGTTTCCTTGCACTCTCCACTTATAGTACTTGTTCTTTCTAATAAGTGATAGGTGATTTTGATGCTATTTATTACAATATTTATGAAGAATGGTTACCATATCAAGGGAATTATGTGTATTTTACGACTTATAGACAAAACCAACTGCATACGTTTGTGTAATCAGAATATAATCATTACCTGGAGATGGCACCAATTCCAAATTAGACTTCACAGCTACACTCATCTGCACTGGCATGCCCACCCTTGGCATTTGCTTCCGGCTTATTCAGTGTGTGAAATAATGGCTAAAGTCGGTTCATTTTGGACATTACCCAATTTGCCTCTTGCTGTGCTCATCAGAGAACAGCAGAGAAATGATTGGCTAAGCTGAGGGGTCTGATGCACTTGCCATCTGACATAGCATCTGCCCTTTATGGAAGAATAGGATGTAGTTTAGCATTAAATGTATTTTAATTTGGTGTATCTTTTTATTGAATCTCATTGAACAGTTTCAGTGTTCCTTATAGACTTGGCTGCCAGGACCTTCTAGCAGCTTTGAGGTCCAACTGTTGAAGACTGGTGAAATGCACTGCACAGAACACGCTGTACATTTCAGTTATGGTGGTCAATTTAATCAGTCAGCAGTTTCCTAAACATGCTAGGTTAGGTGGATGCTATTGATGAGAATAGCAATCTCTGTGGAGAACTGAACCATGTGCCAGTTACCAATAAATGTCTGTTACAAGCTATTTCAAACTCCCTGGAAAAATCTTTGATTGGGGAGTCCTCTAAATTGATGAAATCTGCAGTAAAGCTCTAATAATCTTGCTTTTCAATTGCTCGGAAATCCTAATAGTGTAGCCAGGACTGCAGTTCCCACACTTCCTTGAAACTTCTGGGGCCCCAATTTCCACACTCCAGTTCACTAGAAAATTTATTACTCTCCCGTGTAACATCTAAAAATTTGAATTAAATATGCATTGCATTATTTAGAGATCTGATCCAGAAAATCTGGTAATTCAATACTAGTCCCAAGTGTGCTAAGTTAAGTGTTTTACAGTACAAAGCTTGGTACTTGTCATGCTGATCATAAAATATTGCAAGTTCCTGTTGTGCAGTATGGCATCTTATCCAGCTCTCCTTTGTCACCAAGTCTTGGTATTATGCCTAGCTTTCTTATTATACCTCTACACTTAATTCACCGATGAGAGATAAGATTGTACAGTTGCAAGAAAAAGTTTGTGAATCCTTTGCATTTACCTGGTTTTCTGCATTAATTACTCATAAAATGTGGTCTGATCTTCATCACAATAGTAGACAAACACAATCTGCCTAAACTAGTAGCACACTTTGTACTTTTCATGTCTTTATTGAATACATTGTTTAATCATTCACAGTTTAGGCTGAAAAAACTATGTGAGCCCTTGTATTTAATAATTGGTAGAAGCTCCTTTAGCAGCAGTAACCTCCACCGAACGTTTCCTGTAACTGCTGGTCAGACTTGCACAACAGTGAGGAGGAAGTTCAGACCATTCCTCCATACAAAACTGTTTTAGTTCATCAATATTTCTGGGTTATCTTGCATGGACAGCCCTCTTCAGGTCATGCGGCAGCTTCTCAGTTAGGTTAAGTCGGAATGGTCTGACGGGCCATTCCAAAACACAAATATTCTTTTTAAACTTTTCTGTTGTTGATTTACTTTTATATTTCAGGTCATTGTCTTGTTGCATCATCCAATTTCTATTAAGCTTCAGGTGAAGGATCGCTACCCTGACTTTTCCTGTAAAATGTCATGATACAATTTTGAGTTCATTGTTCCCTCAACGGTTGCAAGCTGTCCAGGCCCTGAGGCAGCAAAGCAGCCCCAAATCATGATGCTCCTTCCACCATGCTTCACAGCTGGGATGAGGTTTTGGTGTTGGTGTGCAGTGCCTTCTTTCTGTAAACGTGGCAGTGTGCATTTCTGCCAAATAGTTCAACTTTTGTCTCATCTGTAAACAGAGCATTGTCCCAGAAGTGCTGTGGAACATCCAGGTGGGCTTTTGCAAACTTGAGAGGTGCAGTAATGGTTTTTTTGGAGGGCAGTGGTTTCCTTCGGGTATCCTTCCATGAACGCCATTCTTGTTCAGTGTTTTTCTTGTAGTGAGCGCGTGTTAAAGTCTCTGTTCAAGTTCTAGAGATTTCTGCAGGTCTTTTGCTGTTATGTTTGGGTTCTTTTTCATCTCCTTCAGCATTGCACATGGTACTCTTGGTGTAATCTTTGCAGGATGCCCACTCCTAGGGAGAGTAGTAACAGCACTGAATTCCTTGGTTTGTAAACAATTTTTGTTACTGCAGGTTAATGAACACATGGGTCTTTAAAAATGCTTTTGCGGCCTTTTCCAGCTTCGTGCATCTCTACAGTTTTCTAAGATCCTCTGAAAATGGTGCACATAAATTGTCAGTAACACTACTTTGTGTCTTTTTTTTTAATAGGGCAGGACACCTCTACAACACAGACCTTCAATCTCATCTCATTGATTGGAACACCTGACTTCAAATAGCTTTTGTAGAAGGCATTACCCCAGATGTTTTGAACCTAGACTAAGATTGTTTAAATGGTGTATTCAGTATTGATGAAGTTGTACAATTGTTTGTGTTATTAGTTTAGGCAGATTGTGTTTGGCTATTATTGTGACTTAGATGAAGATCAGACGACATTTTATGAGTAATTAATGTAGAAAACCAGGTTATTGCAAAGGATTCACAAACTTTTTCTTGCAACTGTATGTTTATTCCACTGCAAGTACAAGACCATTAGACATAAGTGCCTTTTAGGCCATTCAGCCCATTGAGTCTACTCCACAATTGGATTATTATTCCCTCTCAACCCCAACCCCATTCACTACCTTTTTCACATAACCTTTGATGCCTTTATTAATGAAGAACCAATAAAACTCCACTCTACGTATACCCAGTGACTTGTCCTCCTCAACCACCTATGGCTATGAATTCCACACATTCACCCCTCTCTGGCTAAAGAAATTTTTCCTCATCTGTATTTTAAGAGTCATCCTTAATTCTGAGGCTGTGCCCTCTTGTCCTAGGCTAGCCCACTGCTGAATTGGCTGTCTCCAGTCTCTCCAGGCCTTTCAATAAGATTCACCACCCCCCCCCCCACCAACCATCATACGAATCTCCAGTAAGTAAAGGCCCAGAGCCATCAATGCTGCAAGTACCCTCTGAAAAAAACATTCTTGAATTGTAAGCCAACAGATTGCAATTTTCTGTACTGTGGTTAAATACAGCCCCCACCCTCAACAAGGTGTGGAGCAACGAGTCTACATCTGGAAATGTATAAATAACACAACGGTGGCTTCAAAGCATTCAAATGTTCCGTATAGCTAATAAAATATTTTTGAATTGTGGTTCTTCAAGGTTCATTCAATACAAGTCTGTTCAGTACAACTTGCCCATATCCGTAAATAGTTACAGTTCCACCTGGCAGATCTAAACCTTCCTCTCATCTCTTTTGCATTCTCACTATTAACCAGAACCAAGCAAGCTGTTTCACTCATGTAGAGGTTGCAAGTCCACGTAAACTATGCATGATATACTACTGTAAAACGTATGACTGTTTCTGTTTGGAATTACCTGTTTCTGCATGAACATAATTGTACATTATCTTTATAAAACCATTCAACGTGAGAGTCACCTGTATTTGTATATCCTGAATAAAATGATCATTGATATTTTACCTGTTTTCTAATGAAAACAAAAAAAAATTGCTTAATTTAAATACCAAGTCTACAAACTACTTTAACATTCCACAATTGAAATGGCACTATTAGTGTTTGAATTCCAAATTTGATCATATCCATTGAAATGCGCATGTTGAAGGGTATTTTGGTAAAATAGACATAGATTTGCATCCTTGGGATTAAGTTTACACTAATTTATCATTTCTTTTCTTGCTTGACAGTGAATCTGATGAGAATTGCAAGAAGCACTTGGAAAGAGTATTAGCAATTTGGCAAGAGAGGATGGTTTATGAGAACAATTTTATTGACCAACTTAAGCAGATTCTTTGTACGTATTAATACATAGCACCATTGGCCATCAAGATCTGCTATGTTTTATTAATTTAGTGTTTATTAAATATAAATTTTCTTTTGCTAACTATTAAGCAACAGACAAAAAGGCCAAGAAACGCACCTATGAACAAATACAGGAAGAAGAAGATGATGACTATCTTTCTAACAGTACACCTAAAGAACCACCAGAGGTAATAGACATTTTAAGAAAGAATAAAATATCCATTAGACAAATTACATGCAGTTATGGTACCTGATTTATTAAAAAGTGCAAAGCAGGTTTCGTCTGAACTCAAGATAAATGCTGTAGTAATTCTTGCAAATGGACTAGCCCAATTTAAGTTGAAGTAATTCATTTGTTACTTTGGAGGTTTTATTGTTTTGTTTCGCTGTAAGCTGTGGATGCTGGTGAAGATGCTTTTTGTATCGTTGCAGGATGACTTCCTCGCAGGAGGGTTGCCAGTTGTGATGTCATGACTAGAGGTTTGTCATAAAATAATTTACGGGTCATTATTAGGAAATTCTGTGTCCAGTAGTACCTGGATTAAATAAATGAACTAATATTTATCTGGCAACTGAACTTTTAGGAGATTTTTATTTGAAGGTTTACTTCTCTAATGGTTTGCCAGTACTAGTTAGTTAGGCCATAGCTCAGTACTGCATATAATTCTGGTAACTTCACTACAGAAAAGATCAGTTTTCACTGGAGAAGATACCAAAGAGATTTATGAGAAAGCAGCAGGATTGAGTACGGATCTCGAAATGAAAGCAATTGTTTTTGTTTAAAATTGGAACTTTTTTGAATACTGGTGAAATGGGGTCCCAAAAATGGCATCAGTGTTTAAATTATTTATGGCATCAGAGGGGACCTGTGAGGAGTACTTTCATTGACCTGCCAAAATTAAGCGCTTTTAACTCCATGATAGAGGGCAATTAAGTTGGAGAATAGATATTATTCTGTGCATTTGTGATGGAAACTTGAGATGAGAGTGAATGAAATCCCATCTTAGACCTTGGATGATAAATTGGGAATTGATAATAAATGTTTTTGGGGAGAGGAATTGTGGGGCAAAGTGGTGTTGTTAATGAGGAATGGTTTTGTCCCTGAATAGAAAGTGAGGATGAGAAAGCAATCAATTGCTTAGTATGCTTCCTAACAGCAGAAATACAGTTACAGAGAAAACTAATCAAGAAATAAGAATTGGAGCGAAGTTGAACCAATAATTATGATGGACCTTAAATTTCATATAAAACTGGGAAAATTATGTTGGAAAAAGTAGTTTGAGAATCAGTTTGTTGTTCATTTGAAGCAATTTTTTGAAAAAGGTGCCTTGGGATCAACTGGAGAACAGGCTATCTTAGGAATCAAAGGATATAAGTTAAAGGGAGGTATGGTTAGGATCAACTGAATGGCAACACAAGTATGTGCCTTTCTGTTGCTATTATTATGTTCTCCAAAGCCCTGCAGTACAGCAGAGCTAAATATCACAGTCTTGCTTTGATAGTTTGATTAGTCTATTTCCAAACATACTGCTGATGTTTGCTTTAAATAGTGAAGCCCTTAGTTCATGCATGATCATCTGTTCTTCAAAGGGTGTGGTTTCTATTTTTGTATTCTTGAAAATCATCTAGAGCTTGTGCAATTTATTTAAAACTATTACAATGATATTAGTTTTTGGTTGATTGATGAAAAGTTTGTAACAATTCTTGTGAGGGGTGGGGGAAGATGTGGATAGTTCATTGAATTTGTCTTGGCTAGAACACTGCAAGTTGCTTGAGGCATTCTTGACTGGAGCCAAGTAATATTCTTATTGCAGTTTACTTGATAGTAGCAGCAGCGTCTGCAGCTCCAGTCAGTGGTGACATTTTTTGTCCTTTTCATCTATGATCGAAAAACACTGCTGATCATAAAGAACTGTAAAAACTGCAAGTCTATCTTGCTAGTGAGAGGAATGACAAAGATGTTGCGCAGTTATAGTGTAACATGTGATGCAGGCTCTTGCTCCAATCTGCAGCTACTCAGAGAAATGAACGTCAGAAGTGGTACACAAGAGCACAGAGGTGCTGTATTCGAGCAAGATTTAAAGGGGTTCCCTGCAGGCCCACATTACCAACAATTCTATTCACTAACATCTGATCACAAGAAAATAAAATGAATTACCTGTACCTGCGTCTGAACCAGCAGGAGATGAGGGACTGCTTCACACTCGTCCTGACAGAAACGTGGCTCCAAAGTTGAAAGTCAATTTATTATCAAAGTATATACATGTCATCATATACAACCCTGACATTCATTTTCTTGTTGACATACACAGTAAATGTAGGAAGCATAATAGAATCAATAAAAGACCTCCCCCAACAAGATGAACAAGCAACCAATGTGCAAAAGACAACAAAATGCAAATGCAAAAAAAAACAAGTAAACAAACAATAAATATTGAGAACCTGAGATGGAATCCTCACAGTAAGTCCATTGGTTGTGCGGATGGTTCAGTAATGGGGTGAGTTTACTATTTAGTAGTAACTTTTCCTGAGGCTGGTGGTGTGGGTTCTAACACTCCAGTGCCACCTAGCAGCGCAAGAAGCGAGCATAACCTGTATGGTGTGGGGGGAGGGGGGAGGGTTCTTGATGATGGATGCTGCTTTCCTGTGACAGCACTCCATGTAGATGTACCCAGTGGTGGGGAGGGCTTTATCTGTGATAGACTGGGCCAAATTCACCACCTCAGTTCAAGGGCACTGGTGTTTCCCTAGCAGGCCATAATGCAGCCAGTCAATCTACAGAAGTTTGTCAAAGTTTTAAATAGAATGCCAAAACTTTGCAAACTTAAGAAAAACTGCATTTCAGAACTGACCATCCAGCTAGAAGGCCTAATCTTCTTTCAGCTGGGCAGGACTGTTGTGACCTCTGGGAAGACCTGCACTGGAGGTCTGTGTGTCTGTCAGTAAAAACTGGTGTGTGAATGTCTCAGTAGAAACGACCCACTTCACACCACAGATGGTCTTTAATGGTGAAGTGCAGACCCAAGGGAGTTCACTGCCATTGTGACTTGTTACAATTCATATCCTACCCCATGCTGCAGCTGGAAGTGCTGCAGGAACCTCTATCTGCGACCTCGAAGCCACTCACCTCGATGGTGTCATCATTGTTGATGATGACTTCAGTCATGCCAACTTAGAAACAGTTCTGCCAAAGTTCTACCAGCAAGTCAACATCACATCCAGAGGATAGAATATTAGATCTGGTTTATACTGATGTTCATAGAGCCTACAAGGTGACTTCACTACGAGTACTAGACCACATATCCCTTTCACTAATCCCTGCATTCAGACCATTGGTGAAATGCATCAAGCCAGTTTTTAGAGAGTTCAGGACCTGACTCAAAGCTGCCACGTCTGTGCTGTTTTGAAAGTGTTGGCTGGAGCATGTGCCGCGAGACATAAGAAAATGCGTTGAGATTACCGTGATTAAATATACACTGCCAGAGTAAACCTGAAACCACGGCTGGCTGCTGAAGCTCGTGCACTGCTTGAGGGTCGGGGAACAGACTGATTCAAAGGTCAGCAAGAGCCATCAGGAACTAGGAATATAATGCAGATGGCAGGGTATACAAACCATAACAGGTGAAAGTCCACCTTGCACATTGATGACAACCTTGCCTCCTTTCCTGATAGGCTGAATGCCTTCTATGCACGATTTGACACAATGTGACATCGGAAAACCCCCACTTCCCCGGAACAGCACCCTGTCTGGCGCAGCTAAGGTGAGGAGGATTTTGGCTTGTGGGGCGAGACACAATCCCCAGCCAAATGCTGAGGGATTGTACGGCCCAACTAACAGAGATTTAATGGACATCATTCCAGTGCTCAAAAGAGCAGTGGTAACTGGTTTAAACAATTAATGCCCAGCAATCATTAAGTGCTTTGATTGTATAAAATCCCTCCTTCCTGCTACACTGGAAATTTTCCAGTTCAAAGGTTCAATTTAATGTCAGAGAAATGTATACAATATACATCCTGAAATGCTTCCTCTTCACAACCATCCATGAAGACTGAGGAGTGCCCCAAAAAATGAACGACAGTTAAATGTTAGGACCCCAAAGTCCCCCCCCCCCAGCTCCCCTCCCTTCTCACGCATAAGCGGCAGCAAGCAACAATCCCCCCACTAGCAACAAAAAGCATTGGCACCCGCCACCGAGCACTGAAGCGTGAGCAAAGCAATAGCAAAGGCACAGACTTGCACTTACCCCAAAGACTTTGCATTTCACCCAGTGTACGACGTACCACAGGCGCTTTCTCTCCCTATTAAGGGAGGAGGTGTCTCTGTTTTGGCAGTGAACAGAGAGACATAACAAAAAACTTGCTGGTTTAAGACACACAGCCGTAGATATTTCGACTCTCCTGACTACACACGGGTCTCCTGCCGTGACACTGACCCTCGATCCACCCATCTCCAGAGCCCCGAGGTCCTAGGCTTCCAAATCCGAGCCAGACTCTTAGGCTGAGCCCTTGGTATGCCGAACAACGGCCAGTTATGAAACCCCGAGAGCGGGTCCCATTCCCACAAAGAACCGAAGTCAGTGTGTAACTCTAGGTCAGGGTCTTCAAGAGAATCCTAAAAGGAAAAAATAAAAATATTAAATGGAAATGGAGCTGTTTCTTAAGATGCAAGCAAAGGAGTCGCCATTTAGCACCATCATTACTCCGCTGCGCCTCCAGAGACTACCTCTCAAGCTGGTCCACTGATGGTGCCAAAGCTTTGGCTCTGCTCTCCACTCCATCCTGCCCCACCTAGAGAGTGATGCCTCACACACCAGAATGTTCATCGAATTCAGCTCAGCATTTAACACGATCATCCTTCAGAAGCTGATGGGTAAACTGTCCTCATTGGGATTCAACGCCCCTCTCTGTAACTGGATCTTGGACTCCGTGATAGAAAGACCCCAGTCAGTCCAAGTTGGCAGCAGCATTTCAAGTTCCATTACTAGGAGCACACAACCCTCCAGGACTGTGTGCTTAGTCCACTGTTGTTTGGTCCTGCTGCTGACTCACAACTACACTGCCAGATCCAGCTCAAACCACATCAAGTTTGCTGATGATACAACAGTAGTTGGCCTCATCAATGACAATGATGAGTTGGCATACAGAGGGGAGGTAGAGGGGCTTGTCAAGTGGTGTGAAAACAACCTGAGTCTCAACGTGGGCAAGACCGGAGATGATTGTGGACTTCAGAAATGTGCAGATCGATCATCCTCCATTGCACATTAATGGCTCTGCTGTGAAGAGCACAAGGTTCCTTAGTGTACACATAACGGATGGTCTAATCTGGACCCACAACACCACCTCATTAATCAAGAAGGCACAGCAGTATCTACACTTTCTGAGGAGATTGGGACGTGCAAGGCTCCCCACCTTCATTCTGAAACTTTCTACAGGTGCATCATAGAGAATGTTCTGTCTGGCTTGCATCATTGAGGCATGGAAGGCATTGGACTGCAAGACCCTACAGAGGATAGTAAAAACCACAGAGCATCACCGGATTCTCCCTCCTCCCTATTTTTGACATTTACTGGAACGTTGTTGATGATCCCTACCATCCAATCTACAATCTCTTTGACCCACTACCATCAGGAAGGAGGTACAGGAGCATCAGTACCAGGACTGCTAGTCTTAGTAACAGCTTCTTCCTACGGGCTGTAAGATCAATGAATACCCTGCCACCATTGAGGTCCTGTCACTAGGACAGTGAGCTGTTGCTGTATACGTTTACCTGTGCTGTGCACTGCATGCATTTTTAATTATATTTTACTAGCTTATGGTAATATGTAATTTTATGTGCTGTATGTGAACTGTTTTTTGCAGGCGCATTAGAGTTCAGAGGAACATTTCATTTGGTTGTGTGTGTATGTATGTATATAATGAACTTGTATGGAAGATTTCAGAATCAGGTTTATCATTGATGTACATTATGAAATTTGTTTGGCAAGGTACAAAAAAAATTACTGTAAGTTGAAATAAGATAAAAGAAATTACTGTAAGCTACAATATGGCGCCACGTCAGAGTAGCAGTTAGCGCAATGCTTTCACAGCTCAAGGCCTCAGAGTTAATCCCGGCGTTCCCTGTAAGGAGTTTGAACGTCCTCCTCATGGAAGGCGTGGGTTTTCTCTGGGTGCTCTGGTTTCCTTCTGCTGTCCAGAGACATACCGATTAGTTCGTTAATTGGTCATTATAAATTGTCCTGTGATTAGGCTGACGTTAAATTGGGTATTTCTAGATGGCATGGCTCGAAGGGCCTATTTGTACTATATCTCTAAAAATATATTGAAAAGTAAATAATTAAAATATACTGAAGAGTGAGATGGTATTTGTAGGTTCATGGACTGTTCAGAAATCTGATGGCAGAGCGAAAGAAGCTGTTTCTAAAATGTTGAGTATACATCTCCAAAGACATACTGGTTCGTCAGTTAGTATGTGATTATAAATTATCCTGTGATAAGGCTAGGATTAAATCGGGTGGTTGCTGGGTGGTGCGGTTCAGAGGGCTGGAAGAGCCTATTCCACTGTGTATTTCTATAAATTAAAAAAAATATATCCTTGAATACTCCAGCCATTTGGTTGGCACAGGTTTTGAGTATCCTGCCTGATACACCATTGGGGATTGACGCCTTCCAAAGGTTCAACTTCTTGAAGGATGTCCTGATGTTGGTCTCTGAGACAGTTCTCAGGATCACGAGATGCTGTGGAGGTTTACACACTTGGGGTTTTATTCTCCCTTTCAAAGCAAGCATAAAAGCTGTTGAGCTCATCATTAATGCTATGAGGCTTTACCTTATGAGATCTAAATGGACGTGAATTAAGACGGTATGACAGGAGTAGAATTAGGCCATTTGACCCATTGGGTCTGCTCCGCAATTCCATCATGGCTGATTTATTATCTGTCTCCTCCCCATTCTCCTACGTTCTCCCTGTAACCTTTGACGCCCTGAATAATTAAGTATGTATCAACCTCCACCTTAAATATACCCAATGACTTGATCTGCACAGCCAATTGAGGCAATGAATTCTTCAGATTCATCACCTAGCTAAATAAATTTTGCCTCATCTCTGTTTTGAATAGTCATCCTTCAATTCTGAGCCTGTACCCTCTGGTCCTAGACTCCACTACTACAGGAGACATCCTTTCCACATCCACTCTGTCTAGGCCATGGTTTCTCAACCTTTTTTAAAAATTAATATATATATATAATATATACATATTGTTTTGCATCTCTGGCTCCGAGCCAGCATACGGGGCACAGTCATTGGCACAGAGGAAGTCACTCAGAACACTCTCCTTCACTTCGGTAATAGCTTGAAGTCTCCTCAGGTTGAAGAACTTTCCATCCACTCTGTACTTGAGGCTGATTCCAGCATCACTGTCCTGGAAGGCATCATTCAGCATGACAGTAAACATCATGCTGAACAGTGTGGGTGTGAGCACACAACCCTGTTTGACGCCATTGGTGACTGGGAACGCCTCAGACAAGTCTCCAAATCCTCCACGGCTTGTGACAACTTTGGACTCACCATCAACATCGAAAAGTCCGAAGTCTTGCATCAGCCTGCTCTTCATGCACCGTACACAGAACCCAAAATCACAATCAAAGGGCAGAAACTACAGGCTGTGGACCAGTTTACTTACCTTGGCAGCACCCTCTCACGAGCAGTGACAATAGATACAGAAGTTAACTGCAGAATAGCAAAGGCAAGTTCTGGTTTCGGTAGTCTGTGCTCCACTGTATGGGAACGTCGAGGAATCAGTCCAGCAACAAAACTGAAGGTCTGCAGAGCTGTGGTACTCACTACCCTCCTGTATGCCTGTGAAACGTGGACTGTGTATCGAAGGCATGCAAGACAGCTCAACCATTTCCACATGACTTGTCTTCGCAGAATATTAGACATCAGATGGCAAGATAAAGTACCAGACACTGAAGTTCTCTAGAGCAAGTCTGCCATCAGTCCATACACTGCTGATGAGAGCACAGACCCGGTGGGCAGGTCGTGTCATCCACATGCTGGACGAGCGCGTACGCAAGCAGCCCCTTTTTGGGGAACTCTCTGCTGGAAGATGCTCACATGGATGGCAGAAGAAACATACAAAGCCACACTAAAGGCCTCCATGAAGTCACTTGACATAGACACGACCTCTTGGGAAACACTGGCACAAAACCGCCCTACCTGGCGCGGCCTCATCCACAAGGGCTGTCAAGCTGACGAAGCAAGGTGCATTGCTGAAGCACAACATAAGCGGGAGCTGCACAAGTCCAGAGCCACCAGCTCAACAGCTGCAGTACCTACACATGTCTGCCCAACATGTGCCAGGATATTTCGTGCCCGAATTGGCCTGACCAGTCATCTTCATCCAGTCTCAAAATGAGTAATGGTGTCGAGGTCTTCATCGACGATGATGGACGAACCATATATCAATAACACTCAGCTCTTCCCCAGCACTCTCAATTTCTGGCTTTCTGCTAGTGTTTTTCACAGTGAAGACTGATACAAAATGCTTATTAAGATCATCTGCCATTTTTTTTTGAACCCCATTACTACCTCTCCAGCATCATTTTACAGCGATCTGATATCCACTCTATCTAGAAAAAGAACTTTGTGTATCCTCTTTTATATTATTGACCATCTTACCTTCATTTAATCTTTTCTGTCTTTATGGCTTTTTAGTTGCCTTCTGTTGGTTTTTAAAAACTTCCCAATCCTTTACCTTCCCACTATTTTTTGCTATATTATATGCTAGCTCTTAGCTTTTATGCTGTCTTTGACTTCCCTTGTTAACCATGGTTGCCTCATCCTCCCATTATAATACTACTTCATCTTTGGAATGTGTCTGTATTGCACCTTCTAAAATTCCCCCAGAAACACCAGCCACTGCTGTTCTGTTGTTATCCTTGTTAGTGTCCCCTTCCAAAGAACTTGTGACCAGCCTTCTCTCTCATGCCTCTGTAATCCCCTTTACTTCACTGTAATACAGATGCATCCAATTTTAGCTTCTCCTTCTCAAACTGCAGGGTGAATTCTATCATTTGATCAGTGCCTACTAAGGATTCCTTTACCTTAAGTTCACTAACCAAATCTGAGTCATTACATAACATCCAGTCCAGAATTGCTGTTCCCCTAGTGGGCTCAACCACAAGCTGCTCTAAAAAGCAATCTTGTAGGCAGTCTACAAATGCCCTCTCTTGGGATCCAGCAACAACTGGCTTTTCCCAATCTACATATGTATTGAAATCCCCCATGATTATCACAACTTTGTCCTTTTTTTATGCCTTTTCCATTTCCTGTTGTAACTTATAGACCACATCCTGGCTACTGTTCGGAGACCTTTAAATAACTCCCATCAAGGTCTTTTTACCATTGCAGTTTCTTAACTCTACTCACATCTTCCAGTCCTATGTCACCTCTTTCTAAGTATTTGATTTATCTTTTACCAATGGAGCCACCCCACGACCTCTGCCTACCTGCATGTCCTTTTGATCTAGTGTGTATCCTTGGATGTTAACTCCCAACTATAATCTTCTTTCAGTCGTGATACATATGCCCACAACACCTTCACTGCTAATCCAACTGCGCTGTAAGGTCTTCTACCTTATTCTGTATACTGCATGCACTCAGATGTAACACCTTCAGTCCTGTATTCATCACCTTTTTAAAAAAAATTTTGGCCCCTTGTTAACTCATCCCACTGACTGCAGTTTTGTTTTATCGTCTGCCTGTCCTTCCTCACAATCTCATTACACACTGCATCTAGTTGCATTCAACTGTCCTGTTCTCAGCCCAGTCACTCTAGTTCCCATTTCCTGCCAAATCCTCCCCAACAGTTCTAGCAAACCTGCCCTCAAGGATAATGGTTCCTCCTTGGAGTCACATGTAACCTGTTCTTTTTGTTGAGGTCATGCTTTCCCCAGAAAAGATCCCAATGATCCAGAAATCTGAAACCTTGCTTCTGCATTAATTCTTTAGCCATGCATTTATCAGCCAAATCATCCTATTTCTTGCCCTCACTGGCACATGACACCAGCAGCAATCCAGAGTACTACCCTGGAGGTCCTATTTTTCAGCTTTTGCAGAGCATGCTTGAGTTCTGGTTTTCTTAGTGACCCTATTGGAGAAGCAAACCTCAGCAGACAGTGGCAAAGGGTTGAATGAGACAATTTCAGACCAAAAATCACTTTGTTTATATACAGTATTAAAAAAGCATGAATTGGACATGATTATAATCATAAATTCCAAAATACGCTAACTTTCTAATTTCAAGCTCATGCTAAGAACTTTTTGTGGTTGGTTAACTCCATGCAAAAGCATAATTTATGACAAATATTAACTGACTTACAATTTTATCATTAATACTTAATAGTTTGTTCTGCACTGGTATTATGTCTCAGAGCTTGGTATTATCTGTAATAGTTCAGTTCATATTTGGCACATTCTGTAATGTATTTGCATGATTTTTTAAAATTTAGACAGTATTTAAACTAGAGCTTCATAATTACTTCCCTTGAAGACCACTGTATTCAAAATGAAGTGCATATTGTTAATTATTCACAGATAAATTATTGTATTTGTTTTGTGTGAAATAACATTTAAAGCAGTTTTACAGTGTTGGTTATTAGAAACTACTTATTGGGAATGACCATCTCTAGATTTTCACTCCCTGTAAATATTTTAGATTTTAAAAATGAGAAAATTTAATTTTTTGAATAGTTTCCCCAATAGATTAAAATATTGGCATCAAAGATAAATGCTATCAAGCACCATTTCCTGGCCACAGAATTTCCCAATGATGTACTGCAAGTTATTTCTTGACAACTGATGCTTTATCAATTTTGTCCTATAAAATTATTATGTCAGTCATCACAATATAATGAATATTAATGCAATCAACTGCGAGTTTGCAAATGTGGCAAATATTGAGTAAAACCACAGAGTAATAATTTTCGAAGGAATTCTGAAGTCGTAATCATACCTGAGATTTAGATGATGCTATGGAAGTAAAGTTCAACAGTTTGTAATCATAGAGTAATGTGTGATGTTACCTTCCAAATACTCTCATATCTATTATTCCCTTTACAGCAATTTTATAACATTGCCTTAAGAGAGCTATAAAGGATAATATCTTTTACATCTACACTAAAATGTGTTGAAAGCAAATTGTACTTAGTACATTAGTTTAATGTCAGTATTTTAGTATAAAATATTTTATTATTTGCCAATATTAATCAATGTTAGCGAATGTCCTATTACAATTTTAAAGGTTAACAGTCTCATCATATTTTATCATCCATTTTGTGGATATTGTCCATTTCTAATTGATATGTAAATGTCTTCAATTTGTAAGGTTCATCGTTGAGCGATTTTAGTTTGGCTGATACAATCAAATATTCAGAGACACTCAGTGACAAAATGAAAATACTTATGTGTCATGTTTGAATTAAGTTTAATGATGACACATGCTATTTTTGGTCACTGAATTAATATTTTGGAAGATCTCCCAATGTCCAGCCATTTTAATTCCACCTCTTGCTCCCACACTAACATGTCTGAGCACAACTGCCTCTACTACCAGTTGGAGGCCATTTGCATATTAAAGGACAACACCTCATATTCTGTTTGGGTAGTCCCCCAACCTGTCAGGGGGAACATCAATATTTCTAACTTCTAGTAACCACTGCACCACCCACCTGGCCCCTTGTTTTCCCTTGTCCCTCTGGCCCCCTTACCCCTTGTCTTCCCCTCCACACCCTCATAAACTGCCAATCCACACCTTCTTCTTTCTTGTTTCCTACCTCATTCCTTCATTCCATGGTCCACTGTCGTCCAATTTGATTCCATCCTTTTCAAACGTTTGCCTCTTCCATCTATCACTTCGCAGCTTCTCAACTCATTCCCACTCCATCCACTTACCTATCTCCCATCACGCAACTGTATTAACCCATTACCTGCCAGCTCATGGCCTTCCACCCCACCCCACCCCATCCTTCTGGCTTTTGCTCTTTCCAGTGCTGATGAAGAGTCTCATCTGACATGTTGATTGTTCATTTCCCTCTGTAGATGTGTCATCTAGTAAGTTCATCCAGCATTGTATGTTGTTCCATTCTAGCAACTGTGGTTTTCCTTGTGTTATTTAGAAAAGGTGCTCCATTAGCTCTGTAAAGGTGCAATCTGAGTGATACTCAGGCGAGACCATCCTTTATCTCATTATTGTTTTTGTTTCATGTATCAGACTGAGGATCTCATTAAATCATTACAAGAGCTGGAAAACGCAGCCTCTGGTGATGCAACTGTTCGTCAGAAAATTGCATCTTTGCCGCCAGAAGTTCAAGATGTTTCGCTCTTAGACAAAATAACAGGTAAGTGGAGAAATTATAAAGAATATAAATGTACAGGTACTTCATTTTGTTTAAATGAAGGACTAGTTGTTCAGGTTTCTCATGAATATAATATGATTTATGATTCCAATTTAGACAAAGAGTCTGCAGACAGACTTTCAAAAACAGTGGATGAAGCCTGCATGCTCTTGGCAGACTACAATGGCAGACTTGCTGCAGAACTGGAAGATCGGAAGCAGTTGGCACGTATGCTGGCTGATTACATCCGTAGTCAAAACGAGATCCTAGCAGAGAAAGAGCGTAAACTGGAAGTGCGTAAATTCTTTTAACTTTCTATTTTATTTTTAAAACCATTCATATTTTTAGGATGTTGGTAAGTACTTAAATGTTACTATCTTGTATTTACCCTTCATAGTTGACTTTATTAACTATCCACAGCTTCTGTTGCAGATGGTGGGCGTGGATATGCCATTCATTGCTGGCCTTCAGTCTCTTGAGAGTCTTCTGATTAAAGAAATAAACAAACCACAAAGAAACAGTATGTGTTGTGTTCTCATTTTGAACAGGATAGCTCAGAACAGACCCCATTGTAATAATAAACACACTTCAAGCCAAAAATAGTTAGAGCCAGAGGAAAGGGGACTTTGTAGTTGTAAGTGCCCCTTCAAGAAAAATGGTTCCTAAAGAGTCAGGAAAACTTTTCTTGACTATAACATTTTTACATTGGAAAGGTTTTAAATTTAATCTTAATTTTTGCGCAGTCGGTTTTTCCCTCAAAATATTACAATTATTCAGTAAAATTACTTAAGAAATGAGTTGGATAGGTATTTTTGTTTTTTTTGGCAACTGCATTGTTTTAATGCTGGGGTTGCAGGGGTGGTTGGAGTCAAGTCAGATTAGTGGTATTCAGGTGCAGATCAACAATTGTCTAGTAGAAAAATGAAACAGGTTTGAAGAACTAAATGGCCTATCCTCGTCTGCATGTTTATATTTGCATTTTTTCTCCTTTGTTTTATGTAGAAATTATTGATGTCAGGATCTTCATATAAGTAGGAAATCTCAGTGAAGATTATTGCAGAATCTGTTTTTCATTGCTATCAGTCTTCCAAATTCTCCACCTGGACTGTTCACATGCATTGACAAAGGCAAAGATGGAATAGTCTGAAAGGTGCCAAAAAGAATTGAACTTCCTAGTTTTAATGTCAATTGACTAATGTTAGCCAGGGCAGTGACAGGGACTTGCAGACAATCTTGATACCTCTGGGTTAAACAACCTGCAGACAGTCAAGTTCTGCTTCCTGATTTTTTTTTCCCACTTCTGCTAAACATGGACACCGGGTGCGATCTTAATTGAAATCGGCAGTGATGCTTTTCTACACTAAGCTCGCTTGTCAACGCCCACCATCCAGGCTCGTGTGAATAGTAACCATTTGAGTGAGATGCCAGAGGACTGCTGTTAATGGATATTCCAGTAAATGGATCAATGCCTAGAGGAAGGAAAATAAACTTGAGAGAAAAGTATAAATCTCCATTCAATGGTCTTGTTACACAATTTCTCTAAGTGCAAGAAAACTATTATAACTCAAACTTAAAATATCGTTGCATGGTAGATAATTAGCTTTCTTAAAGAATTTCTGTTCATAGCTTCATTCTTCAAGTGATGCAGTTTCTGAAATCTTAATACCTCCCTTGCAGCAGTAGAAATGATACAGAATAATTTTTTTTTAACCGGGGTGCTTTGTGTTAATTTTGTTATTGCTTTTAAAGCATTAGAATTGTATCTTGTATATGCACTCTAGTATTTGTAAGCACTTGATTATACAAGAAGTCCTTACTGTTTGATGTTAAGCCAACATTTTGTCCGCCCATTAAATGAGCATTGAAATTACCACGTATTGTTCAGAGAACTGAGTCTTCCCAAAGTTCTGGCCAATATTTCTTCCTCTTTCAGTACCACCAAAGTTGATTTTTGACTGTTTATTTCAGAAATGACGACTTCTCCTTAAAGTAATTCCATATGCTTGACGAGTTTGGTACATCCCGACACGAGAAAATCTAGCAGTTGCTGGAAACACAAGCAACACACCCAAAGTGCTGGAGGAACTCAGCAGGCAGCATCGAAGTAAAAGAGTAAACACAGGACATTTCTGTCTGAGACCCTTATTCAGGATGGAGGGAAAAATGAGAAGTCAGAGCAAGAAGGTGGAGAGAGGGGAAGAAGAAGTATAAGGTGATAGGTGAAACAGAGGGGTGGGGGTGAAGTAAAGAGATAGGAAGTTGATTGTTAAAAATAAAAGGCTGGAAAAAGGAAATTTGATAGGAAAGGGTAAAAGGCCATCAAGGAAATTGAAGGGGGAGGAGCACCAATGGGATAAGGGTAGGGTTCCTCTTGCCCTCACCTACAACTCCACTAGCTTCCACGTCCAGCACAATTCTCTGTAACTTCTGCCATTTCCGATGGGACCCTACCACCAAGCACATCTTTCCCTCTCCCACTGATCTCCCTCCTGGTATTTATCTTTGCAAGCAGAGTAACTACCCCTACATCTCCTCTCACTGCCATTCAGGGCCTGAAACAGTCCTTCTAGGTGAGGCGACACCACCTGTGAGTTTTTTGGGGTCATCTACTGTTTCTGGTGCACCCAGTATGGCCTCCTATAAATCAGTAGGACCCGATGTAGATTGGGAGACCACTTAGACAGGCATCTAAGCTTTGTCCGCCAGAAAAAGCAAGATCTCCTGGTGACCGCCCAGTTCAATTCTACTTCCCATTCCCATTCCGACATGTCAATCCATGGCCTCCTCTACTGCTGTGAAGAGGCTACACTTAGGTTGGAGGAGCAACACCTTGTATTCCATCTGGATGGACTCCAACCTGATAACATCAACACCGATTTCTTGAGCTTCCACTAATTGCCCCCACCACCACCATTCCCCCATTTGTTTCCTTTCTCACCTTATCTCATTACCTGCCCATCAACTCCCTCTGCTCCTCCCCCTTCCCTTTCTACCATGGGCTTCTAACCTCTAGCAGACTCCCCCTTCTCCAGCCCTTTATCTTTTTACCTTGCTTCTTCACTTCACCCCTTTTTTTCCTGTTCTTATGAAGGGTCTTGTCCCAAAACGTCTGTTTACTCTTTTCCATAGATGCTACCTGGCCTGCTGAGTTCCTCCAGCATTTTTGTGTGTTGTTTGGGTTGTTTCCTCATCTTTTGTTCCATTTGTAAATCGAACTATTATCCAGTTTCACAGCAGTGGTAGGTAGTTGGTATCTTTTTTTTCCTCATGCAGTTGGTTTTAGTTTGAAGGCATGATGAAGCAATTGTCTTAATTCATTTTTACAAAATAGTACTTATAACTAGTTCACTACTACATCCTAGGTCCAATTCAAGACACAGCTATGTAGAAATTTTGTACATATCTGAATTTTTCATAACTTTGGGGGAAAATAAACTTGGCAGTTAGCAAAATACTGTGACATGTACTTCTGGAAGTTTAAAGTTCAGATCTTAAAAACATGGTAGCATTGTTTATGATTTTGAAAGTCACCATTCAGCTTCAAACTTCAAATCCATGTCCATGTTTGCAAATTTATTGCCATTGCCAAAAGATAAAATTAAATGATAATTTTATTTCTGTAGCACTTTTTAACTAGATAATAGCATGTTCCTTGGATTCTGATTTGGATTTGAAGATTTCACATAGCTAGGGAGGGTATTAGAGCAACTGTAAAGAAATTTATCAGCTAGAGGGCATACAATGGAGATAATTGGCAAAAGGGCATGGGATTTATGAACAAGTTTACAGCATGGCACCATGATCTAAAATCTGTAATAAATGGTGCAACATTTATTCATACCTTTGCCAAAAGATTTTGGAAAATACCAAAGAGATGTTCTTTCAAAAAATTATAAAGAATGACTTGCTGTATAGTAAACACAGACGGTTGAGTTCATGAGATTTGTTTATACTAGATAGGCTGATTTTCGAGTTTATTACTGCGTATGCAACATTATAAAGTGTTCTCTTTTAGACAATGCATTAAAGCCAATATCCTTTAAAAGATCCTAGAGCTGTTGAGAGTAGTTTAAACTAATATAGCAGGGAGATGGGAACCAGTATGATCATGCTGAGGATGAGCCAGCGAGTTTACAAGTAGATGATGGGTATCATATGAATGTAAGGAAAGACAAGCCAGTGATTGTCTTTTCCATCTACAGAAAAGACAAATCCCCTGGTCCTGATGGAAATCATCCCAGGGCACTGAAAGAAATGGCAGAAGTCATAGTACAGCCTTTGGTGAAAATTTACCAAAATTCTCTGGACTTTTGGCAGGTCCAAGTGGATTGGAAGACAGCGAATGTCATGCCACTGTTCAAAAAAAAAGGATGTAGGCAATAGGTCAGTTAGTTTTAACATCTGTAGTTGGGGAAAATGCTTGAAGCTATCATTAAAGAAGAAATAGCCAGGCATCTGGAAAGAAATAGATCCTTCAGGCAGATGCAGTATGGATTCAGCAAAAGCAGGTCCTGGAGTTCTTTGGGGATATAATGAGCACAGTGGATTGAGGGGAACAGATGGACATTAATTACTTGGATTTCCATAAGGTGTCAATAAGGTGCTATATAAAAGACTTATCCATAAGATAAGGATGCATAGAGTTGGGGGCGATGTATCAGCATGGGTAGAGGATTGGTTAACCTACAGAAAACAGAGTTGGGATACATAGGTGTTACTCTGGTTGGCAATTAGTGGTGAGTGGTGTGCCACAGGGATCGGTGCTGGGCCTGCAATTGTTCACGATATACATTAATGATCTGGAAGAGGGGACCACGTATAGCGTATCTAAATGTGCTGATGATACTAAATTGAGTGGAAAAGCAAATTGCAGAAGATATGGGGAATCTGCCCAATGAAGCAGTGGAAGCTACCTCAGTAAATACATTTAAGACAAGGTTGGATAGATTTTTGCATAGTAGGGGAATTAAAGGTTTTGGGGAAAAGGCAGGTAGGTGGGGCTGAGTCCATACCAGATCAGCCATGATCTTATGGAATGACGGAGCAGGCTCGATGGGCCAGATGGACGACGACTACTCCTATTTCTTATGTTCTTATGATTGGGTACAAATTCAGACAATGCAAGAAGATAAATTATACCAAAGAGGCAAAATTCAAAAGGGTGAAGAATGCAGGACTGAGGGTGCTGTGATTAAAAGCACGTAGTATTCAGAATAAGGAGGATGAATTCATGGTGCAGTTAGAGATTGGTTGGTATGACATGGGTATCACTGAGTTGTGCCTGAAAGGTGGTCATAATTGGGAGCTTAATATCAAAGGATATACTTTATATCAAAAGGACAGGCAGGAAGGCATAGGCGGTGGTGTGGGTCTGTTGGTAAGAGATGGAATTGCATCTTTAGAAAGGGCATTGTTGAATCTTTGTCGGTGGAGTTAAGAAACTGTGAGAGTAAAAAAAATCATGGGGATCATTGGCCTCCAAGATGTGGGGTTGAGATTGCAAAGAGACCTGGAGAGGGCACGTAATAACATTAATGTCACAATTGTAATGGGGGACTTCAATATGCAAGAGGGTTGGGAAAATCAGATTGGTTTTGGATGGCAAGAGAGGGTATTTGTTGAATACCTACGAGATGGTTTTTTAAGACCAGCTTGTGCTTGAGCCTATGCAGGGAAAGGCTATCTTAGGTTGGGTGTTGTGTTATCCAGATTTTATTAGGGAGCTTGAGGTAAAGGACCCTAAGGAGACAATGACCATAATATGATTGAATTCATACTGCAATTTAAGAAGGAGAAGCATAACTCCAATGTATCAGTATCACAATGGAATAAAGGGAATTACAGAGGCATGAGAGAGGAGCTTGCCCAGGTTCATTGGAGGGAGATACCAGCAGGGATGATAGCAGAGCAGAGGTGGCTGAAGTTTCTGAGAATAGTTCATAAGGCACATGATAGATATGTCCAACAATAAAGGTTCTCAAATGGCAGGAGTAGGCAACCCTGCCTGACAAGGAAAGTTGAGGATGACATGAAAGCTAAGGAAAAGGCATAAAATTAGCAAAAGTGAGTGGGAAGTTTTTAAAAATCCAACAAAAGGCAACTAAAAGAAGCCATAAGAAGGGGAAAAAAATTAAATATGAGGGCAAACTAGTCAATAATAGATAGCAGGGTACTAAGTTTTTTCAGTTATATGGAGTAAAAAGGAGGTGAGAGTTGATATTGGACCACTGGAAAATGATACTGGTGAGATAGTAATGGGGCACAAGGAAATAGCAGATGAACTTAAGTTCTTTGCATCAGTCTTCACTGTGGAAGACACTAGCAGTGTGCCAGAGGTCTGTGTGTGTCAGGGAGCAGGAGTGAGTGCCGTTGCTATTACGAAGGAAAAAGAGCTAGACAAATTCAAATGTCTTGAGGGGATAAGTCACATGGACCAGATGGACTAATACTAGATAGCAGATGCTTTGGTTATGATCTTCCAAGAATCACTTGATTCTGGCATGGTTCTGGAGGATTGGAAAATTGCAAATCTCATCCACTTTTTAAGAAGGGAGGAAGGCATAAGAAAGGAAATTATAGACTAGTTAGCCTAACCTAGTGGTTGGGAAAGTATTGAAGTCCATTATTAAGGATGAGGTTTCGGGGTACTTGGAGACTAATGATAAAATAAGTCAAAGTCGGCATTCTTTCTGTGTAGGGAAATGTTGCCTGATAAATCTGTTAGAGTTCTTTGAGGAAGTAACAAGCAGGGTGGACAAAGGAGAGGCAGTGAATGTCATTTACTTGGATTTTCAGAAGACATTTGATGAGGTGCCACACATGAGGCTGCTTAACAAGATAAAATCCCATGACCTTACAGGAAAGATACTGGCATGGATAGAGGATGGCTGACAGGCAGGGGGCAGCAAGTGGGAATAAAGGGGGCCTTTGGCAGCTAATGAGAAGTGACTAGTGGTGTTCCTCGGGTCAGTATTGAGACTGCTGCTTTTCACATTGTTTGTCAGTGATTTAGATAATAGAATTGGTGGCTTTGTGACAAAGTTTGCAGATGATATGAAGATAGGTGGAGGGGTAGGTAGTGCTGAGGAAACAATGTGATTGCAGAAGGACTTATACATATTGGAAGAATGGGCAAAAAATTGGCTGATGGAATTCCGTGTTGGGAAATGTACGATAATGCATTTTGGTAAAAAGAACAGTAGTGCAGACTATTATCTAAATGGGGAGAAAATTCAAAAATCAGAGTTGCAAAGGGACTTGGGAGTCCTCGTGCAAGACTCCCAGAAGGTTAATTTACAGGTTGAATCTGTGGTAAAGAAGAAAAATGCAATGTTAGCATTCATTTCTTGGGGAGTAGAATAAAGCAAGGAGATATGCTTTATGGTTTATAAGACACTAGTCAGGCCGCAATTGGAGTATTGTCAACAGTTTTGGGCCCTGTATCGCAGAAAGGATCTGTTGTCATTGGAGAGAGTCCAGAGGAGGTTCACAGATATGATTCTGGGAAACAAGGGGTTAACATACGAGTAGCATTTGTCAGCTTTGAGCCTGTACTCACAGGAATTTAGAAGAATATGGAGGAATCTCATTGAAACCTATGGAATGTTGAAAGGACTAGATAGTGTGGATGTGGAGAGGATGTTTCCTATGGTGGTAGTGCCCAGAACTGGAGGGCATAGCCTGAAAAATGAAGGACAATCCTTTAGAACAGAGGTAAGGAGAATTTATTTAAGCCAAAGAGTATTGCATCTGTGAGATGCTCTGCGGCAGATACCTGTGGAAGCAAAGACAGTGGGTATATTTAAAGTGAAAATTGATAGTTTCCTGATTGGTCAGGGCATCAAAGTTTTGGCGATGCCAATGTATAGGGTTGAGTGGGATCCAGGATCGGCCATGATGGAATGGCAGAGCAGACTCAATGGGCTGAGTGGCCTAATTCTGCTCCTATGTCTTATGGTCTTATCCCATTGCAATATTCAGAGGAGTGGAGAAATTATATGTTCTGGCCAATATTTATCCTTCATCTATTGAAACTGATTATCTGATCATAATCACAACGATGTGGGAATGTGACTGCATTTCCCACAATATTACAATGAAAACACCAAAGTGTCCTGTACCCCTTTTTCCTCTCCTCCACCTTCATGATTTGCCCACCACCAACACTTCCACCACCCCCCAACCCCGCTTCCTCACACCTTCCCTTACTCCAAGGACTCATCCTTCAGCCCTTTGCCTCTTACATCTTATCACCTCCCAGCTTCTCAACTCATTCCTAATGCCCCCCCCTCAACTGGATTCACCTGTCACATCTACTACCCCTCCCCCCCCCCGACCTTTATTTTGGTTTCTGCTGTTTCTTTCCCATCTTGATGAAGGATTTTGGCCCAAAATTTTGACTCCATAGATGTTGCCTGACTGAGTTCCTTCAGCATTTTGTGTGTGTTGCTATGGATTCCCAACATCTACTCTCTTATGTCACCTGGAGTCCTTGGCTCTGAAGATTTTGAATATCTTGTGGTTGTGGGAAGGCATTATGTAAGTGCAGTATTCTTATAACTGTCAACAACATTTTTCTCGTGTAGGTTGTAAAGAGCCCATCACTTTGGCAAGTATTGGATTTGTTTTTTTTTGTTTACATCTCCACATTTCACTTGTTTGGTAGTATTCTAATTATGCAACAATTCACACCACTCAATTTAACTATTTTCAGCTGTAAACTTAGGGTTACAAGTACCAGATGGCTATGCAACTCTGGCAAGAGTATGACTGCAAATGTCACTTCTCAATTGCCCAATATTTACCAGCACAAGTGACTAGTTAGTAATCAAGTCTTAGAATTTTTTTACACCACTCCCACCTAGCCCTTGGACAAAATAATATTGTACAATTCCTTTTCTGATACAAGGGTTGTTGTTCCAACTCTTGGGAGTTCTGTGCAAAAGGTTTAGGCACATATACGAAAGGTGATTGATAAGTTCGTGGCCTAGGGTAGAAGGAATCAATTTTAGAAAACCTAGCACATTTACTTTTCAACATAGTTCCCTCCTATATTTACACACTTAGTCCAGCGGTCGTGGACCATACAGATCTTGGACCTGCAGAAAGTGTCCACATCACGGGTGATTGGTAGGTTCGTGACCTAATGTAGAAGGAAATGAGTTATACAGCTGTCGTTACATGCACATGCAGTTCAACTCTTTGAGTGATTGTGCAGAAAGTTTGAAGTTAATAACTTATCTCCTCCTACCTTAGGCCACAAACTTATCAATCCCCTCTGATGAGTTATGCAAAAGTCTTAGGCACCCTAGCTGTGTATATGTGACTAAGACTTTTGTTCTGTACTGCATCTTAGCCAATTTTTAAATCTTTAAAATATCACTGGTTAAGTGCCCCACTCGCTGATTATGTTCTTCCTACTTTGTATTGCTTAGTAATTTGATGTTCAACAGAGCTTGAACACCTATGCTTGCATAATACACAGTGGCTACTCTATTCAGTACAGGAGTGGAAATCTTCATAGTCTTCTGCTGCTGTAGCCCATTCACTTTAAAGTTTAATGTGTTGTGCAATCAGAAACACACTGTTCTGCACACCATTTTTATGTGTGGTTATTTGAGTTGCTGTTACCTTTCTGTCAGCTTGTACCAGTCTGGCCATTCTTCTCTGTCTTCTGTCATAGCGAGGCATTTTCGCCGACAGACCTAGCGCTCACTGGATGTTTTCTTGATTTTCGCACCATTCTCTGTAAACTCTAGAGACTGTTGAGATGCTCAGGCCACCGCAGCAGGCATCAGCAATCGTTTCATGGTGCAAGTCACTTCTTCCCCTCTCTGATATTTGGTTTGAGCAACAACTGAGCCTGCTGGCCAAATCTGCATGCTTTTGTGCATTGATTTGCTGGAACATAGTTGGCTGATTAGACGTTTGCGTTACTGAGCAGAGGTATAAGTTAAAATGGCCACTGAGTGTATGGATCTCTCATTTTGTGCATGTATTATACCTTCTGGTACAGTAAAAGTTCTAATTACACATGTAAACTGTCAAATGTATGTTGATGATTTTAAATACCAGCTTTCCAATTTTCACTGATATTCTTCGATGCATCTTGTACAGCATCGTGTTGGGCACGTGGCCAAGTGGTTAAGGCGTTCGTCTAGATATCTCAAGGTCTCTAGTTCGAGCCTCAGCTGTGGCAGCGTGTTTGTGCCCTTGAGCAAGGCACTTAATCACACATTGCTCTAGTCTGTGCAAGGAGTGGCGCCCCACATAGACTTCCAATCTGCGCCTTGTAAGGCATGAAAATGCCCGACGCAGGCCTCTCATGGTCTGAATCAACGTTCCCTCTCCTCCTGTAACAGCATTAGTTTGAATGTTTAATTCTACATGCATTTCTATGTGTATGTGCCAATTTCTGTCAGAAGCTGTCTGTGAGACAGCTTAATTCTGGTTCCCAGAGTATATTGGTTCAAAGCAGGTTAAAATCAATCATCCATGACCATCTAGATATTTTTCTTTACAAATAGGTTTGTGCCTCTTAAGCACTATGGGATTTGGTCACAATGGTACTATCCTGCCATCTTTAGCACTTGAAGTGAAAGTCAGTTTATTCATGCAACACACATAAAAGTTGTTGGTGAACGCAGCAGGCCAGGCAGCATCTCTAGGAAGAGGTACAGTCGACGTTTCAGGCCGAGCTTTGATATTGCTGATTTCAATATTCTGATGAAGATTCACTACTGGAAAGAAAGATGTGTCACCATTACAACTGGTGTCTCTTGGGAAAATCAACTTTTACTGACTATCTGCATTTTTTGTTCCTTATCTTTTTGTTTCCTTTTCTAGAAAAAAAGACTCTTTGATACATTGGAGCTTTGCAGATTTTGCTGCACCTTGTTTAAGAGTGATAGAACAAGTACAGCACAGAAACAGGCTCTTCATTTCACCATATCCATGCCGCCCATTGTATCTATATACACTCATCTGCCCAAGTATTAAGAATATCTGCCTCCACCACCTCTTCAGGCTCCAACCATCTGCAGTGTGAGAGAAAAAAGCCTCGTATCCCTCCTAAACATCCTATCATTCACCTGAAACTATGCTCACATCTTTGACATCCTCATCATGGGGAAATGTTTCACTATCAAACCCCCTCAGTTTTATAAGCCTTGATTCATTCTGTCACTAAAGGCAGACTTTGATTCGTAATGTGTTAACGTTGTTAAACTAAATGGAGTCATGGCTCTCAGCTTCTCTAATTCTTTGTCATAGATTACTAAATAATCACACGTGCAGAAGGAAAGAGTCTTTACCATGAGGGAGAAATTCAAGAGCAAAAGCTTGAACCAATAATATACTATTGTACGAAATAAAGTTAACTATTCAAAGTCAAATAGTTTTTACCCAAATAAAATTCACTTTCAAAATTCATTATTGTCTCTGGGCAAGATGGAAACATTACATGTTCTTTTATTCTAATTGCTGCTGCTATTGTCTTAGGATCGCAGAATTCATTCTGTAGTTACTGACTACACCACTCATCATTATGGTCATGTAAGATGATTCATAATTCAACAAGCACTTGGCTTTCCATCTATCAGCCTTGAAAGGATGCATTTAAATAAAACTATTTCTAGCATCATAAAGTCCATTTAAGTTACAGCAATTACTTCTCTCTGCAGCTCTATCGCCATCCAGCATTTTACGTTTTAATTCCGGCTGATTAAAACTTAATTTTAATTAGTTTTTAAACTAATTTCAAATTTTCAAATAAATGATTTCTTTCATCCAGAGTTTGACTCTGTGCTGTTAGGGTACTGAAATTTGAAATTCTCTCTCAAACTTTAGTACATTTTTTGCTACATGTCTTTTAAGTTATTGTTTTAATGATAGAAGTGCAGAAGCCAGGTTGAATGCAAGAAGCACCACAACTAATCATCAGGAAACCTGTTTTAGAAATGTTGAAATACTAAATGAAGGATTTAAGCTCTTTGCAACTGTGCTGTAGTGTCTTTTATTTCTACTTGAACCTTGGTTTGATATTCTGCTTTGGGTGGGGGAGCAAGCTGTAGGCAACAGTGCAGCGCTTCCTTAGAACTCCATGGGAGTGGTTGCATAGATTTTCAGAGGAAGAAGTAAAATGCCAGTTGCACAGTTGGGTTCCTCTCTACACCATTAACACCATGCATTGGGGAGGGAGGGAACGTCAACTCAGACTATGAGAGGCCTGCGTTGGGCATTTTCATGCATTACAAGGCACAGATTGGACGTCTGTGTGGGGCGCCGCTCCTCACACAGACACTAGAGCAACGTGTGATTAAGTGCCTTGCTCAAGGACTCAAGCACATGCATTCATGCTGGCTAATGTGGTAATTGAAAGAAATGAGAAATGGTGATTAAATAATCAAATGCTTAGAAGAGACAAAATGATATGCTTCAAATATATAGGAAAGATGAGGTGAGCATTCACAGTATTGTAACCACTTTGAGCTAAAAATATTACTGAGATTCTCTTGAGTTCTCAGTTCTCTGAAAAATTTGGATACCTTGTATGCTGATTGACTTATCACATACTGCTGTTTGAGTCTGATGTTGCCCAGTGTCACTTGCAATATTGAAAAGGGTTAACACATCACTTATCACCAAACCATTATTCTTATGCAGTACTTAAGAGTAAAAAGTAACTGGATTTAAGCCACAGTTTAGTGAATTCATTGCTCTTGAGGAACAACATGTGATTTGCAGACTAGCACAGGAGAAGCAGGTGAATCGCTTGATTGGGTTTTTGCTTTCTCCTCCTCCTCATAAAGATTCATCATGCTGAGCACCTATCTAGATCTTGCTAATACTTATTAATGACAAGTGGGACTTTAACACAAGGCTACATATTCAAGTTCTAATTTTTTTGTCATCCTGGAAATTGCTTACAATAGAGTATAGAATAATATTTGTTTCAAGAGTGATGTTAACCATTCACAAAATGTGGTCCACCTATCAAAACTGGTTGAAATTGATTTGCGCCTCCTCCTCACCAGATAGCTGGAAATGTTGGCCTGGGAGAGGATGTTGGTATTGACTTGCTTCTCTAACCCCACTGACTTAGAGGCTTTTGTAGCAACAGTTCCGTAGTGTGACATCAGTGCTGTAATTTGCCTATTTCTTTGACATAACCAGGAGAGTGGACCACTTTAACTTCATAGGCCATGATCTTGGCACATAATTTGAAGTTTTGGAACATTAGAGGCTCTAGTAGATTTTCTTGTTGTCAGCCCTTTGACCAGCATCATATAGATTGTACATTCTGGGAAGTAATGTTATGATAGGTGTAGATTGCTGAAGTCTTGTCAGTCCAGATGGTTAGTGTGAGATCCATCCTCTTATATACTTGATTGAAGAAATTGAGAATGACATGAAAATCTGCCTCTAAATGTGCGCGTAGACAGATATCATTTGAATGCTGTATCTTAATGAAAGAAGTTGGTATGATTCTTCGTTCTAGATTGGAGGTAAAAAAAAATTGAACAGTTTGTTTCTGACTTTATGGATAAACTCAGCAGTAGTGGGAAGCCTGTTTGAGGTAAAATATTGTAGCAAAAAAGATAGTGGAAAGGGTTAGTACAATAGTTCATCCTTCCTTGGCTCCAGGCTGCAGTGTAATTGGGTCAAAGGTGAAGCTAGTACTGAGAATTACATTTTTGTCATTATGGACCAGATGGTGGATAGTGATGGATTTCTGTGGGCAGCCAAATTTGAAAAGATCCTTTTATATTCCATCTGCTCAACAGAGGCATTTGTAGGGTTTTTTTTTAAAGAGTTCTGTTGATAATGGAGAGGGAAAGAAATTGGATTGTAAATAATTATTACTGATAATAATTGCTTTAATTGGCAGTTGTGATCATGTAAATCCTTTACAATCTTCTGATGTCTCATTACACTTAATAGCTATACAAAATTGCTTTTTGAGCAATTACAGGAAACTCGATGACCAATTCTGAATAAAGTAAGATCACAGAAATAACAGTATAATATCGCCAGGTAATCTGTTTGAGAAATGAAATGATGGAGAAGTTGAGAAACTCCCCCGCTTTTCAGAATCATGATAGTTTTTATGTGCCCATCTATATATAAAAAAAATATCAAGGTCTTCATTTAATTTAGCTTAGCAACTCTGGTTGTAGCTACTTGTAATAGTGCAGAGCAAATGCTGGTAGAGATTATGTGCTCAAGTTTCTCAATTGGGTCTTAAATCCAACTTGGATATTGAATCCTACCAGTGAAGCAATTGAAATATTATGTACCAATAGACTTTTTAAAAAATAAGTTTAATGCCTGTTACATTACACAACAGGCATTCGTGAAAAAGTGGTTGGATTTTACCACAGCAGCAATAACAAAGACGGATGAGTGAATGGGGATAAAAGAACAAGCAAGGAATTAGTTAATGGGGAACTATTGAGAAGGAGAGAAGATCTCTTTGTAAGCAACTCTTGCTTTCAAGGGCTGAAGTTTAGGGAGGGACTTCTTTTTAAATCAGAGTACATGCGAGGATTTCTTTGTGGCCTTCCATGGTCCAGTTTTTTTCTGTGTGTGAATGTGAGGTTGGAAGTTGGTGTTGAGAAGCTAAAGATGTATTGAAACTTGAGATGGAGCAGGACAATGTTGATGGAGTAAACTATCAAGCCTCAGTAAAACATCAAACATGGATTTGACATCTGAAATAGTCACTGTAGAGAGTATGTGGTAATCTCAGTTTGCATAGGTGGCTGTACAATTGGAACTTTGTGTAAGAATGGGTTACAACAGGAGATTTAATCCTAATTGTGGTGCCGTTAATATAGCCTAACATATTCTTAAGATATCTTGCAGCATAACTGCACTGTTTGTGGGAGTCAGAATATAATATCAGTCATGCATTTGACAAATGAAGTTTTAAGTAATTAACAGTGTTAGCTGCTTGTAGTACCACCTATGAGTATAAATAATACTGTGGCATTAAATGGAATTTCTCTTGGAAACAAAACCTGACACATACTCCCCAAACACTTCAGAAATGAATTCCATCCTGCAATATTGTCTACATTATGGTTAATTATATTAATTTTAGTAATTGCTGCTCAACTTCTACTGCCCAAAATTCATGAAATGGAACTCCTATTACATTTTTTTTTGTCAAAAGTCGGTGGGAGTGTATTCCTGCTCAGATTCCATAGATTAAAAGTGTGAAAACCATAACAGTTTAATTGAGTTAATTTCTATCACACTGTATTTTAAATTGGGGAGTTTTGCGTTGTGATATTTTGTAAGATATGCTGCAATAATTTAACTATATACCATAGAACTGATGATATTCCTGTTAAGCAACTTGAGTAGATTGCAGCCTTCTGGGTACACCTTGAATTCTCCAACATTTTTAACTCATTTTTTCTGTATGTATCAGAGCTGATAATTTTCGTTACAAGTCATCCAGTGTGTGGCTCATTTATTTCTCTCCTTGAGTACTGATTGCAACCGGCAGTGCCATAATACAGGCAAAGAACTCTAATCATCCTCATTTTAACTGCTGCATAATTAATCTGCTTTGGATTTGCCATTTCTTTGGTATTCCTTTTGTCCTATCTTTTGTGCACCTCCATACCCAAAGTTGTCTTTTCCATTTACAACAAAGATTTTCTAACTTGAACTGCTAATTCTGTTTCTTTTTCCACAGATGCTGCTTCAGCAGCTGAGTACTTGTAACATTTACCTATATTTATCTCAGATTGCCAGATTTTTTGAATTTCATGTGATACTAATCAGTACCATTCTTGCAAGGTATGTAGAATAATTCAGATCCCATAGGCTGAGTAGTACTCTGCGACATAATTAGGTCAGCAGATCAGGCAGCGCCTATGGAAACAGAAGTAGAAGTGACATTTCAGATAGAAAATTGCTGAATGTTTTCTCCACTTCGTTTTTGATTTCAGATTTCCAGTATTTATAGTTTATGACCTTTTTAGATAGAACTGCCCTTTCAGTTTTAAATTCCATATGTGATTTAAGTTGCATATATATACAGTTTTGGGGTCTGTGGTCAACAAATTACATTTGTAATATAGACTGTTATAAAAGTTTTGTACATATTACAAAGTCCCATTAACAATAGTAAGATAAATATCAAGTATTGTGTTTTAATAATTTTTCTTGAAATCATGTGAACAAAATGCGAGAAGAACTTAGACTCAGAGCCACATGAGGAATTTTTTTCATCAACCTAGGAGGGTCCTTGCTTTTAACATTCCAGCTGAAACGTGGTAAGCTGTCAGAACTGCAATCCTTCAGTGCAGTACAGTAGCATTAGCTTTGATTAGGTGTTTGTTGTTGGAGTATATTAGGGGTTTCTGGTGGGAGTAGTGGGGTTGTCTAGTGCATTTGTGCCAATCTCAACAATGTCAAATTGAAGCTCAGTGATGTTTCCAAAAAGCTGAGATTAATCAATATAGACACATTCTTGTGCAGCTCCAATAAAGCAATGACTTGGAACTTGCTCTTGGAGAAATATTTGAATAAACTGCTTATTTTCACTTACATAATATTTAAGTCTTTTGAACCAACTTAATTCAACCGTTAGTGCCCTTAAGGTTGTCTTAGTTTTGGGAAAAGGTCCCCGGAGCCCATCCATCAGCATGGAACTGAGTCTTCAGAATAATGATTACCTGCTCTGATGAAATAACTAATTGAATCACCTGGATGTTGTTTTTAATTGATTTAATTATGTTTTAAAATTTAAAAAAAGATTTAAACAAAATTAAAATAACAAACAGATAAAAAGCTGTACTTGCCTTTTTCCTGGAAGTTAATTCATTTTAATACCTCAGTAGGAAAATTGCCCACAGGAGGAGAATCAGCAGATGTTAGTGTTGCATCTTGTAGAATACATTTGTGCAATTGTCCTAGCACATGCATTCTGAACAAGGTTGTCCTAACTGTGCTTGGAATAGTCCAGTTATGACATCATCTGGTGGTGGTTTCAGTGGATCCCATCCTAAGATCTGTCCCATTGAATCTCTGGCTTGTTTGTTGTTTTTTTAAAGAACCTTTTATCTTTGGGTTATTAGTAGAAGTGTTTCTGCCATATCTACTCTTTATCCTTCATTTTGAGTAATAATATAACTTCTTTGCTGAGGAGAACAAACCCTGTTACTTCTGACATTCTACATCTAATAGTACATTAGGCAGGTATAATTTCTTTATGTAAAAACTTATGTTGTTTGATATAGACATAGCAAGGTGAAGAACCCATTTAGTCTCTCAGGCCTATTCCAGCTCTCCATAAGATAATGTTGAACTAAAACTGAACAGCCTTTTCTCAATTTCCTTAAATACCCTTAGTTAACAAAATTCTAGCAATCTCTATTTAAAATTAACAAATGATCTGGTATCAATTGCTGGTTTTGGAATGGATTTGCTGCCACCCTCTGTCTGTAGAAAGATTCTAAATATGGATTAACACTGCCTGTATAATGATATCATTCTTAGAACCCTTCCCAGCAGGTGGAGTAATAACTTCCTAAATGTAGCATACTTTGTATCAGCTTCTCTTGTTAAAATGAATAGGTGATCAGCTACAAGTGTGGTTACAGAAATCCTCATTTGGCTATGAGTACAGATGTTATTGGGGAACATCCTGTGTGCACATGCTTGAGATTTATGATACATACATATTAGCAAATATCTACTAAAGAGCAGTGAGGAAGTAAAGTGCTCACTTGATTTTAGTCCCATCATTTTACCATAAATGTATCTAAAGTGCTTATGCAGACATTGTTCAAATGAGAGTACAGAATCTTACACAATGAAGATGCTATTACAGATTCACCAATCAGAAAATCAATTACCAAAGCATGGGTTCTCAATTAGCCTTTGGTGCCTTACATTCAACATTTGGAAAAACCTCCAGTGTTTGTAATATGCAGCTTTCTTTGAAATTTTGCTTTCCCACCATGAACTGTGGGCTAAGCTACTCCAGAATGCCTCAATTAATGAGAAGCAATGTCTTCCTGTTAATTCCTGTTGTAAATTAAATAGTGGTGTCAGCATTACTTGTAAATACCTTTTTCTTTTATCTAACTGCAGCAAACTCCATTTTCTGGTTCTAATTAAAAGTTTTTAAATGATGAAAAGAAATTATTTAATTCTGTTCACATTGACAATCTTTGTGACAAGACTCATTGTTTTACCTTGCCTGGGAACGTAACTTCAAGAGACTGAATTCCAAGTGCCTTTTCGTGCAAAACTCCACCATTAATATGAAAATATAAAATTTGCGGTTGCTGGAAATACTCAGCATTTGTGGAATGAGAAATCAAGTTAACATTTCAGGGTAAAGGCCCTTTAGGCTCTTCAGCCTGAAACATTCATTGTCCCTCTTTCCATAGATGCTGCTCAATCTGCTGATTTTTCAGAATTCATTATAATTCCACCATGGTTTTAATTATCAGCCACACTGATGAAAGGAACAGAAGAGAAATAAAAATCCTCAGCCTCTGTATGGATGCCTGCAGAATTGTGAAAACTGACCTTCATTTGCAAAACTTCTGAAATTTCTTTAATGCACTGAAATATTGCCCTAATATAACAGTTCGCCAATGAGGCACTCGTAACCTGAGTGAGTTTCTTAACATCAACAGAGGCTATGCAATTTTATTACAGAGAAATTTGTTGCAGAATAGTGTTGATTGCATTATTGTTTTTGATGTTTCCTTTGAAAATCTTACGATACAAAATTTAATAATGTTGACTGAATCACAGTTCCTGACAGAACTAAAAGACAAACTAAAAATTTCTAATACCCCATGACTGGTACAGCTTCCTTCCCCTCTCCAATCCTTTTATTGTTTTAATTCATTCTGATTTATTTTGTCCGTACTCCAGCAATATAAATATCACAATTTGTGAGGGCAAGTAGCAGGTAATTATTCTCACTCTTTTACGCCTGTTGCTCTTTCAATAGGTGCTGCCTGATGAGCTGAGATTCTTCCAACATTTTCAATTTTATGGTGTATTTTTAGCACCTGCTGATATTTTTGTATTTCACTTACCCAATCATTCTACTCTCATTGAAACTAACAAATACATAATCACCATGTAAGGATGCCTTTACTATATTTTTGCCATTAAGAATATGATCAAATTGATATTCAAAATGACCCTTGAACACTCTGCTCTGAGAATTGTATATTTAATCTTACTGAAAAATAATTTGGGCATGATGTTTTTGTTGCTGTATCAAATGATTAGAGGTGATGAAATTAATGATTGGTGAACTGCACAGATGATTTTCAAAGTCTGAAGTAATTAGGATTGCTTGTTAAAATTCTTTCATACCCTTAGAATTTATTCATTCACAAACCCAATAACTATTCTATCTGGCAGTATATTTTAGAGTATAATTTCATTGACATGAAGATTCATTTATGTAAGTCCAAGATAAGTTGGTTCCAATTTAGTAAAGATTTTTTCGATTAACTATATTTTTTGTTGCTGTCTCAATACCTCAACTGTGCACTGTACTTTTGAAGAGACCCCAAGACATGCACCTCGAGTGTTGCATCTTGTCAGACAGCATGTTTTCCAACCTTATAGGTTGATTGAACTTGGCTCTAAATTCTAGAAACACTTCACTTTCTCTTCAAGGCAACTGCTTCTTGGGAACCATGTATTCAAAAAATTGAAGAATTAGAATTGGGGTTTATCACTGACATAGGTTATGAAATTGGTGTTCTGCAGCAGTAGTACGGTGCAATACATAAAAAGTTGTAATAAGCATATATGAACAAAATAGTGCGAAAAGAGAGAAAATTGATGTATTGTTCATGGACCATTCAGAAATCTAATGGCGGAGAGGAAGAAGCTGTTCCTAAAATATTGAGGGTGTGTCTTTAGGCTCCTATACTTCCTTCTTGCTGGTAGTACTGAGAAGAAGGCATGTCCTGGGTGGTGAGGGTCCTTCATAATGGATATTGCCATGAGGTGTCGCCTTTTGGTAGTGGGGAGGCTAGTGTTATGATTGAGCTGGCTGAGTTTACAGCTCTCTGCAGCTTTTTCCAATCCTGTACATTGGACCTTCAAACTAGTAGCATCTGGATTAGATGTTTCCTTGTGATTTTTTATGATTCTCTGCCTTGGTGCCAGATTTTTGACTGGGGGGAAAAGTACCTTGCTGGAGCTTAAAATCTATTCTGAATTTATGGAAGTCAGCATGATGGGGGAAGTGCTTCGTGTGCAGATTAAACTTGTTTTACCTAATAAATTCTCACTGTTAACATTCTACTATTCACCTGCAAAACAAATGCTGAGTGGGAAAAAATTAACATTTTCTTGATCTGAGACCTGTCTGAGTTTTGACTAGGATGCTGAAGTAGATGCTAAACACACACACTCCTAAACAAAATGGTCTGTTTCAAAATGTTAATTAGAATGCATTTTAGGTGCAAGACCTAATTGTAATTTGTATATATAATTTCTGCATGATAGGCAAAAGGTGCCAGTCCTGGATTTCCCAGAGCTGTCCAGGGACAAATCTGTTTGTATTGCTACCAGATACAAAATCTCTCTGAAGAACTCTTGATGTACCAGCAAACCCTTGCTCTGTAACATTACCAGACTGTGCTGCAGTTAACACTTTGCCTTGATGTCACCATTGTGGTGTCACAGGTTTCTGGACTGAGTTGAAATAATACAGTCAAAGATACCAAGTAGGAAGAGGAAAGATGAGGGAAGAGATCCTATATAGAGTTGAATGGTGACCAGGAATTGGGATTTGCAGCACGGAGTGGTAGAAAGCAATGGTTGACTGCTACCAGAAGGAAGATGGGACTAAAATCAGCAAATGGTGAAATTGAGAGCTGGGGAAAGAAATGAAGTTTCAGAGAACAGGATCCCTCAGTTAATGGAAAGATGAAATTCTAGGGAAAAGGAGAAGCTTCATATGAGCTCTAATAAGTGGAAAAGTAGGAGAGAGAGGATAAAGATTATACTCAATCTGTAATAGTTCTCAGGTATGGAGATTGGATTGGAATTCGTGAATGCAGCCTAGATGGAAATAAAGGAATTTGGAAATTAGTATTATGGCTGTAATTAAAAACTGAGGAATAGGATTGTGGGGTTGAGTGCTGGTCTGGGGTTGAGAATATGGAAAGAAAAGTTAACAGAATGAATATGTCATAGCAGGGCTCTTGAGCAAAAAGTATGAAGAAGGTCAAATGGGTATTGAGCACTTGAGGGGGGTTCAGTTGGTGGTTTGAGATGGGAAAAGAATGGTAGGAGGAAGAAAACTGATGTGCTCTTGGGGTAGCTATACAAAATTGAGATAAATGGAAGATCAGGGATTGAGGTTTGGGAGAGATAATGGGAATGCAGTCAACAGATGGGATGAAAGTGGATAGGAAACAGGATTAGGATGAGTACATGGAGAGAGCAGGGATGAACACTTTAAGAGACCAATTTAAGCAGAGAGAAAGGCAATTAGGGGTTTGGGAAGATGTAGTTTTAAGGAGGATTTTAGGAAATAGGTGGCAGAAATACAATATTTAGAGAAAGCTTGCCCTTCTTTTCCCCTTTAAAACTCTGGCCTCACATCATAAGCTTGTTTTTGATACCCCAACAATGGGAAAAAGATCTTGCTACCTACCCTATCTATGCCTGTCATAATTCTAAATCTATCGGATCACCCCTCATCCTCCTCGACTTCAGGGAAAAGAAATGCAGGCTATCCAATCTCTCCTTATAATTATCATGTTCCAATCCAAATAAATTTGTGATGAATCTCTTGTGCATCTTCTCCAGTGAGCCATATTCTTCCAATAGTGTTGTGACTAGTGTTTTGTAAAGTTGCATCATAGTTTCTTGGGCATTCCTTGTGACTGAGTATGATTTGCTTCTACTTCATTTCTGAGATGGTTGCAGAGGCAAAGGTGGGGTCTACAGACTCAGCCACAAACACAATGAAAGTGTTTAATTGGGTGAGTGAGTTGTATGGGAGATGGTGCATACTCACTGTTTTCACACAGCTTATTTTGTGCTTCCAGTAAAGGCATTTAAGGTTCTAATGCTGTCCTTAATGTTCTTCATATTGAACAGATAAAAGCCAGAGATTCCTACTGGTTGCTAGGGAAGTGTCACTATTAATAGAGCTTTTGAGAACATTCTGAATTGGTTTCTTTGTACTCCTAATCATGTTTCTCCAGAAGACCATTTGCTGATGTTGGCATCTCCTGCAAAGTTGGAACTACTAGGCAATGAGAAACCTAATTCTTAAGCTAAGGCTGCATGCTGCTGAGAAGAAAAAGTCTTTGACTTTTAAAACATTTATCAGACCATCAACTGTTATCATTAAGGATCTGGGGCAGGTGACAGGGGCTTTATAATTTGAAGTGCGAGAGTTGGCTGTAGCTTAGTATTGTATACTGTACAAAATAATCTTGAGCTTACTGGAATGCAGTTTCCCCAAGGCACATTCATATAAAGATAAAATATACCTTTTTCATTGCTGTTAACAACTGTTGGTGAGGACTGTCAAACTGCACAAGATGGTCAAGGCTTGTGCACATCAAGTCTTAGTCATTGATCATGTTGGGAGAGGGGCGATGCTACTTACAACATGTTCAAAGAGCCTAAAAGTTATAAAAGGCTGATGGTCACGGTTGATTGATCTAAGCTTGCTATTCTCTCCATTAAATTATTAATGGAATTTATAAAAATATGGGACAGCACAGTAACATACGGGTTAGCGTAATGCTATTACAGTCCCAGCAGCCTGTGTGTAATTCCCGCCGCTGTCTAAGGAGTTTATGTTTTTGAATTGGATTTATTTTATTAGTTGCGTCCTTCATATACATAAGGAGTAAAAATCTTTACATTACGTCTCTGTCTAAAAGTGCAATTATAGTAATTTATAATAAATATGTGCAACAGGATAGTCAATATAACATAGAAATACAGTTGCGTCAGCATGAATTAAGCAGTCTGATGGCCTGGTGGAAGAAGCTGTCCCAGAGCTTCTCCCCATGACTGTGGGTTCCCTCTGGGTACACCATTTCCTGCAACATTCCAGAGAAGTACTGATTAATATTGGTCTAATGGTTGTAATTGGGCAGCACAGTCTCATTGGGCTGAAAAGGCCTGATACCGTGCTGTATCTGTACATACAATGGCACGCAAAAGTTTGGGCACCCCTGGTCAAAATTACTGTTACTGTGAATAGCTAAGCAAGTAAAAGATGAACTGATTTCCAAAAGGCATAAAGTTAAAGATGACATATCTCTTTAATATTTTAAGCAAGAAAACTTTTTTATTTCCATCTTTTACGGTTTCAAAATAACAAAAAAGGAAAAGGGTCTGAAGCAAAAGTTTGGGCACCCTGCATGGCAGTACTTAGTAACACCCCCTTTGGCAAATATCACAGCTTGTAAACACTTCTTGTAGCCAGCTAAGAGTCTTTCAATTCTGGTTTGGGGGATTTTCACCCATTCTTCCTTGCAAAAGGCTTCTAGTTCTGTGAGATTCTTGAACCGTCTTGCATGCACTGCTCTTTTGAGGTCTATCCACAGATTTTCAATGATGTTTAGGTCAGGGGACTGTGAGCGCCATGGCAAAACCTTCAGCTTGCACCTCGAGGTAGTCCATTGTGGATTTTGAGGTGTGTTTAGGTTCATTATCCTGTTGTGGAAGCCATCCTCTTTTCATCGTCGGCTTTTTTACAGACAGTGTGATGTTTGCTTCCAGAATTTGCTGGTACTTAGTTGAATTCATTCTTCCCTCTGCCAGTAAATGTTCCCCGTGCCACTGGCTTCAACACAAGCCCAAAGCATGATTGATCCGCCCCCGTGCTTAACAGTTGGAGAGGTGTTCTTTTCATGAAATTCTGCACCCTTTTTTATCCAAGCATACCTTTGCTCATTGCAGCCAAAAAGTTCTATTTTAACTTCATCAGTCCACAGGACTTGTTTCCAAAATGCATCAGGCTTGTTTAGATGTTCCTTTGAACCTTTTGAATAGAGCTTTTACTGGTAGAGGGAAGAATGAATTCAATTAAATACCAGCAAATTCTGGAAGCAAACATCACACCGTCTGTAAAAAAAAAAGCCGAAGATGAAAAGAGGATGGCTTCTACAACAGGATAATGAACCTAAACACACCTCAAAATCCACAATGGACTACCTCAAGAGGCGCAAGCTGAAGGTTCTCCATGGCCCTCACAGTCCCCTGACCTAAACATCATCGAAAATCTGTGGATAGACCTTAAAAGAGCAGTGCATGCAAGACGGCCCAAGAATCTCACAGAATTAGAAGCCTTTTGCAAGGAAGAATGGGCGAAAATCCCCCAAACAAGAACTGAAAGTCTCTTAGCTGGCTACAAAAAGCATTTACATGCTGTGACACTTGTCAAAGGGGGTGTTACTAAGTACTGCCATGCAGGGTGCCCAAACTTTGCTTTGGACCCTTTTCCTTTTTTGTTATTTTGAAACTGTAAAAGATGGAAATAAAAGTTTTCTTGTTTAAAATATTAAAGAGATGTGTCATCTTTAACTTTATGCCTTTTGAAAATCAGTTCATCTTTTACTCGCTTAGCTATTCACAGTAACAGAAATTTTCACCAGGGGTGTCCAAACTTTTGCATGCCACTGTAAGTAAAACTCTGCCTCCATTAACTGAGCCTGTCTACATCTTCCGCTCAGAAAAATAACTGCAAAGAGGTCTAACTTCCTGCATTCCCTGCTCTCTGTGATTTTGTCAAACAGATCAGATATTTCTACTAACATGGCTGTATATTAAGCTTACAATTTAAATATTAACCACTTAGTTTTCTTAGAAGCACCTAACCATTATTCTTATGCAGTACTTAAGCGTAAAAAAAACTGGATTTAAGCCACAGCTTGGTGAATTCATTGCTCTTGAGGAACAACATGTGATTTGCAGACTAGCACAGGAGAAGCAGGTGAATCGCTTGATTGGGTTTTTGCTTTCTCCTCCTCCTCATAATGCTGAGCAGCTATCTAGATGTTGCTCATACTTATTAATGACAAATGGGGACTTTATCACAAGGCTACTTATTCAAGCTCTAATTCTTTTTTTAAAAACCAGAAGCATTTTCTATGTCTTGGAAGTTGCTTACAGTAGAGCAGAATAATATTTGTTTCAAGATTGATGATGGCCATTCACAAAAGATGGCCCACCTATCAAAACTGGTTAAAATTGATTTGCGCCTCCTCCTCACCAGATAGCTGGAAATGTTGGCCTGGGAGAGGATGTTGGTATTGACTTGCTTCTCTAACCCCACTGACTTAGAGGCTTTTGTAGCAACAGTTCCGTAGTGTGACATCAGTGCTGTAATTGGCCTGTTTCTTTGACACAAACAGGAGAGTGGACCACTTTAACTTCATAGACCATAATCCTGGCACATAGTTTGAAAATTTGGAACATTAGAGGCTCTAGTAGATTTTCTTGTTGTCAGCCCTTTGACCAGCATCATGTAGATTAATGGGAAGTAATGTTAAGATAGATGTAGATTGCTGAAGTCTTGTCAATCCAGATGGTTAGTGTGAGATCCATCCTGTTATTTACTTGATTGAAGAAATTGAGAATGACATGAAAATCTGCCTCTAAATGTGCGCGTAGACAGGTATCGTTTGAATGCTGTATCTCAATGAAAGAAGTTGGTATGATTCTTCGTTCTAGATTGGAGGTAAAAAACAAATTGAACAGTTTGCTTCTGACTTTATGGATAAACTCAGCAATAGTGGGAAGTCTATTGGAGATAAAATTCTGTAGTAACAAAAATAGTTCACCCTTGCTTGGCTCCAGGCTGCAGTGTAATTGGGTCAAAGGTGGATCTAGTGCTAAGGATTACATTTTTATGTCATTATGGACCAGATGGTGGATGGTGATGGATTTCTGTGGGCCATCAAATTTGAAATGATCCTTTATATTCCATCTGTTCGCAGAAACCAAGGCATTTGTAGGGTGTTTTTTTTTTAAAAAAAGTATTAATGATTCATCTCTATACTTCCTCATAGCCAAGATTGTATTCATTCTTGTTGGGTGAAATTGACAGTGTTTTTGCTTTCATCTCTCGCAGGATTTCATTGTTGCAATGATATTTCCTGTGTTTGAGAATAGGGAAACATCTTAGTAACTACTGAACATTACTATACATCTGGTTTCTTTAAAATCTAGATTAAAAGGTTTGAAATCCCCTAATGAGGGACAGGTCAAGAAATAGTACCAAATCTATTTTCTGGTATGTTTTTTTTATTTTCAGGGAACTCTTTTTTTTTTGCTCCAGAAGGAGCTTATTTTCCAGCAAATGGCTATCCTCTTCAGCACTTTGTCAGCATTGGGTTAGCAGGGGGGTTGTGACAGAAAACTGCCCTTGATAAGAATGCTCTGATAAAAGACTATATTAGTTAGAAGGTCTTTAGTGTACTTTACAGTTGCACTTTCTGCTTAATTATCCCCAATGGACTTCTCTCACCACTGACTTAGGATAGGTGTTTGGCTGTTTGGGCCACTGTCTTGACAGTACTGAAGCATCTATACATTCTCTGGTTATTGAGATGCCAAGTCACTATCTGTTCTTCAAATCCCAAATTATTTTATTTCTCTTTGATCTTTCGGAGCTTACAGTTTTGTCCTTGAGTTGCAATTATTCTAGACATAAATTTGCCCCCTTCTTTGCCATTTGCACCCTTCCAACGGTTTCTGTAATCCAGATTACAAGGTTGCTCAAGTTTGGAATAGAATCAATCTTTGGCCTCCACTGTTGATTTCAGCATTAGGGTAAATGACCTGATAATTTGAGACCAAAGTCTTGAGCAAAAAAGCATGATACCTTTCTGTGTTTTCACAGGCAGTGTTACCAAGATGCTGGTTGGTTCCTGTTGTAAAATCAGGTCTGTGATCAATAATCTTAATGGCACTGATTTGCAATCAGGAATAAACCATTTTGTCCTTTAATTTGGCTGTCTCCAGCTAAGTTTCTTACTCCAGCGTAAGTATCCAAGTCAAACAATCTTGAAATCCCAGATTACACCATCAGAATCACTTTCAAATCTGTCATTGTTGAGGTTGTCCATGAGGTTCTTGATTTCCCAGATCCTGAAGAGTTTCAAATAGTGGAAAATGCTTTGGAGAGACTACTTGTAATGAGGCTGGCTATTGCACACTTGCTAGTATATGGCCTTAATAGCACAAAGTCTTGATCTAATGACAGTATGGTACAAGATAAATGCGAATCATCCAAATGCATAAATGTAGACACTGAAAATTTGGACACACAAAATCGCACTTTTGCTCTTTTCCTTCAACCATTCTCTGCATATTCCTTTATAGTTCCACTCAACCCCGCCCCCATCATCAAGTAATATTGGACAAGCATCTCAGGATTGCTCAAGATTTCCTGAGGGAGCAATGGAGGCTGCAAATATCAGATGGTGTAGCTGCTGGAACTTGACGGGACTGAATGAGAATATCAGGATGATCAGTAGTTCGGGAGAGGGTGAATGGCAGAAGTTAGGTAGGCAATCATGCTGTTAAAGATTAAGTGCCTGGGAGGATAAGAGGGGGAATGGAGAGGGAAAGAAATGGGATTCTAAATAATTATTATTGATAACAATTGCTTTAGCAATTGTGATCATGTAAATAATTACATTCATGTAAATTCTTTACAACCTTCTGATGTCTCATTACACTTAATAGCTATACAAAATTGCTTTTTGAACAATTACAGGAAACTCGATGACCAATTCTGAATAAAACAAGATCACAGAAATAACAATATAATATTACCAGGTAATCTGTTTTGAGAAATGAAATGATGGACAAATTGGGAAACTGCCCTGCTTTTCAGAATCGTGATAGTTTTTATGTGCCCATTTATAAAGAAAATCAAGGTCTTCATTTAATTTAGCTAAGCAACTCTGGTTGTAGCAACTTGTAATACTGCAGAGCAAATGCTGGCAGAGATTATGTGCTCAAGTTTCTCAGTTGGGTCTTAAATCCAACTTGGATATTGAATCCTACCAGTGAAAAAATTGAAATATAATGTACCAATAGACTTTTTTAAAAATAAGTTTAATGCCTGTTACATTACACAACAGGCATTCGTGAAAAAGCGGTTGGATTTTACCATGGCAGCGATAACAAGGACGGGGGATGAGTGAATGGGGATAAAAGAACAAGCAAGGAATTAGTTAATGGGGAACTAACTGAGAAGGAGAGAAGGTCTCTTTGTAAGCAACTCTTGCTTTCAAGGGCTGAAGTTTAGGGAGGGACTTCCTTTTAAATCAGAGTACATGCAGGTTTCTCCTTGTGGCCTTCCATGGTCCAGTTTTTTTTCTGTGTGTGAATGTGAGGTTGGAAGTTGGTGTTGAGAAGCTAAAGATGTATTGAAACTTGAGATGGAGCAGGACAATGTTGATGGAGTAAACTATCAAGCCTCAGTAAAACATCAAACATGGATTTGACATCTGAAATAGTCACTGTAGAGAGTATGTGGTAATCTCAGTTTGCATAGGTGGCTGTACAATTGGAACTTTATGTAAGGATGGGCTATAACAGGAGATTTAATCCTAATTGTGCTGCCATTAATATAGCCTAACATTTTCTTAAGAGATCCTGCAGCATAACTGCACTGTTTGAATTCAATACCAGTCATGCACTTGACAAATACAGTTTTAAGTAATTAACAGTGTTAGCTTCTTGTAAAAACACCTATGAGTATAAATAATACTGCGGCATTAAATGGAATTTCTCTTGGAAACAAAACCTGACACATACTTCCCAAACACTTCAGAAATGAATTCCATCCTGCAATATTGTCTACATTATGGATAATTATATTAATTTTAGTAATTGCTGCTCAACTTCTACTGCCCAAAATTCGTGAAATGGAACTCCTAGTACATTTTTTTGGTCAAAATAAGTCAGTGGGAGTGTATTCCTGCTCAGATTCCATAGATTAACAGTGTGAAATCCGTAGCATAAGTTTAATTATGAGTCTAATTTCTATTATACTGTATTTTGAATTGAGTTTTGTATTGTGATATTTTGTCAGATACGCTGTTATAATTTAACTATATACTATAAAACTAATGATATTCCTGTTAAGCAATTTGAGCAGATTGCAGCCTTCTGGGTACACCTTGAATTTTCAAATTTTTTAAACTTCTTTTTATGTAGCAGAGCTGGTAATTTTTGCTCTAAGTCAGCCAATTTGACGAAGTCAGCCAATCCTGACGAAAGGTCTCGGCCTGAAACGTCGACTGTACCTCTTCTTAGAGATGCTGCCTGGCCTGCTGCGTTCACCAGCAAGTTTGATGTGTGTTGCTTGAATTTCCAGCATCTGCAGAATTCCTGTTGTTTGCAATTTGTGGCTTGTTTATTTCTCTCCTTGAGTACTGCTTGCAATCGGCAGTGCCATAACCCAGGCAAAGAACTGTAATCATCCTCATCTTAACTGCTGTATAATTAATCAGCTTTGGACTTGCCCTTTCTTTGGTATTCTTTTTGTCCTATCTTATCTTTGCTGTACCTCTGCACCCAAAGTTGTCTCTTTTGTCTTTTCCATTTACAACAAAGATTTTCTCACTTGAACTGTTAATTTTGTTTCTTTTTTCACAGATGCTGCCCTAGCAGCTGAGTACTTGTAACATTTACCTATATTTATCTCAGATTTCCAGGTCTTTTGAATTTCCTATGATACTAATCAGTACCATTCTTGCAAGGTGTATAGAATAATTCAGATCCCATAGGCTGAGTAGTACTCTGCGACATAATTAGGTTAGCAGATCAGGCTGCGCCTATGGAAACAGAAGTAGAAGTGACATTTCAGATAGAAGATTGCTGAATGTTTTCTCCACTTTATTTTTGATTTCAGATTTCCAGTATTTATAGTTTATGACCTCTTTAGATAGAACTGCCCTTTCATAGTCTGTTATAAAGTTGTATACATATTACAAAGTCCCATTAACAATAATAAGATAAATTATCAAGTAATGTGTTAAAATAATTTTACTTGAATACGTGCGAACAAAATGCGAGAAGAACTTAGACTCAGAGTCTTGTGACGATTTTTTTAAATTAACTTGAGGGTCTTTGCTATTAACATTCCAGCTGAAATGTTGTGAACTGTCAGAACTTCAATTCTTCAGTACAGTACTGAAGCATTAGCTTTGATTGGGTGTTTGTTATTGAAGTATAATAGGGGTTTCTGGTGGGGGTAGGGGGGTTGTCTAGTGCTTTTGTGCCAATCTCAACAATGTCAAATTGAAGCTAAGTAATGTTTCCAAAAAGATGAGATTAATCAATATAGACACATTCTTGTGCAGCTCCAATAGAGCAATGGCGTGCTCTTAGAGAAAGAACTTACTATTGGAGAAAGATTTGAATAAACTTTGCTTATTTTCACTTACATAATGTTTAAGTCTTTTGAAACAACTTAATTCAACCGTTAGTGCCCTTAAGGTTGTCTTAGTTTTGGGAAAAGGTCCCCAGAGACCATCCATCAGCGTAGAACTGAGTCTCTAGCATAATGATAACCTGCGCTGATGAAATAACTAATTGAATCACCTGGATGTTGTTTTTAATTGATTTAGTTATGTTTTAAAAGAAAAAAAATAAGATTTAAAGAAAATTAAAATAACTTAATCAGATAAAAAAGCTGAATTTGCCTTTTTCCTGGAAGTTAATTCATTTTAATACCTCAGTAGGAAAATTGCCCACAGGAGGAGAATCAGCAGATGTTAGTGTTGCATCTTGTAGAATACATTTGTGCAAATGTCCTAGCACATGCATTCTGAACAAGGTTGTCTTAACTGTGCTTGGAATAGTCCAGTTATGACATCATCTGGTGGTGGTTTCGTGGATCTCGTCTTAAGATCTATCCCATTGAATCTCTGGCTTGTTTGTTGTTTTTTTTTAAGAATCTTTTGTCTTTGGGTTATTAGTAGAACTGCTTCTGCCATATCTACTCTTTATCCTTCATTTTGAGTAATATTATCACTTCTTTGCTGACAAGAATAAACCCTTTTACTTCTGACATTCTACATCTAGTGGTAGATTAGGCAGGTATAATTTCTTTATGTAAAAACTTGTGTTGTTTGATATAGACATAGCAACGTGAAGAACCCATTTAGTCTTTCAGATCTGTTCCAGCTCTCCATAAGATAATGTTGAACTAAAACTGAACAGCCTTTTCTCAATTTCCTTAAATACCCTTAGTTAACAAAATTCTAGCAATCTTTCATTTAAAATTAACAATAGGCTTTCTATCAATTGCTGGTTTTGGAATGGATTTGCTGCCATTGTCTGTAGAAAGATTCTAAATATGGATTAACACTGCCCACATAATAACATTGCACTTAGAATCCTTCCCAGCAGGTGGAGTAATAACTTCTTAAATGTAGGATACTTTGCATTAGCTTCTCTCTACAGCAGTTTTGTTAAAATATAGGTGATCAGCCACAAGTGTGGTAACAGAACTCCTCATTTGGCTACGAGTACAGATGTTAATAGGGAACATCCTGGCTGCATATGTTTGAGATTTATGATACATACATATTAACTGATATCTACCAAAGAGCAGTGAGGAAATAAAGTACTTACTTGATTTTAGTTCCATCATTTTACTATAAATGTATCTAAAGTGTTTATGCAGACATTGTTCAAATGAGAGTACAGAATCTTACACAATGAAGATGCTGTTACATATTCACCAATCAGAAAATCAATTACCAATGCATGGGTTCTCAATTAGCCTTTTGTGCCTCATGTTCAATCTCCAGTATTTGCAGTATGCATCTTCCTTTGAAATTTTGCTTTCCCACCATGAACTGTGAGCTATGCTATCTCCAAAATGCCTCAATTAATGAGAAGCAAAATCTTCCTGTTTATTACTATTGTAAATTAAATAGTGGTGTCAGCATTGTTTGTAAATATATTTTTCTTTGAATTAACTGCAACAAACTCCATTTTCTGGTTCTAATTAAAAGTTTTTAAATGATGAAAAAAAAATATTTAATTCTGTTTGCATTGGCGATCATTGCGAGTAGACTCATTGTTTTACCTTGCCTGGGAACGTAACCTCAAGAGACTGAGTTCAAAGTGCCTTTTAGTGCAAAACTCCACCATTGTTATGAAAGTATAAAATTTGCAGTTGCTGGAAATGCTCAGCATTTGTGGAATGAGAAACCAAGTTAACATTTCAGGGTAAAGACCCTTTAGGCTTTTCAGCCTGAAACAGTCATTGTCCCTCTTTCCATAGATGCTGCTCAATCTGCTGATTTTTCAGAATTCATTACAATTCCACCATGGTTTTAATTACCAGCCACACTGATGAAAGGAACAGAAGAGAAATAAAAATCCTCGGCCTCTGTACGGATGCCTGCAGAATTGTGAAAACTGACTTTCATTTGCAAAACTTTTGAAATTTGTTTAATGCACTGAGATAGTGCCCTAGTATGACAGTTCACCAATGAAACACTCGTAACTTGAATGAGTGTCTTAACATCAACAGGGACTACACAATTTTATTACAGAGAGATTTGTTGCAGAATAGTGTTGATTGCATGATTGTTATTAATGTTTCTTTTGAAAATCTTACAGTTCAAAATTTAATACTATTGTTGACTAAATCGCAGCTCCTGATGGTAGAACTAAAAGACAAACTAAAAATTTCTAAGACCTCATGACTGGTACAGCTTCCCTCCCCTCTCCAATCCTTTTATTGTTTAATTTTTTTTCTAATTTATTTTGTTGGTATTCCAGCAAAATAATTATCACAATTTATGAGGGAAAGTAGCAGGTAATTATTCTCACTGTTTTACGCCTGTTGCTCTTTAAATAGATGTTGCCTGATGAGCTGATATTCTTCCAATATTTTCAATTTTATGGTGTATTTTTAGCACCTGCTTACATTTTTATATTTCACATACCCAATCATTCTACTATCATTGAAGCTGGCGAATACATAATCACCATGTAAGAATACCTTTACTATATTTTTGCCATTAAGAATATGATTAAATTGATATTCAAAATGATCCTTGAACACACTGCTCTGAGAATTGTATACTTAATCTTACTGAAAAATAATTTGGACCTGATGTACCTGTAATTTTGTGCTGCTTTTGTTGCTGTATCAAATGTATGATTAGCCTCTACTGAAGTGATGAAATTCCAGCAGAAGTGGTTGAGGCAGGTTCTATGTTGTCATTTAAAGTTAACTTGGATAGATATATGGACAGGAAAGGAATGGAGGGTTATGGGCTGAGTGCAGGTCGGTGGGACTAGTATAGGGTAAGAGTTCGGCACGGACTAGAAGAGCCGAGATGGCCTGTTTCCGTGCTGTAATTGTTATTTGGTTATATAATTGCATAGATGTTTTTCAAAGTCTGAAGTAATTAGGATTGCTTCTTAAAATTCTTTCATACCCTTGCAATTTATTCATTCACAAACCCAGTAACTACTCTATCTGGCAATATATTTTATAGTATAATTTCATTGACATGAAGATACATTTATGTAAATCTAAGATAAAAGTTGGTTCCAATTTACTGAAGATTTTTTCAATTAACTATATTTTTGTTGCTGTCTCAATACCTCAACTGTGCACTGTACTTTTGAAGAGACCCCAAGACATGCACCTCGAGTGTTGCATCTTGTCAGACAGCATGTTTTCCCACCTTATAGGTTGATTGAACTTGGCGCTAAATTCTAGAAACACTTCACTTTCTCTTCAAGGCAACTGCTTCTTGGGAACCATGTATTCAAAAAATTGAAGAATTAGAATTGGAGTTTATCGCTGACATAGGTCATGAAATTGGTGTTCTGCAGCAGTAGTACGGTGCAATACATAAAAAGTTGTAATAATCATAGATGAACAAAATAAATAGTGCGAAAAGAGAGAAAGTTGATGTAGTGTTCATGGACCATTCAAAAATCTAATGGCGGAGAGGAAGAAGCTGTTCCTAAAATATTGAGGGTGTGTCTTTAGGCTCCTATACTTCCTTCCTGCTGGTAGTACTGAGAAGAAGGCATGTCCTGGGTGGTGAGGGTCCTTTCATAATAGATATTGCCATGAGGTATCGCCTTTTGGTAATGGGGAGGCTAGTGTCATGATTGAGTTGGCTGAGTTTACAGCTCTCTGCAGCTTTTTCCAATCCTGTACATTGGACCTTCAAACTAGTAGCATCTGGATTAGATGTTTCCTTGTGATTTTTTATGATTCTCTGCCTTGGTGCCAGATTTTTGACTGGGGGGAAAAGTACCTTGCTGGAGCTTAAAATCTATTCTGAATTTATGGAAGTCAGCATGATGGGGGAAGTGCTTCGTGTGCAGATTAAACTTGTTTTACCTAATAAATTCTCACTGTTAACATTCTACTATTCACCTGCAAAACAAATGCTGAGTGGAAAAAAGTTATCAGTTTCTTGATCTGAGACCTGTCTGATTGAGTTTTCTTTAGAATGCTGAAGTAGATGCTAAACACGCTCTCCTAAACAAGGTGGTCTAGTTTCAAAACGTTAATTAGAATGCATTTTAGGTGGAAGACCTAACTGTAATTTGTATATACAATTTCTGCATGATAGGCAAAGGGTGCCAGTCTTGGATTTCCCAGAGCTGTCCAGGGACAAATCTGTTTGTATTGCTACCAGACACAAAACCTCTCTGAATCTCTCTTGATATACCAGCAAACCCTTGCTCTGTAACATTACCAGATTGTGCTGCAGTTAACACTTCACCTTGATGTCACCATTGTGGTGTCACAGGTTGCCGGGTGGAGGTGAAAGAATACCATCAAAGATACCAAGTAGGAAAAGGAAAAGATGAGAAGGGAAGAGACCCTATATAGAGTCGAATGGTGACTAGGATTTGGGATTTTCAGCACAGAGAGGTAGAAAACAATTGTTGACTGCTGCCAGAAGGAAATGGGACTAAAATCAGCAAATGGTGAAATTGAGAGTTGGGGAAAGAAATGAAGTTTCAGAGAACAGGATGCCTCAAAGTTAATGGAAGGATAAGATTCTAGGGAGAAGGAGAAGCTTCATATGAGCTCTGATAAGTGGAAAAATAGGAGAAAGAGGATAGAGATTAGACTTAATCAGTAATAGTTCTCAGGTATGGAGATTGGGTTGGATATCAGTGGAGAAGATATTGAAAGGTGACAACTGAGTGAATGGAGCCTAGATGGAAATAAAGGAAATTGTAGATAAGTGGATAGGAAACAGGATTAGAATGAGTACATGGAGAGAGCAGGAGTGAACACTTTAAGAGAGCAGGAGTGAACACTTTAAGAGAGCAACTTAAACAGAGAGAAAGGCAATTCGTGGTTTGGGAAGATGTAGTTTTAATGATTTTAGGAAATAGGTGGCAGAGATTCAATACAGAAAGAAAGCTTGCCCTTCTTATCCCCTTTAAAACTCTGTCCTCACATGATAAGCTTATTTTTGATACCCCGACAATAGGAAAAAGATCTTGCTATCTACCCTATCTATGCCTGTCATAATTACAAATCTATCATCCCCCTCAACTCCAGGAAAAAGAAATGCAGACAGTCCAATCTCTCCTTATAATCATCATGTTCCAATCCACTTAATTTTGTGATGAATCTCCTGTGCATCCTATCTAGCACAGCCATATCCTTCCAATGGTGTTGTGATTAGAACAGGTGGCCTAACTAGTGTTTTGTAAAGTTGCTTCATAGTTTCATAGGCATTCTTTGGGATTGAGTATGATTTGCTTCTACTTCATTTCTGAGATGGTTGCAGAGGCAAAGGTGGGGTCTACAGACTCAGCCACAAACACAATGAAAGTGTTTAATTGGGTGAGTGAGTTGTATGGGAGATGGTGCATACTTATTGTTTTCACACAGCTTATTTTGTGCTTCCAGTAAAGGCATTTAAGGTTCTAATGCTGTCCTTAATGTTCTTCATATTGAACAGATAAAAGCCAGAGATTCCTACTGGTTGCTAGGGAAGTTTCACTATTAATAGAGCTTTTGAGAACATTCTGAATTGGTTTCTTTGTACTCCTAATCATGTTTCTCCAGAAGACCATTTGCTGATGTTGGCATCTCCTGCAAAGTTGGAACTACTAGGCAATGAGAAACCTAACTCTTAAGCTAAGGCTGCATGCTGCTGAGAAGAAAAAGTCTTTGACTTTTAAAACATTTATCAGACCATCAACTGTTGTCATTAAGGATCTGGGGCAGGTGACAGGGGCTTTATAATTTGAAATGCGAGAGTCGGCTGTAGCTTAGTATTGTATACTGTACAAAATAATCTTGAGCTTACTGGAATGCAGTTTCCCCAAGGCACATTCATATAAAGATAAAATATACCTTTTTCATTGCTGTTAACAACTGTTGGTGAGGACTGTCAAACTGCACAAAGTGGTCAAGGCTTGTGCACATCAAGTCTTAGTCATTGATCATGTTGGGAGAGGGGTGATGTTACTTACAACATGTTCAAAGAGCCTAAAGGTTATAAAAGGCTGATGGTCACGGTTGACTGATCTAAGCTTGCTATTCTCTCTGTTAAATTATTAATGGAATTTATAAAAATAATTTGGGACAGCACAGTATCATACGGGTTAGCATAATGCTATTACAGTCCCAGCAGCCTGTGTTTAATTCCTGCCGCTGTCTAAGGAGTTTATGTTTATGAATTGAATTTACTTTATTACTTGAGTCCTTCATATACATAAGGAGTAAAAATCTTTACGTTACGTCTCTGTCTAAGTGTGCAATTATAGTAATTTATAATAAATAGTATGTACAACAGGATAGTCAATATAACATAGAAATACAGTTGCGTCAGCATGAATTAAGCAGTCTGATGGCCCGGTGGAAGAAGCTGTCCCAGAGCTTCTCCCCATGACTGTTGGTTTCTTCTGGGTACACCATTTCCTGCAACATTCCAGAGAAGTACTGATTAGTAATTGGTTTCATGGGTGTAATTGGGCAGCACAGTCTCATTGGGTTGAAAAGGCCTGATACCGTGCTGTATCTGTAAATAAATAAAATTCTAACTCCATTAACTGAACCTGTCTACATCCTCCACTCGTAAAAATAGCTGCAAAGAGGTCTAACTTCCTGCTGTCCCTGCTCTCTGTGATGTTGTCAAACAGGTAAGATATTTCTACTAACGTGGCTATATATTAAGCTTACAATTTAAATATTAACCGCTTAGTTTTCTTAGAAATGTATATGCTAAATGACAAGTAGGATCAATTATTAACACAACAGAATTGTAGGGAAATTTCAAAGAAGTTGCCTTACCATGTAAAAACTTAATATTTCAGATAGATGCTTCCACATCTGAGCTATTTATTTATTTCTGCCTATGTGACTAATTTTACATTAGTAAGTTTTAATAACATCACAAAAATTCTGGCAAGAGTGTTGATGTATCTAACAATGGAAGCAATGGAAATTGCTGAAACAAGACAGTTGAACTTCCTTGGTTAAATCTTTTTCTTTTACCACCTTCTGCCTAATGAGTGCTATTGTATCTTGTGAAAGGACCCTTTTTTCAACATGCTGGGGTTTCATGCTGCATCAAATTTCACATTAGCTTTGGTTTTGAAAAACGGACACTAGGCTTCAAACTAAATTGTAAGTTAGAAACTGGAGCCTAAATGTCTACATGGCTACATTAATCAGTAAAGACATGCTGATCAAAAGGTGTGTGTTTAAAGTTGATATTGATATGTGAAATCCAGTAGGAGACATCTACTTTCTTCTTACCTGCTTCACTGAGCCACATCTATATATACCAGGACTTTCTTGCAGTAAGTTAGTATGGTATAAAATAGAAATAATCCAGAGGTTTTAATAAGTAGAATTAGGAGTCACTTTGCTCATGGATTGGATTGTAATAGAAAGTCTAGAAAGCAAAGTTTTCATTCAAAAGTACCAAATTATTTAACTATTAGGAAAGCATAAGGCGGTTTTAATGACAAAGAAAAGAAAATCTGCAGATGCCATTAATCCAAGCAACGCACACACACATTTGATGCTGCCTGACCTGCTGAGTTCCTCCAGCATTTTGTGTGTGCTGCATACAGTTTTAATGAATTTACTTTTAATCTCCTGTAGCTAGAATCTTTAATATTTTATCTTCTATGGGAGCAACTTGTCTTATTCTCATTCCAGCTAACTAGCGTTCAGATTAGGAACTATCTTCCATCGATGCAGCATATCTACAATGATCCCGACATCTCTCCTATTTTAGCATTTTTAAGATGTCACTCTATCTGCAACACTGGTCCATTCTTCAAGCATCCTATCATAAATCCCTTCTCACTAGCAGATAGAGGAGATGCAAACACTTTTGTTTCTGGATCTTCTCTTCCCAGTTTCCACTGTCCCAAGCATTTATTTGATATGAAAGAACCATTTATTCATATCACGTTTATTGTGGTGTGGTGTGGTGTATTCATTGGTCACAGAACAGTCTACTCAACTCTCAGAATCAGGTTTATTATCATTGACATATGTCATGAAATTTGTGTGTTTAGCGACAGCAGTGCAATACAAGACATAGAAAAGTATATAGAAAGTCACAAAAATAAACAGTGCAAAAGAGGAATATCGTAGTAGTATTCATAGACTGTTCAGAAATCCGATGGCAGATGGGAAGGGAAGAAGCTGTTCTTGAAACGTTGGGTATGGGTCTTCAGGCTCCTATTCCTCCGCCCTGTTGGTAGTAGTGAGAAGGGGGCATGTCCCAGATAGTGAGAGACTTTAATGATGGATGCTACCTTCTTAAGGCACCATCTTTTAAAGATGTCCTCAAATATGGGGTTGCAAGCCCACATGCAATATTTATGATAACTTTCTTATTTCATGTAGATTAGACTGCTATTCTTTTGCCTTTGGATTGGTCTATATGGGGGCATCCCTTTACTGTTGCCAGTAGCAACCAAGATCTGATTTTGGTAATGCTAGTGGAAGAGCTTGTGCATCTGAATAAGAATGTGTTCTTGAAGGGCCTACTACAGGTCTTGGGCAAGTAGTGTGTCATGAAAGAGTGCCACTTGGCAGAAAGTGTCACATTTTAGGAGACTTAAAATTAATCTATTAAAATAAAATATAACACATTCTGTTGCTTCGTTACAGGAAAGAGCAGGCATTTCCAGTATCCTTGCAAGCAGTTAATCTTTAGCAAAGATTATAATTGGTCATTTGACTTAATGCTATCCATAACAAAAGAATGGTGACTACAATTCCGAAGTCACCATTGCTGCCATATACTATGGAATGTCCTGGCAATGTGATAGTTCCTATGTAGTGTGAGTTCTTTAATCCACTGGGTGTAGAGTCAGTCCTCTACTGCAAGGTTTTCTCTAGCTTGGTGGCTGGTTGGGGCCAACTTAGCATTTTTCTTGTTCATTTTTTCCACCCGTACCTGTTACAGCTAGTGACATGGCAAGCGATGATTTGATGGTATGTGGACACTTGCTCCGAAATGTCTCATTTTCCATCACTGGCTCTTTTCGGTCAGGAGATTCAACCTAACTTTAACAAAATGCAAATGTTTCCATTGGATGACCACTTGCAACTTTCTGTGTTTTACAGGAGTACAAGCGCAAACTGGCCAAGGTGACTCAAGTGCGAAAGGAGCTCAAATCCCATATCCAGAGCCTACCAGATCTGTCTCAGCTTCCCAATGTGACAGGTGGCTTGGCCCCTCTGCCCTCTGCAGGGGATCTCTTTTCAACTGATTGATACAGACTCTTCTGTTTAAAAGACTTTTAAAGAGCATCAAGGAAAAAGTGAGCAGTTTTCAGAGCCCCCATATTTTTTCTTGTTTTAAAAGGTCAGAAAATTATTTTGCTGCGGTGATATTTTTGTATGTCTACAGGGTTGTGATGCTAGCAAGATGTGAATAAAAGTAAAGATTAAAGAGAGATCTACTGTTTGATCAAGAGGAAACTGACCTGTGCACAGTTTAAGCCAATTTGTGACTGTTTCTTTGATGAGTAGATGTAATTGATAAATCCAACAGTATTACAGAGATTTGAAGTACTTCATTTTGATTTTGATCATAGGGACCACATAAATAGGCTGGTTAGCATGTAGACATCCTGAAAGCATTGTAGCCAGGTAGTTATCATTTATTTCATACAAAAGAAATCCATCATGTCCAGGGATACTTATTAAGCAAATGTAAAGTTACATTTCTAACATTTACTCACGTTATAACCTTCACCCAACAACCTTCATCCCTGCTCCATTACAAATAAAAGAAATTAAGCATCTACAAAATTATTGCTGGATTCTAGTAGATGAAAACTGACCCTAGTGTAGAGGTTGTGCTAACCTAATGCAAAGCAACAAAGTGGACTTCTGTGAAGGGCAAACTCAATGGATTGGATGCGATACCCATACACCAAACCCATTTAACGTTTAATACATTGGGCCAGCTTGTGTCGCATGCTGCTTCCTAAGTTTAGTTGGAATTGGCGTACTTTGCTTCTGTGCTATCTATTTACAGCACAACTGATCTTTAAGTACGTGAAGCAGAGTTTGGGTTAACAATGCCAGTTTGCCCTATGAAGAATTAGTTTCTTCCTTCTCAGTTATTTAGTTAAGAAAATGTAATGAAATTGCTTTATTTGCATTTTAATGTGATTACCATTTGTGAAAATATTAAAAACAAAATATGATTAGTGATATTTGAATGCAATATTATGAGTCCTGAAGTATAATTATTGTGAATGTGCGTATATTCTTATTTCTTAGCAGTTTAATTTTTCTATTTTGTTTACGTAAAGTGTAATGACACTGGGCCGGAATTTAAATAACTTTGGTGTAAATTAATCAGCTAGAATATTCAAAAATACCTGAAGTTTTGTTAGTGAGAGGGCAAACCCTGGTCGGATCTCACAGCCAGAATGTAGTTCCTCAAATGATGCACATGGCTGCTTTTAGTTGGGGTTGGGGTGAGTGTAATAATGTCTCACCTGCATTTGTATTTTGATATTGAAATTAAAGCCTTTAAGAAACACTTCTGGACTAAAAGGTCACTATACATGAGGCAAGTATTTTAATCTCAAAAGTACCTCTCCATACTTAATCAAATACTGTGGGGTGGTAATAAATGAATGCTTAAAATGTTTCGTTAGAATTTCCTGCTGCTTTTTGTTTTAGGTATTATCCTACCTAATTTAAATATATTAAAATGCATCTATGTAAATAATGAAAAGAGTAAGTTCAGACAAACATCACAGTGTCCATGTGCTTTAATCTCATAGTATATTTTATTGCTCTCTAAACTTCCCCTTTCAATAACAGAGATCTGTAAAATATTTGTATATATTCACTTTAGATTGCAGTTTTTTGAAATTTGTCAATTTTGTGTTACAAACATCTGTTCCAAGTCCTGTAAACATGATGTTTTAATCTTTTGTAAGCTGAATTTCTTTTGCATCTCTCAAAATATAGGTATGTTGTGAAATGTAACATCAGACTTTTCTAATGCGATATATTTCTGATGGAAGCATAAACAAAGTGTGTGAGTGCACCTTTCAGTCAAGAAATGTGTGAGCGAAGAATTCCTAGCAGCAAAGGAGACAAAAGCACATTAAAGAATTGTTTTGGTAACAAAATCAGCTTCCAGAAACTATGTTGCTACAGACCAAATGGCTTGTCCAGGGCAAGAAGGAGGAACGCAAAAGTGATCGATGGATAGGGTGGGCCACTTGCTCTGCGGTATATAGCCACTCACATTTTAGTAAGATTTATTTACTGGTGCATTTCCATGCATTTCAAACTGTTCTGCAATGTATAATATTTATAGTGGTAGAACTACAAATGATTTTATTTATAGTATTCTATCAATAAACTTTTAAAATAAAAAGTATCTTACAAGTGAAACTCTATAAATGTATGACTGATTTTAATGCAATTCTTTGTAAAGAATGTATGTTCACAGAGAAACACACAACTTCACAGTCTTAGGGTTCACAGCACTATCCCAAATGCTGTATTGTCACATTTGAGTGGTCTTGGGCCAGACGTTCCTAATGTCTCACCTTTTAGACAATATGTATTTTTATAGAATCATAAATTGTCCTGTGATTAGGCTAGGATTAAATCAGGGGATTGCTGGGTGGCATGATTAGAAGGGCCTATTCTGCACTGTTTCTCAATAAGTAGTAAAAATTATACAGCATAGACACGGGCCCTTTTTACCCACCTTATCTATGCCAAATGCCCTGCTTATCTACAATAATCCCATTTGCCTGCATTAGGCTTATATTACTCTTTGCCTTTCCTATCCAAGTACATGTCCATATACCTTTCAAATATTGCAATTGCTTCCTTCTCTCCCACCTCCTGTGGCAGCTCTTCCCAGGTAACCACCATCCAACATGTGTGAAAAATGTAACTCTCACCTCATATTTTTCTCTGCTTGCCTTAGACTAGAGGTCCCCAGCCTCCGGGCCGTGAAGAGTGCAGCGGTAGCTGGGACGCACCCAGCACATATTTAAGAAAAAAGCCGAAATAAACAAGCTAATTGATTAGGTGCCGCCCGGCACGTAAATGTCGGCCCAGATCAGAGGTGACGCAATCGGCAATCGCCTCTGATCTGGGCTGACATCTACGTGCCAGGTGGCACCTAATCAATTAGCTTGTTTATTTCGGCTTTTTTCTTAAAGATGTGCTGGGTGTGTTCCGGCAACCGCTGCACGGCTGCATTCTTCGCGGCCCGGAGGTTGGGGACCACTGCCTTAGACCAGTGCCCTCCAGTTCTGAGTTCTGAAAAAGACTCTATCTACCCTAGCAATGCCCTCATAATTTTGTACATCTTATTAAGATCACCCCTCAGGCTCCAATATTCCAGTGAGAATAAACCTAGCCTATCCGACCTCAGGGCCATACTCAGAATTCCCTTGTAAATTACATTTTTCTGGTGTTGCTTGCATTTCATCCTTTCATCCTTGAAAAAACTTACTGATTTAATCAATAACATTTATGAGACTGGAATAATACCAGAAGAGATGAAAAAATCAGTATTTATCACTGTTCCAAAGAAACCTGGAGCAATAGAATGTGAATTACGTAGGACCATAAGTTTAAGGAGTCATATCACTAAGATACTTCTCAGAATTTTGGTGATGAGAGCTAAAAGTAAGATACAAGCTGAAATCGGTAAAGAACAATGGTTTTGTGAAAGACAAAGGTACAAGAAACATGATATTGATGTTAAGGATACTATCAGAACGAACAATTCAAGTGCAGAAAGATTTGTTTGTTTTATCAACTACACAAAAGCATTTGATAAAGTGAAGCACAATAAGTTATTTGAAATATTACAGGAAACTCTAGATCTAGATTCGAAAGACCTCCATCTACTCAGAAATCTGTACTGGGAACAAACTGCCGCTGTAAGAATAGATGGAGAAGTGAGTCAGTTTACGAAAATTGAGGGAGGCGTTAGACAAGGGTGTGTTTTCTCCCTTGATTTGTTTAATGTGTACAGTGAAACAATATTACAAAAAGTAAGAGACATCTTGGTAATCAAAGTTGGCGGTGAAAACATCAATAATTTTAGATATGCGGATGACACTGTTAATTGCAAGAACGGAGGAAGAACTACAAAACTTAATAGATATAGTTGTTGAAGAATGTGCAAAAATGGGTCTTTATCAAACGCAAAGAATATATGGTGATATTTATAAAGAAGGAGAATCCTATTTGCAGGCTGAGAATAAATGGGGAAGACATAAAACAAGTACAGAACTTTTGCTACTTAGGAAGCTGGGTGACATCAGATGGCAGGTGCAACATGGACATCAAATGAAGAATAGGGATAGCAAAGGACACCTTTACGAGAATGAAGAGTATACTGACCAACACTAAACTGGGCATGACAACCTGCCTCAGAGTACTGAGATGTTACTTTTATCCAGTTATGTTATATGGCTCAGAATGTTGAACAATATCTAGTAACATGAGGAAACAAATTGAAGCAGCAGAGATGTGGTTTTTGAGGAGGATGTAAAGAATATCATGGTTGAAACGAATATCTAATGAGGATGTCATGAACAGAGCAAACACAAAAAGAAATAATGTATGGGATCATGAAAAGGCAACGTAACTTCATGGGCATGTGATTAGGAAAGAGGAGTTAGAATGCACGGTAATTATGGGAAAGATTGAGGGGGAGAAAGCAAAAGGAAGGCAAAGACAAATGATGATGGAGACAGCAGCCAGAGAACTGGAAATGAATACCAATGAATTGATCCACTTGACCCGAAACAAGAGTGTGTGGGCCATGGCAGTCAAAGCTCAATTTGGGCATGGTACCTGCTGATGATGATGATGAAAGTTTATTCCCTTGAATATGTGACTCTTAACATTTGTAAGATTCTTGTGCATGGTGCAGAGCAGCAACATAATACGAACTACATGTCTACCAGTGGTGTTTTTGAGCTAAACACTAGCACCATGAAACAAATTGCATGGATCACTGTGCAACATATCCCTCTGTTTCTACATATTCTATGTAACATGTGAGTATCTCCATAAATTTTCCATTCAAAGGGGCTGCTTTTTTTTAAACCATCTACAGTGGAAGATGTTGTGAGGCTGTGTTGGGTTATGCAGGTACAACAGCTGGAGGTTGAATAGAAGTAATGTGCCACCTTCCCTTTTGGCTTCCAGTACCACTAACCACTTTGGTCAAGTCATCCTTTCCCCGCCAGTTCACTTTACTATTGGATCTAGTTCGCCAGATAAATGTTTGTTTGTACATGTGAACAGACTCGATGGGCTGAATAGCCTAGTTCAGTTCCTGTGTTTTATGATCTTAATCAGATTAAGTGACATAGTACAGAACAAAGACCAGCTGCAAGAATTTGCTGACAGCTTTCTGTATCCCTCTCTATTGGTTGTAAATCATTTCCGTATATTTACTTAAGACATCTTGACAAGGGAGCCTTGAACAAAACACAGTGCTCTGCCACATTAGTGACAGGGAAACATTCCCTTTCACTCTGTTGCTGGCTGATTTATTTTATATGACACTTATATAATGTGAAACATTATTGACATCACTGTCTAAATTTAGCCTTTGTTCTGATCTGAATTGATTTTTCTTCATTAAAATATGTTGAGAAAATACAAATGCATCTTTTATTGTAGTAATTTTCTTCCTGTCACATGAATAAGCTGTTGTTTAAGTTTCACAGGAAGTATCATAGCTCAGTTAATTCTCATCGTAAATTTCAGTTTACAGCTCTAATCTGTGCTCCTTCACAAAGTCCGCAAACTTTGAAACATATGCTGCAGCTCACTCTGCTAAGAGATCAGCAGAGCGAAGAAGAATACCACCCCACTTAGTGTAGACGGGTAAACAAAATTCACCACTGCATAGAAGAATACCACCCCACTCAGTGTAGACAGATAAACAAAATTAACCACTACATTCTCCCCTCTGTTCTAGTCAGTTTCAGATCCACGTTCCTATTGCTCATTTAATTGAATGGAATTCACTTCTGCTAATAAATATATGCTATGGTACTTTCTATTATGTTCTGCACAAGAACTTTCACTGTGATAATCTAGATACTGTACAATATATCAGTCATACTATGGTTTATAATCATCTCCATTACATAATCAAAAGAGAATAATTTGCTTTTAGCAAATTTATGCTGAACCTTATTTATTAACACACTACTAAATTATTAACATTCTTGCTGCAGATTTATTGAAGGCTACCTCTTTTTCTATGGCATTGTCAGCACCTGCTTTGTGAAACTTTATGCAAACATTTTAACACTTCTGCTTGTACAATAATCTCTCACTTCATATCCATATTAATTCTACATCTTCTACTCCCCTTTCATCCTTTGTATCCTGCTAAATGATATCAGAATTCCTTTTTATGTTGCATACTTAATTTTCTCATGTTCAATATCCCATTTCCCTTTTTTTGTTTATACTTACTCTATTCTACATAGCCCTATCATGTATGATACAAACAATTATCAAAAGCTTCCTTCTATTTATTCTTTCTTTAGATTTTTTGGACATGTATGAATCTCTGGCTCTGAATGGTGGTATTCCTTCCTCCATTCTGCTCCAATACTTAAGGACTTACATCTGCTGCAATTTGCCTACTATAGTAACAGGTCCACAGCGGATGTTAACACATTGGCTCTTCACTTAATCCTGGAACATCTGGTCAGCAAAGCTACATACATCAGGATGCTCTTTATTTACTGCAGCTCAGCATTCAATACCATCATTCCCCCCCCCAAAAAAAACTAATCAATAAGCTCCAAAACCTTGACCTCAATACCGTTTTGTGCAAGTGGATCCTCGATTTCCTCACTTGCAGACCCCAGTCAGTTCAGATTGGCAACAACATCTCCACGACCTCCATCACCACTGGTGTACCGCAAGGCTGTGTGCATAGCCCCCCCTGCTCTGTTTGCTTTACACCTATAACTGTGTGGCTAAACGCACTCCAGTACCATATATAAGTTTGTTGATGACACCACTGTCATAGGCAGAATCAAGGGTGGTGATGAATCAGCACCACCAAAAGGGAGCCACAGCGATCGGGTATCTGACCCTGAGTCTGGCGCTGTCACTCAGAAGGGAAGAGAGGCAAAAAGGGTTGCGGTAGTGATAGGAGATTCCATAGTTAGAGGAACAGAGACTATTTAATAAATGGAAAGAAAATTAAAAAATCTGAGGTGCAAAGGGAGACCTTGTACAGGATTCCCTATGGGCTAATTTGCAGGTTGAGTCGATGGTGAGCAAGGCAAAAGCAATGTGAGCATTCATTTTGAGAGAACTAGAATATAAAGGCAAGGATGTAATTTTGAGGCTTTATAAGGCACTAATAAGGCATCACGGAGTATTGTGAACAGTTTTTCATCCTTTAACCAAGAAAGGATCTGCTGACATTGGAGAGGATTCAGAGGAGGTTCATGAGAATGATTCAGGGAATGAAAGGCTGCTATACGAGGACCGTAGTGGGCAGGTACTCACTAGAATTCAGAAAAATATGGGAGATCTCATTGAGACATATCAAATATTGAAAAGCCTCAATAGAGTGGATGTGGAGAGGATGTTTTCAATGGTGTGGGAGTCCAGGACCAGAGGGCACAGACTCAGAATAGAGGAACATCCACTTAGAATGGAGATGAGGAGGAATCTCTTTAGCCAAAGAGTAGTGAAGCTGTGGAATTTGTGGCCTCAGGCAGCTCTGGAGGCTAAGTCATTGGACATAATTAAAGCAGGGATTGATAGATTCTTGATTAGTCAGGGCATGAAGGGTTACATGGAGAAGGCAGGAGATTGGGGCTAAGAGGGAAATGGATCAGCCATGATGAAATGGTGGAGCAGACTCAATGGGCCAAATGGCCTAATTCTGCTCCTATATCCTATGGTCTTATGGCTTAGCATATAAGAGAGAGATTGAAAATCTGTGTGGGTGGTGCCATACCAACAACCTCTTACTCAAAGCATTCCTTGCATTTACCTGTCATTTGCAACAGTCCCTGACTGAGTCTTTGAAAGGACTGCTCCTTAACTTCTGTTTTTACTTCAACCTCATGATCCTGATCCTTGGGAATTCAGTGTGGGCAGAAGAGGTGGGGAGGGATGACAGTTTTATCAAAGCACATCCTCATTGGTCTGCTCCTGAGGCTGATCAGGATTATATTCATGCCCGAGTATCCTTGGAAAGGGAGCACATGATTTCCATTGGCTCTCTAGGAGGCTTCTGAGGACAGTGGGCACCCCAGAGACTGGAGAATGTACTGAGCATGGAGATCATATGTAATCAAAAATTGATGTAAATAATAAACAGTTTGTTTTAAAATCAACTCTATAAACTCTATTTGTTTCATTGCTCTCCTGTGATTCCACAGAAGTTTATTAAAATTTGTGTTGAAATCCCATGGACTATTTACTTTTTGATTAAATTAGAGTAGTTTATTATCATATATAGTCAGTGGCCAGTTTATTAGGTAGCTTCCATACCTAATAAAGTGGTCAAAGAGTGTTATGTTTCTGGTCTTCTTTTGCTGTAGTCCATTCAAAGTTCAAAGTAAAATTTATTATCAGAGTACATACATATTACCACATACAACTCTGAGATTGTTTTTCTGCAGGCATTCTTAGCAAATCTATAGAATAGTAACTGTAAGAAAGATCAATGGACAACTGTGCAAATGCAACTATAAATAAATAGCAATAGATAACAAGATAGAGCCCTTAAAGTGAAACCATCATTTGTGGGAACACCAGAAGTAGAATGAATGTAGTTGTCCCCTTTTGTTCAAGAGACTGATGGTTGAGGAGTAGTTACTGTTCTTGAATCTGGTTGTGCAAGTGCTGGGGCACTTGTACCTTCTACCTGATGCCAGCAGCGAGAAAAGAGCATGGTCTGGGTGGTGGAGATCTTTGAAGATGGATGCTGCTTTTCTACGCAACGTTTCCTGTAGATGTGCTCAACGGTTGGGAGGGTTTTACCTGTGATGTACTGGGCCAATTCCAGTATATTTTGTAGGATTTACTGCTCAAAGGCATTGGTGTTCCCATACCAAGCTGTAATGCAGCAAGTTGGCACACTTTACACCACACATCTATAGAAGTTTGCCAAGGTATGTGTCACTTCAAGGTACAATTGTGCTTTCAGAGAAGCTCTTCTATACACCACTAGTGTAATGCATAATTATTTGAGTTACTGTCACCTTTCTGTCAGTTTGAATCAATCTGGTCATTCTCTTCTGACAGTTCTGATTAACAAGGTGTTTTTGCCCACAGAACTGTCGCTCACTGGATGTTTCCTTTTGTTTTATTCTACATTATCTGTAAACATTGCTCAACATTTAATATCATCCTCTCAAAACTAATCAGTAAACTCCAAGACCTGGGCCTTGTGCAATTGGATCCTGGATTTCCTCACTTGCAAACCCCAGTCAGTTTGGATTGGCAACAACATCTCCATAATCTCCATCAGCACAGGGATGTGTACTTAGTCCCCTGCTCTACTCACTTTAGACCTCTGACTCTGTGCCTAAGTAGAGCTAAGTAGTACAAATTTGCTGACGACATCACTATTGTGGGCCATATCAAAGGTGGTGATGAATCAGCATACAGGAGGGAGATTGGAAATTTGGCTGAGTAACAACAATCTCTCACTCAATGTCAGTAAGACCAAAAAACTGATAGAAAGCTACAAGAGAAGGAAATCAGAGGTCCATGAGCCAGTAATTATCAGAGGATCAAAGGTGAAGAGGGTCAACAACTTTAAATTTTTTGGTGTCACTATGTCAGAGGACATGTCCTAGACCCATGATATAAATGTCATTGCAAAGAAAGCACGAGAGTGCCTCTACTTCTTCAAGAGTCTGCAAAGATCCAGCATATCTTCTCGTGAAAGTGTGGTGACTGGCTGATGTTCCCACAACTAATGGTTTCAGTTTAAGGACTCTTTACTTGTTATTTCATGCTCTTTCTTTTCATGTTATTTCATACTCATTATTTACTACTATTTATCTTATTTGTATTTGCACAGTTTGTTGTTCATTGACCCTGTTTACAGTTACTGTTCTATAAATTTGTAAAGTATACCCACAGGAAAAAAGAATATCAGGGTTGTATGTGGAGACATGTAAATACTCTGATAATAAATTTTACTTTGAACTTCGAACATTTGAACTTTGAGAACATTGTACATGAAAATCCCAGGAGATCGCCAATTTCTAAGATACTCAAACCACCCCATCTGGCACCAGCAATCACTCCTCAGCCAAAGTCACATTTCTTCCCCATCCTGATGTGTGGTCTGAATAACAACTGAACCTCTTGACCATGCCTACATGCCTGTAATGCAGTGAATTGCCGCCACATAATTGGCTGATTAGATATGGATTAAAGTGGCCACTGAGTGTTCACCAGCATGCAGTGACCTTCCTTGTTTATATGAAGTCACAGAGTAAACACCGAGCATGGTGATAATAGATCCAACAATATAAACAACAGCAAACACAGAACAGCTGAATGGGTCAAAGATTGAAGGAGAGCCAAAAGAAATGCTGAACTGACATGAACAGAATAACTGAAAGAGACAAAGTTAAGAGTACAACAACACAGAATATAGAAAGTACAGCACAGTACAGGACTGTTGGCTCACAAAGTTGTCTCAACCTTTATAAAACTACTCCACAGTCAACCTAGCCCTTCCTCCTACACAGCCCATAATCCTCCACATCCCTCCAAGAATATGGCCACACCATCAGGAATGGGCTGTGAAAGGGCTGATTAGTTCAGGAGATTAATGGCGATGGGGAAGAAGCCTTACTTAGTTCTGCATGTCCAAGCTTTCAAGCTACTATATCTTGTCCCAGAAGGTAGAAGAGAGGAAAAGGAATAACCAGGGTGGCAGGCATCCTTGACGATACTACTGGGCTTCTTGATGCAATGCTCCATGAAGGTGGACTGGATGGAAGGAAGTGATGAGCCCTTGGTGGACTAGGCAGTGTTGACCCACTCTCTACAGGTTCATTCAATCAAGAGCAGAACAGTTTCCATGCCAGGCTGAGAAACAGCCCATCAGGATACTTTCTATAGCAGGAATGTGAATGTTTGAGAGAATCCTTATGGACATGCCCAATCTTCTCAGAAAGTAATTATGCTCCATAAATGGAAGATAATAGATGAGGTGTTGATGTTAGATATTTAATTAACATTAATTGGTATGATAATATTGGTTTGAATGTTCTACATTTATATAGTTTAGAATATTTTATGATAATTATCATAAATAACAGGGTACTTAGCAATGGCCTCAAAAGTATTAGAAAATGTCTATTTAAGGGCACCTTTAAGCACAACCTGAGAAAAAAAAAGTTTGTGTTAAAGTTATAAATATTGATGTTGACTTCTGATAATAAAAAAAATCTAAAGTATCTTTCTGGTGAAAGTTCTCCTTAGTATCATGGTGCAAGTGTGGCAAAGACTTATGCCCGTGATTTCTCACCGAGAGCCAGGCTTGTTAATGCCTAATTCTGGGCTGATTTAAATATCACTTGGTGGTGTTTCTACCTCTAAACAAATCACTATAAGGAGAATTGCTGACAGTCTGAAAACTTCTGCAGGAGAACAGTACATCCAACAACTTTAGAAACTATGTTGAGATTCATATTTGTAACTATATCTTCTAAATAATGCCATGGACAAATTTTAATCAGACAGATGCTATCTTTTCTGCCAATGCCATTGTAATATTGGACTAAAGCACTTTATCCCGTACATTGTGAGACCATACCAACTGGGAGAAAAGTTCATGATCCTCTGTCATTAAAACTTTATTGTACCTTTCATAATATTAGGATACTAAATTTTCATCACAGCATCCAGACAAAAATTTGCCAATCCTTAATGCTGTTACTCAGAGTGGGTATTTTAATTAAATAAAGTTCTCAGTGCTATATATGTGTAATAACACATTCTCAGCTTATCTCCAATAACCAATTAAAAGGGCTAAAATTAATGCAGTTTTTAAAAATGATTTTCATGTGACCTTTTTGTGGCTAATTACTTCATTAATAAACTCAACTTAATTAATTAATGGCTCCGTCTGTCTAAGTAGTCAATGGATGCAGAGCCATTAATAAACTTAACTGCATATCTTTTAAATTAAAAATTAATTTTCAGCATGTCAACCAGAAAATTGAGAGGAATTTAGCAAATTGAACAGAGAACATAGCATCGTTTGAAGCACTGGCATGCCATATAATGTTAGAAATGTTTGTTTCAAGAAGTTTTATTACCTGAGAAATGAAATAATAACTGAATGGGGACCTTTTGGCATGGTTGCAAATGGCCCTTACTGTATCCTGTGAAATAAAATGGTACTGAAAGTTAAAGACATGGCCATTCATAAAACGGGCAGAAAATCAGTCCCATTGTAATTTGCTTATCATATTAGTGATATATACCACATATTATAATGGTTTATTTATGTTCCATATTTTTAGTGTTAACCCACAGAGTGTAAAGGCAGGTAAAATAACGGAGTTTCTTGATAATTTTCTTTTTCCTGCAAGATAGAAATAATTTTCCATGAACACAAGGCTGTACAGATTCCCATGTTAGTCCTGACGAAGGGTCTTGGCCTGAAACCTCTTCCTACAGATGTTGCCTGGCCTGCTGCGTTCACCAGCAATTTTGATGTGTGTTGCTTGAATTTCCAGCATCTGCAGAATTCCTGTTGTTTACAGATTCCCATATATAGGTTATCAGGTATAATGAGTTCTATATTCCAAACTTCTTGAACAGTCACTCCATCATACGCTTTACTGTTGATTTTTTAATTAGCTTAGATGTTGTTAATAAACCTGTGAGAAAGAAAGTAAACTAATAATGTAAAAATAAATAAATCAACAAACATCTGGTTCTGATGGTTTTAAAATTAGCTTCCTTTATTGTTAGAATGTGATTTGCTGTGATATGTTCTGAAATCATGAGGTCAAAGAATGGTTTATATATTAGTAAGTGCTATAATTAGGCCCTGCTACCAGACATTGTCCTAGTGTCTGAGTCTACTAAGCAAGTGGTGCTGCTGGAGCTGACAGTCCCATGGGAAGATAGCTTGGAGGAGGCCTTTGAAAGGAAGCTCTCCACGTACGCAGGACTGGTCAGCAACTGTCAGCAGGCTGGATGGAGAGCGAGGTGTCTCCCAGTGGAGGTTGGTTGTAGGGGATTCGCAGCCCGTTCCTTAGCTAGAGCCTTCAGCAATTTGGGCATTGAGGGAGAGAGGAAGAGGAGAGTCATCCACAGTAGCACCGATGCAACAGAGAGGGCCTCAAGATGGCTGTGGCACAGAAGAGGGGAGCCATGGATTCATAAGTAGCTAGCCATCTGGACACAAGCTGGGGTCTGATCAGCCCCGGCTGGATCACCTGGAGGAGGTTGTATGATGTTGAAAGACCCGAAGCACCCGATGATTCCAGGAACATCACTGAAGCTGTGTCCAGAAGCATCAATAGATGTACGTACACAGATATGTATAAATATATACATCAATAGGTTCAATAGGTACATTTAATGTCAGAGAAATGTATACAATATACATCCTGAAATTCCTTTTCTTTGCAAACATCCACAAAAACAGAGGAGTGCCCCAAAGAATGAATGACAATTAGCCATTAGAATCCCAAAGCCCCCTGCAGCTCCCCCTTCCATGCACAAGCAGCAACAAGGCAATGATCTCCCACCCACTCCCACCAGCAAAGAAGCATCGGTGCTCTCCACTGAGCACACAAGCGTGCAGTGAGGCATCAATAAAGACAGAAACTTGCAGTACCCCAAAGGCTACTCATTCACCCAGTATTCGACATACCATAGGCTCTTTCTCTCTCCCTAATAAGGGAAAAAGAGGTGTCCCCATTTCACAGCAAGAGGGGAGACATAACAAACAAATGGCTGATTTATGATGTTAGAAGTCTGTTGCATTGCTTTTTCTGAGCTCTGTGCCCAGAGAGTCGGCCCCAGAAAGGCTCAGCTCTCTGGACACGTAATGCACATCAGCTAACCCGCTGTTCACGATGTTCCGTGTTCTCCCGCATCGCCTCAGTCAGGGGAACCAGCCTAGAATCAGCACATCTCCAGAGCCACGAAAACCCAGCACCCCGAAGGTGTGCTAATCTTCCACACCGCACCCTTGGGATATCAAAAAGCAGCCAGTCGTTAGGCCCTGAGAGCGGGTCCCATTCCCACAAAGAACTGAAATCAGAGTGTAACTCTAGGTCAAGAACCTTGAAAAGGAAAAAAAAGAGATATCAAAGATAGAAATAGAGCTGTTTCTGAAGATGCAAGCAAAGGAATCGCTGTTTAGCGCCACTCCTAGTATATAATTTCCATTTCTCAAGCATGGGGTCAGGGGCCGGTATTAGAAACCCATTTTCCATTTAGGCAAAGGAACTGTGCTGTTCATTTGTACAGCAGGAGATCAGAAACTATTCCTGGCCACACGCAACAGTAATAGGACACTTACCTCTTGTAAACTCTCCACTTGCAGCAGAAAGAAAACTGTTAATGACACAACTACAGACTCTGCTGCTGAGTCTGTGCGTTCTCATGGGCGGGCAGCTGTAAGGAGCTGGAAATCACACTTAAGAGAATGCACATTCCAGATAATTACGATTTCATTGTGGTTGTATTTACAGTGCCTTAAAAAGGTATTCAGCCCCCACAACTATTCTTACATTTTACTGTCTCATTTTCTAAATTTAAAACGTATTGAAGTAGGACTTTTTGAGTTAATCCACAAAACATTGTGTACCATGTCAAATCAAAAGAAAGTTTCCAAAACCTGTCAACAATTTACTAAAAATTAAAAACCAAAATTGTGAGGCTGAAAAAGTATTGGTCCCCTTTGTAAAGTTACTACATTAACCTTCCTCAGGTGCAATAGTGTATACTACCTGAGAAACTCACACAATTTATTGATGTCAAAAATTGGAGAATCACCTGTTTTCAATGAATTCATAAGAATAAATGCCCCTTCCCTCTATAAGGTCAAACAGCATTATAGATTTTTAGCAGACCAAACTAAAATGAGGACACAAGAGCATTCAAGACAATTCAGGAAAATGAAAATAGAGAAACACAAATCTTAGTTAGGATACAAGACCACCTCAAAGACACTGAATGTACCTCAGAGCTCAGTGCAGTCCATCGTGAAAAAGTGGAAAAAATATGAAAGCCAACCATACTGCCTAGGTCAGGCTGCCTCTCCAACCTTAGTCACTGGAGAAGAGTGGCACTTGTAAGAGAGGCTACTGTGACTCCAACAATCACTCCAAGTGAGCTGCAGAAGTCAGTGGCTGCAAGTGGAGATGATGTTCATGGCTCCACAATCACTAAGGCTTTGCCCAAAAAGGGTATTAATGGAAGGGTGGCAAGGAAGAAGCCTTGGCTTAAAAAGAACATATCCTTGCCCATAAAGACTTTGCAAAGCGTCACTTAGCTGATACAGTAAGGATGTAGAAAAAGTTCTTGTGGTCGGACGAGAACCTAATAAATAAATCTAATGCTGCGCATCAGCCAGGTAACACCATCCCTACTGTAAAGTACGGTGAAGGTAGCGTCATGCTATGGGGATGCTTTTCAGCAGCAGGGACTGGAAATCTGGTCAGGATTGATGGGAAAATGAATCCAGTTAAATACATAGAGATTATGGATAAAATACCTACTACCCTCTGCCAGAAAGTTTAAACTGGAAAGTTTGTTTTTCAGCAGGACAATGACCTGTTGGGTACACTGCCAGAACAACCATAGAGTAGCTTCAAATAAAGAAAATTGATGATCTTGAATGGCCCAGACAGAGTCCTGACCTTAACCCGATCAAACATCTCTGGCAAGACCTCAAGATTGCTCTCTGCCACTGCTCCCCAACAAACTTGGCACAGCTTGAGCAATTTTGTAAGGAGGAGTGGGCAAATCTTCCTCCATCGCATTGTGCAAAGCTAATAGAGACTTATCCAAAAAGAATACTGGTTGTCATTGCTGCTTCAATTAAGTACTGAGCAAAGGGGGATGAATACTTTTGAACTGCTGACATTTCCGTTTTTGAATTTTTAATTTTTCATGTTTTACAGTTTTCCTTACTTTTTGGGTTCTAAAAGGAGGATGTGATTCACAAATAAAAATTCACAGTTAAATTAATTGAAATCCCTGGTTGTAATACTCACTTGTGTGAACAAAGGCTTGGACACTGAATACTTTTGCAAGGCACTGTAGATCCTTCTGAACTTCTGTACTCATCTCCAGTCTCTTTTTGTTAAGATAATGATCTGCCGTTTGGTTTCTCTTACCAAAGTGCCTGACCTCACACTTCCTCAGATGAAACTCCATTTATCAAGTTTTTGCCCAATTACTCAACTTTGCGGCAGAATCACAATGCCCTCATCCCTTCTATCTTGTTTTCGTATCACCGGCAAAATTGGAAACCTTACATCAGAATCAGAATCAGGTTTAATGTCACTGGCACATGTCATGAAATTTGTTGTTTTGCTGTAGCAGTACATTGCAATATATAATAATAAAAAACTATAAATTACAATCAGAAATGTATATAAAATGAAATTAAATAAGAGCGCTACAAGGAAGCAAATTAGAAGAAAAAAATAGTGAGGTAGTGTACGTGGTTTCATTGTCCTTTAAGAAATCTGATGGCAGAGAGGAAGGAGCTGTTCCGGAAATGTTAAGTGTGGGTGTCTTCAGGATCCAGTACCTCTTCCTTGATGGTAGCAATGAGAAGAGGGCATGTCCTGAGTGATGGGAGTCTTAAATGGTGGATGCCGCCTTCCTGAGGCATTGCCTTTTGAAAGTGTCCTTGATGCTGAGGAGCCTCGTGCCCATGATGGGGGGCGCTGGGTTTACATCTTTCTGCAGCTTGTTCCGATCCCGTGCAATGGCTCATCAATACCCAACAGAGATGCTATCAGTTGGAATGCACTCCACAATATACTGTATCTGTAGAAATTTGCTAAAACTTTTGCTAATGTGCCAAATCTCCTCAAACTCGTAACGAAATAAAGCCGCTGTTGTGTCTTCTTTGTAATTCTTTTTATACAAGATGGCACCGATAAGTGATGACTCTTTGTGTGCAGCTCCGATGGGAATCATCAAATATTCCAGTTTAGGACTACCACACCTGAAATCCACAGTCACAGCCATGAGTACTTCAATAAGCAACATCGTCTTAAGATGATTAAACAATAGGCAGAGACTAAAGACCACAACACCAGTGTCGAGAACCAAGAAGGTATGATCAAGGCAAGGAAGGCAGAAAAACAATTACAAAGCTACTTGGATTTGGTGGGCTGGAAGATAATGAGGCATTCATCGTTGAATCTGAATGAATATGTCACAGTTGTCATCAATTTCATCAGTACCTGTGTGCATGAATGTATACCATTGAAAACATAACGGGATATGCCCAAACCAAAAGCCATGGATGAAAAGGGAAATTTGTAGTGTGCTAAGTGCTAGATCTGTGGCATTCAAGACTGGTGATCCAAATCTATAGAAAAAGTTCAGATTTGACCTACAAAAGGCTATTTTAGAAGTGAAAGAACAATTCCAATTGAAGTTAGAGATGGAATTGGAGGTACAGGTCCACAATCCCTTATCCGAAATTCTTGGGGCCAGATGCACTTCGGAATTCAGAATTTTTCGGATTTTAGAAAATTGATAATTATATTGATAATTAACCTGTCTCAGTGCGGGTGGACTTTAGGCCCCGCGAGAGCTCCAGACCTACACACATCCTCCCGTATACTTTAAATCATCTCTAGATTACTTAAAATAGCTAATACAGTGTAAATGCTATGTAAATAGTTGTTATACTGTATTGTTTAGGGAATAATGACAAGAAAAAAAGTCTGTGCATGCTCAAACAACGAGTGCTGGAGAGAGAACTTCCTGGTTTTCCCGATCTGCGCTCTTTTTGACTTTTTCACAGTGAAATTAAACACAAAGTCAATGGTGAACACAAAACGTATAGTTAAGTGGAATAAATAGTAGTAATAGTAGTCGTACTTTATTAATCCCGGGGGAAATTGGTTTTCGTTACAGTTGCTCCATAAATAATAAATAGTAATAGAACCATAAATAGTTAAATAGCAATATGTAAATTATGCCAGTAAATTATGAAATGTCCAGGACCAGCCTATTGGCTCAGACCCTCCAAGGGAGGATTTGTAAAGTTTGATGGCCACAGGCAGGAATGACTTCCTATGACGCTCAGTGCTGCAGCTCGGTGGAATGAGTCGCTGGCTGAATGTACTCCTGTGCCCACCCAGTACATTATGTAGTGGATGGGAGACATTGACCAAGATGGCATGCAACTTAGACAGCATCCTCTTTTCAGACACCACCATCAGAGAGTCCAGTTCCATCCCCACAACATCACTGGCCTTACGAGTGAGTTTGTTGATTCTGTTGGTGTCTGCTACCCCCAGCCTGCTGCCCCAGGACACAACAGCAAACATGATAACACTGGCCACCACAGACTCGTAGAACATCCTCAGCATTGTCCGGCAGATGTTAAAGGACCTCAGTCTCCTCAGGAAATAGAGACAGCTCTGACCCTTCTTGTAGACAGCCTCAGTGTTCTCTGACCAGTCCAGTTTATTGTCAATTCATATCCTCAGGTAGTTGTAATCCTCCACCATGTCCACACTGATCCCCTGGATGGAAACAGGGGTCACCGGTACCTTAGCTCTCCTCAGGTCTACCACCAGCTCCTTAGTCTTTTTCACATTAAGCTGCAGATAACTCTGCTCATACCATGTAACAAAGTTTCCTACTGTAGCCCTGTACTCAACCTCATCTCCCTTGCTGATGCAGACTAAAGACTACAAATACTATTACAGTTTTATTAAACATTCAATAAAACATAAAAATATACAGCTTCAAATGAACCGAATCAAACACATGGTAAATGACGTAAATACTCTAGGACATATACAGGTTCAAACTAAGCTAGTTAAGTTGCATTGCATCTGGCAAACAAAGCTAAATACTCTACAGGTACCTGATGGGCCAGGAACAGGATTCTCAAGTTATGAAGCAGCACTATGACAGACAGCGTTTTTAAAGACTTCTTCAAGTGTCGTCTGTCTCATTAACATAGGTTTATGTCTAAGCAATCTTTCTTTAACTGAGTAAACTGCCATAATCACTTGCTCACTGATAAATGCACATTGTTCAAGGCCAACAATTAACTGATCACACATTTTCACCATATTGTCTATGTGGATTTTTTCTTCTTTGTTCACTATGTCATCATCATCACCACTACTATCTTCATGCTTATCTGTATTTAACACCATTTCAGTAATTTCCCCATCACTCACTGACCCCCTGGATGGAAACAGGGGTCACCGGTACCTTAGCTCTCCTCAGTTCTACCACCAGCTCCTTAGTCTTTTTCACATTAAGCTGCAGATAACTCTGCTCATACCATGTAACAAAGTTTCCTACTGTAGCCCTGTACTCAACCTCATCTCCCTTGCTGATGCAGACTAAAGACTACAAATACTATTACAGTTTTATTAAACATTCAATAAAACATAAAAATATACAGCTTCAAATGAACCGAATCAAACACATGGTAAATGACGTAAATACTCTAGGACATATACAGGTTCAAACTAACACCATTGGTGACAACAGGTGCACCATTGTCAATGTTCAGCATTTCTTCAATGTCAGCTTCCTCTAACTTTTTACACTTTTGTTCGATAACATTTTAGCGAAAGTTACAAGGTTTGATATTATCATCTTCTCATTAATGACACGAAATCCTTCAAAGTCTTGATCTGTAGGTTCATTTACATCAAACATCATTGCAGGCCAAAGTCTGTGCCAAGCATTCGTTAATGTTAATTTATCAACATCATTCCAAGCATTAGCAACTGCGTAAATTGCATCCTTAACATTGAACTCTTTCAGGAAGTCTTGGATCCCTACTCCTCTGTTGACTGCAGAAAGAATACAATTCAAAAAATAGTCTTTATACTTGCTCTTCATGGAGCATAAAATTCCTTGGTACAAGGCTGTAATATAGATGTCACATTGGGGGGCAAGTAAATTGCGAAAACATCACTTTTCCAGACATCCCACCCTGCAAAAACTCATTTCAGGGAGGTAGCACCGTCAATTTGCAGGAGACTTCTGGGAGAGGTGGGATGTCTGCAATAGAGTAGCTCCTTAGAAGCTAGCCAGCTAGTTTAAATAACGTTAGCTATGCTAATGAACGAATGACACCTGTTAAACTCACCTCAACATGTCTTTTACAGTCTTAACCCACCATGGACAATAGAAAAGTCACTGTTGCAAACAGTGCAGCGAGCAACACTGTCATTATTTTTGACCCCTATTAGGCAGGGGTACACTTTAGTGTAGTCTGGGGTGACGTACGTTTTATTTTTTTTTGGAACACTCTGCCACTCTGACTTTTTTTGGAACTCTCTCGCTCTCGCTCTTGCTCTCTCTCTCTCTCTATCGCGCGCCCGCTCTCTCGCTCGTGGCCACCCTCACTCAGGGTTGCTTTCTCGCTCTTGCTCTCGCTCTCTCTCTCGCACTTGCTTTCTCACTGTCTCTCACGCGCGCGCTCTCGCTCTCTCTCTCTCTCTCGTGGTCGCTCTCACTCGCGCTCTCTCGCGCTTGCTTTCTCGCTCTCACTCTCTCTCGCACTAGCTTTCTCGCTCTCTTGCTCTCGTGCTCTCTCTCTCGTGGTCGCTCTCACTCGCGCTTGCTTTCTCGCTCTCGCGCTCTCTCTCTCGTGGTCGCTCTCTCGCGCGCTTGCTTTCTCGCTCTCTTGCTCTCGTGCTCTCTCTCTCGTGGTCGCTCTCACTCACGCTTGCTTTCTCGCTCTCTCGCTCTCGCGCTCTCTCTCTCGTGGTCGCTCTCACTCGCGCTTGCTTTCTCGCTCTCTCGCTCTCGCGCTCTCTCTCTCGTGGTCGCTCTCTCTCGCGCTTGCTTTCTCGCTCTCTCGCTCTCGTGGTCGCTCTCTCTCGCGCTTGCTTTCTCGCTCTCGCGCACTCTCTCTCATGGTCGCTCTCTCTCGCGCTTGCTTTCTCGCTCTCGTGTCGCGCTCTCTCGCGCTTGCTTTCTCGCTCTCTCGCTCTCGTGCTCTCTCTCTCGTGTCGCGCTCTCTCGTGCTTGCTTTCTTGCTCTTGCGCTCGGTCTCTCGCTCTCTCTTGCGCGTTCTCTCACACTCGCTCTCAAAAAAATCAATTTCCGGGACGTTGTATGTAATTTGCGGGCATCAGGGAGCCACTATTAATTTGCGGGAGACTCCCGGAACTTCCGGGAGAGGTGGGATGTCTGCTTTTCACAAGAAGTTCGACGGGGGGGGGCGGTGTGCGGAGCAGTTGTCCAGGAACAATAAAATTTTACAGTTTTTTTCCAGTCCAGCTTGCCTGCAATGAGCTCGTGCTGCTGGTACAAAGTGGTTATTGAACCAGTCAGAAAACATTTCTCGGGTTACCCATGCCTTCTTGTTTGCATAATAATACACAGGTAAACTGCATACACCTTTCAGATGTCTCGGATGTTGGCTTTTTCCAATCACTGCCAATTTCACCTTGTGTGTGCCTGCTGCACTGGCACACCCAAGAATAGTTAACCTGTCCTTAGCATCTTTAAAACCTGTTGGTGCTCTCTCATCAGCCATTGTTAATGTTTTTCTGGGAACGTAGTGCCAGTACAAAGCTGTTTCATCAGCATTGTAAGTTTGTTCAGGGCTAAGGTTTTCATCAGATATTATCTTGGCACATTCGTCAATGTAATTTTCAGCTGCTTCATGATCAGCAGAAGCTTTTTCAGCACAGACTTTCAAATATTTTACACCCTGACGCTTCTTAAATTTCTGCAGCCAACCCTCTGAATATTGATACTCACCTTCAATGTTCAGTTCTTCATGGTATATTCTAGCTCGTTTCATGATCAACATGCCGTTCAGCAGCATACCTTCACTTCTTCGTTGTCTAATCCACTCAATCAACATGCTGTCAAGATCTTCATTTTTTGCCCCATGCATTGTTTTCCTATTTTTCATTAGTTTATGGTCATCACTGTCACTATAAAACTTCAGTAACTTGTCTTTCTGTTTCTTTAAATCATATACAGTGCTAGTTCCAATGCCATATTCTTCAGTAAGATGCCGCACAGACACACCACAATCAAGCTTCTGCAATAACTCCACTTTCTGCATTATCAATAATGATAGATGCTTCCTTCTCTTTTTCTCATTGTTACCCTTAGGGGTATCTGCGGCTCTTTTTGACTTTTTCACAGTGAAATTAAACACAAAGTCAACAGTGAACACAAAATATCAGCAAACAGCAAATGCATATGTAACCAGTATGATGTGCTGAGCCACAACTGACATCTAGCTAGTGCTGCCATGTCACACCTGAGTGACGTCAGCTGTTGGCGAAATAAAAATCGGTTTTTGGAACTTTTTGGATTTCAGAACTTTGGATAAGGGATTGTAGACCTGTACATCAACTCTGGTAGGGTTTGCAAGCCATTGCTTCCCACAAGGTGAAACCTAACATTGTGAATATCCATGGGTGCTTTAATCCCAGATGAACTCAACACATTTTATGCATGCTTTGAATAGGAGAATAAAACCACACCCATGCAAATCCCTGCAGCATCCGGTACACTGTGACCTCTGTCTTGGAGCCCGACATCAGAACATCTTTCAAGAGGGTGAGACCTGGCAAGGCGCCGGACCATGATGGTGTACATGTGCCACCCAACTGGTGGGCATGTTCAGGGACATCTTCAATCTCCACTGCTGCGGTGGAATGTTCAATGTCCATTTAGGAATCAGATGGCAGAGAGGAAGAAGCTGTTCCTGAATCGCTGAGTGTGTGCCTTCAGGCTTCTGTATCTCCTACCCAATGGTAACAATGAGAAAAGGGCATGCCCTGGGTGCTGGGGGTCCGTAATAACGGATGCTGCCTTTCCGAGAACCTGCTCCTTGAAGATGTCCTGTGTACTTTGTAGGCTAGTACCCAAGATGGAGCCGGCTAAATTTATGACCCTCTGCAGCTTCATTCGGTCCTGTGCAGTAGCCCCTCATACCAGGGGATCAGAGGAACAGAAAGGGAGTTCTGTGGACGAGAATGAGTTTTGCAGATGAAATGTTGCCTCTCAGTTACCAAGGTTTGAGTTCTCAGCATTCTTAAGTGGGAGAGTGAGCAGCCAGAGGTCATGGTCCATGTACTGTAGGTACCAATGAAATTGGCAGGAAGAGTGATGAGGTTCTGCAAAGTGACCTTCGGGGGGCTTGGTGCTAAGTTAAAGGACGGGACCTGCAGGGTTGAGATCTTAGGATTGCTACCAGTGCCACATGCTGGTGATGCCAGAAAGAGGAAGATCATACAGTTTAAGGCATGGCTAAGAAGTTGGTGTAGGAGGGAGGGCATCAGATTTTTTGAATCACTGGGCTCTTTTCCAGGGAAGGTTGGACCTATAGAGAAGAGACGGTTTGCACCTGAACTGAAGGGAGATAAATATCTCAGCGGTCCCCAACCACTGGGCCATGGACCAGTACCGGGTTGCAAATCATGTGCTACCGAGCCACGAGGTAACGATATGATTTGGCAATATGAAACGATATGAGTCAGCTGCACCTTTCCTCATTCCCTGTCACACCCACAGTTGAACTTTAACGCATATGAGGTCATCAGTGACCCAAGACGTGCAAAGGAATGGGTCCGTGACCCTTTTGTGAATGTTTCCAGTGAATCATCCATGTCAGCATGGGAAAAAGATGAACTCCTCAAGCTTGCAAATGATGGTGGGCTGAAAAGAATGTTTGACATAACATCTCTGCCTGCATTCTGGATCAAAGTCAAGGCTGAATATCCTGAGATAGCCACGAAAGCACTGAAAACGTTGCTTCCATTTCCAACATCATATCGCTGCGAAGCGGAGTTTTCTGCGATGAATGCAACAAAAACTAAATTGCGGAATAGACTGGACATGAGGAACCCCCTTTGAGTATTGCTGTCTCCCATCACCCCTCGATGGGACTGTGTTGTTGCAGGGAAACAAGCCCAGGTCTCCCACTGATTCAGCGATATTGGTGTGTTGCAATGATTTTATATGTTCATACGGGGAAAATACGAAAATATGCGCTGTGTGTTTATTATCTAAACGTTACTTACAATGTTATGATGCTATTTACTTATAAGTGACTTATAATTCAGTGGTCCCAAACCTCCGGGCTGTAAAGCATGCAGCAGTGCAGCAGTGATCGGAATGCACCCAGCACATCTTTAGGAAAAAAGCCGAAATAAACAAGCAAATTGATTAGGTGCTGTCTGGCACATAAATGTCGGCCCAGATCAGAGGCGATTGCCAATTGCGTCGCCTCTGATCTGGGCCGACATTTACGTGCCGGGCGGCACCTAATCAATTAGTTTGTTTATTTCGGCTTTTTTCTTCCGATGTGCTGGGTGTGTTCAGACTACCGCTGCACTGCTGCATTCTTCAGGGCAATGTATCGTTCCAATGCCCGGAGGTTGGGAACCACTGTTATAATTGACTTACCACTACATTCATACGAGGAAAATATATGCTGTGTGTTTAATATTAACTTTGTTAGATAAACCCTTTTAGAAACAAAATTGAGTGTATTAGCCACTTATAAGTGACTTATCACCTACATTCCGGTCGTAATTAACACCACCCCCACCCCCCAAGTCAGCCAGTCCGCAAGAATATTGTCAATATTAAACCGGTCCGCTGTGCAAAAAAGGCTGGGGACCCCTGTCTTAGTGGGAAGGCTTACTGGTGCTGCACAGTAGGGGATGGAAAACAAAATTCCAGCACAGATAGTGCAGAGATTGTGGAGACAGATGTTTTTAAGAACTAAGACAAAGTCAGAAATCAAAAGGTAGGTCTTTTGTGTGACTATGTTCTAAGCTGTGTATATTTCAATGCAAGATGCATTGTAGGAAACGTAGATGAGCACAGGGCACGGGTCAACACATAGAATTATGATATTGTAGCCATTAGTGAGACTTGGCTGTAGGAGGGACAGGACTAGCAGCTTGGTACTCCGGGGTTCTGTTGTCTTAGATGTGACAGAGCGGGAGGAATTAAAGGGAGAGGGGTGGCGTTACTAGTCAGGGAAAATTTCAAGGCAGTGCTCAGTCAGGACAGACTGGAGAACTCAACTAGTGAGGCTTTATGGGTGGAACTGAGGAATAAGGAAGGTAGGACCATGTTAGTTGAGCTGTATTACAGACCACTCAACAGTCCGTTGGATTTAGGGAATCGCAGACTGGTTTAAGGAACATAAGGTTTTCATGGTATGTGATTTTAACTTTCCACATAATGATTGGGACTCTCATACTGCAAAAGAATTAGATGGGATAGAGTTTGTCAAATATGTTCAGGAAAGTTTCCTTAATCAGTACGGAGAAGTCCCATCGAGAGAATGTGTGATACTTGATCTGCTCTTGGGGAATGAGATAGGCTAGGTGACTGAAGTTTGGGTAAGGGAACACTTAGCATCTAGTGATCATAATCCCATTAGTTTTAAAGAGATTATGGAAAGGTTAGTGGGAAAATTATTGGAAGGTATTCTAAGGGATTGGAGATATGAGTATTTGGATAGACAGGGAAAGGTCATGTCTAACAAACCTTATAGAGTTTCTCAAGGAAGTTACCAGGAAAGTAAATGAAGGCAAAGCATTGGATGTTGGCCGAAAGGACTTTTGCAAGGAATCCGACAAGGTCCCACATGGGAGGTCGATCAAGAAGCACCAAAGGAATCTTGGGGTCCGAGTCCATAGGACACTCAAAGCTACTACACAGGTTGACTCTGTGATTAAGAAGGCATACGGTGCATTGGCCTTCATCAATCGTGGGATTGAGTTTAAAAAGCCAAGAGGTAATGTTGCAGCTATATAGGACCCTGGCCAGACCCCACTTGGAGTACTGTGCTCAGTTCTGGTCACCTCACTACAGGAAGGACCTGGAAACCATAGAAAAGGTGCAGAAGAGATTTTTACAAGATGTTGCCGGATTGGGGAGCATGTCTTATGAGAACAGGTTGAGTGAACTCGGCCTTTTCTCCTTGGAGCGATGAAGGATGAGAGGTGACCTGACAGAGGTGTAGAAGATAATGAGAGGCATTGATCATGTGGATAGTCAGAGGCTTTTTCCCAGGGCTGAAGTAGCTAGCACGAGAGGGCACAGTTTTAAGGTGCTTGGAAGTAGGTACAGAGGAGATGTCAGGGATAGGTTTTTTACACCAGAGAGTGGTGAGTGTGTGGAATGGGCTGCCAGTGGTGGTAGTGGAGGTGGAAATGATAGGATCTTTTAAAAGATTCCTGGATGGCTACATGGAGCTTAGAAAAATAGAGGGCTATGGGTAAGTCTAGGTAGTTCTAAGGTAGGGGCATGTTCGGCACAGCTTTGTGGGCTGAAGGGCCTGTATTGTGCTGGATGTTTCCTATATTTCTATGTTTCTATGTCCCATCTCTCAGCATTCAAGATGAGGTAGAAAATTGGATTAAACATTGGCTTTGTGGGAGAAGCCAGCGAGTGATAGTGGATGTTTGCCTCTCTGACTGGAGGCCTGTGACTAGTAAAGTGCCACAAGGATCAGTTATTGCTTGTCATTTATATCAGTGATCTGGATGATAATGTGGTTAACTGGACCAGGTTTTTTCCACTGAGGTTGGGTGGGTCTACAGCTAGAGGTCATGGGTTATGGGTGCAAGGCGAAAATGTTTGAGGGGAATATGAGTGGAAGCTTCTTCACTCAGAGGGTCATGAGGGTGTGGAATGAGCATGGTGAGTGTAAGCTCAATTTCACTCTTTAAGAGATGTTTGCATAGGTACGTGGATGGTAGGGGTATGGATGGCTATGGTCTGGGTGCCAGTCGATGGGACTAGGCAGTTGGAATGGCTCGGCATGGACTCGATGGGCCAAAGGGCCTGTTTCTGTGCCGTACTTCTCTATGAATCTATGATCCATACTGGCCAAGATACCCATCTAAGCTAGTCCTTTTTCCCCTTGTTTGGCCCTCTATATCTTTCCTATTCATTAAACTGTCCAAGTACCTTTGAAAGGTTGTTTATATAGTTGCCTCAGCCTCTTCCTCAGGTAGCTCACTTCACACGTGGACCACCCTCTGAATGAAAAAGTTGCCCCTGAAGCTCCTGTTAAATCTTCCCCCTCTCTTCTTAAACCCTCTAATCCTTGGTTCCCCAACTCTGGGGAAAAAAAAGGCTGAATGCATTCACCTTAACAATGCCCCTCATGATTTTATGCACCTCTATAAGAACACCCCCCAATCTCCTATACTCCAACAAATAAAGTCTCTGCCTGCTTAACAACCTTCCCTCAAATTCTGGCAACATACTCATAAATCCTTTCAGCATTCTTTCCAGCTTAATAGTACTTCTCCAATAGTGTGGTCACCAAAACTGAACGCAATATTCCAAATTCAGCCTGTTGTATCTTATTTGATCAGCAATGTCTATTGCATTGTTAGCAGTCCCTTATGCAACCTGTCTATGCTTTGACTGCATTCATGCCATTTCTTCTCATAGAGTTTGTTGTTGCTTATGTTTACAGAACTACCTATTGTGACCTTTATGCCTGAATCATTGGTTAAATCATACAAAGAGAGCCGAGTCAAAATGCAAAGATAGGCAATTTAACCAGCCCAGAAATAACTTACCTGAGAGATATTGCACTTGATTACTTCTTAGAGCAATAAACTTAATTATGATTATCATCGTCTTATAAATCAATAGAAACTTTCAACACTTTATATAGCTGGATTCAATCTGACTTGCTGACTAGCATTAAGAGGTTTTAAGAGGTGCACCCATTCTTCCTCTGGAGCAAGAGGCTAAATTGCTGTCACAGCTGGACACAATTTCAACATGCAATTAGCATTTATGTATCTGGGTTTCTAAGTAAAATTGCAAAATTATGTCGCAGTTGCAATTACCGAAGGTCACCAGGTGAAGTAAGAGAATTCTAGACAGTTACTGAATCACAAAAGACCATAAGTTATAGGAGCAGAATTAGGCCATTTGGCACATCGCGTTTGCTCTGCCATTTCATCATGGCTGATCCAATTTTCCCTCTCAGCCCCAGTCTCCTGTCTTCTCTCCACACCACTTCATGCTCTGACTAATCAAGAATCTATCAACCGCTACCTTAAGTATACTCAATGACTTGGCCTTTACAGCTGCCTGTGGCAATGAATTCCACAGATTCACCATTCTCTGGCTGAAGAAATTCCTCCCTCTCTCTGTTCTAAAAGGATGCCTTTCTATTCTGAGGCTGTGTCCTCTGGTCTTAGACTCCCCCACCACAGGAAATATCATCTCCTACCACCTCTATCAAGCCCTTTCAAGGTTCAATAAGTTTCAATGAGGTTGCCCCTCATTCTTCTGAATTCTAGTGAGTAGAGGCCCAGAGCCATCAAGCGCACCTCATATGACAAGGCTTTCAATCCTGGAATAATTTTTGTGAACCTCCTTTGAACTCTTTGCAATCTCAGCACATCCTTTCTTAGATAAGGGGCCAAACACTGCTCATAATACTCCAAATGAGGTCTTACCAGTGCCTTATAAAGCCTCAGCATTACATATTGCCTTTATATTCTAGTCCACTGAAAATGAATGCTAACATCACATTTGCCTTACTCACCACAGACTCAACCTGCAAACTAACCTTCAGGGAATCTTGCACAAGCTCTCCCAAGTCCCTTTGCACTTCAGATTTTTGTATTTTCTCTCCATTTAGAAAATAGTCTGTGCATCTATTTCTTCTGTTGAAGTGCAACAAAAAATGGTTAGGAGGAAGATGCAGCAAGTAGTTACGAAGAAGTATGGTATATTGGACTTTATGTTGGAGTTTAGAATTTCAGTAGAAACTGTATAATTATACAGATACAAGTGAATCCACACTTGGATTATTGAAGTCAGAGAGTTGTATGGTGCAGAAATAGTCTCTTCTGCCCACCATATTCATGCCCACCCTTTTTGCCATTCCTCACTAATCAGTGCAGAGTTTTGTTTCTCTTATTTAAGTAAAACATATAATGGCATAGGGATCAATGCAAAAGAAATCCACTAGGCTAATTCCTGGGATGAGAGTGTTGTCCTGTTGTGGGCTACCGAAGAGATTAGATCCACATTCTTTGGAGTTCAGAAGAATGAGGAAATTTATAAGAATAATCTTAACATATAAATTTACAGAGTAAACTTTAAGATGTTTCCAGTAATGGGAGAATCTTAAATGAGGGGGCAGTCTTTTAAAACTTGAGGTGGGTAGGATTGTTGCAAAGTGTGAAAACTGAGGTCAGCAGAATCTTTGCAGAGTGTGAAAACTGAAGTGGTGAGGGTGTTCTTCTCACAGAATGTGTTGAATCTCTGGAATTTCTTCTACCCCCAGTGACTGAGTGTATTCAGTGAGGAAGTAGAAAAGTTCTTGAAGTTCCAGGAATTAAGGAACAGGTGTGTTCAGAAGAAGCAGCATAATCAGAAAGTACAAAGTATAAAGTATAGTAGTCATTGATACAATTAGCTATCAACATAGTAGCTATTAATATAACAGAAGAACCAGTCTTCAAACTAAACTGTTCATATGTAAATGATAAGCAGTAATGAAACAGACACCATTGTGTGCTAAGTATTCAGGCTCAGAAAGAGAAGAACAGTTTCTTCTGTTGACACTTGAATAACATACTTATTATGTTCTGAAGAAGGGTTTGGACCCAAAATATTGACTGTTTATTCATTTCCATAGACGTTGCCTGACCTACTGAGTTCCTCCAGCATTTTATGGGTGTTGTTTACCTATTAATAATGCAATATTCATTGACCGTTTGAGGAAGCCGAAAGCTGCAACTGGGCATGGGACCTACTGAGCTTTGCACAAATGTCAATCACACAGGGACAACATGAGGGGAGTGTTAATCAGACCACATTGAAACCCTCAGGATGGGGTCATGGAATGGATTAAGTTGAAAACTTGTGTTCTGTCAACCTCTGTTTGAGGTGCTTTTTTTGTATTCAGAGAGCCATCCCTCAATACATAGGTTAAAGAAAACCTTCTTCGGAGTCCAGATTTGCAACAATGAGTTGTTTCTGTCGGCTGAGATGAGCTCCTATTGTACGTACTCAATTCTACAGAGCCACTCAAAATGTGGATGTAAACAATGTGATGTAAACAATGTGATTGAAACTATTGCAACTGTACTTACAGACCTGCTGTTATCTTTGTGCTTAAGAAGTATTAAAGCTTGATGAACGTTATGTTCTGAGATATTATTCTGAGAGAGGCTCCCACCATTTCCACCCATGAATGTCTGCTTTGGTTGAATAACAACCTATGGTGTCCATGGCCGCAGTGTTTTTACTCAACGATCTTCTGATCTCATGTCTCAGAGCCTGATTATCAGGACATACTCAGGGTGTGGAGGAGAGTGAATCCTCGCATTATATCTGGCTCTGGCGGCATACGATGGCCAGTGGTTAAAAAGCTGCACTGACCAACCGGCTGGAATGCTCAGGGGCATCTGAACATTCCAGCCAGATTAAGTTCCTACCTGCTTCTAGGTGGTATCAGTTGTACCAGGGTTCAGGTTGAGCAAGATGACCTACCTCAATGACCTCTGTCTGCTAGTGTTTACATACACTGGAGCTACGTTACTGTACAGAAGTCTTAGGCACATACATATAGCTAGCGTGCCCATGACTTTTGCAGAGTGCTGTATTTGTCAATGCAATGTAAATCTGGTAGGAGCAAAGGATATTGGGAATGGTGAGGGTGCAGCACCTTGGGAGAGGTGTGGAACAGGTAGCAGAGGAGGAGTGCTAAAGGTGGGAAGTGGTGTGGATGCATTCACACCCAACCCTGAGAGACCAGGCAAGGTCATTTGATTCTAAACAACTGGATTATTGATCATTACAGAATGTCTCTCTAGTGCTTCCCACTCTCTCACCTCTCCCTTCCCCTTTTCCCAACCACGATTCCCCTCTCTCTGCCCCTTCTCAATCCACAAAAGAGACCCATATCAGAAACAGGTTTAACATTGCTCACATACATTATGAAATTTGTTCTTTTTTTGTGGCAGCAGTACAGTGCAATACATAAAATTACTACAGTACTGTGCAAAAGACTTGGGCACCCTAGCTATATATATGTGCCTAAGATTTTGCACAGTACTGTAAAAGGTTAGATATAGCTCGAATCATCTCCTACCTCAATAAGGTCCTGGACCTGCTTCAGACTGCCTGTCACAGAGTAGGTCTACAGTGGACACTGTCTTGCTGATTCTCTACTCTGCTCTGGACTGGCTGGATAATTGGAACACATATCAGGCTGTTGGTCATTGACTGCAGCTCAACATTCAACACCATCATCTCCTCAAAACCTATGGTCAAACACCAAGATCTGGGCGTTTGCACCTTCCTCTACAATTGGATCCTTGACATCCTCATTGGAAGACCACAATCAGTGAGGACTGGAAACTTTATCTTCTTACTGGGACATTCAGGTTTGTCTGCTCATCCCTTGCTCTGCACTCTCTCTACTGTTACGTACCCCGTAACTGGGTTGCCAAACCAGCAGAAATGGATCACTCAGTTGGAGTCTGGATTACTAGAACTAAGAAAGTTTTATTAAAGAAACAAGCAACACAGTAATCGAAAGAATAATAAATGCAACAGTTCAGCAATGATAAACACACATGTGCACAGAATTAAGATAACAGGATCAATCAAGCTCTATCGTTGTCTAGGGGTAAATGACCAATTTCAAAGTGACACAAAGTCCAGTTCAATTTAGTTCAGTTCGCAGTAATCGTTGCCATGGCGATGGACAATGTGGGGGAAGGAGAGAGAGAACAAGAACGACTGATCATTCAGAACGGCTTCCACTCACAGACCGGCGATATTGCTCACAAGCCGCTTTCAGGCGAGTCCTTTGTGATGTCACCTGAGGTCACCGACTGTGACCCCTCCTCCAGATGCGGTCGATCCTCTGCAGTGAACCCGGCACCCAAGCAAGGGCGGACACACACCGGGTTCCCGCTGATCGTACCTTTCCACCCTGTGCGTCTAAGGCTTGGTTCCGCCACCAGCCTTCCAAACGACTCCCGCCAACTTGCAGGGGGGCACCGCTTCCAGGGTCTCGTTACCTCGTGGTGTCGTGTGTCCTGCCTCAGCGAACCTGTCCCTTTTTATCCCCCTGCTGGGGTATCACCTGTCCATCACTTCAAACAGTTCAGGGTTCAAAGGGGGAGCCGCTCTAGACAGCTCTCTCTCCCGTCCCTTCGTTACACATCTCCAAATCGCCTGTCCATCACTTCAAACAGTTCAGGGTTCAAAGGGGGAGCCAATCTTGACAATACCCAGTCTGATGGCTCCTTCATTAACATCTCCAAATGCTGCTTCATTGTGTTCCTTATCTCTCCCTCCCCTTAGGACAGGTGGCAGACCAACTGTTGATCACACAGGACAGCTAACATCTATGTGTATTCTTGTCACACTACATAAGTGAGTTGTGTAGCTCCAATGCCATCTACAAATTCATCAGTGACACCTCTGTTTTTGGTAGAATCACGATGGTGACGAGATGATGTACAGGAGTGAGATAGGTCAAGTGGTTGGATGGCGTCAACAACAACTTTGCACTAACTGTTAATAAAACCAAGAAACTGATTGTGGACTTTAGGAAGGGGGATCAGGTGAAAGTGCACCAGTCCTAATTGAAGGGTCAGCACTGGAAAAGGATCCTGGATGTCAACATCTCGAAATACCTACAGTATTCTGGGCCCCGTACATCAATTCCACGGTCGCACCTCACTACCAGGAGTGGGTAATCGTACCCAATTAAGGCCACCAGTTGGAAAAAAACAGACAGTAAGCCACAACAGCATGTTAACGCAAGGGGTTTTATTTAGTGCCAGGTGAATAAAAAAGAGCAAAAGCTGCCCAAAAGTTGTGAAGAAAAAAAGCATTTACAAATAGACAAATGAAAACAAACACGTACAAATATTTACGTATACAGAAGCTTGGTCATTAACTTTCCAATATAACTATTCACCAGCCATCAAATCCAACCTCCATACCACTCAGCAAAGCCAAACTGAGGGTTTACATCTGCCTGTGTAGGGTGTAGTGTGCTTGCACCCACTAATCCAGGCATTATTTTAGGACGCCTCAAACTGTCCCTTGGGACTTTTGGGGCCGTTCTGCTTTCTACAAACTGATGTAACGGTGTGAGTAAAAATAAATGAAACTGTTTGGAATGTCTGTTTCTAGAATCCTTATTTTTATGAGTTAGAAACCAGTAGAGTACATTAACCTGGAGCTATTGTTTTGAATAGCCAAGCTGGTGATTGTTTTACTGTTAGGGTGTGTATATGGTGAACTCCCAAGAACTGCAGAATGGGAGGTCACAGTGTGTGAACCACTGGGGAAACTAGACCAGAGACAGAATGAGGAGGAGTGACTAACTGGGCAAAGGGGCAAGGTTAGCGGGAGAATTAGCATTGCCAACCTGTTCTGCCGTGGCAGCCATGAAGAAGGCGTGCCAGCATCACTATTTCCAAGAAGTTTAAAGAGATTTGGTATGGTATTGAAGAGTCTGACACACTTCTACAGATTTACAGTGGAAAACATTCTGATTGGTGTGGAAATTCCAAAGCACGGGAATGAATGAGGCTACAGTGTAATGGGCTGAGCCAGTTCCATCATGAGTACAGCTCACCTGCTCCCCCCCCAACTCCACTCCCAACCATCAAGGCCATCTACAAGAGCCAACAGTCATGATCAAGGTCATGTCCTCTTCTTGATGCTGTCATCAAGCAGGTGGAGTAAGAGCCTGGAGATCACACCTTAATTCTTAATTATAGGTTCTTGCAATGTAGGTTCTTGCTGCTACAAGAAAAAAACCCACAAATGTTCATGGTATTTATTAATACTCTGTGTCATACGCCTAGGACAAATAAGCTAAGGGCCAAGTGGTCTATTCCTGCCAATACATCATAAATTTCTTTTAGATTCCAATCATTTAAGATATTTTTTTGGCTTGGGATTCTTTAGTTACTCAAGTATTCTATGCCAGTATCCATTAGTTATTCAAGTATTAATTCCTTATTTCTTTTGGAACCTTAGTTGCCCAGTATTTCCATGTATAACCATATAACAATCACAGCACGGAAACAGGCCATCTCGGCCCTATAGTCCATGCCGAACTCTTACTCTCACCTGGTTCAACCGACCTGCGCTCAGCCCGTAACCCTCCATTCCTTTCCTGTCCATATAGTCGTCGAATTTAACTTTAAACGACAACATCGAACCTGCCTCAACCACTTCAGCTGGGAGCTTGTTCCACACAGCTACCACTCTCTGAGAAAAGAAGTTCCCCCTCTTCTTACCACTAAACTTTCGCCCTTTAACTCTCAACTCATGCCCTCTTGTTTGAATCTCCCCCACTCTCAATGGAAAAAGTCTATCAATGTCAACTCTATCCCCCTCATAATTTTAAATACCTCTATCAAGTCCCCCCTCAGCCTTCTACGTTCCAAATAATAAAGACCCAACTTGTTCAACCTTTCTCTGTAACTTAGGTGATGAAACCCAGGTAACATTCTGGTAAACCTTCTCTGTACTCTCTCGATTTTGTTGACAACTTTCCTATAATTCGGTGACCAAAACTGTACACAATACTCCAAATTTGGCCTCATCAATGCCTTGTACAATTTCAACATTACATCCCAACTCCTGTACTCAATGCTCTGATTTATAAAGGCCAGCATACCAAAAGCTTTCTTCACCACCCTATCCACACGAGATTCCACCTTCATGGAACTATGCACCAGTATACTTAGATCCCTCTGTTCTACTGCATTCTTCAATGCCCTACCATTTACCATGTATGTCCTATTTTGATTAGTCCTACCAAAATGTAACACCTCACATTTATCAGCATTAAACTCCATCTGCCATCTTTCAGCCCACTCTTCTAACCAGCCTAAATCTCTCTGCAAACTTTGAAAACCTACTTCATTATCCACAACTCCACCTATCTTAGTATCATCTGCATACTTACTCATCCAATTTATCACTGCATCATCCAGATCATTAATGTATATGACAAATAACATTGGACCCAGTACAGATCCCTGAGGCACACCACTAATCACCGACCTCCAATCTGACAAACAGTTATCCACCACCACTCTCCGGCATCCCCCATCCAGCCACCGCTGAATCCATTTTACTATTTCAATATTAATACCTAATGATTGAGCCTTCCTAACCAACCTTCCATGTGGAACCTTGTCAAAGACCTTTCTGAAGTCCATGTAGACAACATCCACCGCTTTACCCTCATCAACTTTCCTAGTAACCTCTTCAAAAAATTCAATAAGATTTGTCAAACATGAACTTCCATGCACAAATCCATGTTGACTGTCCCTAATCAGACCTTGTCTATCCAGATAATTATATATACCATCACTAAGAATACTTTCCATCAATTTACCTACCACTGACGTCAAACTCACAGGCCGATAATTGCTAGGTTTACTCTTAGAACCCTTTTTAAACAATGGAACAATATGAGCAATACGCCAATCCTCCCACACCATGCCCGTTTCTAATGACATTTGAAAAATTTCTGTCAGAGCTCCTGCTATCTCCACACTAACTTCCCTCAAGGTCCTAGGGAATATCCTGTCAGGACCCGGAGACTTATCCACTTTTATATTCCTTAAAAGCTCCAGTACTTCCTCTTCTTTAATCATCATAGTTTCCATAACTACCCTACCTGTTTCTCTTATCTTACACAATTCAATATCCTCCTTAGTGAAAACCAAAGAAAAGAAATTGTTCAGAATCTCCCCCATCTCTTTTGGCTCCACACATAGCCATCCACTCTGATTCTCTAAGGGACCAATTTTATTGTTCACTATCCTTTTGCTATTAATAAAACGGTAGAAACCCTTGGGATTTATTTTCACCTTACTTGCCAAAGCAACCTCATATCTTCTTTTCACTTTTCTAATTTCTTTCTTAAGATTCTTTTTACATTCTTTATATTCCTCAAGCACCTCATATTCTCCATGCTGCCTATATTTATTGAAGATCCCTCTCTTTTTCTGAACCAAGTTTCCAATATCCCTTGAAAACCGTGGCTCTCTCAAACTTTTAACCTTTCCTTTCATCCATCTTAACAGGAACATAAAGATTCTGTACTCTCAAAATTTCACCTTTAAATGTCCTCCATTTCTCTATTACATTCTTCCCATAAAACAAATCGTCCCAATCCACTCCTTCTAAATCCTTTCGCATCTCCTCAAAGTTTGCCTTTCTCCAATCAAAAATCTCAACCTTGGATCCAGACCTATCCTTCTCCATAATTATATTGAAACTAAGCATTGTGATCACCGGACCCGAAGTGCTCCCCAACACAAACCTCTGTCACCTGACCTATCTCATTCCCTAACAAGAGATCCAACACTGCCCCTTCTCTAGTTGGTACCCCTATGTATTGCTGCAAAATGTCTTACTGTATTTCTATGTATTTCTACGTATTGCTGTATTTCTGGTCACAGAAAAAGACAGCATAGAAACAGGAACTTTGCCCCATCTAGTCCATGCCAAACCATTTAATCTGTCTACTCTCATCGACCTACACCAGGACCATCGCCAACCATACCCTTACCATCCACATCCCTATCCAAACTTCTTTTAATGCTGAAATTGAGCTCACATGCATCACTTGGGTTGGCAGCTCACACCACACTCTCTTGACCACCTTGGTGAAGAACCTTCGCCCATGTTACCCTCAAACTTTTCACCCATTACCCTTAACCCATGACCTCTGGTTGTAGTCACACCCAACATCATTGGAAAAAGCCTGCTTGCAATTACCCTATCTATACCCTTCATAATTTTGTACACCTCTATCAAATCTCTCTTCAATCTTTTATATTCTAAGGAATAAAGCCCTAATCTATTCAAGCTTTCTTTATGTCACAGTTCCTCCAGACCCAGCAACATCTTCGTAAATTTCCTCTGTACTCTTTCAACTTTATTTACATCTTTTTCTGTAGGTAGGTGGCCCAAACTGCACACAATACTCCAAATTTGGCCTCATCAGTGTCTTACACAACTTCAACATAACATCCCATCCCCTATCACAAACACAAGAAAATCTGCAGATGCTGGAAATCTAAGCAACACACACAAAGTGCTGGAGAACTCAGCAGGCCAGGCAGCATCTATGGAAAAGAGTACAGTCGATGTTTCTGGACAAAACCCTTCGGCAGGACTGGAGAAAGAACTGAGGGGTAATTTCAAAGGTGGGGGGAGGGGACAGAGAAACACAGGTGATAGGTGAAACCTGGAGGGGGAGGGATGAAGTAAAGAGCTGGGAATTTGATTAGTGAAAGAGACAGAAAGCCATGGAAAAAAGAAAAGAGGGTGTACACCAGAGGGAGGTGATGGGTGGGAAAGGAGGTAGGGTGAGAGAGGGAAAAGAGGATGGGAAATGGTGAAGGAGGGGGTTAGGGGGGTTGGGGGACATTACTGGAAGTTTGAGAAATTGATGTTCATGTCATCAGGTTGGAAGCTACCCAAACGGTGTTGTTCCTGCAACCTCATTGTGGCCTCATCACGACAGTGGATAATGGACATATTGGAATGGGACTGGGATGTGGAACTAAAATGGGTGGCCACTGGGAGATCCTGCTTTCCCTAGTGGACGGAGCATAAGTGCACGGTGAAGCAGTCTCCCAATCTACATTGGGTCTCACCGATATATAGGAGGCCACACCGGGAGCACCGACTGCTGGAACAACATCTTATATTCCATTTGGATAGCCTCCAACCTGATGACATAAACATCAATTTCTCAAACTTCCGGTACTGCTCCCCAATCCCCTTCTTTCACCATTTCCCATCCTCTTTTCCCTCTCTCACCTTGTCTCCTTGCCTGCCCATCGCCTCCCACTGGTGCTCCTTCCACCTTTTCTTTCTTCCATGGCCTTCTGTCTATTTCACCAATCAACTTCCCAGCTCTTTAATTCATTCTTCCCCCTCCAGGTTTCAGCTATCACCTGGTGTTTCTCTCTCCCCTCTCCACACCTTTTAAATCTACTCCTCAGCTTTTTTCTCCAGTCCGGCTGAAGGGTTTCAACCCAAAATGTCAACTGTACTTTTTTCCTAGATGTTGCCTGGCCTGCTGAGTTCCTCCGCATTTTGCGTATGTTGATCACATCCCCTGTACTCAATACATTGATTAATGAAAGCCAATGTGTCAAAACCTTTCTTTACTACATTATCTACCTGTGACGGCACTTTCAATGAATTATGGACCTTTATTCATAGATCCCTTTGTTCTACCGCACTCCTCAGAGCCATAAGACTATTAGACCATAAGACATAGGAGCAGAATTAGGCTATTTGGCCCAACGAGTCTGCTCCACCATTCAATTATGGCTGACCCTTTTCTCCCTTCCTCAGCCTCAATTCCTGACCTTCTCCCCGCAACTTTTGATGCTATGTCCAATCAAGAACCTTTCAAGTTCTACCTTAAATACACCCAATGTCCTGGCCTCCACAGCTGCCTGTAGTAATAAATTCCACAAATTCACCACCCTTTGGCTAAAGTAAGTTCTCCACATCTATGTTTTAAGTGGATGCCCCCTCTATCCTGAGCCTGTGCCCTCTTGTCCTAGACTCCCCCACCATGGGAAACATCCTTTCATCATCTACCAATCAGCTAATGCTCTAACCATGCCAGTACCTTTCCTATAATTCTATGGGTTCTTAACTTGGTAAGCAGCCTCATGTGTGGCACCTTGTCAAAGGGTCTTCCAAAAGTCCAAATATGCAACATCCACTACATCTCCTTTATCTATCCTTCTTGTAATCTCCTCAAAGAATTCTGACAGATTTGTCAGGCAAGATTTTCCTTTCAGGAAACCATGCTCACTTTGTCCTATCTTGTCCTGTGTCACCAAGTACTCCATAACCTCATCCTTAACCGCTCTACCGCTCACTGTGTAAGACCTACCTTGGTTGGTCCTACCAAAGAGGACTTTTATGCATTAAATTTCATCTGCCATTTTTCAGCCCATTTCTCCAGCTGGTCCAGACCTCACTACAAGCATTGATAGCTTTCCTTGCTGTCCACTACACCTACAATCTTGGACTCATCCATAAATTTGCTGATAGAGTTAAGGATGTTATCATCCAGTTTGTTAATGTAGATTGCAAACAACAATGGACCCAGCACTCCATTAGTCCCAGGCCACCACTCAGAGAGGCAAAATCTACCAGCACTCTCTGCCGTCTCCCACAAAGCCAATGTCTAATCCAGTTTAATACCTCATCTTGAATGCCGAGCGACTGAACCTTCTTCAACAACCTCCCATGTGGGACCATGTCAAGTGCCTTGCTAAAGTCCACATAGCCAATATTCACTGTCTTGCCTTCATCCACCTTTCTTGTAACATCTCAAAAAACTCTGTAAGATTGGTTAGACATGAACTGCCACCCATGAAGCCATGCTGACTATCCTTAATCAGTCCATGTCTATTCAAATATTTATATATCTGTTTTCTTAGAATACCTTCTAATAATCATCCCGCAATTGACTCAGTCTCACCAGCCTATAATTTTATGGTTTATTTTTAAAGCCTTTTTTTAAGTAGCAGAACAACATTGGCTGCCCTCTCATATTCTGGTACCTCACCTGCCACTAAGGATGATCTAAGTACCTCTCCAAGGGCCCAGGTAATTTCTGCACTTGCTTCCCTCAGGGCCCAAGGTATTTATCCACCCTAATTTGCCTCAGGACAGAAAACGCCTCCTCCTCTGCAATCTACATAAGACCCATGAAGTTGATGACATCCTGCCTCAGACTCTGTGTCCACCACCTGAATAAATTCAAGTGCAAAAGCTCTGTTTAAGATCTCGCCCAGCTCTTTTGGCTCCATGCATAGATGACAACTCTGATCTTCCGGAGGAACAATTATGTCCCTTGTAACCTTTTTGCACTTAAAGTGTCTGTTGAATCCCTTAGGATTCTCCTTCAAGTTGTCTGCTAGGACAACACCATTTCATCTTTTAACATTCCTGATTTCTTCCCATTTTAATTCAACTCCCATTTCCATTCCCATTCCGATATGTCTATTGATGGCCTCCTCCACTGTTGTGATGAGGTCACACTTAGATTGGAGGAACAACACCTTATATTCCGTTTGGGTAGCCTCCAACCTGGTGGCATGAACATCAATTTCTTAAACGTCTGGTAATGCCCCCTCCCCCCGCCACCTTCACCATTTCTCATTCCCTTTTTCCTCTCTCACCTTATCTCCTTGCCTGCCCATCACCTCCCTCTGGTGCTCCTCTGGCCTTTTCTTTCCTCCATGGCCTTCTGTCTCTTTCACCAATCAACTTCCCAGCTCTTTACTTCATCATTAACCCTCCAGGTTTCACCTATAACCTGGTGTTTCTCTCTCCTATCGCCCCACATTTTAAGTCTTGTCCTCAGCTTTTTACTCAAGTCCTGCTGAAAGGTTTCGACCCGAAACGCCAATTGTGCACTTTTCCTAGATACTGCCTGACCTGCTGAGCTCCTCCAGCATTTTGTATGTGTTTCTCGGATTTCCAGCGTCTGCAGATTTTCTCTTGTTTCTTCCTTTAAGTGTTCTCTTAGATCTCTTATACTACATAAGCACCCCATTTGTTCCTACCTGTCTATACCTGCTATATACTTCCTTCATTTTCTTAACCAGCGCCTCAATATCTTACAAGAACCAAGGTTCCCTACACATATTATTGTTATCTGAGAGGAATATACTATACTCTCAATATTGCACTTCCTCTTATCAAGAAGATCTTTGCCAGAAGGTATCCTGTCCCAATCCACACTTGCCATATCCTTTCCGATACCATCAAAATTGGCCCTTCTCCAATTTAGAATCTTAAGCTGTGGACCAAACCTTTCTTTTTGCATACTTACAAACACAACAAAATCAGCAGGTGCTGGAAATCCAAAGCAACACATACAAAATTCTGGTGGAACTCAGCAGGTCAGGCAGTATCCATGGAAAAGAGCACTTTGTGTACGTTGCTTTTTGCATATTTACTTTGAGACTAATGGCATTGTGATCACTTGATGCAAAGTGTTCTCCTACACAAACTTCTGTCACTTGTCCTGTCTCATATTCCAATAGCAGATCAAGTATCACACACTCTCTCATTGGGACTTCTACATATTGATTAAGGGAGCTTTCCTGAACACATTTGACAAACTCTATCCCATCTAGTCCTTTTACAGTATGGAAGTCCCAGTCAATATGTAGAAAGTTAAAATCGCTTACTATACTATAACTAGGTAATGATAGAGACCTAGAAGATTATAAGGCTAGCAGGAAGGAGCTTAAGAATGAAATTAGGAAAGCCAGAAGGGGCCATGAGAAGGCCTTGGCGGACAGGATTAAGGAAAACACCAAGGCATTCTACAAGTATGTGAAGAGCAAAAGGATAAGACGTGAGAGAATAGGACCAATAAAATGTGACAGTGGAAAAATGTGTATGGAACCGAAGGAGATGGCAGAGGTACTTAATGAATACTTTGCTTCAGTATGCACTATGGAAAAGGATCTTGGTGATCATAGGGATGACTTGCAGTGGACTGAAAAGCTTGAGCATGTAGATATTAAGGAAGAGGATGTGCTAGAACTTTTGGAAAGCACCAATTTGGATAAGTCACTGGGACCAGACAGGATGTACCCTAGGCTACTGTGGGAAGTGAGGGAGGAGATTGCTGAGCCTCTGGCGATGATCTTTGCATCATCAATGAGGACGGGAGAGGTTCTGGAGGATTGGAGGGTTGCGGATGTTGTTTCGTTATTCAAGAAAGAGAGTAGGGATAGCCCAGGAAATTATAGACCGGTGAGTCTTACTTGGTAAGTTGATGGAGAAGATCCTAAGAGGCAGGATTTATGAGCACTTGGAGAGGCATAATATGATTAGGAATAGTCAACATGGTTTTGTCAAAGGCAGGTCGTGCCTTACAAGCGTGACTGAATTTTTTGAAGATGTGACTAAACACATTGATGGAGGTAAAGCCATAGATGCAGTGTATATGGATTTTAGCATGGCATTTGATAAAGTACCCCATGCAAGGCTTATTGAGAAAGTAAGGAGGCATGGGATCCAAGGGGACATTCCTTTGTGGATCCAGAATTGGCTTGCCCACAGAAGGCAAAGAGTGGTTGTAGATGGACCATATTCTGCATGGAGGCCTGTGACCAGTGGTGTGCCTCGGGGATCTATTCTGGGACCCCTACTCTTTGTGATTTTTATAAATGATCTAGATGAGGAAGTGGAGGGATGGGTTCGTAAATTTGCTGATGACAAAAAGGTTGGGGGTGTTGTGGATAGTGTGGAGGACTGTCAGAGATTACAGTGGGACATTAATAGGATGCAAAACTGGGCTGAGAAGTGGCAGATGGAGTTCAACCCAGATAAGTGTGAGGTGGTTCATTTTGGTAGGTCAAATATGCTGGCAGAATATAGCATTAATGGCAAGAATCTCGGCAGTGTGGAGGATCAGAGGGATCTTGGGATCCAAGTCTATAGGACACTTAAAGCTGCTACGCAGGTTGACTCTGTGGTTAAGAAGGCATATGGTGCATTGGCCTTCACCAATCATGGGGTTGTGTTTAAGAGCTGAGAGGTAATGTTGTAGCTATATAGGACCCTGGTCAGACCGCACTTGGAGTACTGTGCTCAATTCTGGTCGCCTTACCACAGGAAGGATGTGGAAACCATAGAAAAGATGCAGAGGAGATTTACAAGGATGTTGCCTGGATTGGGAAGCATGTCATATGAGAATAGGTTGAGTGAATTCAGCTTTTTCTCCTTGGAGCAATGGAGGATGAGAGGTGACCTGATAAAGGTGTAGAAGATAATGAGAGGCATTGATCATGTGGATAGCCAGAGGCTTTTTCCCAGAGTTGAAATGGCTAGCACAAGAGGGCATAGTTTTAAGGTGCTTGGAAGTAGGTACAGAAGAGATGTCAGAGGTAAGTTTTTTTACGCAGAGAATGGTGAGTGCGTGGAATGGGCTGCTGGCGGCGGTGGTGGGGGTGGATACGATAGGGTCTTTTAAGAGACTCCCGGATAGGTACATGGAGCTTAGAAAAATAGAGGGCTATGGGTAAGCCTAGGTAGTTCTAAGGTAAGGACATGTTCGGCACAGCTTTGTGGGCCAAAGGGTCTGTATTGTGCTATAGGTTTTCTATGTTTCTATAACAATTGTATGTCTCTTGCAACAGTTTGTGATTTGCCTGAAAATTTGTTCCTGTAAATCCATCAGACTGTTGGGTGGCCTGTAATATAGCTCCCTTAACATAGTCCTACATGTCTTATTTCTCAGTTCCACCCATAATGCCTCACTAGCCAAGTTCTCCAGTCTGTCCTGAATGAGCACTGCCATGACATTTTCATTGACTATTAATGCCACCACTCATCCTTTAACCCTTCCCACTCTTTCATGTGTAAAACAACTGAAGCCCCAGAAAATTGAGATGCCAGTCCTATTCCTCCTGCAACCAAGTCTCACTAATGTCTACAATATCATAATTCCAGGTGTCTAACCATGCCCTGAGCTCATCTGCCTTTCCTATGATACCATTACAGTGAACTATACACAGCTCCGAAAATTAGTCCCACTATGCTCACCCTTTTGACTTTGTCTGAGGTTTTAACATCTGTCACTCCAACCTCTCCACTATCTGTACTGGAAATCTGATTTCCATGCTCATGCAACTTTACTTTAATCCCCTCCCCGACTCCATACAGCATCAACAAATGGTCCTGCTGTGATATTAGTCCCCTTCCATCTCAGCTGCAAACTGTCTATTCTGTGCAGGTCCCACCTTCCCTGGAAAGAGAGCCCAATGATCCAAAAATCTTATGCCCTCCCTCCTACACCAACTCCTTAGACACGTATTAAACTGTATAATCCTCTACTTCTTGCCTCACTAGCACATGGCATAGGTAGCAATCCTGAGATCACAACCCTGAAGATCCTGCCCTCTGACTTTGCACCTAACTCCTTGAAATCCCTTTGCAGACCCTCGTCACTCATCCTACCCATTTCATTGGTACCTAAGTGGACTACGACCTATAGCTGTTCATCCTCCTTCTTGGGATTACTGAGGACTCAATCCGAGATGTCCCCGAGGGGCCACGTCCACTGCCTTACTTTAATTTGCTCTTGCACACGAGAGGCAACATACCATCCAGGAATATCGTTCTTGTCCATAGAACCTCCTTTCAGTTCCCCTGACAAGTAAATCCCCTATCGCCACAGTGTGCCTCTTCTCACCGCTCTCCTTCTGAGTAGCAAAGTCAGATTCAATGCCAGAGATCTGGCCTTCGTCTGTTAGGTCATCTCTACCAACAGTATCCAAAGAGGTATACCTGTTGATGATAGGAATCCCCACAATGAGTATTGTACACTGGCCATTTAACCCCTTTCCCCCTCCTGACTGTCACCCAATTTCCTGGGTCCAGCATCTTGGGTGTAACTGCTTTGCTATATGTCCTAACTATCACCCCCCTCAGCCTCCTGAATGATCTGGAGTTCATCCGGTTCCAGCTCCAACTCCTTAATGTAGATTGTTAGAAGCTGCAGCTGGATGCACTTCTCAGAGGTGTAGTCATCAGGGACACTGGAGGATTCCCTGCCTTTGCACATCCTGCAAGAGGAGCTTTCATCTATCTTACCTGGCATCTCTACCGTTTGAATTGAGCAACTATAAAAAAGGAAGGACAATAAACTGCGGGGGTGTGAGGTGGGGGGAGGAGATCTACCTACAGCTTTTTTGCCTTCTCTCCCTGAAACCTCTCAACAAAAAGATCTAAAGCCTAAAAATTCTCCTGTCTCACTCTGACCTCTCTTTACTTTAGTTTGATCTTGCTAATCAATCCCGAATGCAGTGGGCTGCTGCTCAAAGCACCAGACTGCCACGAGTTGCTGCCTTTTCTACTCAGTCAGTGAACCTGAGTGAGCTATGTCATCTCAGGCTTCTGATCTCCAATCTGCCACTGATAAAAGCTCCAAACTGCCGCGAGTCGTCGCCTTTTCTACTCAATCAGCAAACCCGAGCGAGCTATGTCGAACCTGAGTGAACTATGATATGCAGTATATTCATTGAATTTACTCTGAAGAATGGTAGAAAAATATATCTGACATAAATTCTGGTCCTTTACCCAGCGAGCCTGACGTAAGTTGAGTTGGCAGGTCTGTTAAATGAATGAGAGGTTCTGGTAGTCAGTCTAGATCAGGCAGGGCTCAATGTTCCCATCAACTAATGTCTTCATTCCTCTATGGTTCATTTAATGGTGAGTAGCTCCCTGTCTCCTACTTCATAACGGCTACAGAGCCCAAAAGTTTGGTTTTCTTCCATTGCCCTCTCTTCTGTTCTGTTTCTGTCTCTGTCTCTCTGTCTCTGTATATCTCGGTCCGTCTGTCTGTCTGTCTCTCTGCTTCCTTTCTTAAAGTGGTCTTTAATCACAATTAGCTGCCAGACAGCTCTTGCTCCAACTATTTAATTCTTTGATCATTACAAAGCATCCTTTGAATTCACCATTCAAGTATCTGAAGCATGACTAGATAGGCTCAGGTACAAGGGATTATTGGAATATTTGATGAAAGTGAAGATTACGCATTCCTGTCAATGTTTTACAGAACAACGTCATTAACACAGTTTAACAAGCATATAACATGTTAGCAAGGTATTAAATTAACATGTGCCATGTAGAGTAGACAAGGTAAGTGAGGTAAATTTCATTCCCTAAAGAGGCATCAATAAACCAAATGGCTTGCCACGACAATCTGTAGGTTCATGGTCAATACTGACGATACTCGCTTTCTATTTCAAGTACAAAGCTGCCTTGAGAGAATTTGAAAGCATGTCTCCAAATTCAAAATTCAGATTAACTTTATTATCAAAGTGCTGTACATGTACGTCATCACATACTACCCTGAGATTCATTTTGTTTCAGGCATTCACAGTAGAACAAAGTAACACAATAGAAGCTACACGTAAACAAAGACCGACAAGCAAACAATGTGCAAAAACAAGACAATCTGTGCAAAAACAAAAAAAATAACAATAGTAAATAAGCATATAAATAAATAAGTAGTACTGAGAACTGTGGACTCGGTTCAGAGTTGAAGTGAGTGAAGTTATCCACAGTGGTTCAGGAGCCTGATGATTGAAGAGAAATAACTATGGGTTACCCTGATGGTGAGGGACCTAAGGCTCCTGAACCACCTTTCCAATAGCAGCAGAGAGAAGAAAGCCTGGCCCGGATAGTGGGGTTCTTGATGATGGATACTTCTTCCCTGTGTCTTGTAGATGTGCTCAATGGTGGAGAGAGCTTTGCCTGTGATGGCCTGGGCTATATCCACTACTTTTTTTAGGCTTATTATCCAGATCTCCAGGTGACCCAAAAAATAACATAAACTACAGCTTCTGATAAGCTGTGAGGTTGTGCAAATGAAAAACATGGTTTCGTATAAATGTATTGAAATGATCAGATGATAATAATTATTCCTACTTCCTATATATTTACTGCATTTTTGTTGCCTGTGATCTGTTAGTACAATTTAAATTTAAAAAGGGTAGATTTCCTTGCAGTTAAAAAAGTGGACTATAAAATTTTAAAAAAGGAGGGGACTTGAATGCTTTGCAATCATTACAGAATCAAATAACTCTAAATTGATACAAAATCTGTAATTGTATCTCAGAACTGTAATCTTCCAAGTGATAAAATGCATTAATAATTATCAAATTTTACTAGGATGGCCGAACATTCTGCTAACACATCAGTTTGCAGAAGATACACCTACAGATGCTGGTGCTAAAGGTTCCCTATAAAAGCACATAGTTAACAACAGCACCTTCCACTTTATTCAGACATCCTTCTGCCACTCTGTTCCCATTGTGAGCTGGTGTCTCAAACCCATCATGCCAAGGTTCCAACTCCCAAAACTCGTTTTGCCAAATCCTGGTCTGGAAGATAGAATTCCGACCTATGAGGAACTCGAGAGGAGAGAAATAGAAGAGGTGGACGATCGACCCAAATGGGACAACAAAGCTCAGTATTTGTTAACATGTGTTGGTTTTTGCGTGGGATTAGGAAATGTGTGGCGATTCCCCTATCTTTGTCAAAGCCACGGAGGAGGTATGTAACAAAACAATTGTTAATCATCAACTGATATAAAGAAGCAAAAATAAATTCTACAATTCTTACTGTGAATATGTATTATTAAGTGGAAATTAGAGTACAATGTGATATTTACCTTAAAGAACAGAATGGGTGGAAGGATAAGTGAATGCAAGCTAGAGTACTTCTTGAACGAAGTGTGAAGACCAATAATTTTTCCAAACGAAAATAAGTCTTTGCTGGACTTTGTTAATAAGAGCATTAATATCAGGTAGCCTGTGGATTTCAATGTTGCAAAGACATGCTTCAGTGGAAATTCATTTTGTAAAAGGCAAGTGTCAGGTTGGACTGTAATTGTTCAAATTAACTGAAGGAACGCCATGTAATTTGATCATTTTCTAATGCATTTATTTTCATTTATTTTCCTTCAGTGTTTACATACTGCCACCAGCAGCTTAGTTTTTGTAAAGTGCTATTTGATTACAAACAAAGAATGAATTAGGCTAGCACCATTGTATTGGGTAATGTGATTCTCAGTAAGAGGGCACTATAAACGTAGAATCACAGAAGTAGGCCATTCAGCCCTTCGAGCATCTTCTGCTATTCAATGTGATCATAGCAGATTCAATACCCTATTTCCAATTTCTATCCATACCTTTGAATTCAATTCATATGAAGAAATCTACGTACTTAAACCTATTCAATGACCTGGCCTCACTGCCTTGTTTGTGACCTCTGGTTCTATACACCCCAGACAGTGGCAACATTCTCACTGTATCTAGTTTGTCAGTTACTGTTAGAATTTCAGTGGGAAGGATATAGGATTAGTTGACCCTCTCTCTCTTCTTAGGGATATCCCGCAATCCCAGGAATCAGTCTGGTGAATCTCTAGTATGCACGTGAGTGGTAGAATCAAAGTAGAAATGATGAGAGTGTGAGAAGAATTTTAAAATGGGATTAATGTAGGACTAGTGCTCACACATGATAAATTTCTAGTCAAGCTGCAGTGGCCAAGGGGCTGGCTGCTGGATATATCTTATTTTGAAGAACAAGTATGGGAGCATTAAATTCAATAATATCTCTGCTAGCTCAAGAGTGTGAACAGTGTCTTTTTCATTTTTATTAGTTCCTGTGTTTAAAGCACTAATTCTGCATATTAACATATTAGTTGATGCAACATAAAACACATTGGTACTTACTAATCAACACACAAGAATAAGAATGAATGTGGAATGAAGTAGTGAAAATACAGGTTAGATTTAATTTCTGTTGTAAAGAGTATGATTCAGAGGTAGGCTCTGAAAGATGTGAGCAACACTTCAACTTCCCAGAATGTAAAATAAAAAATGATGCAAGTAAAACACTTACATTTGCATCATTGTGCATGTAATATAATATGTAATATGTCATATAAATTACCTTTATAAATAGATATCTGTCATCTAGCATAATTATTATTGAGATATTGTAGAATCGCAGAAGTAGGCCAGTATAGAGGTTTAAAAAATGTATAACTTAGCTGCTGCAGCTGTGCACCATGAATGGAATAACAAATTCTTCTGAAAGATGATTAAGTAGTATCTGTAGGAAAATTCAGTATTTCTCATATGGGATGTAGCACACAGACATTGTTAGGTGATGTCTTTAGCCCTAATGACCTGAGGAAAACTCAGCAGGGAGAAGCTGAAATTTCTCTGGTTAGAGAAAGTTTGAGGAGATGTTCATAATCCAGGCTATTTAATCCTAGAATCGAAAAGATCATACACAGGAGGGTGTTCTGTCCATCAAACCTGTATTGATTCCAGCTAACACAATGCCAACAATCTCTTTCCCTATAGCTTTGTAGATCATTCTGTTCAAAAGATAACTCAGAATAAGTCAGTTACCAACAATGTCAATTCTCAGATGGAGAGGAACGTAGACAAAAGAAAATAACTTGAAATTGATAGAAGTTTATTCCATAAACAAACAGGGAAATATAAAGAACACAGAAAAAAACATTGTCTCTGAATAAAAGACACATTGTGATATAATGCATCTTCAGGTAAGAGATGATTATGTTGACCAATTCCTAAATAATCAGAACCAGGTTTAATGACAGGGATAATATCTCAGTCATTTTGAAATGGAGGAGCAGACTCGATGAGCTGAATAGCCTAATTCTACTCTTAAGTCTTATGGTCCTATGGTCTATCACTGACATATGTATGTCATGAAATATGTTGTTTTGCTGCAGCAGTACAGTGAAATACATAAAAGCTATAAATTGCAATAAAATATGTATAAAAGTTAGTTAAGTGGGGCAGAAAGAGAGCAAAAAATAGTCAGGTAGTATTATTCATGGGTTGATTCATCAGCCATTCAGAATTCTGATGGCAGAGGGGAAGAAGCTGCTCCTAAAATGTTGAGTATGTACCTTCAGGTACTTGTACCTCCTCCCTGAGGGTAGCAATGAGAAGAGGGCATGTCCTGGGTGATGGGGTCCTTAGTAACGGACGTCATCTTTCTTAAGCCATCACCTTTTGAAGATGTTCTTGATGTTGGAGAGCCAATTGCCCATGATGGAGCTTGCTGAGCTGTCAACTTGCTTCATCTTTTTCCAGCCCTGTGCAGTGGCCCCTCCATACCAGACAGTGATGTAACCAGTTAGAATGCTCTCCATTGTACATCTGCAGTGATTTGCTAGTGTCTTTGGTGACATAACAAAATCTCCTCAAACTCCTAGTAATTACTTCTCTGAGATAAAAAAAGATTCTTATAGAATCCCGCTATTTTTTCCTTCCCTGTTTTACACTGTTACAAATAATGACATTTGTACTGGTGCATTTTCTTTGTGGGACTCATAATTTATTTTTGAGGTAAAAATAAATAGACATGCTTCTATAATTGAAACCACATCCATCTTTGAAAAGTAGTTAATAAATGTCAATGGATATATTAAAAAGAGTCTGTCAAATCAGGAGGTGCAACTTTCTAAACATTGGAGTGTGTGTAAATGTGTGTGTAGGCTGGGGAACACGTTGTTTTCTAATGCCTGTTTTTAAGGCAATGGATATACTGCTAACTTGGGTTTAGTTGCTCATGTTCAAAATTCATAACCATTAAGCCAATAAATATTACTTAAAATCCTGCAAGCAGACTGTGATGATTCTATAGAATAAACATACTAGTCCTTCTGTTTGTATTTCCGGCCATTCTTCTGGTTGGCTTAAGAGTAAAATTACCTTAAAGAGCTATTTTCTACGTAACAAATTGGTATCACATCCTTTCTATTTTCCCCTTTTCTTCCTGATACACCACACTCACATTAGATTTTAGAACCAAAATAGATTTTTTTGAAGAGCTGTTTGCTTTATTATTTGTCAGTAAATTATTAACTGACCTGATCATAAAACAGTCCCAAGTAACATTATATAATGTATTAGTGTGTTGTAAACAGCTCCCATCTGTCTGAATATTGCCACAACTGCAATTTCAAATTATTTCAAGAGAGCTGCGTTTTCAACAATGTGCAGGAAACATACTTTAAACAGATTGATAATCCTAGGATCTAATGATTCTCCCAAAGAGTAACAAGTGGGATTGGAAGGAGAGAGTCTTTTAATCTACCTCCAGGTTTCCACTATTCTGTCCAATTAATTGCTTTGCTTTGAGAAAAAATATATTGTATATGTAAAATGTTATTTGCCTTAAAAAATCAATACCAGCTGTCCTTACCTGTTCCTGCATCTCAAAATCCTTGCTAATTTAGTCTGTTTTCATTTATTAATTCCTGGGATGCAGTCATCACTGACAAAATCTGTTTTCAATGTCCATCTTCATCCACCCTGGGGAAAACTATTCAGAATTGAATTAGAAACATATGGCGAATTTCTATCCCTTTTTGTTTCAGCTCTTCAAAGGGAATATTGCTTTGTTGTAAAAATAATATTCAGGGCAGCTTTTGAGCCAGAATGAATAGTGTAGAAAGTTGCCGTAGGACATTGACAAGATGCAGATCTGGGCTAGAAGTGGCAGATGGGAAAACGGAGGACTATGTAGGAGGATAGGATTAGATTGTTTAGAGTTATAAACTGTGCTAAATGGCCTATACTGTGCTGTGCTGTCTATGCTCTATGAAAACAAAGACTACTTATTCTTCCACATAGCCTGGAATATTAACCAAGAGATTTCCATCAGTTTCTTATCCAAGTGAATTGCACTGCGTAACTTGATAAATATGTAATGGTTTATTCGTGTCACGGTGAACCTTGTCTAGCATTTTATTGATTTTGTATCAAAGTCTATCATGATTTCAGGGGGCAGCAGAACAAGGTCAAGGTTAAGAAAAACAATTAACTGTTTAGTCACCAACTTTAGAATTGCAAATGCTCAAAACTGGATAATGAAACCAGAAGGTGGCCGATGTACAAAGCAACTGAAAAGAGGAAAAAGTAATATTTAGCAGCATTTTGGTCCCATAAAGAGTTTTTTTTTGAGGCTGAGAGAGATTCCTTGAGTATAAATCCGGATTTTAGATTCCAATCACTCTGAGGAAGTCTCTGGTCAAATAAGAGAAATGAGCTCAAATCTCATCACAGATAACCAAGGAACATAAGTTCTGATAGCTCATGATCTAAGTCTGGAACTGAAGCATTAATGAAAGTATAGTATTTTTGTAAAACCATCTGCTTCACTGTTGTCCCTTAGGAAAATAACATGCAACGCTTGTCCAGTCTTTCCTATTTGTGACTCCAGGTTTCTAAACAGTCCTCTGAAAAAGGCTCAGTTAATTTCTCGGCTTTAGGATTGGTAGGGATACGTATGTGGGGAAGCCCACACTCCTTTGAAAGAAAATACTTATCATAGATCCATGTCAGTTGAATAACCCATATTGTACAAGGGGAGAAATGAGAAAGCCCCTTCAAACTTCATGCATAGGTACTTTTAATCTCCACTTGGCAGAATCTGTGCGTAACTCAAATATGAATGCTTTGAGATAGTTCACTTATTCTGCACTAAATATTAGTCTAGTCTGCGAATGAGAAGTTCTTTGGTCCAAAGCAAAATCAGAATCAGAAGCCGATGCTCTAATATTTCAGAAAACATTTTGAGCTGTCCTTTTTGTTAATTTGAGTCATATTCTTTCTCTATTTTAGCCTCCATTGATAGTTATAATTCCCCTACTTGCACATCTTGCATTAAAATATACAGAAGTAAAGTTCTATATAAAAACTGTTAATTTACCTGATGTCCACTTTAAACTACAAAACTCTTTCTTTAAAGCAAATCTAATTTAACTGATAATTGTAAAGAAAGCTATCTATTTTTCTGGTGCACTTTAGAATGCTGGTGACCTTTCAAACTGTGAAGGGAACAAATGCTTATTATCTCTCTAAGTGCATGTGCTTTGGATGTTTTATGAATATTAGTTGTCAACTAATGTTAAAAAAATTTAATGAAAAACTGAGGGTGGTGTTCAATGCCAGATTTTAGTGTTCTGATGAGCTACAAAATGCATATCAACAATGTGTGTAACTGAATAATTTAGTGAATGATTGATGAATTCATTTCCAAATCAGATACAGAAGGTGAACAATAAAGAGAGGAGAACATTTGGATTAGGAAAGAAAGTTGAAAGAGACAGGAAAGAATGACTTCAGCAATAATTAAAAGTAATGAGTTTCTTTTCAATGTCAGCAAGGTAAATTGGTATTAAAATAGAACATGCTTTCTCTCTGTATTTCAACTTTTACCAATATCTCTTCTGGAGCAATTTTCCCAACACAATCAGTGATCACCTTTAATCAGGTAGCAGCTTCTTTCAATGTGCTACTCACAGATTTGAGAACATTACAGGATAATGGTTATTATTTTCAAGCAGTACTGTACTGAGAGCATGTGTGACCTATTGAAATTTAAATATTAGAGTTATTTTAAAGCAGTGAAAATATCTTAACCCAACACATCAATGGGCATGAAGGTGCTAGTGGGAAGCAGGGCCTCTAGATGTTTTGCTTGAGACCAGGTGCTTTGCACAGCCCACTCCAACAGATGGACGGCCCGAGCAGTGGATGCCTTCAGCACGGTTTCAGCAGTACATCAGACAGCCACACCCAGTGGGATTAGCACAAAGATCAAGTGTGGTGCTGGGTGAATCAAGCATAGTCTTATTCAGCTTTATACACTCTATTTATCTAGCCATTCAGGGACTCAGGCTATATTATTGTTTTCCTTTGTGACTGTTTTTCTGAAATCATAACCATATGTGCTATTTGCAGTGTGCTGTGTGCTGTTGGTAATCTGTTTTGCAATTTGGTCCCAGAGGAATGCTGTTTCATTTGGATAGATTCATGTATGGTTGAATGATGATTAGACTTGAATTTAAACTAGTAAGTAATTAGTCGTTCATTTATCAATTAGCAGAGTATTCTATTTTTATCTACTTGTGAGGTGTGCGCATTATTGTAAGTTTAAATAGTATTTTGTTCTATTGCTGTGATCTTAAAGTTAATCCCACAGAACTGTTTGGTAAAGAGGGACAAAGAGACAGCAATATATTCAAGGTGTTGTGTAATTTGGAGGACCGCTTGAATGGAGTTGGCCCTCTTCATCTTCCAGCTGATAAATTTTAAAGACTATTCTCAAGGAAGCTTTGACAAATTGCTGCAGTAAATATTAAAAGTATCTATTGCTTCTGAGTGCTAATTGATTTCTGGAAGTAACATTTTCTTCAGCTTGGAGATAGTCTGGAGATAATTAAACATAGAAACATAGAAAATAGGTGCAGGAGTAGGCCATTCGGCCCTTCGAGCCTGCACCGCCATTCAGTATGATCATGGCTGATCATCCAACTCAGAACCCTGTACCAGCCTTTCCTCCATATCCCCTGATCCCTTTAGCCACAAGGGCCATATCTAACTCCCTCTTAAATATAGCCAATGAACTGGCCTCAACTGTTTTCTGTGGCAGAGAATTCCACAGATTCACCACTCTCTGTGTGAAGAAGTTTTTCCTAATTTCGGTCCTAAAAGCCTTTCCCTTTATCCTCAAACGGTGACCCCTCGTTCTGGACTTCCCCAACATCGGGAACAATCTTCCTGCATCTAGCCTGTCCAATCCCTTTAGGATTTTATACGTTTCAATAAGATCCCCCCTCAATCTTCTAAATTCCAACGAGTATAAGCCTAGTTCATCCAGTCTTTCATCATATGAAAGTCCTGCCATCCCAGGAATCAATCTGGTGAACCTTCTTTGTACTCCCTCTATGGCAAGGATGTCTTTCCTCAGATTAGGGGACCAAAACTGCACACAGTACTCCAGGTGTGGTCTCACCAAGGCCTTGTACAACCGCAGTAGTACCTCCCTGCTCCTGTACTCGAATCCTCTTGCTATAATTAGGCATTATAATCATAAATTATGTCAATTGGCCCAAGTGTTCACTTCAAGTGTTCAACAAAATATGAGACTATGTTTCCACCTATGTTGTTAGTCAATATGTATCTAGATAAGGAATTACAAACCAGTCTATTTTCTATGGTTGTAAATTTGAGTAATCTCTTATCATGTGAATGAGCTGTGATTGGGCGCTGATATGCTAGATTATGTTCTGACCCCTCAGCTAAGAGATTTTGGATTTGGCTCAAGTGACGCTTATATATTCAAAGTCTTCTGTATGGACAGTAAGGATCCATTTACAAGCTACAGTCAGTGGCCATCTTATTAGGTACACCTGTACGGCTGTTCATTGATGCAAATATCTAATCAGCCAATCGTGGCAGCAGCTCAATGCATAAAAGTATGCAGACCTGCTCGAAAGGTTCAGTTGTTGTTCAGACCAAACGTTATAATGGGAAAGCAATGTGATCTGGGTGACTTTGCCCATGGAATGATTGATGGTGTCAGAGGGGTGGTTTGATTAACCCAGAAACTCCTGATCTCCTGGGAGTTTCATGCACAACTGTCTCTTAGCGTTTACAGAGAATAGAGCAAAGAACAAAAACACGTCTAGAGAGCAGAAGTCCTGTGGATGAAAACACCTTGTTAAATGAGAGAGGTCATAGGAGAATGGGCAGACAGGTTCAAGCTGCCAGGAAGGTGGCAGTAACTCAGATAACCACACGTAACAACAGTGGTGTGCAGGAGAGTATTTCTGAATGCACAACACTTTGAACCCTGAAGTGGATGGGCTGCAGCAGCAGTAGACAATGAACATACACTCAGAGGCCACTTTATTAGGCACAAGAGGTATCGAATAAAGTGCCAACTGAGTGTATTTGAGGAGTCAACCCAGTCAATAAAAATGTGGGCCTTCATTATTAAACAACTCCAAATCTGTCTCCACTCAGTCATTTTCTTGCTCAGGAAGGTTTGTGTGAAATGTCGACTGATGAACAAGTAGATTTTCTTCCCATGGTAAAAAAGGAGAAAATTTTGTGCATAGACTAAATTTGCCACTCTGATACGGAAGTTTATAAATCCGGATGCTTGAAATGAGATGTTATCCATTCCCTGCCCCCCAGGTATTTCTAATGAACCCAGAAGTGTTAAGGAGGATTGATAAGAACAGTCATGTTCCATTATTGCATCAATGCATTTTTCATCTTTGCCAGGTGCATTCATGATTCCATTCCTCATCCTCTTGGTGCTCGAGGGTATCCCACTGTTGCATCTGGAGTTTGCAATGGGACAGCGATTGCGGAAAGGCAGTGTTGGGGTCTGGAGTTCTGTCCATCCTTACCTTAAAGGAGTGGGTAAGTCATTAGCGTTCCGATTTTCGATGCAGTAACATGATTGAAAAGATGAACATGTCTGGATTTGAACATTGTTCTATAACTTCCTTTTGCATGTACATGTAAAAACCAAAACAAAAGTCGAAGAAGAAGATGTACCTGAAATTTTTTAAAAATTCATCAGACCTGGCAGCATCTGTAAGGAGAGAAATAGAGTTTACACAACAGGTTGATGAACTTTCATTAGTTGGGAAAAATTAGTTGTCAATATTTCTAAATGAGCCAGTACACAATTCATCAATTACAATAAAAATAATCTGTTAGAGCAGGGATTCCCAACATGGGGTCCATGGATCGCTTGCTTAATAGTATTAGTCCATGGCATAAAAAAGGTTGGGAACCCTTGTAAAGGATTCAAAGGTTCATTTATTATCAAAGTACAATATACAATTCTGAGATTCTTCTTCTCCAGGTAGCCATGAAACCAAGAAAGAAAATGGTAACATGTTCATCAACTCTCAAACCCTCCTCCCTTGTATGAAATGCAACTAAACATTGGTGCCCAAATAACTCTTACCCCGCACAAAACAAAACTGGACATAACACAACAAGAACATCAACCTCCAAACACAGCGGCCTCTAAATCCCCCTCTGCCTGCACAAAGAAACTAACAAAAAAAAACCTGCCCTTCTAAAAAAAAACGAGAAAGAACGGGTGAGAACACAGAATATAAAAAATTATAAGACTGAAAAAAAGTCCATGGACCATAGTTCAAATACATATCCCTATCTACACCCATAAACGCAGAAAAATCTTGGTAACGTCCTCTGGGCACAGTGACAGGCCACATAGGCTCCCCTCTCCAGCGGCAGAGCGATCCCGCTAGCAAGCAGCCGGCACTCACCCTCCGCATTCGCTTCGATGTTTCAGTCTCCTTTGCTGCTTTAATCGGTGAACAGTGGAAGCTTCAATCGGTGAAATAGAGTCAAACATTGGCTCACGTCCCCCGCAGTCTCCTCGGCTCAGTTCTTTAACTTAGATATTACACTGATGTACAAATACATTATTGCCTTTGTTGGCTTTGCAGTATTTATATCATTTATATTGACTGTTGTTTTTTTTTTAGGTATAGCATCAATGTTGGTTTCATTCCTGGTGGGTTTATATTACAACAGCATAATTGCGTTGGTTATGTGGTACATCTTTAATTCATTTCAAGAGCCACTACCTTGGAGCCATTGCCCAATGGCAGAGAACGGTACAGGTATAGATGACTTTTGCCTACTATTTGCAATATCCTTACTCAATTCACAACAAAACCTACTTGCCGTCTGATATAATGGCGTCAACCTGCTTGCTTGATTCTCAAGACAAGCAAGGATATTATTGCAGCACACTGATTTCAGGAATAGTACTGTTTTTATTCATGTTTTGATAGGATTTGTGGATGAATGTGCCAGGAGCTCTTCAGTAGATTATTTTTGGTACAGAGAATCATTAAACATTTCAACCAGCATTGATGATTCAGGCACAATCCAATGGTGGCTACTACTCAGTCTTATCTGTGCTTGGTCTGTCCTATATGTATGCACAATCAGAGGTATTGAAACAACTGGCAAGGTACAGTACCAATTCATTTTATCTATTGTACAATTTTCACTCCAATCCTTAGGAGACAGTATAACTTTCCTCATACTCAGAATTATCTTTCAGAATATTTATTGACAGAATGCTGCATTTGAGATTTATATTTACTGACATGTTCTGTAACGTCAAATGGTATTATGAATCTAAGTGATTAAAATGTGATAAATGTACATATGAACATTTTGTTCTATAGCTTGATTACAATAACTGCAGCTTAAAATGTGGACTGAGCAATGTATGGTTTCAATGTATAATAGAACAGACATTATATTAAAGAGAATGTGTAAAGTGACTAGATTTCTCGAGACAGAGGTTCCCAATATGGGATCTACAAACTCCTTGGTTAATGGTATTGGTCCATGGCATAAAAAGGTTGAGAACCACTGCTCTAATACAATGGATTTAATCTTCTCTCTTTTCCTGCAGGCTGTATATATTACTTCTACTATGCCTTATCTGATACTTACAATCTTCTTGATACGGGGCCTGACATTAAAAGGATCTGTTGATGGAATAAAATTTCTCTTTACACCAGATGTAAGAATTTATTGCTTTTTCTCTCAGTTATGTGAGATTTTGTTAAGTCAGTAATTTCTATTCTGATACTTATTACCGAAAAGAAAAATAGAAATGGTAACTTTGACCCTCAAAAATGCATACAGTAGTTTGAAGTTGGAATGGAAGATAATTTTTTTTAAGTTCTCAAAGATGACCCCAACAAAGCCAATGTTAAAGCTGACTACAACAAGACAATGTTAAAAGCCAGTTTGACACCAGAGTCACATAAAAGCCAAAATATCAAATTTTCTTCCTGAGAATGATTACTGAACCATTTAGGATTGTTGTGACAATCCAGCAGCACCAAGACTACCGTTTGTTAAATGAGAACTTTTTTGCATTAATACATATTCACAATTGGTGAATTAAGATGATTATTAATCCAATACATAATCTATACATCATTGTGATGTGAATTTAGATAGTTTCCGAATCAGATTTCCTTATATGATGTGAGATTTGTTTTTTGTTTATTATTAGTTCAATAATATTCTCCTACACTAACTGGACATGAATTCTAGGTTATTGTTTGTCCACCAACATAACCTAACGTCACTTCCAAGACTCCCATTGATAGGAAATGGCACCTCTCAAAGTGTTTCCATTGGTTGTATGACCTTGTCCTTTGATGTCCTTCGAAGATGTATTGCCTTCCCATTTGTGCATCCTACTAAAGCCACCTGTGTTATTTTCTGCTCTTCTCATTGCTCAGATTCCCAAATATGTGACATTTCCAGAAGATGATCCCAATATCAATAAAGCCAAACAAACATATGTTTTGCAAGAAATAAAATTCTGCTGTTTAAAATGGCCTAGTATAAATCCAAAAATTTCCTGTTATTAAATCCCATTTTGGTAAAAATAATTAGGCATCCCTCTCTTTGATTTCAAGGTGAACGAGTTGTCAAATCCAACCACCTGGTTGGATGCTGGAGCCCAAGTATTTTATTCTTTCTCCTTGGCTTTCGGTGGACTTATATCCTTCTCCAGTTATAATTCTGTTCAGTAAGTAGTACCTAATGTGAATTCCCAAGTGGCAAAGAAACTACAATCTAGTTCTATTAAAACAAATTAATATTGAATGACTGACTATATAACTCTTCCTCAGCAACAACTGTGAGCAAGATGCTGTGCTTATCTCCATGATCAACGGTTTCACATCAGTATATGCAGCCACAGTAATATATTCCATTATTGGCTTCCGAGCAACAGAGCAATTTGATGCCTGTTTTGATAAGTAAGTTGTCTGGAATATTGCTGCTTTTTAGCACAGATCTTAATTTTGCAATATTACATCACAATTCAAATGATTGAGCAATTCAAATATTTTACATTAAAAATCTTCAAATCAATGGACGTATTTGAAAAAAAGTATAGTTATACTTCCAACATTTATTATATAATGCTACTTGAGACTGTGCAAATCAACTTTTCATGCTTTTATTGTGTCTTTCTTTTTCATTGTATATTTTTGTATATTCTTGAAAGGTGTACATTAATGGTAGGATTTGCAGGGCAAAACTTGACATGCCCCACTTTTACCTTTGGAAAAGTGTTTAGGGAGCCCTTTTACACAAATCACAGCTGCCTGACTGGTGAAAGTCTTAATCATTAGTGATTTCCAGGAGGTTGACCTGTGAGAGTGATTTTTGGGTTTAGAACATATACATTTATCAATTGACCTTGGCTACCAGTCTTCAAATCTGAATATGTATTGTGGGTTTAATTTGGAGTGCAGCTCTGAACAATGGGTTCCTAAAAGCTGTGAATCAATGCTATTTAAAATTCATTTGGATGTCTGTGGTGTGGGTGCCAATCAAGAGGTGTGAAGGTTGTATGTGGTTTCAAAGAAATATGGAATTGTCGTTTGATATTTGGCACATAAATTATCAAGCCCCATGTCGGGCCAGCATGGCATTTTGACTGAAAGCATCTCCATATGATGCCTGCTGTACCTTGTTTTGTCGAATAAAGAAGCTGCTTTTTATCTACCAGTAATTTTCTCTGGTGAATTCATTCACGCAACAACAGACCGATCAGCAGTGAAGGACTAGCCATCCATGTCCCAATCTGGAAGGTGCAAACCCTGGGTCAGTACTTGGATAGTGTGACGTTCCTATGCACCTTCTGCTCCTGTCTTTCTATTCAGTAAAGGTGCCAGTGACAATCTCATTCCAAGAATAAAAATAATCATTGGATGGAAGAGGAAAATGCAATCAAATTTTCAATGCAGGTCAAGCGGTCCGAAGTAAATTCACAAATAGATGTTTGGTCTACAGAAAGACAGAGTTGTTGCAGTGTAGCCTGAGTATAGGCCATGTTGGAACCGCAGTGCATTTGTATTTGAATAAATAGATGCTTAAAGAAGCAAACGAGCTGCTGATAAAACAGGTTGCGTTGTCCTTGCTCTTGAACTCCTTCACTAGTGAACTACGTACTCAACTAGGCAAGTAAAGAGCATTCCATTCCACCACTGAGTTCATTCTCGTTGGTGTCGGTGAATCCTTGGAGAAATGGGTGACTAAAGATTGGGAGGGTGTGTGCTGAACTCCCAACTCCTCCCCTGTTACAGTGGTGATAGTAATTTTCTGCCTTGTCTTGCTGAGTTTGTGACCATTAGTAATCTAAGAATTGCCGAATTATGAGATTCAGCAATAGAAATCCCTACAAGTTTTGTTAACGTGGTTCCAACAAGAAGCCTCTCTTCTTGGAAAAAGTCACTGTTTCATGACTTTCACTTCCCAGTCAGGCACTCGCCTCTTTTCTCTGTTATTCATCCCTTTCCTTCTCCCTTTTCTCCCTTCCCTCTTGATATGAAGAGAGGACCTCCCTCTCCGTATGAGGAGATCAGTTTTGGTACTGATTTGATTCCCAGAGTGCAGTGTACAGACAATGAGACAGCTGTCCGCTCAGAAAGCAAGTACTATCGATGAAGCTGCAGGCCAAGCTCTATTGCTTGTAAACAGGAGGGAACCACAAAAACAAGGTCTCCATTTCACATTCGTTTATTTGTTGATCCAGAAATTGGCATGAGGGCACTGCAGTCGCATAGCGGTTAGCACGACGCTATTACAGCTCGGCACATCAGAATTCAGAGTTCAATTCTGGTCGGGTCTGTAAGGAGTTTCTACTTTCACCCCATGACTGAGTGGGTTTCCTCCAGGTGCTTCAATTTTCTCCCAAAGTCCAAAGACTTACTGGTTAGTAGGTTAATTGGTCATTATAAATTGTCCTGTGATGAGGTTAGTGTTAAGTAAATGGGTTGCTGGGCGGTACAGTGTGTTGGACCAGAAGGATCTGTTCCATTCTTATCTCTGAATAAATAACTAAAACACAGCAACTGCTTGGAGGACTAAAGGTGGATGAACTCGATTTCTGGGATACTCTGTATTACAAAAGAAGTGTGCAACTTTGTTTATTGATTAAAACATATATTTCTTGTCTTTTTGAAGAAACGTCATGAGTTTGACCAATGCTTTTGATCTACCAGAGCAAAATTTGACCCATGCAAACTATGAAGAAATGCTTCACTACTTAAACAGCACTAATCCAGCAAAGGTCGCCTCTTTGGGCTTGAAAACCTGTGACCTGCAGGCATTGCTGAGCCAGGTACACCTCCTTTGTTTCGACCCTGTTTGTTGAATTGTGCAGGCAGTTAATAAATTCGTGTCCTCCAAACTGACAGGTGGGTCCAGGGCCTCTTTGAAAAGATTTACCATTCACTGTGGGAAGGTTCGCCACTCAACATTGGCTTTTAGAGTCACAGAGCCATAGAACAATACAGCACAGAAACAGGCCCTTCAGCCCATCTAGTCCTTGCCAAACTATTATTCTGCTTATTCCCATTGAACTACACCCAGAACATTGCACTCCATATCCGTCTCATCCATGTACTTATCCAAACTTCTCATAAAAGGTGAAATTGAACCCACATCCACCACTTATGTTGGCAGCTCGTTCCACACTCTCAGCACCTGAGTGAAGAAGAGACCCCCTAAACATTTCACCTTTCACCCTTACCCCATGACCTCTAGCTCTAGTCTCACCCAACCTCAGTGGAAGAAGCCTGCTTTCACTCACTGTGGGCACTAGGGTAGTGTAGCGGTTAGCACAACATTATTACAGCTCGGCACTTTGGTGGTTGAAGTTCAATTCTGACGTCACCTGTAAGGAGTCTGTACGTGCTCCCCGTGGAAAGCATGGGTTTTCTCCGGGTCCTCGGGTTTCCTTTCACAGTATTGGATAGTAGTTTAATTGGTTGTTGTAAATTGTCCCAAGCTTAGGCTAGGGTTGAATTGGGGTTGTTGGGTGGTGCAGCTGGAAGGGCTGGAAGAGCCTATTCAGCAGTGTATCTCTAAAGAATATACCCTATCTATACCCCTCTTCTTCCTCCTCCAGACACCATTCCCCTCATGCCATGGTAGGGTCTCTTTTCATTCATCAGCATGACAGAGGGTGTTTTATCATTCTCTTCCTAAAAGAACCTGCAACATAAAATAACAATCATGTACAGGTTCATATCCATATAGAGTTCCAAGTATACGTGAATTATTAGCTATCCAGCATTAATTAGAGAGTATTATTACCTTAACAGATTCAGGTTGAAGTGAGCAATGTTATTGGGAATGAACATAATCAACTCAACAGCTTCTGAAAGGTCCCCATCTTTAAGTCAGTTCTAAATATAGGAAAGGCAGAAAATGAAGGAAAATCTTTAATCAACACACATCAAAGTTGCTGGTGAACGCAGCAGGCCAAGCAGCATCTATAGGAAGAGGCTCAGTCGACGTTTCAGGGTCTCGGCCTGAAACGTCGACTGCGCCTCTTCCTATAGATGCTGCTTGGCCTGCTGCGTTCACCAGCAACTTTGATGTGTGTTGCTTGAATTTCCAGCATCTGCAGAATTCCTGTTGTTTGCGAAAATCTTTAATGTTTTTTTGTGCTATGTGGCTCTATTAATGGTTCTCAACCGGCCTACATTAATTTTGCAATCTGCACAGGGTGCAGCAATTGTGTCGCCACAAAATTTATATTGGACAACACCATAATGGGGATACATCTGTTATTATCATTGATCAATATCTGGCCATGGGACTTAGTGCTGGAGCGCCTAACTCAACTCTATGTCCAACCCAACTGCTGGGTTATTGGGCTGCTTTGAAACCTGCTGAGCTATTTTCCATCTCCTTTTATGCAGGGGGTCGAAGGCACCGGATTGGCCTTTATCGTCTTTACGGAAGCAATTACTAAAATGCCTGCCTCTTTTATATGGTCCATTGCATTCTTTCTGATGTTATTCTGTCTCGGACTTTCTTCAATGTTTGGGAATATAGAAGGTGTCTTGGTTCCACTGGAAGATTTAAAAATCTTGCCAAAAAAGTGGCCCAAGGAACTAGTAACTGGTAAGCACTTACTCAGTTATCGATATGCTTACTGTTAGTGTGTGCTGTAAAAAATAAAACTGTTATCTCCTTATTGATATGCTTACCAAATAATCCAATGGTTTAATTTATTCTTTAAACAAGAATTTGTTTAAATTTCTAATTGAAAATTGTGCAGTCTTACAGTATCAGATTTATTCTGCATGGGCTTACACACCTAAAACAAGAAATGTAGAATCACGCAACACACATAAAAAATGGTGGTGAATGCAGCAGGCCAGGCAGCATCTATAGGAAGAGGTACAGTCGACGTTTCAGGCCGAGACCCTTCGTCAGGACTAACTGAAAGAAGAGATAGTAAGAGATTTTAAAGTGGGAGGGGGAGGGGGAGAACCAAAAGGATAGGAGAAGACAGGAGGGGGAGGGATGGAGCCAAGAGCTGGAAAGTTCATTGGCAAAAGAGATACGAGGCTGGAGAAGGGAGAGGATCAGGGGACGGGAGGCCTGGGGAGAAAGAATCACCACTGCTCTTATGACAGCTGAAACTGTGTAACCACCAGCAACTAAACTTCTGCCACAAAGCTGGGGTATTAAAGCAGGTTTCAGAGCGAATTCACGGCCCAATGGTCCACAAGGAGCGTGTAAGTGTAGACTATGCAACAGGTTTGACTGAACTCATCTCTGGTTCTGTGACAGGTGCTTTCTGCTCTACCAGCAACATAATCGCAAACAAGTGTGTGTGGGAGAATTCCAAGTTTACAGCCATAGAATTAAGGGGTTATGTAGCATACAAATGGGCCTTTTGACCCACCACACCCATGTCAATCTTCTATACTTTATTACATTTACATTTGATCCACTACACCGATTAAAGTGCGCATCTATAAAGTCCTTAAACACTTGTCTCTTCCTGACAGTGAACTCTAGGTTTCAACTGTCCTGGGTGAAAAGTCCTTCTTCAGATCATCCCTAAGCCTCTTATTCCTTATCCTAAGCCGATACCCTCCTACTGTCTTCCCTATAATGTTCTCCTTAATGCTATCTACCTCCTCCATTCCAGGGAAAACAAACCCAGCATCTCCAGCCTTTCTCATAACTAAGATGCTCCACACTAGGCAACGTGCTGGTGCTTCTCCCCAGCATTCTTTGCAGTCACATCCTCCTACACCGCAGTAGTCAGAATTGTAGGCAGTACACAGGCTAATGGCCTAACCAAAAAGTTGTACTACAACTCCCTGTACTTATACACAGTGCCCTGGCTATAGTGGCACAGCCATCAGGGCAATGCTATTACAGCTCAGAGTGTTCCGGAGTTTGGAGTTCAGTTCCAATACCACCTGCAAGGAGTTTGTATGTTCTCCTTACAAACCACGTGGGCTTCCTCTGATTGTTCCAGTTTCCTCCCACAGTCCAAAAGACATAGAGGTTTTAATGGGTTAATTGGTCACATGAGTGTAATTGGACAGTGCCTAGTAACACCTGAAGAGACCCTTTCTTCCTCAATATCAATGTTCCCTTTAATTTTTTCATATAGCTGTGCGAACCAACAGCTGCTTTGACCAGGAATTTTTGCAAGTCCCAAATGCTGTGCGACAACTTAATTACTTTTTTTTATAATATGTATACTACAAATATTTAGAATGAAAATTGAAAAATCACATAAGTTTGATTTTATTTATTAATTGAAAGGTATAATGATATACAGTACAACAGAGAAAATATTTCACATTTCATAAACCGTTTCTCGATGTCTTTATTACAAATCCATTCTTAATAAACACTGCCCAGAATAAATTCACACCCAAATGAAAGATATGGGCTGGTGTTTTTATTAACAATGAGCTACTGATTTCCATTCTGGGTTTACTATTACAATTTGTAACTTGATACACTGACAATGTAAATACATTGAAGCCCTAAAATGTTTGAAAGTAAAGGTTGTGGTACATTAATTATTTAGAACATTTATGAATTATATTCATTAACACATAATCTATTACAGGTTATTTCATAATTTTATTGACACAGATTTCAGAATTATATCAACATTGTATAAAAGAAAATTCCAGCTGCGTGGCAACAAAAGATATGTGTGTGGGAGCATTTAAGTTACTGGGCAGCCATACATCCACACTGCTTAGAGGGAACATTGCTCAATATAATCTCAGGCTCAACCATTCATTGTCTATGTCCTACCCTTACTGGTTCCCCCAAGTGCATCACATTGCACTTACTAAGCTTAAATCCTATTTGCCACTGCTTTGCCCATCTTATTAGCTATTCTATATCCTCCTGTAGCCAATCACAACCTTCCTCTCTTTCAACAAGACAAATGAGTTTTATGTGCATATGCAAGTTACTAACAGAATTCTTATACTCATATCTGAATCATCAGCACATAAGGCTTCCTCCACAGATTTCTGTGGAACCACACCAATTACACAAAAAAAAAACCCTCAATCAAAACCATGAGCCCTAACCTTTTAAACCAGTTATCCACATGGGATCTTTGCCGAAGGCCTTGCTGAAGACCACTTTACCTATACTAATCCCCATCAATGCAATTCATGATCCCTCAAGCATGTAATCAAAATCATCAGACAGGATCTCACTGTAACCTGAGCTCCAGTCTCTGGTAGTCTATAGAAAATGTCTGGTCTCCAGGAACTTCACTAAGAATTCTATCCAGCCACACTCCAGCCTGCCATGGGTACATACTCTGGATACCCAATATTCGGCCCATGTTTTTGCATCTGATCTCAGTTCTGCATTGGATGTCCCATTTCAAGCCTTCATGTGAGTAGACAACCTTTGGACTGCATGCAGACACCCAACCTTGGGCCTTCAAGCTTCAGTTCCCAGGTTTTAACTGCACAGTATGAGACTGACTTTGCAAACTATATTTGGATAGTTGAGAAATCAAAGGGTCAACTTACTGGGAGGGTTCCCAGCTTGAAATGGAAACGATGAACGTACGTTGTACTTGCATGGCATATCAAAATACATTTTTATACAGCACTGCAGAAATAACAAACTGCTGAATTTTGCTTGTTCCAATGGAATGGACAATATTCCTTCATCAAAGTATTGTCAACTCTACGGAAGTACTGCAGAGATTTGCTACAACACAATGATCAGGGAAAATGGGTACAACATTTGATTAGGTACTGAGCAATTGACCTCTTAGTCCACAGTTCAAGCTGATTGGGTTGAAGTCTTCTTCATCTGTTGACTGCAGGAAACCCGTGTGAAATAGAATTCTTAGTTCATTTGCCTTCACTGCATGCGGTCCCAGAATGAAACTTCCTTTTCCAGAACATCAAAGATGTCCCCCTTCGTCAAAGAATGGGCTTTCCCTTCCTCCACCATTGATGCTGCTCTCACCTGAAATCCTCCACCATTTCCTGGTCTTTCACACTCACCCCCCGTCTTCCCGCTGCCTTAACAGAGATTGAGATCCTCGTGTCCTCACCTAGTACTCCACATCCAACACTTCATTCTCTGCAATTCCCACAATCTTCAAAGGGATCCCACCACCAAATATGCCCTTACCTCCCCACCCCCATCTCCGCTTTCCACAGGGATCACATCCTCCTTGATCCCCTTGTCCATTCGTTCCTCCCCATTAGTCTCCCTTCTGGCACGTACCCCTGCAAGCAGCAGGAGTGCTGCCCCTACCTACTTGCCTCTTCCCTCACCTCCATTCGGGGTCCCAAACAATCCTTCCATGTGACGCAACACTTCACCTGCGAATCCTCTGAGGCTGTCTACTGTATCCGGTGCTCCTGATGCAGACTCCTCTGCACTGGTGAGACCCAACGTAGATTGAGGGACCACTTTGTCTAGCACCTCATCTCCATCTGCAAAAAAAACCCAGAATTTCCTGGTGGCCAACCACTTTTACTCCTATCCGCATTCCCATTCCAACATGTCAACCTTGTTCTTCTGATATGATGAAGACATGCTCAGGTTGGAGGAGCAACAGCTCATGCTCTGTCGAGGTAGCCTCCAACCTGATGACATGAATACTGATTTCTCTAACTTCTGGTAATTTTCCCTCTCCCTTCCCTCTTCTTCAGTTCCCTACTCTAGCCTCTTACCTCCTCAACCCCCCCCCCCGGTGCTCATCCTACTTCCCTCTCTCTCATGGTCTGTTCTCCTCAACTATCAGATTCCTTCTTCTCCAGCCCATTGCCTTTTCCACCTATCACCTCCCAGCATCCTTCTTCATTCCGCCTCCCCCACTCACCAGGCTTCATCTATCATCTTCTAGCTTGTCCTCCTTCTCCTCTCCCCGACATCTTATTCTGGCATCTTCCCTCTTCCTTTCCAGTCCTGATGAAGGGTCTCGGTCCAAAACGCCAATGGTTTATTTGCCTCCATAGATACTGCCTGACCTGCTGAGTTCCTTCAGCATTTTGTGTGTGTTGCTCTGGATCGCCAGAATCTGCAGAATCCTGTGTGTTTTGGATTCCTTCAATCCCATTCAAGAAGAAAATAAAGTTGTAGCACTATACTTTCTCCTATTGGCAATCTCACCCAAAAATGCAACAGGATGGTTGGTGCGGACAAGAAGTCATCAATTTCCAGATGAAGTGAAACATGTACTCTGCATTGTATTTAAATAGCATTCATAATGTACTAACATACAAGAGAAAGAAATAATCACCCAGTTTAATTATCAAAAGCAACCTTCATCAAAATATGCAAAATCCTAGCCTCTACTGGGTGCAGGTTATTGTTGCTAGCCACATGATTAGAGAAGGGAATGCTGGTGAGGGATAATAGCTACTGGACCTTAGTTTTATTTATTCATGAGTTTCCTTAAGATTTTCTGGTGAGAGTTTGGTCAATCAATTCTGCTAAATTGATCAAAACAAATACTTTTGATTTTTTTTTTCTTTTATAGGCCTGATTTGTCTGGTGTGCTTTCTAATCGCCTTCATCTTTATCTTAAACTCTGGCAATTATTGGCTGGCTTTGTTTGATGGCTATGCTGGCTCCATCCCTCTGCTAGTTATCGCATTCTGCGAAATGGTGGGTGTTGTCTACATTTACGGCATTGACAGGTAACAACTTTCATCCTTTAAGTTTTCAATGGGCATGGTAATTCCGCATTGAATTGGAATGCCAACAGTATAATTTCTGATACACAGTTTTGGATCGTCAATCAAAGACTGTACATTAGCCAGGTGGATGTATTGAATTGGACCCCAGGCCTCTGCATTTCAGTTTTACCTGAGAAACTAAAGCCCAGCCCATTGGCCACACTTTCTTAAAGGAAAACTGCACTTGCTACTTGGGTGGCCTGCAGTCCAGCAGCTGTGGAATTTGAAGATCAATGGATTCTTAGATGTCTTTAAACAATGGTGCATACTGAGTGCCCATGGCTGTAATTGTAGATTTCTGCTGTAGTAGTCCTAAATGGGAATATTTGATGAGTCACCACTCTCCAGCACCATCTTTACAATTTCTTCTCACCATCCCATTCCAGTTGACTATTTCATGAAGAGTAGTGGACTGAAACCTCTCTTTGTCCAACTATGTTCATGCATACCTATCTACAGTATTTATCTTCATTAGGTCTGGAGGCATTCTATTCTCTGGTGATTAAACCTATTCTACAGGTGCGTCTTCATGAAAGTATTGACTTCCACCACCTCCTCATTCTAGATTCCAACCACCCTCTGTGTGGAAAAGATCTCCCTCAGATCCCTTCCTACCTCTCATCTTAAACCTCTGCTCTTTTGTCTTGAACGTCTCCGCTATAAGAAGATGATTTTGGTATTGATCCTATCTATTCCCCTTCATAATTTTATAATGCTCTATCAGGTCTCTTCTCCACCCTCTCTGCTCCAGGAAAACAAGCCCAAGCTATCCAGCTTCTCTATCTAACTTGAAATGATCGAATCCAAGCGACATCCTGATGAATTTCTTCTGCAGCATCTCCTGCACAATTGCATCTTTCCTATAGTATGATAATCATAGCTGCACACAATAATCCTAACTAATGCTTTATAAGCCTGTAACATAATGCCCCATCTCTTATATTTTATGCCATAGCCAATGAAAGTAAGCATCCCATGCACCTTCTTGACTTCCCTCTCTATTTCTGCTGCCCTATTCAAAGAACTCCAAGTCCTTCAGTGCATCATTCCTACCTTGAAAGTTACAGAACTATGATCACTGTTACCTACTGACATTTCCACCTGGAGCCAGCTTCATTCCCTAAGAATAAGTCTAGATGAACCACCTCTCCAGCAGATCTATCACTATGTCTTGGCTCAAAAAATTCTCCCAGGTGTACTTCACAAATTAAAATTCCTTCCCATCTAAGTCATCATACTAAAGCAATCCCAATCAGTATTAGAGAAGTCTAAATCCCGGCAGTATTATAATCTTATTGTTTTTACATATAATATACACATAATGTCAATATATCTGCTTCTCTGTCTCCCACTGACAATTGGAAAGTCTGTAGAATAACCACATAAAGTGATTACTCTTTTTCTTATTTCTAAATTCTACTCATATGGTCTCAGTGAAAGAAACTTCAAAGACATCCTCCCTGCACACTGTCATTATGTTCTCCCTAATATCGCCATGCCCCTTCCTCTCTAATTCTTTTGGTTCCATAGGATTAATGTTAATTCAGGCAATATGATTAGGGTTTTTAATTCTGATGAACCACAGTTCTGGAGCTTGCTTCATCGGACTTTCCACTTTACTCAGAACTGCACCGTCAAGCAGCTGCCCAAATACTTCAACGATCCACCTTCACGGAATATGTAGAAGAGCTTCCATTTGTCATGTTCCAATGGCTTTTCTCTTGGGTTGTTTCTAAAGTTTTCCACAGGATTAATTTTCATTTCATGGACACTCCAGGGTATTTTTGGGGCAGTGCTCACTTTTCAGATTTAAGGACAGATGTGCTTGCATTGGAGGCAGTGTAGGGAAACTTCTTTAGTTTGCTTCCAGGGATGAGGGAGTTGATGGATGAAGAAAGTTTGTGCAGGATATCTCATGCTCATTGAAGTTTAATAAAACATGATGTGATTTTGATGAAAGATACCAGATTCTGAGTGGGATTGTCTGGATGGGTGCTGAGAGGATGTTTCTACAAAAGGGCTATTTAGAACTAGGAGTTTGAAGTAAAGAATTACTTGTGTTGGAAGGAGGTGATGAGGAATTTCTTCTCTCACAGGGATATGAACATTTAGAATTCTCTATCTCGGAGAGCTGCCGAAGTAGTCAAGGCAAAGATTGAAAGATATTTGAACCACATGCATGTCAAATGACATGTGGAGAAAACATGAAAATGGTTTTGAAATCAAGACTGTATCAGTCAGAATCTCACTGAAAGATGGAGTGAGCTTGCGGGCCCATTCCTGCTCTTGTTTCCTACATTCCTGAAAAGCCATGGCTCTAATGGGATTCACATCACTGTTACATTCAAATTATTGGAATACACAATGGAGGAAGATTAGAGCCATACTGGAATAACCTGACATAAATTCTGTATTTGTGTCAGTCTTTATTTCCTGCAGGTTTAGGACCAGGAGATATATTTTATTGAGAAATCATTGGTAGCTTTGGAATTATTGATATATAAATAGATTCATGATACCTCTGTATGATTAACATTGGAGAATTAATTTGATATGGATGAAATTTGTTTAGAGATTAATAGTTTTTTTCTGTCTCTCCAACCCTGAGGAATAATACTCAAATGTATTAAAGTGTGAAGTAAATTCATCAACCACTGTTGAAAAGTGTCCATCAATATACTCTATTGAAATTCCCCAGTCCTTGAGCAGAAAGTTATCCTCTTATACAAGGTATACATGGGCAACTAAGTGTGCTACCTGCCTTGGAGTCTACTTTAAAACCTGCCCTATGGAAATGATGCATTGGAAAGGTTAAAAGTGAACCAGCAGCCTGATGTCAATTCACTTCTTTCTGACACCATTTTATCCTTGCCAGCTTTCCAAGCTGCAGCTCTGCCTTCTTTAGCCAGAGAGTGGTGAATCTATAAAATTCATTGCTACAAATGGTCATGAAGGCCAAGTTATTGGGTATGCTTAAAGAAGAAGTTGACTGGTTCTTGATTAGTCAGGGCATCAAAGGTTACGGGGAAAAGGCAGAGAGTGCAGTTGAGAGCAATAGAATCCTGTATGTTGGAATGGCAGAGCAAACACAATAGGCTGACTGGCCTAGTTCTGCCTCTATGCCTTGTGGTCTAAGCTATTTAGTCTCCAGTATCTCCGTGATGTAAATCCTTCCCCAACACATGACTTTTGGCATGGCAGCCAATCTGCAGGTAAACTGTGATGCATTGGTACAAAAAAAATCCATAAATTTATGTGCACATGGAGAAGAAAACAGTGATCATGAAATTTGCTAGCCATTGCTCTCTTGCTAGATATTTTTAACCAATCACGTTGAAAACATGAAGCTGTGAACCTACATAATTTTTATACACTTTGTTGCAGGTTCAACAATGATATTGAATGGATGATTGGCCACAAGCCAAATATCTTCTGGCAAGCCACCTGGAGATTTATAAGCCCCCTCATAATGCTGGTTATATTCATATTTTATTTTGTAATAAAAGTGACCAGCAAGCTGACATACATTGTTTGGGATCCAGAATATGTAAGTAAACTATTCAACTAATAGCACATGCACTCCTTATTCTCCCACAAAATGGCCTGAGGTACTTGATTTCATATACTGTATACTGCACTCAGAATATACCTGCTGCTTGCCAACCTTCTCAATGCATTTCACTTGAGTTTGTGATCTAACTGGAACTATTAAATTCCTCCAGCAGTTTGTTTCTTGTTGGCTCTCTATGTTGTGAGGCACTTAAAATTTTTACTGCACCTTAAAAAACGGCGATGTGTGAGAGGCTTGTGTGTTTTGTGAAGTCCCTTCCCACCACCCCACCACCCACCCATACCAATCAGACTCCAGGACTCTAGCTCAAATGCAACTTCTTACAGAGCTGCCATGGGGGAAATAGACAAGTAATGGGTTGAAGGTCACCAATCATGAAAGATATGAATGAGAGATTCGGAGAAGATCCGAGGGTTAGGGAGAGATTGAGACTTCTCAGAATGAAAACTAGATCTTTCCACTCAACATGTTGTTGGGTAATCAACGTAGCATGAAGCTTCTGTTGGGAAAAGATGGATAGGTCTCATCTGTGTTACTGTCATGATTTTAAAGGAGAATGATGGCAACACCCAGAGAAGTCCTAAAGTATATGGTGCTTTGCAGGAACAGGACCCTTACCACCTCTCCTGTCCCTTCAAGAATATCAAATATGTGATTCGCAAGACGATAGATGATTCAGTATCTTTAACTAAATAACTTGATGGAAGTTGCAAGTTTTGTCTCCAACGTAGTTTCCACTGAAAACACAAGAGATTCTGCAGATGCCGGAAGTCAGGGTAAAACACACAAAACGCTGGAGGGGCTCAGCAAGTCAGGCAGCATCTATACAAAAAAATAAAGACGTCAATGTTTCAGGTCGAGGCCCTTCAACCTCCCATTTGGTCCAGATGAAGAGTCTTGGCCCAAAACATTGACTCTTTGTTCCCTTCCATTAATGCCACCTGATGTGCTGAGATTCTCCCGCATTTCATGTGTTACTTCTGCAAGTTGCATTATTTCCACATTGCTTAGAAACTGTCCAACTCACAGATCCCCAACGTAACTGATAGTTACTGTGTACAATCACTCCCCTCAGCTAGTCAGTTTAGGAATAGGTCCCTTCTCAAATCAAGTGATTAGGTTGACCTCTCCTCTAGTTACAGAGTGGACACTCGTACCTCCTGATTTTCTTCTTCGTCATTCACTGATGCAGGCCCTGGTGTCTGGCTGCTGTGAAAGGTTTTATCTTTGATAAATCCACAGGCTCTCCTTTTTGGTTGAACTGTTCTTCACTAAGCAATGCAGCTTCTTGACATAATATTTAAGGCTATTGCTGGGTAACTTTCCATATCTGCGCGTTTAGTCTAAGAATATTAAGCTGGTACAGTAGCATAGTGATTTGAATAATGCTATTACAGTGCCAGTGACCCAGGTTCAGTTCTACTGCTGTCTATGGGGAGTTTGTACGTGCTCCCCATAACTTGATGGGTTTCCTCCAGATACTCTGGTTTCCTCCCACAATTCAAAGACATGTAGATTAGTAAGTTAATTAGTCACAAGGGTATATAATTGGGCGGCGTGGACTCATTGGGCCAGAAGGGCCTGTTACCAGGCTGTATCTCTAAATTTAAAAATTACTTTGCCATTTATTTATTTATTGGGATATAGTGTGGAATAGGCCCTTCCAACTCTTCGAGCTGCGCCACCCAGCGACCCCCAAATTAACTATAGCCTAATCATAGGGCAATTTACAATGACCAATTAATCTATCAATCAGTACACCATTGGACAGTAGGAGGAAACTGGAGCACCTGGAGGAAACGTTCAAATTCCTAACAGCCAGTGGCAGGAATTGAACCCGGGTCACTGGTACTGTAAAGTTTTGTGCTAACCACTATGCTAATGTGGAGGAGAGAATTCATCACCAGTGTTCTTTTGCACTTCCTCTGTACAGAAAGGATTATTTTTCTGATAGCATTGGATAGTATTTACAGATGTGACCTGCCAGAATGAGAGTAGAGTCATTCTGAAATATCTGAGACTACTGTAAAGACCTAGTATTGTATGTTTTGTCATTATAACTAATAGGTGTATCTTTCTCCAACCCTCAACAGGAAAATTTCCCCCAGCTTTCTGTGGAGCATTATCCTGGTTGGGTGACTGTGATCATTGTAATTCTGGCTGGAGTGCCTGCCTTATGCATACCTGGTGCAGCTATCTACATGTTCATCAAAAACAAGTACGGGAAGAAGGATGACAAGAAAACCTTGGTCTATACAATACCCGAAACCCTCGAGAAAGGAATAGTGAATAATGGAATGTAACCGAACTCTGCAGGCCACCGTGGCAATTTGCACCGCTCACTTTGGGCCAACTTGCAATTCAAACAAACAAGGAACGCGACGATGCTGGAAATGTCTAAATTTGATCTTATTTTTTATTCTGATAAATATTGGTTTGTTGTTTATATATGGCAAACGTTTGGTGATGATGGAGTGGTTAGATTACTTCAGACTATCAACTCTGAAGCTAGACTACTGCACCTATCCTGAGTTCCAAGTTGAAATCCCACCACATCAGTGATGAAATTTCAATTTGCTTTATAATCTGGAACTATGAATTGTTAGTAGTGATGATCACTAACCAATCAGACTGTCATAAAAACTTACAATCCTTGCTTCACAACTATTCTTTAAGAAGGAAATCTTCCAGTTCTTACCAGGATTTACAAATACAGCAAGTCTGCATTAACCAATGTATGACTGACTTATGATTGAAGTGGCCAACATCCAAATCAAATACATTCTAGGATGGCAATGTATAGAAGTCTGAAAAAATGAATAAATAATAAAAAAGGCACAGTGCTTACACATAATTAAAATAATCTTCATTGTTCATGCATAGCTTAAAGGGGAATTATGTCAGGTTGAAGTTAAGTATGCCAAAGGGTTTTGTTATGCCATTACAGTGGCATAGTTGTTGGCGTAACACTATTACAGCACCCAGCAACTCAGGTTCAGTTCCCACTGCTCTCGGTAAGGAGTTTGTGACTACATGGGTCTCCTCTGGGTGTTCTATTTTCCTCCCACATTCCAAAGATACACTGCTTAGGAGATTAATTGGTCAGATGGGTGTAATTGGTCCGTGTAGGCTCGTTGGGCTGGAAGGACCTCTTACCGTGCTGTATCTCTAAATGAAATAAAATAACTAAATATTGTAGAGGTCTATATTGTCACTTAAATACCTCTGGCAATCATCTTGTGCTTGAATTAGCCATTTTATACCATGTGTACTTATTTGGGCTTTAACATCTACTGGCCATAGGCTCGGATAACAAGTAATATATTTAGCGTGAATAAGTAAACAATATTTAACATTTTTTCTGCTTTAAGGTCACCACAAAGATCACTCCTGTCCTACAATGACAATTAGTAAAGGTAAAGGAGTTATGATTTTTGTAACTTTTCTGATCCATTACGTTCAGGGGAAATATCCTTCAACACTAGTAAAAACAATTTATGTTTAATTTCCTGCTCCCTCATTCTGCTAACTTGATATGAGGAGGTGAGCAATTTATTGGTGATCAGCTAATTCAAACGTCCATGATGATAGACAGTTAGCTAATGTATATTATAGGTTATCAGTAAAAGTGATATTACGTCACGATAAGCAAACCTGCAATGGATGATAATATTCATCATCTGTGGGAAGCGAAACAGAATTAAAGTTTCAGGTCAATGACCATTCATCGTTGATAATTTTGTGAGTTTATGTCAGCTACCTTGAGCCAAAAGTGATTTGCCATCAATTTAATGAGATAGAATTAAGTAGCGATATAGTGCCTTAATGTAATATGAAATCCCATAATATAATTTATACCAACTGTAGAGTAGCAACCTAATTCTGAAAATGCTGTATTCTTCTCACACTCCAAAGATATTTTCATCATTGGACACTTAACTCTGTTTATTTTTCATAGAAACAGCAGATACAGGGACAAAGTATGATATTTTTGTAATTCTGATGTCATAACCTTCTGTAAATGAACACTGTATATGAAAAGACAAGTTTAAAGGCCATCTTTTAAGGCATATGAATTGCTTGTTTCAATATTTACCCTGATCAAACCAGATAAAATCTCTTCAAAACTTTTCAGTCATCCTCAAGATAATAATAACTTACTTTGATCTGCAAGCACAACAGTCAGTTTCAAATGTGTACAAATTGCTTTTATGCTTGCTTGTTTGTGAGTAATAATGTTTTTGGTGATCTTTAAAACATGAAAGCAAAAGCAGAAATAGTTTCAAATTGTTCCTAGTCCACCATTTCCAAGCTAAGTAACATTTTCTGTATGAAAACCGTAGAAATTTTGCACATATACTGTATATCTTTCATATTTCACAAAAGTTGAGAAAAATATGGGACTGTGTACGTAAACTTTGCCAAAAATAAATCATTTTTCTTTGGAAAACAAGTAAGCAATCAAAGATAATTGTGTTCATCTCACTTTAGACAGAAATTAACTAATATTTTATGCATACAACTTAATGATAGTTCACATATTCTTTTTGAAAGGTCCATAATCTAAGGTTTTATCTAAATATTTTGACAAATCCTTAAGAACACTACAGTAACACATAAAAAATGCTGGAGAAACTCAGCAGGTCAGGCAGCGTCTATGAAGGGAAATAAACAGTTGACCTTTTGGCCCGATGCCCTTCATCGGGACTGGAAAGAAAGCAAAAACCAGAATATAAAGGTGAGGGGGTGGGGGCAGGAGATACAAGCTGGCACCACAGTTTCTATTTTGAGAAACTGTATTCTTCAATTTATGTAAAAACCATGGATGTGTTCATTTTCTAGTAAAAAGATTGGCATGTATACCATACAGTGGCATGAAGTTATAACTAATGATCTGAGCAAATTTCAGGTTATCAATACAGCCTACTGACTAACCCACCCAAAAATGGCAAGACGCCTCTCTCCTTCCTATTTCTGATAAAGAGCCTTTGACCTGAAATGTTAACTCTGTTTCTCTCCCCACAGATACAGGCTCACCTGCAGAGTATTCCCAGCATTTTCTGTTTTTATTTTAGATTTTCATTATCTGCATTTTTTGTATTTTTATTATTACTGTGGAGGCATCACCATGGGCATTGAAATGGCTTGTCATAAACAGTAGGGCAATCCACTATGAGCCAAAATACTCCCTATGAGAAACCTTAATGTCTTAAAATTACATGGTGAAAATCATGGTTGTTAACTGAATTGCTAGAAGTTAAACTCAGATACAATAGACTTGCAGAAAATAATCTTCCAGGGAATATTGCAGGAAGGACTTGGTCCATTCTATGTTCTCTCCATGAAATTAACAGAAATAAAATTCAATGGCTCTTATAAAGGGCAATTGATCATTCCTGCCAGATTCTCTGTTCTGTGATAAAGTAGATAAATTTGACAATTAAAACATGCAGACACAATAGGGACAGGAGTGGATCACCTGGCCCTTCACACCTGTCACCATTCAGTACGAACATGGTTGATATGCCCCAGATCTTACCTCCATTTCTGCACGTTCCCTATCGCTCTCATGTCCCTGATCTATCAAACATGTATATACTTCCTCTTTAGATCCTCCTGATAATTTACTTCACATTTCTATTGGATAGAGAGTTACAGATGTTCCCATGCTCTCTGAAAAAAACAGGCGATGTAAGAATTTGGTCCCTTTAAACTTTGATCTCTTGACTCCACACTGCATTTCATTCATGTTTAAAAATCTACCAACCCAAGTCATGAATGATGTCTCTGACTGGGTATTCATAGTCCAATGGGACAGAGGATGCTAAACGCTGACCAACATTGAGTGCAGCATTTCATTCCAATCTGCTTAGCCTTTATTGAAAGGCCAACACTTTACTCAAGACCACAATTCCAGTTTGCACCTAGCTTGGAGAACCAGCAAACTGCAATTCAGTGAGATCAATTTTAATTCTGAAGATTGTGAAGACAATTTAATCTCTCTTCATCCAAATACGATATGAAAGTCAAATAGGATCGATCAGACCAGATCTGAATTGAAACAAGTTATAAATTTGACATGTTTTGAAGTTCATTTTAAGAAAGAATTATGAACAAAACAAATCAGTGGTTCTGTATTTCAGCCAGGAAATTCAATTGCAACTCCAGATCTATGCAATAATGTGGCATCAGAATTTGAAAGCGAGCTATTCTATCCTTGTATTGGTTTACTATACATGTCCTTCACCAGAATCTTGCAAAGCTTTGTCTGAAATGGTTTTAAAATAAATCCCATCAAATTAATAGTTATACATAAGCATATTCTATGTGACATATTGGTATTTGAAATTTTAAACAGTCCTATTATTACTAGGTGAACTTGCACTGTGACTGAATCTGAATGCTGAAGAGAAAACAAATATTGAGCAGGAAGTTCAGTGATGAACCCTGTGTCAATGACCACTGATAAAATATGGACTCTAGTACTTGGGCTTCAGTAACTCTCCTCTGCTCACTCCCCCTGTGTGTTCCTGCACATGTTGAAATCTGCAAAAACAAGACAACTAATCTGCCTTGAACCCTTCCCCCCGAAGCTCCACTGGCAAATGCAGTGCCCAGTGCTATACTGAGCTGTAAAGAGTTACACTGCAAGATCACTGGCTTCGATCCCTGAGTTAGGGTAATGAGGGTGATCCTATTCACTTCAATGTCCCTAGACAACAAACGTGAAGAATCAGCCATGGGCTTCTGTTTACTCTCCAGCGACATCTGTCACTGCTTCATGTTTGTGGATGGAAGGTAAGTTCAACGTGTATACAACATCAACTCCATGAGAAAAATTCAATGAATAAACATGAACAGATTGTTTAATTTTTAATTTAAAAACACAAATGGTACTAGTGACATTTTAATCATTAACTCTTGAAGGATTCGTAGAAGCTATGAATAACTTTCTACCTTCATTAAATATTGTCAGCATCATTTACATTTGAAGCCTTGTGATTACTCAAGTTCCCGTTGCTTTGTTATCAATTGACAAACTCACCAAAACAGTAAATCACACCTATTCTAGGAAACTAGCTAGCTGTACATGGAGTCTGTACTAGAGAGGATATGTGATCAAGTGACAATTTCCACCAACTTCTGACTCCTCCCAATTTCCCTCCAGCTGACCTTGATTTGTGGTTTCCCACAGAACTAAGTCATCCATTACTTTATATTGAGAAAATATATAACACATTATTTGAAATCACAAGAAAGCACAGAAACTGAACATTTCAGTCTAGCTAATCACAACTAAATATCATGGAGGCTAATGGAGTGAATTATGGTGTTCTGGAAAACAAGGAGGAGAGGGCAAAGTGGGACAATAAGTTTCAATATATCCTGAGCTGCACTGGATTTGCAGTGGGTCTGGGGAATGTGTGGAGATTCCCGTATTTCTGTCAGACCTACGGAGGAGGTAAGTAAACATCACAGGTAGATCTCATACATATGCCTGTGGTTTACCTTCACAATTTTTCCTGCTATCTGCAATTCTTTAGTTTGAAAGTCACTGTGCTTTAAACATATGAAATTATAGCAACATAGCAGAGGCATGGAAGTGTTTAAAATAAATAGTTTAATAGCTGCGTAGAAGTAATTCGTCAAAAAAAATCAATAGAACTCATTCCATTTCTATTCCCATCACTTGCAGTGATTTGTGGGTTGATTTGTGAAATAATCAAAAACTAAAGTTAGTCCTTTCTCTAAAGAAACACCTATCATTCTTGTAATAGGAGAACATGATTCAATTATTTTTGTCCATGACTTATCATTTCCTCAAATATTTTCCACTTTGGTCAGGCACTATTATATGAAACCAAGGCACTATTGTCTTAATTAATAATGGTACAGAAAGAGGCCTTTCAGCAGAGCTTGCATATGCCAGTCAAGTCATCTATTTGACTAAATTAGTCAGCTCCATCATGGGTACTACCTCCGTAATAGCCAAGACAACTTCAAGGAGCAGAGCCTGGGGAAGGCGTTGTCCATCATTAAGGATCCCCACCACCCAGGCGCACCCCCTTGTCATTGTTACCCTCAAGGAGGAGGTACAGAAGCCTGAAGGTACACACTCAGCAATTTAGAAACAGCTTCTTCCCCTCTGCCATCCAATTTCTAAATGGACATTGAACCCTTGAACACTACCTCACTACTTTTTAAAACATCTGGAAAACATGACAGATTCAACATTCAATCCAACAACAACAAAAAAAAACTGTCCCGCCAAAGATTCAGTCTGTCAGGAGGTTTACGGGTGCGCTGTGATCTGCGCACTACCCCCGGTGACCCAGCAGGCATCGCTGGTGAGGGTGTTTTGGGCGGATCTGGTTTTGGGGGCATGAGAGGGGTCTGTGTGTCTGCATGAGAATGTCCATCCTCCTCAGGGGATCCCGACCCCTCTGCCAGCATCTCGCCCTCTGGCAAAGTCACTGATGGACATGCTTCTGCAGTAGTCTGACTCACAAATGGAAACTCCATGGAACTGTCTGCCTCTGAGCTGGTATCATGACGCAGGTGCACATGGTCCTGATGTCTGTGGAAAACACACCCATCAGTCAGCTTAACAACATAGGAGACGGGACCACTCTGCTTAAGAATAACCCCAGGCAGACATTGCTGATTGTTTCTCACATAGACCTTGTCATCCGGTTTTAACTGTCTCTCTCTCGCATGTTGATCATGTCCCTCCTTCTGCTTTTCCTGCTTTCTCTCCACTTTTGCCTTCATGTCTGGGCGCAGCAGGTCCAATCTTGACTTGGGCCTACGCCCCATCAGCATCTCTGCTGGAATGCGGGCAGTCGTAGTCTGTGGCGTGAGGCAGTATTGAAACAGGAAACGTGAAAGCCGAATGCTAAGAGAGTCCCCTGTCATTTGCTTCAGGCCTTCCTTCACTGTCTGAACAGCCCGCTCAGCCAAACCATTGGACGCTGAGTGGAAAGGGGCCGTCCGAATGTGATGAATGCTATTCTGCTGCATGAACTCACTGAACAGTTCACTGGTGAACGTTGGGCCATTATCAGTGACCAGAGTGTCAGGCAACCCGTGGACTGCAAACACTTGCCTGAGTTTGTCTATGGTTGAGGGGGCTGTGATGTTGCTTTGATCCATTTAGAATGTGCATCTACCATTCCAAGAAATGTTTACCCGATAAAAGAGCCAGCAAAGTCCAAATGTAGCCTAGACCAGGGGTGGTCTGGCCACTCCCATGGATGCAAAGGAGCTGGTGGTGGCATATTCTGATTAGTCTGACATTGCGTGCATGATTTTACCTTGTTCTCCAGATCCTGATCCATTCCTGGCCACCAAACATAGGATCTTGCAAGGCTTTTCATTTGAGACACCCCTGGATGAGTTTCATGAATTTCCTCCACAATCTGTGAACGGCCAGGGGGAGGCACGATGACCCTCATCCCCCAGAAAATGCAGACATCCTGCAGACTGAGTTCTGTCTTGCGTTTGGCATAAGGCCTCAGTTCCTCTCCTTCCATGACTCTGGGCCAACCTTGTAAAAGAAAAGTCTTGACTTGGGACAGTACTGGGTCCCTCTCTGTCCACTGCTTGATCTGGGTCGCCTTTACAAGTGTCTCTGACAGCCTCTCCAATGATAACACAGTCTCTGGAGGCACATATGTAGTAACAGGTGTCTCAGGTAAAGGTAGTCGACTCTGTGCATCGGTGTTTGCAATATCCCCACCCACTCTGTACACTATAGTATACCGGTAGGCTGACAATGTAAGAGCCCAATGCTGTATCCTGGCTGAGGCTAGCGGTGGGCTGCATCTAGTCTCACTGAACAGGCTCATCAGTGGTTTATGATCGGTATAAATTGTAAATACGCGTCCATAAAGGTACTGATGAAAGCATTTGACTGCAAAAACAATGGCCAGACCTTCTTTGTCTAGCTGTGGATACCCCTTCTCCGCAGCTGTCAGGGTTTGTGAAGCAAAACCAATAGGCTTCTCTGAACGGTCCTCCATTACATGTGAGAGAGCTGCCCCGACTCCATAGGGCGAGGCATCGCATACAGGGGTGATCTCCTTGTCTGGGTCATAGTGAACTTTACTTTGACTTTCAGGTGGCTTTTGACAAGATACCTCACATGAGGTTCATAATCAAAATACAGAGGAGATATGGATTCAGAGTTAAGTATGTGAATCAGTGCAGAATTGGCTCAAAAACAGAAAACAATGAGTTCTAGTGAGAGGATCACTTTCACACCTAGAAGATGTTAAAAGTGGGGTTCTGCAGTGATCAGTTTTGGGGCTGCTGCTATTTTTAATTTACTTTATGCATTTGGATAATCACATAACAAATAATCCATTAAAGCAAAATTGGGGGATGGGCTGATAACATTCAGGCAGCAGAATCGATACAGTTAGATCTAAACAAAATCCAGAGGTGGGCAGCTAAATAACAGATGAAATTCAATGTAAGAAATGTAAGATATTACATATAGGAAGTAGAAATTTAAGGCATCCGTTAGTCTTGCGAGACCATGGATCTGCGCCTGGAAAGTCTTCGCTCTCCAGGGCGCAGGCCTGGGCAAGGTTGTATGGAAGACCAGCAGTTGCCCATGCTGCAAGTCTCCCCTCTCCACGACACCAATGTTGTCCAAGGGAAGGGCATTAGGACCCATACAGCTTGGCACCAGTGTCGTCGCAGAGCAATGTGTGATTAAGTGCCTTGCTCAAGGACACAACACGTTGCCTCGGCTGGGGCTCAAACTCATGACCTTCAGGTAGCCAGTCCAATCCCTTAACCACTTGGCCACGTGCCCAAGTAGAAGAAGAAATATTAGATACAAATATACAATGGGGGGTCTTGAGTTAGAAAGTGCACTGAATGAGAAGGATTTGGGTGTTCTGGTAGACTCACCACTATCAACATCTAGACAATGCACAGAAGCGATTAGGAAGTCTAATCGAATGTTGGGATATATAATGCAGTCAGTGGAATTCGAGTCTAGAGACATTTTCCTTAAGCTGTATAACGCACTTAGGAGGCCACACCTTGATACTGTGTACAACTTTGGTCTCCATATTTTGCAAGGGATGTAAAAGCACTGGAGAGAGTTCAGAAAAGGGCAATGAGACTCATTCCATGTCTGCAGGGTAATAGTCATGAGGAAAGGTTGCAATAATTAAATCTTTTTAGCCTAAGTAAACGTAGAATGAGAGGAGACATGGTAGAAGTGATCAAAATCATTAAGGCTATAAGTAAGGTGGATGCCAGCTACTACTTCAAAATTAATCCAGCAACGAGGACACGGGGCCTTAGGAGGAGACTCGATGAAGGGAGATTTCAAACTAACATCAGGAAGCATTTCTTTACACAGCAAGTTGTAGACGCATGGAACGAACTAGGGGTGTAGTTGAGAATAATACCTTAGAGACTTTCAAATCTAAACTCAATGGTTATTACAACACATTATGTGATTAGGAATTTGGCAAGCTTTGTTGGGCTGAATGGCCTGTTCTTGTCAAAAACTTTCTAATGTTCTAATGTCAAAGGCAAAGAGCTCAGAGTGGAAGTGGGATGGACAGCTAAAATGATAGGTGGCTGGCATTTGTAGTTTCGATTTGCTTTTCTATCGCCAACATAAGAACGGTCTGAACAATCCACAAACCCACGAACAACAACCTCACTATTACAAACAAGAGAAAATCTGCAGATGCTGGAAATCTGAGCAACACACAAAAAAAAAATGCTGGAGGAACTCAGCAGGCCAGGCAGCATCTATGAAAAAAAAGTACAGTTGACTTTTCTGGCTGAAACTCTTTGGCAGGTCTGGAGAAAAATGCTGAGGAGTAGATTTGAAAGGTGGGACCCACGCGAGTGTCCTCATTATTACATTTTGCACTATTTATATATTCTTGTAATTTATAATAACTTTACATCTATGCACTATACTGCTGTCACAAAACAATACATTTCACATCATTTAAGTCTATGATAATAAATCTAATTCTGATTCTGATAGTTAAGGTTTCCATTTAAAACTAAGTATGCCCTAATAAACCTTTCCCAAGAATGGTGTGCTTAAATAAGGAGTCAACTCTTGGTGATGGTTCCTCATCATGTGCAGTTACTAACTTGCCTCTAGACTTTATAAACACTTTCTGTTCAAAGTGAAACACTGATCATATGTACTTGCCTGAAAATGTCTATCAAAACTTTCCTCTCAAGACTTAAGCATTTTTAAAAATTCATTTATGAGATGTGGGCTTAATAAGCAAGGCCAGAATTTGAAGTTTGAATCAATTATTCTGCAGGAAAAATACTTAACGTTTGTAAAATTTGTTTCTCAGGTCCAGAAATGCTATTCAGCAGTAGTTATGTATTAGCAGGTTTTAAAAACAAGAAACATCTTATCGATGATGCTTAACATTTTCAGTGATTCCACTGCAACAGGATTACTTAAAATAAAAAAGTTTGCATCAATTTATTAATTCAAGGATCAGTGAAGTGTGAATGAACAGCAGCCTTCAGAACTTCCTGTTAAAACTGTGTATGTATAATTATCGAAGTGGTTACCAGTTTCAGAGAGAAATAATGTGAAGCCTGTCAATTTCAGTCATTGCACAGAATAAAAATATGAAACCTTGGAATTAATTAGCAGGTCGAGCAGCATCTCTGGGGGAAAGAAACAAAGTTAATGTTTCAGCATTTAATGCTGCAGTCTGCCTCCCAAGATATATATCTGAATGAGAGATTAAAGTGGGGAACAGTGCAATACTTTTTTAAAAATGTTATAAACATATAATTTTAATTTTCCATATTTTGATATCTCAGAGCTGCAAGGTCCCATTCTATCTTTTGTCTAAGGATTCAATTTCATGGTTGCCCCACTTTTGCACCTCTCCCAACAGACCAGACCCAAAACAACAGGCAAAAAATGTCCACGGTCTTATGAGGACTTCCATCTGAAGAGGTGTTGAAGCAACATTGCTCAAACTTCACCTGCACAATTCTTCATATTTCATTTAATCTCCTTCTTCCTGCTCAATTTCAGTGCAAGTCTTGTCAATATTTTGGATCAGAACTCATAATTTTTCTGACAGTGGAGTATAGTTACTCACTGCTGTTAATCTCATAAGCGTACATCATTTTCAGTGCTACCCACTGGGAATTAAACCCCAGGCAATGAAGTGCAAAATGGGGAAGAATTGCAGAGAGGAAAGAAAGGCACTCAACCACAAACAAAAATAAAATTTTGCTGAAGTTCTTTCTTTGTCTTTTCAATTTATGATCACAGGAGCCTTTTTAATTCCTTACTTTATTGCACTAATCCTTGAGGGGATTCCACTGCTTCACCTTGAGTTGGCAATTGGTCAGCATTTCCAAAGAGGTAGTATTGGTGTCTGGAGATCTATTTCTCCCTATCTGGGAGGTATAGGTAAGTTCTCACTTTTGAGATTTAAAAAAATAACTGTTTTAATTTAGCAAATAAACATTATTAATGTTCTTGAATAGATTGCATTTATACATTATTTGTAGATCCCCCAAGCTTAAGGTTCACAATGAGAGGAGCTGTGCTGTAGAATAGAATCTGATCTTGGATGACTATGAGCCTATTTGGCATGAGGTCAACTGTTGACATTAACAAAGGTTTTTAATTGGGACCGGGGAGTTCATTATTGTAGTAATACTAACAAGGTACCAAGCATGCAGAGTAACAAAAAGCGTAAAATCAGTTTACATCTTGATCATAGGAAAAATAAAGATAATCAACTTGTAATACTTTCCTAGTGTAGCTGTTATTCAGACACTGCTGCTCCCTGACAAACAATGGTCCAGGAACAAAAATTCTCAAGTAATTTCCACTATCTCATCCCATTCAACGCACTAATAACTCCCAACAGCTGTTCATTTTAAAATTATTTCTAGCCCATAATTTGAAAATATTAAAACCACCATTGAAAGCACCCTAGGAGGGTAACTGATTTCTCCTTCCAAACCTGCCTAATGACAGATAATACTAGATAGCTACGTTTCACTGCTATAGCAGTGATAACCTGTCTGCTTTTCAAATTGACACCAACCTCAATAGGTTCAATATGCATACGATATACAAATGCATATGATATACATCCTGAAATTCTTTTTCTTTGCAAGCATCCACAAAAACAGGAGAACTGCAAAGAATGAATGACAGTTAAATGTTAGAACCCCAAAGAGCCCCCAACTCACCATGCAACGCATAAGCAGCAACCAAGCAATAATCCCCCCTCCCCCACCAGCAAAAAAGCATTGGCACCCCCCCGCCACCAAGCACTGAAGCGTGCAGCGAAGCATCAATAAAGACACAGTCTTGCACTACCCCAAAGATTACTCATTCACCCAGTATTCTACATACCGCCGGCTCGCTCTCTCACTAATAAGGGAAAAAGAGATGTCCTCATTTCACAGCAAGAGGGGAGACATAACAAAACAACTCGATGATTTATGGTGTTAGAAGTCTGTTGCGTCTCTTTTTCCAATCTGTGCCCAAAGAACTTGGGACCCTGGGCACACAGCCAGCAGCCATTTTGCTGCTTTCCACCTTCGGTTTTCTCCCACAACATATCAGTCGGCAGCACCAGCCTCAAATCAGCCCGTCTCCAGAGCAATGAAAACTGGGCACCCTGATGGTGTGCTAGTCTTCCAGGCCACGTCCTTGGCATATCAAAAAGCAGCCGGTTGTGAGGCCTTGAGAGCGGGTCTCGTTTCCGCAAAGAGCCAAAGTCAGCGCGTAACTCCAGGTTGGGGTCTTCAGAAGAACTTGGAAGGGGAGAAAAGAGATATCAAAGATAGAAATAGAGCTGTTTCCGAAGATACAAGCAAAGATGTCGCTGTTAGGCACCATCTTCCTCCTAAGCTCAACGATCATGGATGCTTGTGCTCTCTGTCTACTTGGTTTACTTTTTGAATACTATATGCTGGAAAGGTGCCTTACCCCCCACACTATCTTACCTCTCTTTTCCTCAAGTAGCATGGAACTCTTTAAAATCTGATTTTTTTCTGTAATCTCTGTGATTTCAACTAGTCACAGGAGATTCCAATTTCATAGCAAAATTGGTCAATGTTTTCATAAATGAATTGATTCCAGTTTCCACTCTGATACACTGAAAATTAAAACACGAGGAAATCTGCAGACGCTGGAAATTCAAGCGACACACACAAAAATTGCTGGTGAACGCAGCAGACCAGGCAGCATCTATAGGAAGAGGTACAGTCGAAGTTTTGGGCCGAGACCCTTTATCAAGTCCAATATTTTTTGTGTGTGGCACTGAAAATTAGTAAGGTTTGAATCCATGCATCTACCTGGTGTATACTTGTGTGCACAGACCTCTCACAACAATAATGAGACAGATAAATAGTTAACTGTTGCTCATTAACAGATATATTATACAATCAAGTAGCCTTTAAACGTAAGCAGAAGACCGTCTGCTAATGCAAATAGTAAATACCCTCTCTATAAGTTTATATTTTGTAGATTTAATTGTCAATTCCAATATAAAGTATCTTGTAACTTAGTTATTCATTTCAGTTCTGATCAATATCTTCTTTGTTTTGTCACAGGCATTGCCTCAATGCTGACAACTTTCCAGCAAGGGATGTTCTATAGCAGTCTCCTTGCATGGACCCTGTGGTACTTCTTTCATTCATTTGAGGAACCACTGCCTTGGAAAAACTGTCCTTTAAACAACAACCGAACAGGTTAAAGATAAAGATGTTTAATTGTCTTCTAATTTAAGGTCAATGGCCTGCCTCCCTAACAGTACTTTTTATTCGCCAGATGCAACCTGACCAACTTATCATTTAGAGTCTTTTCTGGTAATATTTCCAGATTTCAACGTCCAGGGCATTTTACTTTTGTCCTTTGGTTTATCTGCTCAATGACATATAGTTGCAGGAAAGATTCATCATATCTGGGCGGATGTGGCCACATAATCAAAATCTGCTGTTGATCGCTGCACTTCCTTTACATTCCAGCACAGAGCACAATGGTTAGTCACTGTAATGTCCCTTATTTAGGCAATTGACACAACTTCTACTGGAAAATGGGAACTCCACCAACAATGGCAGTTATTGGGAGTTACCTATCACTGGGTGAACGTTCAGAATCAGTGGGAGTCTCAAGCATGCTCACTGGGTGGTCTGCCCTGACTATACCTCTATTCTTTCCACTGCAAATACACCACCTCAAGATTCATTATCAAACCCCACATCCAATAAAAAAGTATTGTGGCTATATAAATACTTAAATTCACTAACAGTCATGAAACTCTCACTGGTAACTGGAAACACTGACAGAAGGAAGTTTGAAATTGCAAATGCACTTCCTTGGAACAATTCCGAGATTCTTTTAAATCCTCCTCAGTTGGTCCACATCTCATTCTCACCCGGTTCCATGCAGATGATGATGATCGGCACCTTACATCTGCTCGAGAATAAAAGAAATGAGTAGCTTTCTAATATCCCCTTTTTAATATTTTAATATTCTATTGACGAGTTTCATAAACCTAGCTGGGGGTGGTCTGAAACTCCAACTCAGCGTGAATCCAAATCCCACCAAAATAGTTTCCTTTTGTTTTTATTACTATCTGAAACTAGTAGATTCTAGATGCAAGTTGAGTCTAATGCAGATGCTGTTGACTTATAAGTGAGATTTTATTGATACTGTAGAAAGAGTGCAAAGGAGATTTACAGTGGAAACCATAGAAAGAGTGCAGAGGAGATTTACAGTGGATACCATAGAAAGAGAGCAGAGGAGATTTACAAGGATGTTGCCTGGATTGGAAAGCATACCTTTTGAGAATAGGTTGAGTGAACTTGGCCTTTTCCCCTTGGAGTGACGGAGGATGAGAGGTGACCTGACAGAGGTGTATAAGATGATGAGAGGCATTGATCGTGTGGATAGCTATAGACTTTTTCCCAGGGCTGAAATGGCTAACATGAGGGTGCACAGTTTTAAGCTGCTTGGAAGTAGGTACGCAGGGGATGTCAAAGGTAAGTTTTTCACACTGACAGTGGTGGGTGCATGGAATGCACTGCCGGCGACAGTGGTAGAGGTGGTTACAATGGGGTGTTTATAGAGACGCTTAGATAGGTACAGGGAGCTTAGAAAAATAGAGGGCTATGTGGTAGGATAATTCTAGGCAGTTTCCAGAGTAGGTTACATGATTGGCACAACATTGTGGGCCGAAGGGCCTGTAATGTGCTGTAGAATTCTATGTTCTATGTTCTACGAATTGCAGGTGGCGTCATTTGAGGAACACGGTAAAGAATTGGGTGTGACTAACAGTTTCAGAACCCGCCTTTACAGTTCCCATAAGGGGGGTAATATTTTTTGGAGTTTGAGCTGGAATTACAATCAGGTTTCAAAGATTAAAGAGAAGTGTGGTTAACCAGTGTCCAGCCAATACCATATGAGAAGTGAATATTTAACAGAATCATCGCTCTGTTGGTATTTTGTTTATAATGTGGAATCTTAATATGAATACCTGCTACCATTCTCCATAAAATGTAAACAGCTCTATACTTATCACAATAAAATTACTATTGGCATATTACAGTAAATTCCATGAGAAGCGTGATCACAGCTGCCTACTCTATACAGTTCCACTTTCTATAGCTTTCTATGGAAGTTTTTTAACAATAATTCCCTCTGCTTGATAACAACAGTATCAGGGTAGAGAGAAAAAAAACAATGTCTGGTTTGATATTAACTCAAAACGCTGTCCACAGAAATTGTTTCTCTCCAATTCTAGATAGTCATCGAGATTCAGCTGTTGACATGCCTGGAAACTTGGTGCATTGGTTACTGTCCAGTTGGCTTCTGCTGATGATTACCAGTGGGTTGGTTATTGTTCCTGACCTGTGGCAGGACCATCACATGGCTAACTGCGTAGCTGAAGGAAGGCGGGATTGTGGTGTCGTTAATTCTGCTCTATGCCATCAGGGTTTGGGGTGGACTAATAAAAATAGAGTCAATGATATGCCCAGTCTGAAAATCCATTATTTTAAAGAAAATAGATAAACTTTATTCCACCATTTATTTTGTGACCTCACGTCATTGCAAAGCAGTCACAGCCAATGAAATTTTGTTGACTGTTCTAATGTAAACTGAGCAGCACCACCAATGAAACTGATTTGATTCACCAAAGGCAGCTCAGGTTGGGCTGTGAGATGATCTGATGTATATATGAGATGTCTGCCCAAGACCACTAATGCTATCTTAAGCAATTTTTCTAAAGCCACATACAAGTCATTCATACTTTATTTTTTTCCAAACTGTACAAAACTATGACAAAAAAAATTTTAAATATACTTCCTATAAGTGCACATTTTAATATAAATGCTATAAGTATGCAGGGAATTTCCATTTTTTTATCTGAATCTTCATACAATTTTTCAGTCCCATGATGTAAAAAAAACTTAAATAAGCTAAATTCCAGATAACTCATTAGCAACATTAGTTAAATACATCTACAGCATCACCATAGCATTCTTTGGATATTACAACAGAAGTGATGATTGATGATTGAGAACTGTTCTAAGACAGCATCAAAACATTTAGTTCAGTTTGTTCGTGTGACTTAATGTGTCAAGTTTTCTTTTATTTGCATTGCCTAGTTTTCTGAGCAGATGACAATGAGGCCACACTGAAACTGTCATGGGACCTCATGTGTAATTCTAACTGGTGTCCTGAATAGCCCACAGGCTTTTCACTTCTGGCCTGCAAAATAAAGTGAAACTGGTTAGAAGAGGCCCAAAATATATCTTTCTCCTTCTTTGCATTCCTTTGTGAGGACAGAATATTGAGCATTTGTAACAAGGAAAGGTAAATTACTCCTGCTCCAGGCTCAGATCCCCACTCCTGAATTACTACATCTGTAACTTCCTCTTGGCAAATTTCCCAAGTATCAGGCAACATTGTTGGTGCCCAAAGTTAGACTCCCATACACCAACCAATAGCAACTTCATAATATTTTGAGAGGTTATTTGACAGAGGGCATGAAGATTAGGCCAAAGGAGTAAAACTCTCCCAGGCCTGATATTTTTATTATAAAAGAAGAACTGATGCTTGTAACCTGTCTGTAGGATTCCCACACACATAAATAATGCTTAGAGAATTCAGTATGTAAACAGCAGAGAGATGAGATCTGACTAATGTATCCAGAAATAATAAACAGCTTATGTAATATAGATTTAAGCAGATCACTTAATTCAGTCTATATTTGCAAAACTGAAGGCTAATTGTGTATTTAATATTTAAGTAATATTTGAGTAATATTGTATATACTGTATATATTGGTTGATTAAGCAGTCTTGTTCATTTAAATAATTGATTACAAGTTATATGTATGAATATGTGAATTGCATATGTCATCACTCTACCATGCGAGGTGTGTGCCTTGCTTAAAGTCCTATGTCTTCCTTTGAATTAGTTTAATGTTCTGACGTTACAAAAAATAACATTAGCCACGAGATATTTTTAAAACAAACCTTAGACGGGGACTGCAAGTGTTCTACTGACACATTCAAGTGCAGTGAGAAATTCAAGTTTAAAAAAAGCACAGTGAGGAACACCCAAACAGAGCAGTCCATGTTCTTTGGAAGGAAAGTAACCAAGATCGAGTTTAAAAAAAGCAGTACACTGAAGAATTCAGGATTCATAAAGAGTGAGTACTGGGAGATAACAATCATTAAAAAAATCAGAAATGGTTGGCTACTTCAGAGAAATTGACACACTTGATTACACAAAAGATAACTAGAATATGTATGCTGAGCCAGTTCAATAATATTTTGAAGCAAATGAAATAGCCAATGAGAAGCAAGTACCGATTCTGTTACGTGCATTGGGTTTAAAGACATACAATTTGCTTCAAAGTTTACCTGCTCCAGCCAAACCAGCAGAATTGAGTTTTGCTGATATTGGCAAAGTAATGGAGGAACATTTAGAACTGAAGCCATTGTTGATTGCAGAACACTGTAAGTTTCTTAAACGGAATCAAAAAGAAGGGGAGTCCATTTCGGTGGACATGGCTGAATTGAAGAGATTGTCTGAGCATTGCCAGTTCAGTAATGGGCGTAACGATGCACTGAAAGATCATTTAGTTTGTGGAATCTTACAAGAAAGCATTCAAAGACAGCGCAACTTACATTTAAAAGAGCAGTTGAAATCACAATTTCAATGGAAACTGCAAACAGAGATGTAGTTGAGTTGCATTCAGGAATGAAGGTGAGTGTGAACAAAATTGCAAAGTCTAAACAGAAACCAGCTTGGCTGAACAAATTGTCTTACTGTTGTGACAGGGCCTCACATAGACTAGTTCAATACAGCCTTAAAAGTGACACCTGCAGAAAATGCAACAACATAGGACACATACAACGAGTATGTTGGGCAGACAGAAATAAATGGACTGCGGAAGGAAGAGGAAGAAGATAAAAAGTCAATATGCAGTTTCAAAGAAGAGCACTAACCTGCATGCTGTTGATGAAAAATCTGAGAGTGATCAGAGTGACTCAGGACTGAATAGCCTTTAGATTTACAAAGTGAAAACTGGCAATAAACAAGCAATATGGCTTGCTCCAGAAGTGAATAACAAATTAATTAATATGGAATTGGACACTGGTTCATCTGTTTCAGTCATTCCACAGAATGTGCATGAACAGCATTTCAAAGAGACTAATCTGAAGCCTGCAACTAACCAACTAAGAACTTATACTCGAGAAAAGATAACTCCAGTGGTAATGTTGCTCGTAACAGTGAAATACAACAACCAGCAAGCCACATTGAGCTTTTATGTGGTAAAACCAGGAGGATCAACATTGTGGGGGTGTGATTGGCTGAGACAACTACAACTTGATTAGAGATCCATTCACCATTTGCATGTCACATCTCCTGCAATTAAGTCAATTCAATGTCATAGAGTCATAGAAAAGTATAGCACATAAACAGGCCATTCTGCCCATCTAGTCTGAGCATTTTAAACTGCCTACTCCAATCAACCTGTACTGCACCATTGCCCTCCATACCCCTAGCATTCATGTACTTATCCAAACTTCTCTTAAATGTTGAAATCAAGCTCATATGCACCACTTGCACTGGCAGTTCATTCCACAATCCCATAACCCTCTGAGTGAAGAAGTTTCCCCTCATTTTCCTGTTAAACTTTTCACCTTTTACCTTTAACCCATGACCTCTAGTTGTAGTCCCACCTAACCTCAGTGGGAAAAAACCTGCTTGCATTACCCTATTGGTGCCCCTCATAATTTTGTTTACCTCTATCAAATCTCCTCTCAATTGTTACGTAACCAGCAACAATGAATGTCAATCGAGACAGGTTATATAAAAACAACCAAATATTTATTAAATACGGATAAAAAAATAAAAACAAATGAAAACCTTAACCGGAAGTTAACCGCTATGCGGCCGTTCAACAAATCGTCACTCGGCACTGGTTCTTAAAGCGTTAAATGGGAAAACAGTTCTTAAAGCAGTAAAGTCAGATACAGTACTTAAAATAGTAAATTCAAAAGTCCAACAGATTTATATATTCAATTAGGAGAGACTTCTCTGGAGAAGGATTTCTTCATGGACGCGACTTTCCTGCTGGTTCAGTCCAAAGGATTCACGATGAAGGAAATAAACGGCTTAAAACAACTAACCTTAATTTCTTCTAGAGAGAAAATCCCACATGAACTACCCTTCTCTTTCGGCAGGAGTTATCTTCGATGCAGGTCGCTACTTCTTCAACGAAGACTCAATAAGGTCGATCCTTTATTAAACTGCCAAACATTCCCAACTTCTCTTAACACCTTCATATCCTGTACTTCAATAAAGTCTTCACTCTCCAATACTGCTGGAAAAAGGTACATCAACACATCTAGCAAAAATTGCCAGTCCAGCACTATTGTACCTTGCAACAGAACGTAACACTCCATTTTAAAGATGAAACTGCATCACAAAATAAATACGCAACAGAAACGGAGACACAGATGCACGTTCTAGCTGGAAAACTAAAAACTAAAAACTAACTGCATCATCTGAGGTCTTCCCTTATATACCCGTGGTGAACATATCCTCACATGACCTCACATTGGGGGGAAAATTACATCAGGTGACATCCAAAAGACCATTACATCATCCTCACAAGAAAGTCACAAGATCTCCTTCAGGTATGTAACGCAATCTTCTATGTTCCAAGAAATGAAGTCCTAACCTATTCAATCTTTCCTTATAACTCAGGTCCCCCAGACCTGGCAACATCTTTGTAAATTTTCTCTGTACTTTTTTAACCTTGTTTACATGTTTCCCATAGGTAGGTGACCAAAACTGCACACAGTACTCCAAATTAATCCTTATATAAATTCAATATAACATTCCATCTCCTATGCTCAGTACTTAAATTTATGCAGGCCCATGTGCCAACAGCTTTCTTTATGACTCTATCAACCTGCGACACCACTTTCAATGAATTATGGATCTGTATTCCAAGATCACTTTGTTCTACCCCGCTCCACAGTGCCCTACCATTCACTGTGTAAAACCTACCCTGGTTGGTCTAACCGAGGTGCAACATCTTGCACTTGTCTGCATTTTCCCAGCTGGTCCATATTCTGCTGCAAACCACGATAGGCTACCTCGCTCTCCACTACAACCCCAATCTTGCTGTCATCTGCAAATTTGCTGATCCAGTTAACCATATCATCATCTAGATCATTGATATAGATAACAAAAAATACCAGTCCCAATAACGATCCCTGTGGAACTCCAGTCACAGGCATCCAGTCTGAGATGCAACCCTCTACTACAGCTTTCTGCCTTCTCCCACAAAGCCAATCTTCTACCTCATCTTGAATACCGAGCAACTGAACCTTCTTAACTAACCTTCCATGCAGGAACTTGGCAATTGCTAAAGTCAATGTAGACAACATCCATTTCCTTGCCTTCATCAACTTTCCTGGTAAATTCCTTGAAAAGCACTATAAGATTGGTTAGGCACGTCCTACCACACACAAAGACTATCCTTAATCAGTCCATGTCTATACAAATACTCATATGCGCTATCCAGTCCCTAAGAATAGCTTTCAATAACATTCCCCCTATTGATAACAGGCTCACCAATTTATAATTTCCTGGCTTATTCTTTGAGCCTTTCTTAACCAGCGGAACAACATTAGTTATTCCCCAATCCTCTGGCACCTCACCTGTTGCTAAAGATGATTTAAATATGTTGATTGGTTTTAGGCTGCAAGAGAGTTCAAGCAGTTGTAAGCATTCGGCTTTTGTGAATATAAAGAACCAGAATCTACTCTGCGTGTATTAAGGTTATTGCATGAACATCAAGTGGAAGACAAAAAGCTGCTTGTAAAACTAGATGCAAACACCAAAGCCAAGCTGGATCAATGGAAAACCAAAAACAAAGGTTTCAATGGAGATACGAAAACAGAGGATTCATGAGATGATTTTGTGGATGAGGAAACCAAGAGCAGAGACCAAATTGAAAAGGGAGCATAGAAGGATTAATAAGAGAATACTCCAGTAAATTAAATATAGCTTCTAAAGATCAAGATGCACAAACTAGAAAAAGGAAGCAAGATATCCAGGGTTATCAGACCATTTCACACAATCTCAGAATCAACTCTACAACCACCACAGAAGGAACCCCAGAACCAGAGAATGTTTTCAAGCAGAGTGATCATGCATGTCAGAAAAGATATTATCTCACAAGAGTGAGACATCATCTGCTGCGATGAAATCTTTAGGCCTGAATGGGACAACATAAAATTTACCTTGCTGTGGATGTCTGTATATAGTAGTTGTATTATATAATATACTGTGTATACAGTTGAGATGTATTCTCTATTGAGTTGAAGTTTATAGCCAAGCTGAGAGAAGTGTTGTGTAGTTAATATTAAGCAATATTTGAGTAATCTTGTATGTATGTATTGATTGATTAAGCATTCTTCTTCATTTAAATAATAAATTACTGGTTATATGTATCAATATGTGAATTGCATCAAGCTACCATGTAATACTGTATTAGACTGTATTCATTAGAGTATAGAAGAATGAGAGGGGATCTCATAGAAACATTTCGAATGTTGAAAGGATTGGACAGAGTAGATGTGGAAAGGTTGTTTCCCTTGGTGGGTGAGTCCAGGACAAGAGGCCATAGTCTTAGAATTAGAGGGTACCCAGTTAAAACAGAGATGAGGAGAAATTTTTTTAGCCAGAGGGTCGTGGATTTGTGGAATTCGTTGCCACATACAGCTGTGGAGGCCCGATCATTGAGGGTGTTTAAGGAGGAGATTGACAGGTATCTAATTAATCAGGTATCAAGGGATATGGGGGAAAAGGGGGAAATTGGAACTAGATGCGTGAATAGTTTAGTTCATGGGGGAGCTGCGGAGCAGACTCGATGGGCTGAATGGCCTACTTCTGCTCCTTTGTCTTGTGATCTTGTGAATACGTGCGCACCTCACTTAAAGTAAACACAAGGTTAGACCCGCATTCCCGAACTCCCATGTCTTCCTTTGAAGTTACAAAACATAGCAAAATACATATCAGAGCTTTCAGGATAAATCATAGGTTGAAATCTACTCCCTGTGGGGTTTATGGGTAACATCCAGTGACACCACAATAAATGGATTAATATTGTGATTTTTCTTTATTGTTCAAGCACGGTACAAGTCTTAATTTAAAACATATAAGGATGAGGTTAAAAATGGATGATGAATTGTTGTATAAAAATTAAATATTTCCTTGTAGATGTGATCAAGAATATATCATTGCAGGTAACAGTAGGTGTTGGCGAAGGGTTGCATTAATACATTCTTCATTTCCCCGAGTGAAAGGGCATATTACAAAATTTGTTGCCTTGTATCTGTATTGACTGACCACTCAAGGACTGAACAGACTAGGAAATCCTGATAATCAACAAGCCAGGAAATAGTCTATGAAGGAAATAATATTGATAGAGTGAACTTCTCGTTCCATTATTTATTAAGTAATTCAATTTAATGTTTCGCTGGTTTGCCCAACATATAAAGTTCATTGATACTTTGAGTTCCAGGATTATTCACACTAGAAGCTCCTATATTCTCCAAGTTGCTGGTACATCATGTCTCCTAATAATTTTGCATATTAATGTCTACTTTGTTCCACATTTAATTTTATTTATTTAGTAATATTTTTGATATCTTGCTTTTGGGCAATTCTACTCACTATCTTTCATATTTTTTTAGGGTTTATTAAAGAGTGTGAACAGAGTACTTCTGTAGATTACTTCTGGTACAGAGAGACCTTGAATATCAGTCCTGATATTAGCTTAATTGGAGACGGCCTGCAATGGAGGATGGTTTTGTGCCTCGTTGCTACTTGGTTCATTTTGTATCTCTGTGTTACTAGAGGGTTTGAAAGCTCTGGAAAGGTGAGTTGTAAATAAAATAGCATATGACATTTTAGATTCATTAATACTTTAAGAATATTTGGTAAGGGTATTTGTTATGTTCAGCTAGCGTAACTTTATCCGCAAAATTACCCCAACCCTAACCTCTGAATTGTCATACACATTATTCTTACTGGTCACATTGAGTTTTAGTTTTACAGAATTCTTCGGGCAGAGTTCTCATTTATAATCCAGATAGTTTAAAGTGTTAAGGTGACAGTGGCCAGGATCCTATTCAGAGCCTGGATCTCTGAAGGCTCAGTTGATAGGATTCACACCTCTGAGTGTAAGTACAGAAGCAAATAGAGAGCCCAGTGGCATGTTGTCATGACAACAATTTACCATGAATGTTAAAAAAACAAAAGAGCTGGCTGCCTGGCCATTAACTTCAGAATGGGAGCGGGCGGTGGCGGGCGGGGGGGGGTACAATTTGAAGTATGGTGAGCAGTTTTGGGCCCCATGTGCGTGGATGGCTGGCATTGGAGAGGATCGAGAGGTTTACGAGAATAATCCTGGCGATGAAAGAGTTAACGTATGCGAAGCATTTGATGGTTCCGGGCCCGTACTCACTGGAGCTTTGAAGAATATTGAAAGACTAGATAGAGTGAACGTGGAGAGGATTTTTCTTATTGTGGGAGAGTCTAGAATCAGAGGGAACAGCCTCAGACTAGAAGGACATCCTTTTAGAACAGAGATGAGAAGGAATTTCTTTGGCCAGTGAGTGGGGAATCTGTGGAATTCATTGCCACAGATGGCTGTGGAGGCGAAGTCATTGAGTATATTTAAAGGAGGTTGATAGGTTTTTGATTAATAAGAGGATCAAAAATTACAGGGAGAAGGTAGAAGAGTGGAATTAAGAGGAATAATAATTCAGCCATGGGGGAATGCAGAGCAGACTTGATGGGCCGAATGGCCTAATTCTGCTCCTATGTCTTATGGTCTTTCACAAAACTCTATGTAGATCCAAAAGGTGGAGTGCAGACCAGGTCTGAACCCTTAAAAGATGTACTAGTTTAAATATAATATCATGAATGTTAATTTTCTCAGGATGCATTCAAAATAAACATATGTTCTCCAGGTTCTATTGCAAGGAGCAGAGAGAACACAAAACACCATTAGTACCTGCATGTTATGTACCCATCCGGTGAACCCAGAACATCAAATCTATCTACCAGTCTTTGGCATGGTATCATAGAGCATAGATACAGGCCCTTTGGCCCCACATCTCAATGCTGACCTTTTTGTCCATTGACAATAAAACTATTCACCTGTAGAACATAGAGCAATACAGCACTGTACATGCTCTTCAGCCTACAATGTTGTGTCAACCTTTTAATCTATTCCAAGATCAATCTAACCCTCCCCTCCCACATAACTTCCATTATCCTTTCATCCATGTGCCTATCTAAGAGTCTTTTGAATGCCTTTAATGTATCAGCCTCTACACATCCACCTCCTCTGTGTAAAACACTTACCTCTGATGTCCCCCAAATTCCTTCCTCCAATCACCTTAAATTTAAATCTGTAAATATCTGTGTCCTTTTAAACTGGACTGTCTGAATGTCTTAAATATACAGAATGCATCTAATTTCACCACCTCCACTGGCAGACCTTTGCAGATATCAACCACTGTCTGTGTATTCACATAAATACACAGATTTACATGAATACCACTGTCTAGGCCTAACTGTTTAATGCTATTGTGTAGTGACTTTGGCTTATACCAGTCGTAGATTTTACTATTGGGACAATGTATACCCTGTTCATGTTCCATAGTCTTTCAACTTCCTCTTTTAATTCAGCATATTTCTGGTGTTTTTCACTTCTTGATTTCTGTATGTAATCTGGTTTGGAATGGCTATATCTATTAAGTAAGTTGTTCTTGCTTGTTTATCCTGTAGTATTATATTCAGCCAGTTATTATGGATTGTCCGACCTATAGTAATGGATTGGTCGTAATATAATTTGTAGGACTCTGACTCTAAAACCGGATCAGGCTTATATTTATAGTAAGGTATTGTATCCATTATGAGTATGTATTTTAAAGCAAGATTTTGGTGAATGATGTTTGCCACTTGATTATGTCTGTGTAAGTAATCAGATTGAGTTAAACTGCTTCAGGATCCTATAATGTATTGGATTGTTTGTTTCTCTTGGCATTTTCTGCATTTATCATCTTGTTGGTCTTTTATGTATTTTTGATCATTTTTTGTGTTAACCACCTGGTCCTGTATTGCCACAAGGAACCCCTCTGTTTCTGGGAAGAGGTCTCCAGCTCTGAACTAGGTGTTTGACAATTTCTTGTCAACATCTAGTCTGCTCAGATCCTGGGGATGTCTTCCATGGAGGGTCATGCTCTTCCATTGGTTAACCTTTTCTTCTTTCTTTTTTCCAGTATTTTTATTGATTTCTATATAGAAAAATACAGAGTCCAAGAGAATACATTTTATAAAACAAAAGAAAAAATATAATAATATCAGATACAGTATATTGAATCACGTTAATGAACTCCTCACTCTATATTCATATAGATTAGATTCATTCGTGTATTAGAATATAAACCATTTTATAAAAAAAAAGATATACACCCACCACCAAAGTCAAAGCTGTTTGGGAAAAAAAAGAAAAAAAAACTTATCAGATAATAAAATATACTATTAACCAACTTCTGTACTTTAACAAGAAGTCAAAGATTATGAAAATAATTTAAAAATGGCCCCCACAAATTTTGAAAATCTTGGTTAGATTCAGAAATTGAATCTTTTCAAAATTTAGGCATGCCATAACATCTCATAGAATAGAATAGAATTAATTTTATTAAAACGAATGTTTTACCTAAATTTATATATCTCTTTCAGGCGATACCTGTTTTTTTTCCTAAATCCTTTTTTGACTCTCTGGACTCCATTTTATCTTCCTACATATGGAAAAATAAACGTCCTCAATTAAATAAAGTCCATCTCTAGAAAGTTAAAAAGAATGGAGGTTTAGCTTTACCAAAGTTTAGGTTTTATTGCTGGGCAGCTAATATATGAAATCTCACATTTTGTTTATACAATATTAATCACGAGGACTGTCCCAGGTGGGTTTCTTTAGAAGCTAACTCAGTTAATAAATTTTCTGTTATCTTCCTTTTGGAATCTTCACTTCCTTTATCCTTAAGTAAGATAACTGAAAATGTGGTAGTCAAACATACTTTGAGGATTTGGATACAATTTAGAAAACATTTTGGTTTATTGGGATTCTCCCTTTCTAGTCCCATTTTTAAAAATTATTTTTTAAGCCTTCTATGACTGATGTTATTTTTAAACAATGGGAAAGATTGGGTATTACATGTTTCCAGAATCAGTTTGTGGGAGGAAGTCTTTCTTCGTTCAAACAATTGTCAACTAAATATAGTTTAACCTTTTCTTCTATAGTGATAATTTCTTCATTTTTCTGGGTTGTGCTTTCATTTAAGTTTCATGGTGTGTACTTCTTATCAGAATTGAAGTAAACTCAGTTGAAAATTTTCCCTTTATCGCACAATGAAATCCCAAATACTTACGGTATATGTTTCATATTCATCCATCGGATGCATAGTATCCTGCTGCTCAGTTTTATAGTCTACTAGTTCTATCGCACCTTTCATTATGTTTAATGTTCTGCACTTACTTGCCAATAGACAGACCCAGCAGATTCGCAGGTGAAGTTTGGACCCACCTGGTTGGACTGTTTGGGGCCCTGAATGGAGGTGAGGGAGGAGGTGAATGGGCAGGGATAAGCGCCAGGAAGAGGATTAGTGGGGAGGGAAGAATGGATAAAGGAATCGAGGAGGAGTCATCTCTGCAGAAAGCGGAGGTGGGGGGAGGGAAAGATACATTTAGCAGTAGGATCCCTTTTGAGATGCCGGAAGGTGACATGTTGGATCGGAGGCTGATGGGGTGGTAGGTAAGGACAAGAGGAATGCTATCACTATTACAGCGGCAGGAAAATGGGGTGAGCATGGATTTATGGGAGATGGAGGAGATGCGGGTGAGGGCAGCATCAATAGTATTATCACTGGTCCTTTACATCCTTGCGTACTCTTAAGGCATCCCTTCTACTCTCTGTAAGCACTTCAGCAGTTATTATTAATTCTTTCTTTTTGTATGTGCACAGTCTGTTGTCTTTTGCACATTGGTTGCCCGTCCAGTTGGTGCGGTCTTTCATTAACTTTATTACAGTTATTGGATTTATTGAGTACACCCGCCCACAAGAAAATGAATCTCGGGTTGTATATGGTGACATGTGTGTACTTTTGTTGACCGTTCATCAACAGAACTAGGTTAGAAAACACTACGCGACTCGTATTTAATTGAAGCTCACACTTTATTATCTCTGCACAAACAACAACGTAACTATGTTGACACCAGGCCAACAACTTAGAAGATGAATTCTACTGTTTCCTCCGTACCAATACTCACTCAGACCACTCTTCCAATTTATAACACCAAAACAGAGGATCTCTGCTGGCCAGATGATCAATTCTTTCTTCTCCCAGACCTGGCAAAAGGGGTTCTTCCTTGCGATGGTGATGCTCTAAAAAATGTTATCACTGTTAGTGCATTCAAAGTGTCCCCTTTTATATTCAGTCCTTATCAATTCAAATGTAGCATTCCAGTGTCATTGGATACACATCACCTGGTTGACCCTATTGGCTCTGGTTCAGGGCTACAACCCACAGTATTTTATGTTTTAAGCTTTGTGACTTTAACTAGGCAACCCAGACACAGAGTCTAATTAGATTACAGATCGCTTCTTCAGTAGGTCTGGAACTTTACACAATAAATAGCTACTCGTCTGAGAATGGTCTCAGGTTTAGCAGGTCCTGACCTGAAGCTCCTTGAGTCCGTATTCAATTGCTTCGATTAAATTATCCCAGAGCAGGAGTCAGTTCAGATTCTACAAAATGGGTGGAGACTGCAAGGACAGTGTCACAAAATGGGCGTCTACATCCCACTGTCCTTGACCCATTCCAGCTTGATATTTTCTTTGATATTTCAAACCTGCCATGGCCAACACCCTGATAGTAAATTTACTTTGAACTTTGAAGTCTTTGTAGTTTCAATAGGGCAGAAAATGTCCCACACCCAATGATTCAGGCTATTAACCACAAATTACCAGTTGGAAGTTAAACTGTGTTCAGATTTTACTTCCTGATGATTGGTTCTCAAAAGCACAAGAGGTTCTGCAGATGCTGAAAATTCACAGAAACATCTAAAATGCTGGAGGAAGCCAATGGGCCAGTCAGCATCTATGGTGATGAATAACCAGTTGATGTTTTATGCCAAGATCCTTAAATCAAGACTGGAAAGGAAGGGGAAAGAAGACCCGCAAACATGGACTATGTTCACTGTTCCCTCCATAGATGCTGACTGACTGGTTCTCATTCTAATCAATCCATAATTATGCAATCCATAATTTCATAATCATACAAAGAAAATTCCGGAGAAACTCAGCAGAACAGGAGCGGAATATAAAGTTGATGTTTCAGGCTAAGACCCTTTATTAGACTGACTCTTTTTAACTCTCCATTGTTGCTGCCAGCCCTGCTGAGTTCCTCCAGCATTTTGTGTGTGTTATTTTGTATTTCCATGCATGAATATGGAAGAGGTAAAGGGGGGGGGGCAGAGCGGAGAATAGAAGAAGAGGGATGGGGGGGGGAATACCATAAGATGGAGCAATTATTGTTCATGCCCTCAAGTTGGAGGCTACCTGGAGAGAATATGAGGTGTTCTGCCTCTGACCTGAGAGTGGCCTCATCATGGAACAAGAGGAGGCCATAGACCAACATGTCAGAATAGGAATGGGGATTAGAATTAAATCCTGGTTTTTGCAGATGGAACAAAGTTGCTCAGCAAAGCATGACCTTGCAAGCAGAAGAAGAGCTACAGCTGCCCATTCACCTCCTCGCTCATGTCCATTCAAACAGTATTTCCAGGTGAGGCAACACTTCATCTGTGAATCTGCTGGGGTTGTATCAGGTTGGGGGACCACATTGCAGAGCATGTTTGCTCCATCCACAAAAAGCAGGGTCTCCCAGTAGCCAGCCATTTCAAATCCAGTCCCTATTCCCATTCACATGGCATAACCTGTTGGCATGAACATTGATTTCTCCAACTTACAGTAACTTTCCCCCTCCCCCTTCCTTCTTCTTCAATACCCTACTCTGGTCCCCCCACGTTTTTTCCACAATTGCTTAAACCTCCTGGTGCCCATCTTCTCTCCTTTTCTTCTGTGGTCCATTCTCCACTCCTTTCAGATTCCGTCTTCTCCAGCCTTTTAGCTTTTCCACCTATCATCACCCAGTTTCATACTTTATCTCCCCTTCCCCACCCACCTGACTTCACCTATCAGCTTCTAGTGTACTCCTTCCTCTCCTCCCACCTTCTTATTCTGTTATCTTTCCTCTTCCCTTCCAGCCCCGAAGGGTCTCGGCCCAAAACGTCGACTGTTTATGCATTTCCATAGATGCTGCCTGACCTGCTGAGTTCTTCAAGCATTTTGTGCATTGATCTGCAGAATCTCTTGCGTCCATAACTTCATAACCACAGAATGATTTTCAATTAAACAATTTCAGATTTTAAACAGGGGGTGAACATTATTAATTAATTAAAAACCTGCCCTTTTTTGTTGCAGGCCATTTACTTCACTGTAACTTTCCCTTATTTTGTACTACTCATTTTCCTTGTACGATGTTTAACACTGCCCGGGGCCATTAATGGTTTAGTCTACCTAATTACCCCAGAGGTAAGTAAGCACACTTAGTTGTATGTCAATAATATGTATTAAGATTTTTTTTTGGTATTATTTTATATGTGATTTAGATGTTGCCTGCAAGGCTAGTGTGAACTGCCTAGATCTAATGGATCCCTGAACTGACACTATTTATGACAGCAATTAAGAGTCAACAATCTTGGTGGGTCAGATCAGACCACTTTAGAACTGCATATTGCACATTTGCTGCCCTGAAGGCATGTTGCAACACAATGGAATTTTACAACAATTACAAACTGCGAACCTTATTATTGCCGATACTATCTTTTATATGCCAAACTTATCTATGAAGCAATAGCCTAGACTTTTTTTATGTACTAGTGCAATAACCCAACTAAAGTATGTCCATTCCTACTAATGTATCCCTCTGGTAATGTCAGTAATACATCAGAATTCTTATTAGCAATTTTTATAGCAATTTCTTTGCCTAGACAATTCCACAGAATTGAGGACAACTTGCTTCCACTCCTCTATAGAATACTAGCCACGAGGGCAGGCACAATGTTGCAAAATTGTGTCCATTTGGGGTGGCATGGTAGCCTAGTGGTCAGCACAACACTTTACAATAGAGGGACCAGAGTTCAATTCCTGCCACTGCCTGTAAGGAGTTTGTACGCTCTTCCCGTGACCACATGGGTTTCCTGCCACAGTCCAAAGACGTACAGGTTGGTAGGTTAATTGGTCATTGTAAAAATTGTACAGTGATTTTCTAGGATAAAATCGGGGTATTGCTGAGCGGCTCGAAGGGTCTTGTCCGTGCTGTCTCTCAATAAATAAATAAATTGAAATTGGCAAATTTACATCAATGCTCCATAGAAAGTATCAGGATGCATCATAGCTTGGTATGGCAACTGCTCTGCCCATCACCTCAAGGAACTTCAGAGTGTTCTGGACGTAATTCAGCATATCATAGAAACCAGCCTCCCCTCTTTGGACTCTGTCTTCACTTCTCCCTGCCCCAGTAAAGCAGCCAACATAAACAAAGACTCCACCTGCAGTACCTAGACCTTCTCTCTTTCAGAGATTGATTGGTTCTTGATTGGACAGGGCGAAGGCCAGGAACTGGGGTTGATGAGGAGATAGGAAAAAGGATCAGCCATGATTGAATGGCGGAGCAGACTCAATGGGCCAGATGGCCTAATTCTAATTCCTATGCCTTATGCTCTTATGGTCTTCTCCATCTTCCCATTGGGCAGAAGATACAAAAATCTAAAATCACATATCACCAGACTCAAAGATAGTTTCTATCCTACTGTTATTGAACACTTCCCTTGTATAATAAGATGGATTCTTGACCTCAAAACCTACCTCGTTATGACTCAACTTTACTGTCCACCTGCACTGTACTTTCTCCATAATGGTAATACTTTATTCTACATTTTGTTATTATTTTACCTTGTGCTACTTCAATGTATTGTGGTAATGAATTGATCTGTGTGACCAATATGCAAAACGTTTTTCACTGTAGCTCGGTACATATGAGGATAATTAACCAATTTACCAGTTTACAATTTGCCTCTACCCCTCTACAGTACACCAACCATGAGGACGGGCACAGTGTTGCAAAACCTCACATGTGGGCAATGCAAATGTGTTTTAGCTAACAGGGTGATGTACTAGTATGCCATTTATTTTGCTGCATTAATTGTTTAGTGACACTGTTGTTCAACACTTCAATGGGTCAATTGCTACTAAATTCCTCTCAGCAGTCCAGTTTCAGATAGGTTTGATACAAAATCAGTGGAATCCATTTTAAAATTTTAGCAGATGTCCATGCAGGATTAAGGGGAATATACTAAATTTCAAGTGGGGAAAAATTCACACGGAAGTAATGTTACATAAATATATAGAGAAAAATCAGAGAATAAGATAACAATGACACATTGAAAAAGAAGGGAAGGGAGAGATTAAGAAAACGTTAATTCAAGTTGACAAGTAAACACCAGCACTATGGACCAAATGATTTGCTTCCAAGCTATAAATAGCATAGAAGCACAAGCATTGATGTGGAATTGAAAATTCTAATTGCTTCTGGAGTTGAAGTGGTCCATTAATATTGACTAAACTGGAGGCCTATGTCCATTAATATTGACTAAACTTTGTACACTATCATTAGACAGATCTTGCATTAGGAAGTGTTGCTATGAGCCAGTCATCCAAAAGTAAACCAGGTAATTACAGGCCGGTGAGCCTGATATCAGTAGTAAGTAAATTATTGGAAGGTGTTCTGGGAGATCGGATATACAAGTGTTTAGACAGCATGGCTTTGTGTGTGGTAGATCATGTTTAACGAATCTTGTAGAGTTTTTCGAGGAGGTTACCAAGGAAATAGATGAAGGAAAGAATGTGGATGTTGTCTACACGGACCCTAGTAAGGCATTTGACAAGGTCCCACATGGGAGGTTAGTTCAGAAGGTTCAGACACTAGGTATCCATGGAGAGGTTGTAAACTGGATTTGAAATTGGCTGTGTGGGAGAAGACAGAGAGTGGTAGTGGATGATTGCTTCTCAGACTGGAGGCCTGCAACTAGTGGTGCGCCTCAGGGATCTGTGCTGGGACCATTGTTATTTGTTGTCTATATCAATGTTCTAGATGATAATGTGGTAAATTGGATTAGCAAGTTTGCTGATGACACTAAGATTGGAGGCGTTGTGAACAGCGAGGAGGACTTTCAAAGCTTGCAGTGGGATCTGGACCAACTGGAAAAATGGGCCAGAAAATGGCAGATGGTATTTAATGCAGACAAGTGTGAGGTGTTGTATTTTGGAAGGACAAATCAAGGTAGGACATACACAGTAAATGGTAGGGCACTGAGGAGTGCGGAGGAACAAAGGGATCTGAGAGTTCAGATACATCATTCCCTGAAAGTGGTGTCACAGGTAGACAGGGTTGTAAAGAAGGCTTTTGGCATCCTGGCATTCATAGTATTGAGAATAGGAGTTGGGATGTTATGGTGAGATTGTATAAGACGTTGTTGAGGCCAAATTTGGAGTATTGTGTACAGTTCTGGTCACCTACCTGTAGGAAGGATATCAGTAAGATTGAAAGAGTGCAGAGAAAATTTACTAGGATGTTACCAGGTCTTCAGGAGTTGAGTTACAGGGAAAGGTTGAATAGGTTAGGACTTTATTCCTTGGAGCGTAGAAGAATGAGGGGAGGTTTGATAGAGGTTTACAAAATTATGAGGGGTATAGACAGAGTAAATGTGAGTGGGCTCTTTCCACTTAGATTAGGAGAGATAAATACGAGAGGACATGGCTTTAGGGTGAAAGGGGAAAGGTTTAGGAGGAACATTGGGGGAACTTCTTCACTCAGAGAGTGAGAGTCTGGAACGAGCTGCCATCTGACGTGGTAAATGTGGGCTCACTCTTAAGTTTTAAGAATAAATTGGATAGATACATGGATGGGAGAGGTCTGGAGGGTTATGGACTGGGTGCAGGTCAATGGGACTAACGGAATAAAGTTACAGCACAGACTAGAAGGGCCAAATGGCCAGTTTTCTGTGCTGTAGTGTTCTATGGTTCTAAGTAGAACTGGTAGTTCAACTCTGAGAAGTTCAGTAAGGATGGAGACGGAGGAGCTATGTAGTGAGATGAGGGTCGCATGAAGCATTCTAAAATAAACAGGATAATCTTGAAACTGTTCTGAGACTGTGACAAGGATTTGGTTTAATTCACGTCAGTTCCTCTTCACAAGAAGAGAGACCTCAGTGTTCCCACAGACAACAAAGGAATCACAATATACAGAGGACTGTGTGTTTTTAATTGGGTTTTGCAAATCATCAATTTCTGCTTGCAAGCAACAGCATAGTCATAAGGGAGCAGCTTGAATGGAGTTGTTGAGGGAAAGGTTGTGGTTTTATTGGAGGTTAATGCAGGTGGAAAGTTCCAAAGATTCAGGAATTCTAAGAGAAGGATTTCCAAGTCATCTCCTTTTTAACAGGCCAATGTGAATTCCTAGGGTCACATTCAAATATATTCACTATTAGATTCCTCCCACATACTCATGTTTTAATGAGTTTTTCCTGCTCTGCTTAATATTTCCTGTTAAAACATCCCACAAATTAATCTGTGAACCTTCTCTGTACCACATCTAAGCCATATTGTTGCTTTAACAAGTAGGCCAAAATTGTATGACTTACTCGAGGTTTTGTCTCTTCTGAGACTGTACAGTCACTAGTACCTGAGGATGATGGATTTTGGTTCTGTCATCTTATGGCTTAGCTCTCTGGATTTAGGAAAAGGGATGGAAGTCCGATAGTGAGGGATAGTACATTTCACATCCGACATGTACAGCACATACTTCTGTGGTATGACAACTTTTATGTATAGCTATGAGTTTCTACGTGCATAAGACACTCAGATATCTACAAAGAAAAAAACATAGTTAAAATCAAAGCTAATATAACTGGTGATTGTGTTTAGAAAGTACATTTATTCTCTGATTTAATTTCATTTTATTTCAGTTGACTGTTCTGAGCCAGCCAAGAGTATGGCTAGATGCGGCAATCCAAATCTTTTTCTCATTGTCTTTGGGTTTTGGAGGACTAGTTGCATTCTCCAGCTATAATTCAATGAAGTAAGAATATTACTTTCTGTAATAGCCTTCACTATTATAACTAAGGAACAAGTGAAGGAAATGAGGAATTTAATAGTTTATAAAGACATTATATTAAATCTATATCGTCAACATATTTCCAATGTGACATACACTATGCATATGAAATTATTCTTTTTGCTGCATTAACAGCTGCTAACCAAGCATACAAAAGAGCATCCATTAAAAATATGTATAAATTAATTACATATAAATGTGCTAAGAATTCATACATTAATGTCCTTCAGTAAGGTGATATCTATGACACAACGGAAAAATAAGTAGGAGCAGCCATTTTGCTGTCCAGACCTTCTCCACTTTTCAATATGGCTGACCATCTCCTTGATAATCCTGTTTCCACTTCTCCTCATATCCCCTGATCACTTTAACATTAAGAAATGTATCTTCCTCCTTCTTGAATAGATTTGCTTAGCCTCACTACCTTCAGTGACAGGGAATTTGACAAGTTCAATGCAACCTGTGTAAAGAAATTTCTCCTGATCTTGTTTCAAAGTGTCATTCTGTCTGTGACCCCTCCAACCTCCCCCCAACACCCGCCGCCCCCACCCACCCCCGCCGGTTCTGGATTCTCCAGCCATCAGGTTTATCCTCCCTTTATCTAATATACATAGGCCTGTTAGAATTTTATAGGTTTCTATGAGATCTCCTCTTATTCTTCTACACTCTAGTGATTAATTGAGCCAGTCTTACCTCATACATCAATTCATCCCAGCAATCGGTGTAGTAGACATTCATTACCCACCCTACGTGGCAAGAACACCCTTTCCCAGATAGGAAGAAGAAAAACTGCACACAAAACTCTAAGAGAAAATCTGCAGATGCTGGAAATCCAAGCAACCCGCACAAAATGCAGGAGAACTCAGCAGGTCAGGCAGCACCTAAGTGAGGTTTCATCAAGCCCCTATGTAGTAGTATACTGTGTATTCTATTTCACCGAGACCTGGCTCTCCCCTGCCACCTCCAACTGTGCCATCCGACTGAAGGGATTTTCAATCCATCGGATGGACCGCACGGCGTCTTCGGGCAAGACGAGGGGAGGTGGTGCCTGCCTACTGATCAACACTGCGTGGTGCTCGGACACAGTGGTACTGACAAGCTCCTGCAGCCTGGACCTGGAATACCTGTCGGTGAAGTGTCGTCCCTACTATCTGCCACGGGAATTCACCTCAGTCATACTGACAGCGGTATACATTCCCCCCCAGGCGGACATGGATTGTGCTCTGAACATACTGTATGCCAACATCAGTGAACTTGAGACCAGGTATCCAGAGGCTTTGCTCATTATAGCCAGGGACTTTAACCAGGCCAACCTCAGAAAGGCACTGCCAAAGTTATACCAACATGTCTCCTGCCCCACTAGAGGCCCGAATATACTTGACCACTGCTACACAGCAGTCAAGGATGCCTACTGTTCAGTCCCACGACCTCACTTCGGAGAATCGGACCATCAGGCCGTACCATCAGCTTCTTTCCAACTGTGATAAGACTGCTGAACGGATCCTGACCCAGATCTGGGCCGTAACCTCCAAATATCCGGACCTGCCTCTCGGTTTTTTTGCACTACCTTACTTCCCTTTTCCTATTTTCTGTTTATGATTTATAATTTAAATGTTTAATATTTACTAATTTTAACTATTTTTAATGCTTTTAATATTTAATATTTGTAATCCAGGGAGTGTGAAGCGCAGAATCAAATATCGCTGTGATGATTGTACGTTCTAGTACCAATTATTTGGCGACAATAAAGTATAATGTATAAAGTTTAAGTATAGTAGTAAGTAATCTTCTTTCCTCAAGAGGTTTCCACTATCATTGAAGACGCTGACTAGCCCATTTAAATCACTCCAAGTTACTTTAAGAAGCAGCTGAGAGCATTCGATATGACAAAGGTTTAGCGACCAGACAACAACCCCGCTGCAGTACTGAAGGTCCTGGATATGGCTGTCATAGTCAGGGGTTAATCATCCCAGTCCAAAAAGTCAATCGCAAGGTGTTCGCAGAGCAATGTCGTAGGCCCAACTATCTTCAGCTACTTCATCAATGAACTTCTTGCCATTTTATGTTCAGAAATATGGATAACCTCTGATAATTTGCATAATATTTAATTTGCAACTCCACAGCAAATGAAGCATCTTACCTGCATGAAGCAAGAGCTAGACAACATGAGCTTATAGGTGGCGAGGAATTTTTGTGCCACAGCGATGCTGGACACTGACCAGCTCTAAACAAAAGATATTCAATGGCATCATCATTGCTGAGCCTCCCACAATTAATATCCTAGGATGGTCACCATTAAGCAGAAATTCAATTGGACCAGTCACATAGTGTAAAGACAAGAGAAAAGACGCTGTGTATTTTGTGGTGAATGACTTACTGTCCCTCCAGGCACCACAAAGCCTTTCCATCTTCTCCAAATCACAAATCAGGAATATTTCCCACTTTCCTGGATGAGTCAGTGCCAATAACCCTTTAAAGCTCCACATCATGCAGTACAAAGCAGCCTGCCTGATTGGCACCACATTAACCACTCAAAATACATGTATTCCCCATCATCAGTGCACTGTGTGGTATTTCCAAAATAACTCGCACTGGCTACCTCTAATAATATCGCCCAAATCTGCAAACTCTACTACCAAGAAGGACAAGGATGGAAGGTGCATGGGAACACCACCATGGGGAGGTTCCCCTGCAAGTCACGCACCATTCTGACTTGGAAATCTATAGCCAGTCATTCTTCGGGTTTAAATCCTGGATCTTCCTACCCAACAGCACTGTGGATGTGTCCCTTCATTAGAAGGACTACAGTGGGTCAAGCGATCAGCTCATAACCCCCCTCTTCAAGGGCAGTTAAGGATGGGTGATTAATGCTGGTTTTGTTTGAAAAGTCCAGATTCTGCAAATGAGTTCATTAACAAAAGCCCTTATTTAAAATGAGACTTGAACACTCAAAAATCTGACTCAGAGATAAGGGTCTGCTTGGGTAAGATAAGGAAAGTATCTCAACATTAGATAAAGGCCTTCGGGTGCAAAATGTTGGTTGTTCTGAACTAGATTTTTATTTATCTATGGAACAGAACCTACGACAGTTGCACTAAGATAAATGAATGTTTAGGTAACTATGCTTTTATTATTTAATGAGAAAACCCAATTCATTCTGAGTGGAAACATGAGGAATGGATCATTAATATACACAGAAACCATCAAATAGATAAAATTACAGTTTGCAGATCTTGCCCAAGGCATAATCAAGAGAACTTCAAACACAGTCATTTCTATTATTGAATTACATTAATAAACACAATACTCACTAACTTAACCATCCTAGTTAATAGTTCTAGTTTTCCCTATCTGGTATAAATCAACTGTCTGATGTAAATTAAACAAAAATTTCTTCTGCTTTGAAGGAATGACTGTGAGGTGGATGCTGTGATAGTAGCTGTTATCAACAGCTTTACGTCCATCTTTGCTTCCATACCTGTCTTCTCCATGCTGGGATTTAAGGCAACTATGGCTTATTGGGATTGCTTGAACAAGTAAGTGGAGTTCTACAAACTACTCCGTTTATTAAAATTTATGCCAGTTCATTCAAAAGTGTTCTACTCCAAAAACTTTGGTGTCTACGATTAAATATTTCACTAAGGGTTAATACATCTTTGCTGTGCACTTCTGAGGAGTCCTAGCATAATGTACACACTAATGCTTTTTGTGGCAATTCAGGGTCAAACTGATTCAGAGTTTGACCTTTCCGTAGAGATTTTGAAAGAGACTATTTATATGTTGGGCAAAAGATTGATTTCACCTGTGTATGGATGAGGTTACCCACAATGATATGAGGGTACTGGAGTTGTTGTACCCCATTACACAGAGAATGTCATAGTTGTATTCAGCAAAGGGACCATGCTTAAGAAGGATAGAATGAAGTCTGGCATAGGAAAGAGTCACTGGCAGCTAGTGTGGAATTGTTACAAGCCCAAAACCAAACCAAAGATTCAAAGATGCATTAGCAGGAAGAGGTGAGTATCAAGCTGGGCGTGAATGACATGTTGGCCGATTTTAAATGTTGGAAGAGGTTGGGTAGTGTGTGTTTCTGAGAAGAAAGGAAAAAGACCCCTGTATTGGAAGAAGTGTCTAGATTCATTGGGAAGAGTAATAATTATTGCGAGGTGAGCTGAGGTGTGTCAGGAAGCAATCAGAAGAATGGGAGGTGAGTCCCATGGAACAAATAAAGTTGGAAATAGCATGTTGGCATAGGCATTGGCAGGGTAATTCTGAGGACTTAGGGGCATAGTGGACAGGGATCCAAGGCACCCAAGAGGCAGAGGCACATCCACAAACTCTATGCACATGACAAAGAGTTTTCTCTGACATCCCAGCCACAGAAGCAGAGGACATCACCATTAGACAAGTTTCATTTCATGGCCTTGCAAGTTTGTAGACAAATGGGATGTGCGAACTAACCTTTCAGGAAGTCTGGAATTCCTTAATCATTCTGTTCGTATTTGTATTAACTTCTCTGAACAGGAATATATTACTCCTATCAAATGAATTTGACATTCAGGATGGAAATATTACAAAAGAAAATTATGTTAGTTGGATAAGTTATCTGAATGCTACCCAATATGACAGAATCACATTACTTGATTTGAAGAACTGTGATCTTCAGAATTTTCTTAATCAGGTAATTCAATTTAATGCCAATTTTTGACACCCTTGGTTATTTTAAGTGAATTTTATGAAACAGAAACCCCTGCTCTGGAGGATACAATGAATTGTAGTATTCCTGTTGCATTTCAGCCTGGTTTTTCTATTGTATGATCACATCTGCTGAAATTATTAAAGAGCTGCTCAAATCACCTAAATTCCTGCTCCAAAAGCAGCGATATGTTCCCACTGCTGAGGCATCGAATTCTCATTTTAAAGATACAATTGAATTTGTTTCCTTTTTCCTAGTGATTCTAGATCATAACTCACTGCATTTTTCTCCAGTTAATGTTTTTAACCATTCCAACTAAACCCATCAGCATCCTGTCTACAAAGACTCTGATAAATAGGGAATGTGATCTATTTCCCAGTTTTACCGTTTTCCCTCACCCAAACAACTTCAGTATCCCATTTGATGTCTATGCATTCAGAACCATACAGAACAGTGAATATATTCAATCATTTTTTACAATCAGACTCGATGATAGAATATTAATGGTTAAGGAACAGGAAACAGCAACACATCTCGTTAAATGTTGAGACAATGTCATAAACCGTGAGCAATTGTCAAATGGCAGAGATTATCTTGACTGACCAATTAATTTACAACATTATTACCTCGTATTATATCTCAACAACGTTGACTCTGCATATTCTGTTCCAGTAACACAAAAAGTGCTGATTGTTAGAAATATTCCTGACTCATACATAGAAAGTCCTTGTTATCAGCCTACCACCAAATACATCTTCACCTTCCCCCCACCCAACCCAGCTCTCTAATTTCTGCAGGAATCGCTCCCTCTGTGATTCCCTTGTCCATTTGACCCCCACCATGAATCTCCCTCCTGGTACTTTTCCCTCTAGGGGCAAGAAATGCTACCGTTGCCCATTCACCTCTTCCCTTACCTCCATTTAGGGCCCCAAACGGTCTTCCAAGTGAGGCAACAATTCACCTGTGGCCTCCTCTACACAACAGAGATATGCGTTGTTTAGCTCCATGAGCAAAATGCGGAATTTCCCGGTGGCCAACCATTTGAATTGAATTGACTTTATTTCTTACATCCTTCACATACATGAGGAGTAAAATTCTTTATGTTACATCTCTGTCTAAATGTGTAATGTGCAATCATAGTATTTTATAATAATTTATAATAAATAGAACAATCAATGTTACATAGAAATTTACAAAATCAGCATGAGTTAATCAATCAGATGGCCTGGTGGAGGAAGCTGTCCCGGAGCCTGTTGGTCTGGCTTTTATGCTGCAATACAGTTTCCTGGATGGTAGCAGCTGGAATAGATTGTGGTTGTGGTGACTTGGGTCCCCAATGATCCTTTGGGCCCTTTTTTCACACCTGTCTTTGTAAATGCTCTGAATCATGGGAATTTCACAACTACAGATGTGCTGGGCTGGCTGCACCACTCTCTGCAGAATCTCGCGATTAGGGGAGGTACAGTTCCCATACCAGGCAGTGATGCAGCCAGTCAGGATGCTCTCAATTGTGCCCCTGTAGAAAGATATTAGGATTTGGGGGCCCATACCAGACTTTAACCATCTGAGGTGAAAGAGGTGCTGTTGTGCCTTTTTCACCACGCAGCTGGTGTGTACAGACCACGTGAGGTCCTCGGTGATTTGGATGCCGAGGAACTTAAAGCTGTTTACCCTCTCAACCCCAGAGCCATTGATGTCAATAAGGGTTAGCCCATCTGCATTCCTCCTGTGATCCACAACCTGCTCCTTTGTTTTTGCGACATTGAGGGGGAGGTTGTTTTCTTGACACCACTGTATCGGAGAGATGACTTCTTCCCTGTAGGCCACTTCGTTATTGTTTGCGATTAGGCCAATCAATGTAGTGTCGTCAGCAAATTTAATTAGCAGATTGGAGTTGTAGACACAGTCATGAGTATACAGAGAGTAAAGGAGAGGGCTTAGTACACAGCCCTGAGGGGTTCCTGAGTTAAGAGTCAATTTATATCTCCATTCTGACATTTTACTCCTCCTCTGTCATGATGAGGCCACTCTCAGGTTGGAGGAGTAACGCCTCATATTCAGTCTAGGTAGCTTCCAACCTGATGGGATAAACATTGATTTCTCCAATTTACAGAGATTTATTCCCCTCCCCCTTCCCTCTTCTTCATTTTCACACTCTGACCTCTTCCCTCTTCTCCTTACCTGTCCTCCCATTCTCTTGAGTCCTTGTAAAATGTTCATGTTGATCACTGATATAACCTGATGCAGGCCAGAATTTCTTCCATTCAGCTTTGAATAATTCAATGGATCAATAGGTCCTTACTGAAGAAGCATTTGGAAGTGAATGTAGTCAACAATGTGACAAGTGAATAAAGTATTTTAATGAAATGGGTCAAGGTCATATTAGTAAGGCCATAAATCAAGCTTACATTGTCGGTTTTGAATAATGTCATGTGATCTCTCATGTGAGCAGTTAAACTCATTTAAATGATCTCAACACTGCACTGAATTTTTAATCTCCATTTCACATTCACGGCTATGGAATGGAATTTGAACTTATGACCTTCTCCTTTGGATTGCTACACTGAGCCAACCTTATCTTCTGCCTGATATGAAAGCTGAAATATCTAAATCAATTTCAACTTCCTCTCAAGCAACACACAAAACAATCCTGGAGGAACTCAGCAGATCAGGCAGCATCTATGGAAATGAATAAACAGTTGACATTTCAGGCCAAAACCCTTCAACAGGACTGGAAAGGAAGGGGAAGATGCCAGAACAAGAAGGTGGAGGGAGGAGGAGGAGGAGGAGGAGGAGGAGGAGGACAAACTAGAAGATGAAGCCAAGCGGGTGCGGGAAGAATGAAGTAAGAAGCTGGGAGGTGATAAGGCAAAGGGCTGGAGAAGAAGGAGAGGGGAATGGATCATAGGGGAAAAGCGTAGAGAAGGGGCACCGGGGGAGGGGGTGGGGTATACAGATGAGGAGAAGAGGGAAGTGACCACCAGTCCTTTCAAAACTGCCCCACCATTCAATAAGGTTCACAATTCACTACAGCTGGCCTAAAATGACCTCAATTTCTTTTGGTGCCAGTTCCTCACAACCCTCAGTTCCTGTCTTTCAAATATTTATCTATCTCCACCTTAGATATATTTGATGATTTAGCCTCTACTACCCTTGGAGGGAAAAAATTCCAGAGTTTCACTATCCTCAGAGAGGAGTTTATAAACACCTAAGTTTTAAACAACTAGACCTTTATTTTGTACTCTGTCCCCTTGTTCATGACTCTTCTACTAATGACAGTATTTCAATATCGGTTCTGTCAAAGCCCCTGAGGATCTAGTAGGTTTGAAAAAGTTCACCATACATTCTTCTAAACTCCGTGGAATACATACTCAAACTTCCTAGCCTCTCTTGATAGGACAAGCTTCTCCTCTTCGGAATTAGCCTGGTAAAATTCATTTGGACTGCCTCCAAATCTTTTATATCCTTTCCTTTTTGATGAAGGGACTAAATTGGTGTGTGGTGTTCCAGGTGTGGCTTCACCAACACACCTCTACAGCTGCAGTAAAAACCTCCCCATTCTCAAACTGCCTGTTAATCTCTTGTGACTCCTGACCTAGACACCTCTGAACTTCTCTCATTTGTAATCTCTTCCATTTAGATAATAATCCACCTTTTGATTATTCTGAATGCAGTGCATGACCTAGCATTTTCTCACACTAACCTCCCTTTACCAGGTTTTGCCCTGTAACGCATACTATCTATATCCCACTGCAGAATCACAATGTTCTTATCGAAACATACCCGTCCATCTGTTTTTGTATCAATTCTAGTACTTGATCAATAATTCTGTCACTGAGGGTTAATAGTTCTAGTCATTTTTTTGGGGGGATGTCACATATGCCTTGGTCCTTATCAAAGTATAATTTTCCCCATTCTAATTCTTCAAATGTATAGTAATTGTCTCATCCGTCTGCAGTGGCCTTTTAAAATTCACCTGAATTTGCAAAAATGCAGATATAAAAAAACACAACGAGCTAGAACATCCTACCTTTTGGACAGGTGCTCTCCAAAGAAACTTTGGCTACCACTGTGTTTGGGCAAACAGGTTTCTGACTTCCATGCGTATGCATTGAAGAACAGAACTTAATGCAAGAAGCATCATGAACAAAGCGGATGAGCTTAGAGTGTGGATCAGTACTTGGAGGTATGATGTTGTGGCCATTACAGAGACTTGGATGGCTCAGGGACAGGAATAGTTACTTAGAGTGCCAGGCTTTAGTTGTTTCAGAAAGGACAAGGAGGGGGGCAAAAGAGGTGGGGGCGTGGCACTGCTGATCAGAGATAGTGTCACAGCTACAGAAAAGGAGGAAGTCATAGAGGGATTGTCTACTGAGTCTCTGTAGGTGGAAGTTAGAAACAGGAAGGGGTGTTTTTTATAGACCACCCAACAGTAACAGGGACATCTAGGAGCAGATAGGGAGACGGATTCTGGAACAGTGCAGGGTTGCCGTGGTGGGGGATTTTAATTTCCCCAATATTGATTGGCATCTCACTTGAGCAAAGGGTTTATATGGGGTGGAGTTTGTTAGGTGTATTCAGGAAGGTTTCCTGACAAGTATCTAGATAAGCCTACAAGAGGAGAGGCTGTACTTGATCTGGTATTGGGAAATGAACCTGGGCAGAGGTCAGGTCTCTCAGTGGGAGAGCATTTTGGAGATAGTGATCACAATTCTATCTCCTTTACCATAGCATTGGAGAGAGATAGGAACAGACAATTTAGGAAAGTGTTTAGTTGGAGTAAGGGGAAATATGAAGCTATCAGGCAGGAACTTGGAAGCATAAATTGGGAACAGATGTTCTCAGGAAAATGTATGGCAGAAATAAGGCTCAGGGGATATTTGTGTGGCATTCTGCACAGGTACGTTCCAATGAGACAGGAAAAGGATGGTAGGGTACAGGAACCATGGTGTACAAAGGCAGTTGAAAATCTAGTTAAGAAGAAAAGAAAAACTTACAAAAGGTTTCAAAAAAGTAGGTAATGATTGAGATCAAGAAAATTATAAGGCTAGCAGGAAGGAGTTTAAGAATGAAATTAGGAGAGCCAGAAGAGGCCATGAGAAGGCCTTGGCGAACAGGATTAAGGAAAACCCCAAGGCATTCTACAAGTATATTGCTTGAGGATAAGACGTGAGGGAATAGGACCAATGACGTGTGACAGTGGAAACGTGTGCATGGAGTTGGGGGAGATAGCAGAGGTACTTAATGAATACTTTGCTTCAGTATTCACTATGGAAAAGGACCTTGGCGATTGTAGAAATGACTTACAGCAGATTGAAAAGCTTGAGCGTATAGATATTAAGAAAGAGGATGTGCTGGAGCTATTGGAAAGCATTAAGTTGGATAAGTCACTGGGACCAGACAGGATGTACCCCAGCTACTGTGGGAGGTGAAGGAGGAGATTGCTGAGCCTCTGGCGATGATCTCTGCATCATCAATGGGGACGGGAGATGTTCCGGAGGATTAGAGGGTTGTAGATCTTTTTCCCTTATTCAAGAAAGGGAATAAAAATAGCTCAGGAACTTATAGACCGGAGAGTCTTGCTTCAGTGGTTGGTAAGTTGATGGAGAAGATCCTGAGAGGCAAGATTTATGAACATTTGGAGAGGCATAATATGATTAGGAATAGTCAGCGTGGCTTTGTCAAAGGCAGGTCGTGCCTTATAAGCCTGACTGAATTTCTTGAGGATGTGACTAAACACATTGATGAAGGTAGAGCAGTAGATGTAGTGTATATGGATTTCAGCAAGGCATTTGATAAGGTACCCCATGCAAGGCTTATTGAGAAAGTAAGGAGGCATGGGATCCAATGGGACATTGCTTTGTGGATCCAGAACTGGCTTGCACATAGAAGGTGAAGATTGGTTGTAGATGGGTCATATTCTGCATGGAGGTTGGTGACCGGTGGTGTGCCTCAGGGATCTGTTCTGGGACCCCTTCTCTTCATGATTTTTATAAATGACCTGGATGAGGAAGTGGAAGGATGATAACACAAAGGTTGGGGGTGTTGTAGATAGTGTGAAGGGCTGTCAGAGGTTACAGCAGGACATCGATAGGATGCAAAACTGGGCTGAGAAGTGGCAGATGGAGTTCAACCGGGATAAGTGTGAAGTGGTTCATTTTGGTAGGTCAAGTATGATGGCAGAATATAGTATTAATGTTAAGACTCTTGGCAGTGTGGAGGGTCAGAGGGATCGTGCTGTTTAATTAAATGAGTATTTGGAAATATTTTGAAATTAAATTATAATTTTTTTAAAATTTCACTTAAACATTTCCAGTAATCCAAAGACATTTTTAAAATAAAAACATTTCAAAGGCCTTTGAACGTAGTCAGCTCTCAAAAGGCCATTAGAACTGCTAGGATGAGGCTACAGGATCTGCTGTCTGAGATTTAGTTGCTGCACACTTCCTGCCCCTAGGGTAGAAGAGCTGTGGAAGAGAGACATCCACTCAGAGAGGACCTGCAGGACTACAAAATGTAATGATAATCAGGGGAAAACATGACAGAGTTTATAGTGGCTTTGATCATCCATGATCATCCATTGATAATCGTGTATCCATTAAAAGACCAGTACTATGAATAAACACCATCATCGTGAATAAACTCTTCTCAGGCTTCCAGCCAGGTACAGGTATCGATTATAACCAACAGTTTAATAACAAACTCTTTCATGTTAAAATAGCAGAGTTTGTCATTGGAATGTCAGTTATAATTGATACCTATGCCTGGCTGGAAGCCCGAGAAGAGTTTATTCGGAAAATATGCCAGGAAAGCACTAGATCCTTTTTCATCAGCATCATTATGTGCCATCTTACATGGCGTGAGTGATCACGGTCTATTGACCATGATTGTTCTTGGCAAATTTTTTCTACAGAAGTGATTTGTTTGCCTTCTTCTGGGCAGAGAAATACGTCGTCAAAACACAACTCAAATCTTCAGCAGAATTTGCATGGAAAATTATTTAAAACGTCTGAGCTGAGACTTGAATAACTTAATTTTTAAAAAATTTGTTGTATAATTAGCTAGTATGTCTGCTATCTTTTCAATCTCCACTCCTCAATTGTTTTCTTTCCTCCTGATGAGAAGGAGGTGGGAAAATGTTTGATCCCATAGAAAACAACGCTAGGGAGAAAGAACAAGATGAACAATATTAAACAATGTCCGATAGACATAGATTCAAGTATACAACAGTAAGTATTAAATAAAGCATCTTGTTTAAAATGATGTATTTTTACAGCACAAAGCAAAGTCCTTCAGCCCAGGACATCCATGTTAACTGTTTTGCCCATTGACACAATCCCAGAATTCTATATCCTTTTATGCCTCACCTCTTCATGCCTATCTACATAATCTCTTAAATATACTAATTGTATCTGATACAACTACCTCCTCTCACAATGTAAGCTAGTTATCAACCACCCATGATGCTTTCCCAAAATTCCTTTCAAACTCTTGCCTCTCACCTTAAACAATATTCTCTCACGTTTCTGATCCCTATACCAAGGGAAAAAAGACTTTAACTTTGCGAATACATGCCTCTTATAATTTATATAGGTACTTCTATCAGGTTACCTCCTGATAGCATTACCTCCTTTCAAGGAAAACAAATCCAGCTATCCAATTTTTCTCCATAACTAAAGTCCTCCTTTCCAGGCGATATCCTGATGAATCTCCTCTGCACTTTCTCAAGAACAATCGCACCCTTCCCACAGCGTGATGGCCAGAACTGCACGTGACACTCTAGGTTTGGCCTAATCAGTGTTTTGTAACATTGCAACATAACGTCCACACGTGTATAATCCTGATGGAAGATGTCAGCCTGAAACATTGACTGCTCATTTCCCTCCATGGATTCTGTCTGCCTTGCTGAGTTCCTCTAGCATACAGTGTGTGAGATTTCCAGCATCTGCAGCATCTCTTAGTCCACACTTTTATATATGACGCCCTGATCCAGAAAGGCAGGAATGCCATATTCCTTTCTCCGTTGTCCTAACTACCTCTAATGCCACTATTGGGGAAATAATAGATTTAAACCTCAGTTCATCAACATGTCTTAGTACCCTATCATTCTGACATTAATGACAATAATATGGTTTTAATTAAAATGGCAAAATCTTAAACTTGTTCAGATCTGTGAGCTCAACCACATGATAAAGTTATTGAGGATACTGTGTATTCACTAGAATGCTGCTCATTCAGAGGGAACATAAATCCAAGGAAAGACTTAGTTTCCATTTAATAGCAATGAAATATTTTGTCTGCATTTCTTTTAAACTTTAGGTAACACACAGTGGGGGAAAGGGAGGAATTATTGCTTGTATCCATTTGTAGTTTTACTAATTTTCCTTTTAAAAGAGTAAATGTTGAATGTTTCCTTTCAATTTTCTTCTGCTCAGGGTGCCTCGGGTACTGGACTGGCATTTATTGCGTTTACTGAAGCCATTGTCCAAATGCCAGTCCCGCAGATATGGGCCATATTGTTCTTCCTCATGCTCTTCATTCTGGGTCTGTCATCAATGTTCGGCAATATAGAGAGCATTCTTACTCCTTTCTTGGATTTGAAGGTGTTTCCAAAGTATTTTCCTAAAGAGATGATTACAGGTACGCGGTTACTGCCATCGTGTATCATTGTACTACAACAGGAATTCGCATTGAATGATAGATACCTTTGAATATTAGTCGCTCTTTGCTGCAACTCCTGTCTGTCTGTCTAGGTACCAATGTGGACGTTGGTGACCATGGTTTTCCATATAGATCTATCCTTCGTTTTTTGGATGACTTCCATTTCCTCGATGTGTAGCCACCTGGCTATGCTTTAGATGTACACAAGCCGAGGTCTTCCTCTAGGTTTACTCCCCTCAATCTTTCCAGAGAGTATGAGTTTTTCTAGTTCATCTTTCCGCATGATGTGTCCTAGGAATCTGAGTTGTCTTTCTCTTATTGTTGGTATGACTGATCGAACTGCTTGGGCTCTTCTGAGAACTTCTTCATTTGATGTGTGTGTGGTCCATGATATTTTAACAATTCTCCTGTAGAACCATAATTTAGCTTCTTCTAGTCTCTCAGCTGCAACTCCACTGAAATCATCAGGGATGTTTTAGAAATAGAGTCCAATATAGATAAACGGTTATATCAAAAGAGAGATTTATTGTCATCGGTGGTAAGGATTTTCCACAAGGGTTTTCCTGATTAGTCATGGAAAACATGGCTTTGATAACAGCAATAACTACGTCAAGCTTCTGTTTATCGATTACAGCTCAGCATTCAACACAATCAACCCCTCAGTACTAATCAAAAAACTACAACACAAAAAACTTCAGTACCTCCCCCTGCAAATAGTTTCTTGAATTCCTCAACGGGAGGCACAGTCATTACAGATTGGTAATAACATCTCCTCCTTGCTTATAATCATCACAGCTGCACCTCAAGGATGCATGCTTAACCCAATGTTCACACACTCATGACTCTGCAGCTAGGCACAGCTCAAACGCCAGCTATAAGTTTAAAGTTCAAAGTACATTTATTATCAAAGTATGCAGACATGATACAACCTCGAGATTAGTCTCCTTGCAGGCAGCTACAAAACAAAGAAACCCAAAAGATCCCATAAAAAAAAGACTGTCAAAACACCCAAAGAGCAGATAGGGAAAAAACACATCCTGCAAACAATGAAAGTAAGGAAGTAGCATTCAAAACAAAATGAGTCCATAGACACGGAACACACATAAAAGTTGCTGGTGAACGCAGCAGGCCAGGCAGCATCTCTAGGAAGAGGTGCAGTTGACATTTCAGGCCGAGACCCTTCGTCAGGACTAACTGAAGGAAGAGTGAGTAAGGGATTTGAAAGTTGGAGGGGGAGGGGGAGATCCAAAATGATAGGAGAAGACAGGAGGGGGAGGGATGGAGCCAAGAGCTGGACAGGTGATTGGCAAAAGGGATACGAGAGGATCATGGGACAGGAGGTCCGGGGAGAAAGACGGGGGGGGGGGACCCAGAGGATGGGCAAGGGGTATATTCAGAGGGACAGAGGGAGAAAAAGGAGAGTGAGAGAAAGAATGTGTGCATAAAAATAAGTAACAGATGGGGTACGAGGGGGAGGTGGGGCATTAGCAGAAGTTAGAGAAGTCGATGTTCATGCCATCAGGTTGGAGGCTACCCAGACAGAATATAAGGTGTTGTTCCTCCAACCTGAGTGTGGCTTCATCTTTACAGTAGAGGAGGCCATGGATAGACATGTCAGAATGGGAATGGGATGTGGAATTAAAATGTGTGGCCACTGGGAGATCCTGCTTTCTCTGGCGGACAGAGCGTAGATGTTCAGCAAAGCGGTCTCCCAGTCTGCGTCGGGTCTTGCCAATATATAAAAGGCCACATCAGGAGCACCGGATGCAGTATATCACCCCAGCCGACTCACAGGTGAAGTGTTGCCTCACCTGGAAGGACTGTCTGGGGCCCTGAATGGTGGTAAGGGAGGAAGTGTAAGGGCATGTGTAGCACTTGTTCTGCTTACACGGATAAGTGCCAGGAGGGAGATCAGTGGGGAGGGATGGGGGGGACGAATGGGCAAGGGAGTTGCGTAGGGAGCGATCCCTGCGGAATGCAGAGGGGGGGGGGAGGGAAAGATGTGCTTAGTGGTGGGATCCCATTGGAGGTGGTGGAAGTTATGGAGAATAATATGTTGGACCCGGAGGCTGGTGGGGTGGTAGGTGAGGACCAGGGGAACCCTATTCCTAGTGGAGTGGCGGGAGGATGGAGTGAGAGCAGATGTACGTGAAATGGGGGAGATGCGTTTAAGAGCAGAGTTGATAGTGGAGGAAGGGAAGCCCCTTTCTTTAAAAAAAGAAGACATCTCCCTCATCCTAGAATGAAAAGCCTCATCCTGAGCGCAGATGCGGCGGAGACGGAGGAATTGCGAGAAGGGGATGGCGTTTTTGCAAGAGACAGGGTGAGAAGAGGAATAGTCCAGATAGCTGTGAGAGTCAGTAGGCTTATAGTAGACATCAGTGGACAAGCTGTCTCCAGAGACAGAGACAGAAAGATCTAGAAGGGGGAGGGAGGTGTCGGAAATGGACCAGGTAAACTTGAGGGCAGGGTGAAAGTTGGAGGCAAAGTTAATAAAGTCAACGAGCTCTGTATGCGCGCAGGAAGCAGCACCAATGCAGTCGGAAAGTTAATAAAGTCAACGAGCTCTGCATGCGTGCAGGAAGCACACCACCACCACTCTGCAACCTCGTCTCCCTCAGATCCCACCGTCAACTCCTGGGCCCTCAGAGGCTCCATCTTCCTCTCACCCCAACCCTCCCCTCTCCATTGACACCCCCAGCCTCCCCCCTCCCGCCTCTGATCCCAGCTCTCAAGATTCCAGCCTTGAACTCCAGGCCGGGTCTTTATGTGCTGCTGTTGTGACTCCCGTCTCCCCTTCCCCCACCACCACTCCGCAGCCCCGTCTTCCTCAGATCCCACCGTCAACTCCTGGGCCCTCAGAGGCTCCATTTTCCTCTCACCCCAACCCTCTCCTCTCCATTGACACCACCAGCCTCCCCCCTCCCCCCTCTGATCCCAACTCTCATCCGTGCCGGGTCTTTACCATCCCCTCCGACCTTCAACTGTCAGAGGCAGAGCGGTCTGTCCTCAGTAAGGGCCTCACCTTTTTCCCCCTTCGCCCACACCTCAGCGAGTTCCGTGTTCGCCATGATGCGGAACTTTTCTTCCGCCGTCTCCGTCTCCGAGCCTACTTCTTCGGCAAGGACTCTTCCACCCCCACCGATGACCCCTTCTCCCGGCCCCGTCTTCAACCCTCCATGGACACCCCGCTCTGGTCTTCTGCCTGCTCTGGATCTCTTTATCGCTAACTGCCGACGGGACATCAACCATCTCGACTTCACCGCACCTTCTCCCCATTCCAACCTCACTCCTTCGGAATGCTCTGCTCTCCACTCCCTCCGCACTAATCCTAACCTTATTATTAAACCCACCGATAAGTGGGGTGCTGTTGTAGTCTGGCGTACTGACCTCTACCTTGCCGAGGCACAGCGACAACTCACGGATACCTCCTCTTATTTACCCCTTGATCGTGACCCCACTAAGGAGCACCAGGCCATTGTCTCCCACACCATCACCGACTTTATCCGCTCAGGGGATCTCCCATCCACTGCTACCAACCTTATAGTTCCCACACCTCACACTTCTCGTTTCTACCTCCTACCCAAGATCCACAAACCTGCCTGTCCTGGCAGACCTATTGTCTCAGCTTGCTCCTGCCTCACTGAACTCATTTCTGCATATCTCGACATGGTTTTATCCCCCCTTGTTCAATCCCTTCCGACCTATGATCGTGACACTTCTCACGCTCTTAAACTTTTCGATGATTTTAAGTTCCCTGGCCCCCACCGCTTTATTTGCACCATGGATGTCCAGTCCCTATATACTTCCATCCCCCATCAGGAAGGTCTCAAAGCTCTACGCTTCTTTTTGGATTCCAGACCTAATCAGTTCCCCTCTACCACCACCCTGCTCCGTCTAGCGGAATTAGTCCTTACTCTTAATAATTTCTCCTTTGGCTCCTCCCACTTCCTCCAAACTAAAGGTGTAGCTATGGGCACCTGCATGGGTCCTAGCTATGCCTGCCTTTTTGTTGGCTTTGTGGAACAATCTATGTTCCATGCCTATTCTGGTATCTGTCCCCCACTTTTCCTTCGCTACATTGACGACTGCATTGGTGCTGCTTCCTGCACACGTGCAGAGCTCGTTGATTTTACTAACTTTGCCTCCAACTTTCACCCTGCCCTCAAGTTTACCTAGTCCATTTCCGACACCTCCCTCCCCTTTCTAGATCTTTCTGTCTCTGTCTCTGGAGACAGCTTATCCACTGATGTCTACTATAAGCCTACTGACTCTCACAGCTATATGGACTATTCCTCTTCTCACCCTGTCTCTTGCAAAAATGCCTTCCCCTTCTCGCAATTCCTCCATCTCCGCCACATCTGCTCTCAGGATGAGGCTTTTCATTCTAGGATGAGGGAGATGTCTTCCTTTTTTAAAGAAAGGGGCTTCCCTTCCTCCACTATCAACTCTGCTCTTAAACGCATCTCCCCCATTTCACGTACATCTGCTCTCACTCCATCCTCCCGCCACCCCACTAGGAATAGGGTTCCCCTGGTCCTCACCTACCACCCCACCAGCCTCCGGGTCCAACATATTATTCTCCGTAACTTCCGCCACCTCCAACGGGATCCCACCACTAAGCACATCTTTCCTTCCCCCCCTCTCTCTGCATTCCGCAGGGATCGCTCCCTACGCAACTCCCTTGTCCATTCGTCCCCCCCATCCCTCCCCACTGATCTCCCTCCTGACACTTATCCGTGTAAGCGGAACAAGTGCTACACATGCCCTTACACTTCCTCCCTTACCACCATTCAGGGCCCCAGACAGTCCTTCCAGGTGAGGTAACACTTCACCTGTGAGTCGGCTGGGGTGATATACTGCGTCTGGTGCTCCCGATGTGGCCTTTTATATATTGGCGAGACCCGACGCAGACTGGAAGACCACTTTGCTGAACATCTACGCTCTGTCCGCCAGAGAAAGCAGGATCTCCCAGTGGCCACACATTTTAATTCCACATCCCATTCCCATTCTGACATGTCTATCCACGGCCTCCTCTACTGTAAAGATGAAGCCACACTCAGGTTGGAGGAACAACACCTTATATTCCGTCTGGGTAGCCTCCAACCTGATAGCATGAACATCGACTTCTCTAACTTCTGCTAATGCCCCACCTCTCCCTCGTACCCCATCTGTTACTTATTTTTATACACACATTCTTTCTCTCACTCTCCTTTTTCTCCCTCTGTCCCTCTGAATACACCCCTTGCCCATCCTCTGGGTCCCCCCCCCCATCTTGTCTTTCTTCCCGGACCTCCTGTCCCATGATCCTCTCATATTCCTTTTGCCTATCACCTGTCCAGCTCTTGGCTCCATCCCTCCCCCTCCTGTCTTCTCCTATCATTTTGGATCTCCCCCTCCCCCTCCAACTTTCAAATCCCTTACTCACTCTTCCGTCAGTTAGTCCTGACGAAGGGTCTCAGCCTGAAACGTCGACTGCACCTCTTCCTAGAGATGCTGCCTGGCCTGCTGCGTTCACCAGCAACTTTTATGTGTGTTGCTTGAATTTCCAGCACCTGCAGAATTCCTGTTGTTTCCATAGACACGGAGCCTGGAGCAGGAGGAGTAGGTCTCAGCCTCAGCTCAGAGCTCAGCCAATGTCACTGATAACACCATTGTTGTTGGCAGTCTTACATGGTGACAAGGTGTACAAGATTGAGATTGATCAAATTTGTTCCTAATATATGTTCCTAAGATTTATTTATTCTGCTACTTAAGAGATCATGTTTAGAAAAACGTTTTGCCTAAATATTCTATTTTTTTTAATCTTTCCTTTAGCCATGATATGCCTGGTGTCCTTTTTAATTGCACTTATTTTCACAACATCGTCTGGGAATTACTGGCTGGCAATTTTTGACAAATATGGAACTGCTTTGCCTATTCTGATCATAGCTTTCTTTGAGCCTATTGGAGTCATTTATGTGTATGGTATTAATAAGTAAGTAAAAAAACAACTCTGGATTAACTATTCGCCTTTTCACTTAATATAGTAGACTCCCAGAGTAACTAGACTTTCTTTATTTATTCCATATTGGTGCTGGCTTGAAGGGCCGAACGACCTACTCCTGCACCTATTGTCTATTGTCAATTTCTACTATTCTTTCCAAACTCCTGCCAAGCCTTTATTTCTTCCAGGATGAATATCCGAATAATATTGGTCCAGTGTTAGCGATGGCATGGCATCCTAAAGATAATCTAGTCATGTCTGCTCTATCAGATGGTGGGAAATGGGATCCCTGATATCCAGTAGCTATGACATAATCAAGTGACTGAGATACTAATATCATCAATTGATTTCGGAGCCGAGAAGGTTTTGTGCATTAGAATACTAAATAAAAATGGATCAGATACAGATGATTAAAGTACAAGTTTGATTTAAGTTTTTCCAAATAGGTACATTACAGGTGGATGAAATTAGATTTTTGTCCTGTAAGGTTTGCTGAAGAGGAATTCTAGTTGATTTGCCATTCAGGATATTTTACAGGGCCCACTTTATTCAAAGGCTTTAATTTTGTTCAAGTGATTTCAGTTCAGAAATAAAGAAGTCTACACATTAACACCCCACAAACATGTAGAAAGGTACTGACTAAAATTCTGGAATCTTTACATTATGTTGCAAAATATGTTATGTTAGAGTTGCTAAAATAAAGACAGAGAATAGTGGAAATATTCAGCAGGTTAGATCATATATGCGAAGAGAGAAACAGAAATAATATTTGAGGTTGAGGATCCTTTGTCAGAAATTCTGAAGATGTTGTCAGGTTCTCTGGTTATTAATGGTGAATGTTTCTGTCTTCACAGAAGGTACTACATCAAAGTTTGGACTTTTTCCTCCCTATAAAGCTCTTCAGTATTCTTTGCCTGAGAAAAATTGCAAGAAACTTCACATTACCTTAGATTGTCCTTAACCTGTCAAGGAGTAGGGAATATAGAATTCTCAATGTGACTTAATCTACTTGAGAAAAGCAATCAGTATCTCATCCTTCTCTCAGGATGAGGCTTTTCATTCCAGAGCTACTGAGATGTCCTCCTTTTTCAAAGAAAGGTGCTTCCCTTCCTCCACCATCAACACTGCCTTCACCTGCATCTCTTCCATTTCACACACATCTGCCCTCACACCATCCTCCCGCTGCCACACCAGGAATAGGGTTCCTCTTCTCCTCACCAGCCACCATTCTAGACTATGCATCCAGCACATAATTCTCCATAACTTCCACCATCTCCAACAGGTTCCCACCACCAAGCACATCCTTTCTCCCTTCCCCCCGCCACACACTTTCCACAGGGATCACTCCCTACATGACTCTTTTGCCCACTTGTCCCTCCACACTGATCTCCCTCCTGGTACCTGTCCTTGCAAGTGGAACAAGTGCCACCCCTGCCCCTACACGTCCTCCTTTACCACCATTCAAGGCCATAAACAGTCCTTCCAGGTGAAGTGACACTTCACCTGTGAGTCTGTTGGCGTCATCTACCGTGTCCAGTGCTCCCGATGTGGCCTCCTGTATACCAGTGAGACCCAACATAGACTGGGAGACCGCTTTGTCCAGCACTTTCGCTCCATTTGCCACAAAAAGTGGGATTTCCCAGTGACCACCAATTTCTGTTTCCCATTCTGATGTCAGTTCATGGCCTCATTGCTACACTCAGGTTCGAGGAGCAACACCTTGTATTCTGTCTGGGTAGCCACCAAGCTGATAGCATGATCATCATTTTTCTAACTTCTGATAATACCCCCACTTCACCATTCTTCACTCCTGTTTCCCTCTCTTACCTTCTCTCCTTACGTGCCCATCACTCCCCTCTAGTGTTCTCCCCCTTTCCATTTCTTCTGTAGTCTTCTGTTCTCTCCTGTCAGGCCTTGTCCAGCCCCGTATCTGTTTCACCAATTTCCCAGCTCTTTACTTCCACCCCCCCATCTCCCAGTGTCACTTATCACCTTCTCCCTTGTACTTCTTCCTCCGCTCCCCTACCTTCTTAGTCTGAATTTTGCCCCCCTTCCTTTTCAGACCTGATAAAGGGTCTCAGCCCGAAACAGTGACTGTTTACTCATTTCCATGGATGCCACTTGGCCTGCTGAATTCCTCCAGCAGTGAGTGAGTGTGTGAGAGAGAGTGTGAGTGTGAGTGTATGAGTGAGTGAGCGAGCAAGCATGTGTGTGTTTGAGTGTTGCTTCATTCTAATAAAATTGCCAGTTTCATAACCTGACCACAGTGATCTAGACTGATTGAACCTGTAGGTACTGCAAAATAAGGAATAGGTTTTATATGTACTGGCAATCTGTAGAGAACACTGACTCAGAAGTAAAGTATTAACCCGCCAGTTGGCTGATGTCCAGAGCAACAACATACTGCTTGATTCATCCAGTTTCCATAATTACACAATCACCATTTCTTTTACACTTATTGAACAGATGATCTCTTACTTCAAAGAACTCAAATTTAACATTTCTCCTGATTATGTATGTAATCTGTAATTTTTACTTGACCATGTAGAGGTGTATTAATAAGCATCCCACCCCTGGAATCTGTTGTATTGTCATTAAATGAGTATTATATTTGTTTGGTAAGATAAAATAGGATTATGTTCATTTTCAATCTTAAAGCCTCATCTTGAAAATCCGACAGAAAACTAGATTTTCTTCTTCTCAGCTTCTGTGATGGTTTGGAATTTATGACTGGACGAAGGCCCAATATTTACTGGCATGTGACCTGGAGGTTTATTAGCCCTTTACTGCTATTTATTGTGTTTGTGGCATATGTTGCTACTGAAATGCAACAGCACTTATCTTACGAGACATGGAACCCTGACTATGTAAGTACATTTTGTATTGAAATACCCATTTCATTTGACTCTAGGGTCTTGTTTTATCTTTTCATGAATAATCCATTTAATTTGCTTAAACTTATTTCACTAATATTTCCTGAATTTTATCTGCCACCAAAAAACATTGATACTCCATGATGGCTTTAAAAAACATAAAATCAATGCTTTTTTCATTGATATTCCAATGGGAGGTCCCCAGGTTTTCCAATGCCCAAGGCATACTCCAGCACCCCCCTGCTTATGTGGGTTAGGAATCATTGTGTATGGGAAGAACTTGTTTTAAGTTTCTTAGTATAAGTTCTCTTCTAAGCCATTACTTTAACCTGGGTCATTTGGCTCTCTGCGGGTTCTTGTGGGTACTACCGCTTCCATTTAAATTCTTGACAATCCTGCCTTACCCAGTCCTGTTATCTCACATCATTAATGCTTTGATTAACCAGCAACTGTTACCTTTACAAAACTGAATAAACATTCCATTCTATAATTTGCAATCATCCTCCCATATTTTCCTGCCCCTTCCTCCATTATGGTGTGTCGCCCATATGCCCATTTCAATCCTGTGTGCCCGGAACTATTTCGCTAAAGTCACAAACACCAGTTTCTGAACACTGAACAATCCCGTTCTTTCTAATGACTCCTCTACACAGCAGATAATGATGTTTAATCATACTATCACCCTCTATCAATGAAAGCAGGTTTCCAGAAGGTTTACCTGTGGTAAAGTGAATGTTCCAGGGCATTTGGACGTGAGGATGGTGCTACTGTTGGAGGGCATTAAATCCAGGTTCTGGCGCCAGAACATTAGTAGTTCAAAAAGCAAATAAGAAAAAGATTAGTGGGATGCTAGTTTTATTGTAATGAATACTGAATAGAAAACAGCAATTTACAGCCATGGGGCTGACTTGTAAACTGAAGATCATCAACAGGTATGGAGAAGGGCCATAACTGAGTTGAAAAACAATTTCCAAGGCCATCAAATATCCGGGTAGGTCAGGTGTAACCACTGCACTTTTGGGCTGTGATTGAGTCATCCAAACTAAATACAAAGGTTGAACACAGAATCTCTCACATCCTTTACTTCAACAGGCGGAGTTCCCCAAGAAAGAGGAGAAGGAGTATGCAGGCTGGGTAATATTCACATGTGTCTTCCTGGTCACATTGCCAACAATTTTTATTCCTCTTACTGCTCTGTATCAGTTTATCAAATGTAAATTTGGAGGCTGCCAGAAAGAAGGAAGTTCGATTGACAACCCAGCTTTTGAATTATAAAGTATTCCAGGATTTCAACTTGCAATTATCATTAATGCTGTACTGAAGTTGCTATTTTGCCACGTAATGAAACATTCTTCATTTATTAACTGTTCAATTAATTTGTGATGGCTTATTTCCCACCAAATTCTTAAGATTATTATATGATGTATCCTCATGGACACAATTAAATGTTTGATTTTAATTTACCTGAGTTAAACCTATCATCTTTAAGGGAGAAAATACGTACTGGTAGCTATTTCACGTAGTTCAGTTTTTTTCTTCACAAGACGTTTTCACCACAGTAAACATTATCATCCTATAATGATGTTTCGATGACAATGTAACCAAATTGGTTTACAATAATTAAAATATTTCAATTCATTTTGTTTTATAACACTTTTTCATTACAAATGTGATACTTAGAAATAATATCCAACAATTTTAAGTCTTAAGCATACTGCATGCTTTTCATGTCTGGACCGAGAGACATTTCAGGGTATTGTGGAGCTCTGAGGAAAATATTGATAGCTTTCTAACTAATAATTTGCAAAAATACCTGCTCCAATGTTTGGCAACAAAAACTTTTTTTTAGTATTTTGAAAGCAAAATATACTTTAAAATACCTGGGATGAATTTGCTATACAATTGTAGGCTTTGGAACAGCACAATCATTTCCATATTTGCAATTCATCACAACACTAAGACCTCAGGGCTCGAAATTCCTTGGTGTCTGATCATGAACATGAAACAAATGCCTCCACTAAAGACAAGTCTCCGATGTTGAGGAATATTCACACAGCCGCAGGATTTGTCCTTTTCGTCCCAACAAGAACCTCCCTTTCTCGCAAGTGATTCTGGTGGTACTTCTGCAGAGCACTGATTGGAGTAACACAGACAAATTGCTGGAGGAACTCAACAGATCAGGCAGCGTCTATAGACATGAATAAACAGTCGACATTCAGGCCAAGGCCCTTCATCGGGACTGGAAAGGAACGGGGAAGGCGGCAGAATAAGGTGGTGGGGGAGGAGAAGGAGTACAAGCTAGAAGGTGACAGGTGAAGCCAGATGGGGGGGTGGGGGAATAAAGTAAGAAGCTGGGAGGTGATAGGTGGAAAACATAAAGGGATAGAGAAGGAAAAATCTGATCATCTCCAGTCAGATTCTTCTAGCTATAGACCGATATCATTACATCCCATTTGTGTAAACTTATGGAACGTACGATAATAAAGCAGTTGAATTATATTTTGGAAAAGAGAGGCAATATAGCATTTTATCAGAAGGGTAGAATGACATTGAATTCATTTTTATGTTTGGAAGATTATATTAGGAAAGCACAGGTGAATAAAGAAGTTGTAATAGCAGTATTTTTTGATATTGAAAAAGCATATGATCTGTTATGGAAGGAAAGTCTTTTGATTAAATTATGGACATTAGGATTCAGAAGGAAGGCTTTTTTTTGGTTTTTTAATTTGGATGGTCAATGCAGGTAGGGGTAGGTATGAGATCAAGAATGGGACCCCACAAGGCAATATTTGTAGCCCTTTATTGTTTACTGTTATGATTGATAATATTTTCTGAGATAGGTACTGGCTGGGTAAATCACTTTTTGCAGATGATGGAGCTTTGTGGATCAGAGATAGAAATTTCAATGTAACTGTATATATAGCAATTATTAAGGTTGAACAATGGGAAAATAGATGGGGTTTTATCTTTCAGTAGGTAAAACACACGTTACATGTTTTACAAAAAGGATCAATAGATCTGCAGTTAATTTGAAATTATATGGTCAAACTCTTGAAGAAGTGTCAGTGGTAAGATTTCTTGGCACGTGGCTGGATAATAAGCTGACATGGAAGCACCATATTGGTAAAATAATTGATAAATGTAAAGCAGTATTAAATATTCTTAGGTGTCTATGTGGGTATTCTTGGGGTGCTACACGAAAATCTCCGTTAAATTTCCGTAAACATGCATATGTTTAATTAGATCTGTACTTGATTTTGGCTGTGTGGCTTATGGATCAGCTTCATCTCATCTTCAAATTTAAAATGTTTGGGTGTGATGCACGCACAGGCTTTAAGACTGTGTTGTGCTGCAGGAAGGTCATTTTGTGTTTCGGTTTTACTGGTTGAAATGGGCCAACTGCCCCTTACAGTTGTGGAGGTTGAGGTTGTTGTTAACAAACTGGATTACCTAGAGGGGGAAGAGTAACGATCACCCTGTTAAAAGTCTGTTTCGAACTTCACAAGAAGAGTGTTTTTAGTTTTAGGTGGCTGGGTTCTTATCAAGCTAGGAATATTGTTTTGCTGGATTATGCAATATGTCCCACTGTAACTTTTTCAGTAACCCCATCGTGTTTTTTCCTCAATGACTTTAGTTCATTTTAGGTTACCTGATTTAATGAAGTCCAAGGATCCTGATATGCCTGATAGTCGATGATTCATCAATATGTTAAAAATTATTATGATACGCTAACCATCTTTACTGATGGGTCAAAAGATAATTTAACTGGGAATATAACAAGCGGCAGTAAACCAAGGCAACTGGACTTGCTGTGTTGTTTAGAAGACATTTCACCACTCATCCAAGAGGCTTCTTCAGTTCTGATACCTGGTGGGTAGTTTCCCGGCCTTTAAACTCTGAGTTGTTTAAAGGTACAGCAATCACGCGGAGGGCCGTTAAAAGTCAGAGAGGTAATGACAGGGTCATTAGTCTTATCTTTGCATGAATAGAGACGGAGGTGCGGACTGTTGTGGGAGTGTCAGGGTAGAGATGTTAGGACTATATTGTAAGTACCACCACCCCACCCCACCCCCACACACAGATCAGTACCTACAGTTCCACTCTCATCACCCATTAGAAGATAAGTCGGGAGTTATCAGAACACTATATCACAGTGCCGAGATTGTGTCCACCAACGTTACAGCTAAAGACAAGGAGGACAAATATTTGAGAGAAACCTTGAAAGTTTGCGGCTACCCTGACTGGGCCTTCATTAAGACAGCATCAGAAACCCGCAGGGACATCGGCCCAACAGAGGGAGGTAAGGCACAAAGCAGACGGAAAAACATTAGTCTTCCCATATGCAGCTGGAGTTTCAGAGAAACTTGTAATGATTTTCAACAAACACCAAGTCCCTGCGTTTTTCAAACCTACAAGCATACTCGGACAGAAACTCATCCTACATCCAAACATAAACAGAGCAATATTGTATATGCTGTCCGATGCAGAGAGAACTGATGTGTATATCAACAAAACAACCACTTCACAAATGGATGGCCTAACATAGAAGGGCAGGACTTGGATGTATATCTACATCTAAAGAACAAGGGACACCCTTTTGATGACAACAATGTGCATATTTTGGACAGTGAAGACAGGTGGTTTGAAAGAGGGTTTAAAGAAGACATCTTTGTCATCGTGGAAAACTCATTGCTGAACAGAGGGATGTATCAGTATATACTGCAGAATCGGTTGCCATCATTTTGGGCTTACTGTGGATGGAGGAAATTTGTCCTTGCAAAATCGTAATTTGTTCAGATTCTATTTTTGGTTTTGACTAGTCCCACAACAGGTCAATCTAGCAGTAGGTCAGATTTACTGCTGGAAGATTTTCAAACTTTATTTCATATTCAAAATATTGGTTTACACGTGTTTTTCTTATGCGTCCTGCACATAGAGGTGCTGAGGTGAATGAGTAGGTTGATTGATTGGCCAAAAAAGCCATTAAAAGTGCGACTCCGGATATAGACCTTCCACTTAGCAAATCAGAAGCTAAGGGATTGGTGGGGTTAAGAATTAGGGGATTTTGGCAAGACTTGAGGAATAATGGGCATAAGTGGGGAATACATAAAACTGTTGGATTGATGGGACAAGGGGATAAAAACAGAAGGGAATTATATTGACTCAACTTAGAATTGGGCATACTATGCTTAATTATCCCTTATATCTTGTTGGGAAACATCACTCTGGCACGTGTCGGTGTTATCATTATGAAACAGTTGAACACATTCTTTTCCAATGTGAAGCATCTGTAGATGTGAACTTCACATTATTCAGGACATTTACAAAGACAGGTGTGTAAAAAGGCCCCGAAGGATCAGTGGGGACCCGAGTCACCCCAACAAACAAACTGTTCCGGCAACACACACAAAAAGCCGGTGGAACGTGGCAGGGCAGGCAGCATCTATAGGAAGAAGTACAGTCGATGTTTCGGCCCGAAATGTAGACTGTACTTCTTCCTATAGATGCTGCCTGGCTTGCTGCGTTCCACCAGCATTTTGAGTTTGTTGCCTGAATTTCCAGCATCTGCAGATTTTCTCGTGTTTGCATTTTTAGACAAACTGTTCCAGCTGCTTCCATCCGGGAAACAGTACCACAGTATAAAAACCAGGACCAACAGGCTCCGGGACAGCTTCTTCCACCAGGCTATCAGACTGATTAACTCACGCTGTAACAATTGTAATTCTATGTTATATTGACTGTCCTGTTGTACATAATATTTATAAATTACGAATTGCACATTTAGACAGAGACATAACAAAGATTTTTACTCATGTATATGAAGGATGTAAGTAATAAAGTCAAGTCAATACAAGGTTGAAAGAAAGCAAATGAAGGCTATACTACTTGCTTTGGGGTTGATAGTTTTCATTTAAAAACTCTACGAAGTTACGGAAATGACTAATTTAATTCACAGTATTGACTTTCATTGTTTACAATCTATAGGGCTTTTTGGGGTAATTTAGTTTTATTTGATGAAGAACTAATAGGGGTTTTATTTCCCAACTCTCTACACCACACTCCAGTCCAGTTGGTGGCAGTAATGCACCTTTAAGTTGGATTGCCGACCACCATTAAAACTCAGAGGAGGAAGAATCTGATAGAGTTAGCCACAAGAAAAAGGGAAGGACGAGGGGGAGGGGCATTGGGGTAGACAAGTGAGAAAAGAAGAGGTAAAGGAGAGCCAAAGTGGGAAATTGAAGAAGAGGGAAGAGTGAGGGGATTAAATTACCAGAAGCTGGAGAAATCAATGTTCATGCCATCAGGTTGGGGGCTACCAAGAGAGAATATGAAGTGTTGTTCCTCCAAACTGAGAGTCCCTCATCATGCCAGTAGAGAAGGCCATGGACTGACATGTCGGAATGGGAAACAGGGATTGGAATTGAAATTGCTGGTCCAGGAGAAATCCTGCTTTTTGCAGATGGAGTGAAGTTGCTTGACAAGGAGGTCCCCCAGTCTATATTTGGTCTCACCAACGTAGAGGAGGCCACATTGGGAGCACTGGATTCAGTAGACGACCCCGGCAGATTCACAGTTGAAATGTTGCTTCACCTGAAAGGACTCTTTGGGGCCCTGAATGGAGGTGAATGGGCAGGTGTAGCACTTCTGCTTATAGGGATAAGTGCCAGGAGGGAGAGTAGCGGGAAGGGACAAGGGAATCACGGAGGGAGCAATCCCTACAACCGGAAACATCAACAATGCATTCATTTCCATAGATGCTGCCTGACCTGCTATGTTCCTCCAGCATTCGATGTGTGTTCCTCTGGATTTCCAGCATCTGCAGAATCTCTTGTGTTTATGAGCACTGATTGGAGCTAGGTTATAAATGATTTGATGCTGCAGAGCAGGGAAAGTACTCCCACTCCTTGTTCTATAACAATCAATATGAATTTTATAATAATATACAAATTCAGAAGTTTAACCATTCTTGCATGCACAAAACTTTCACTAATAATAAATGCACAAGACACTCTGGCATTTGGTTCAATTGAAATAGCTTCACAAGGAGAATTCATCAGACAGGTTTCAGATTTTAGCATTTACAGAGTATAGATTTCTACCCCATTAAAAATAATTAAATGTAAGGAGGTGGAGTTACAGAATCAAACCAATTTGGCTCTTTTGACAACATCCCTCAAAGTACAGGCCAAATCACTTCTTTCAAATGAGGCAAGGTTAATGACAGAGGAAAAGGATGGTGTCAAGAACAAAAGTACTCCCGGAAAGAATACACCAATCTCCCAATTTTATAAGGATCAATATCGGAAGAAAAACTTCAGAAAAACATGCAGTCTCTAAGAGTTATATGTTTTTAAATTATATACATCAGTAATCTTTGAGGAAAGTTTTCACTTCTCCCTAGTCTGCATCCTTGTTAGTAGCAGTTCTGTTATCTCGATATTCACTTATGCCCAATTCCTCAGCTGTGAAAGGACTTGATATTTCATATGTATAAATGCTTTTTAAATGCAAGCATGCCCATTCAAATAAACAGAACAATATCCATGTAACACACATTGCTATAATCACATTTAATTATTTTATTCAGTGACAAGAAAACACAATTTTACCAAGTCATTTAAAAGCTGTATCATCAATTTTGGAAAGGGAAATCAAATCTTGCTTCAACTTATTAGAAGCAAATAACCTGTAATCAGAAGATGGTTGAATTACGCAGTGTTCATGCTGAAAAATTTCATGCAATTATCTGTTCCATAAAATGTTAGGCCAATGCTTACAACCAAAAACAATTGAGGATCACCCTTATTTTCTCTACAGTTATGTCAATTCTAGCATTATAAATAATGGTCGAAGCATGATGTGATTTATCCATACTAAGAACACGATCAAATAACGGACTGGAATTTCACTCCCACAATTGTTTTTTGTTCCTAAACATTTGTGTCAGCAGTAATAAACCTGAAGAAAATCTACTTCATTAAAGTGTGACATAATTAACGAGTTGGAAAAAAAACACGCCTTATCGATGGTGTGACTGTTTCCCCCCTAAGACTGAGCAGCAGTCAAACAGTTAATCCTTTATCCAGCTAAAGTTACAGAGACACCAATTTTCTGGGATATATGAAATTCTTCCATAACCAGTAGGAGATTGCTAAAGGAAGCATCACTTCCATAGATCTTAAAAATACAACTTAAAACTCCCTCTACCACATGCATAAAGCCTTTTTCAAGTGCAGAATACCCCCATATTTTATATCAGTTGACCAGCCACTCAAAAGTTTCAAGCTCAAAGGCTCTATGAGCTCTCCTTCTATCAAATTGTTAAAAGCCTATGTTCAAAGGGTGCCTCCCAAAGTTTCTCAACACTACCTTTTCAATAAAAGGTCTAATTAATTATTATCCTATGCAAACTGATTGAAATCCCTCCAAATGGACCAACTCAGTGTTGCAAGAATAAGTGATGCCCAGCCTCAATGCTTGTGAGCACAATTGTTCGGCTCGATACAATTAAAGGCAAATTCCTTTTATGAGAAACATGTGACAAATCATTGCAGGGACAACACAAACATCTCCATCTGCAATTAAAAGTTCATGTCTGGAGAATTCTAACACCATGGCATTAAAGATGTTGCCTCCGTCTCTTGGTACAGGTCTCTTGGTTCAATATTCAAGTCAAGAATTTCCTACGAAAAGAAAGATTAAATCATTTAAATAGATGAAATATGCTGAATGTTTTGAATGAATCAGTTACATCAACACTAAATGATACCAAACTATTTTATTGATAACTAAAATGATAAAAGACAAAGACAGAACAGGAAAGCAATTGGAACCATCAAAATATATGGCCTCTGCTAGGAATATTAATGCAGGAAAGGATTGAGCTTCCACATCAACCTTTCAGAAATAAGGAGCAATTGCAAAATGAATCACTTGTAGATTATTCACAGATTCACAAGTCTCTGTGGTGAACAGCAGTAAGACAAGGCAGGCAAAGACACAACAGGAAACATGGAAAACATTAGATCCTTAGGACTATAAGCTCTACAGATTTGAACTCATGGTATGCCTATATGTGGTAGATAGGTTCAGTGAACACCACGTGCAAGTTATCACAACAATTTCAAAGAGGTGGCAACAGCAAAGGCCCAGCTCAAACAGGAAAGGGAGCATCCTTGGAGAGGAATAAAGTGCTGGTGTTTCAGTCCAAGACCTTTCATCAGCAGTGATGTCCTAATGAAGGGTCTCAGACCCGAACATCAACTGTTAATTCCTCTCCATAGATGCTGCCTGACACACTGAGCTCCCCCAGTATGTGTGCGTGTCGCTTTGGATTTACAGCATCTGCAGAATCTCTTAAGTCAAACAAGAAGATGGGAACAATATACTGGGCTGTGAGGTAAAGGAAAGAGGCAAAAAAAAAGGTGGAAGAGTGACTAGCATCATCATCACAAGATTATGTATTTGATAGTTCTTGATAGAATATTAAATATTATTTATACAAACATACAATACCCCCTCTGCACCTAATGAAGTGTGACGATATTGGCAGATAGGACATACAGTAGCCAATTTCTATTTCTTACTGTCCTAAATGTTAATGATAAAAGATTCAATATTAAATTTTTAAAAGCTAATTAGATAAGAATTTGAAGGCAAGTACTTGTAGAACAATGAAGATGGGCACATCAGATTATTTTCAAAAAGTTGACACACGCACAAAGGGCTGAATTGTTTCCCTCTATCCCATACGACTCCGACTGCTGACAATTATTGACATTTAAAACATACCAGTTCTGCTTTAGTCTAAGATGGCAGCAAAATCTCGATGAAGAGATGGCTGGGTTATACTCTGCAACAACTGGACTGTGGAATGTGGTAGAATCTTTTGCAATTTGGTCTTGCCTTTGAACAGAAACAGGACAATTAGTTTATTAAAATGTAATCAAGAAAAGATTTTATTCTCAGGATTTTTTTATACACATCATAGTACTGTAAGAGCATAGTGAAAAGACTGCATCCCAGGAAAACAACACAGAAAGCACAACATCTGAGGAAGTTATACTGGATGTGAGAAGTAGGTCAAAGGACTTCATTTTTACCCCTCTTCATCCCAATAACTTAATCCCCATTGTCCAGCTCAAATTTAAGCTCCTCCAGCAGATTGCTTAATGTTCCATTGGTCAGAAACCTCAATACATTCACATCGCAGCCTGTATCTTCATCACTGTCAACCCAAAACTAAGTCGCTGTACGCCAGTGGTTCCCAAATCTTTTTTGGCCCCCAAACCATATCCCAGGGCCACCCTCTCCCTTTCCAGACATTACATTAAAAACTATAAAGAATTTTGATTTAGGATGCCCAGTGGAAGAAAAATAGGAATTGCAAATTCAAAGCAGTGACCATTAATGGCAAAAATGATTTAAATCTGTAAATAAAATGTCTTTAATAACAGTAAAAATAACTTTCAGCAACAGTTTTAGAGTGCACATGGATAGTCCAGCTATTCATTGCTTTTAGTCCTTTCAATGAGACGAATGGGCTTGGTGCAGTGATATCAGCTGCTCAACGTCAGGTGAATATCACTCTGCAGGAGTCTCAGATACCCATGTTCAGTAATTTGCAGTCTGCTTCTATGATGTGAAAGAAGTTGGGTGATGGCACTGTAACTTCACTCCACTAAATATGATGTTGGAAAGGCAACAAAGAACACTTCGACCCTTTTCCACAGTGCAGGATTGCATATGGCGATTTCTTTCTGCAAGCAAAAGTCTTGATAGGACTTCTTTTTAGAACCTCAGCTTCAGCTCAAGGTCATTTTGTAGCCAGATCAGTTCTTCCTCCATCCTTCCTGTAATTCCTCATTAGAAGTATTCTGGAATTGATTTATTACCCATTCTGGAATTTAGATTGAGAGAAAATCCTGAAATCTATCTAACATGTCTTTATGCAGCTCACCCAGGTGGGCTCAGTATACTTTAAGATTACCACCTGGTATTCCTTCCTCCTCTTCCAACTCAGAGAGGTTTGGAAATTGGAAAAGGTCGTGATGGCCAATGTTGCACTTAAATAGGATTAACTTGATCAGATTCACATTTCCTTGCAATTTTCGATTGATTTCATTAAACTTTGCAAATCATTCTGACAAATAAACTATGTCATGCCTGATATTCTTGCGCTGATCACTGAATGAAACATTTGAGTCTTCAAAGAATTTTATCACGGTTTCAAAAAAGTGCATTGAAGTGTGTCAGGCTGTTTCCTTTTGAGAGCCATCTGACTTCTGTGTGCAACAGCAAGCGTTCAAACTGTTCATCACTCTCAGTGCAAAGTTCTCAAAATAGTTAAGAATTGGAAGTATGGCACTTGATTTTACTTACCACTGTAATAACAGTACTTAATGATTGGTGCAGCCAATCACTTACATTCTTTTTTGCAACAAGATGTCTGTGAATTATATAGTAAATGGTAAGTATGTCAGGTATGGCTTTTATAAAAAAAGTAATAACTTCATAGTGGTGCCCTAGCATTAATGGCGCCCTGTCTGTTACACAAGCAGGAATGTTGGTGAGCAGAATATCCTTCTCTTTCAAAAACTGCTCAACAACCCAAAATATCGGGGGAAAAGCTTGGAAAAATAGAGGGCTATGCACTAGGGAAATCCTAGGCAGTTTCTAGAGTAGGTTACATGGTCAGCACAACATTGTGGGCCAAAGGGTCTGTAATGTGCTGTAGCTTTCTATGATTCTATTGATCTCCCTTCCCATCAATCTCTAGTCCCCTTGCAAATAACAACTCTTGAACCATGGTTTCATCTTTTATGAAGTGAACATAACCAAGGAGCAAAGATTCATGGCCTGGCAAAGTTGACTCATCCAACTGCAGGGCAAATTCGGTTATCCAAAGAATGGTTCACAATGTGTGTTCCACATTCTCAGACATTTCATCTGTTTGTCTCGGAACAGAGATATCGCTGAGTGGAATTGCTTGAATTATTTGCTTTGGTAACATATACAAAACCATACTCAGAACCTCCCTTACACCTGGCAGAATCAGTTCTTCTTCAATTGTATGGGGCTTTCCAGATTTAGCAATTAGTATGAAGCACGGAAACCATTACTGTTTTGTCGTGAAGTGCCGACAAACATGTTTTTAAGTATTTTCCATTTCTGGAAGTTTTCATGAAGTGACTGAAAATAAGACAAGTTCTTAATTGCTTTATCAGAGTGTATTTTCTTTTAGGGTTCAAGGAGCCTGGACCATTTCATTGCTTCATTTGAAAAAATGTTTTCCACACAACAGACACATTGGTTGCTTGGTGCTGGTATACATCCATATTTCAGATACTCCACACTATACTGTCTACACTTGTTCTTTTTGTTTGATCTGCTTCTGCCCTTTTCATTATGCATTAACGACCATGGTTAAATGCCTGTTGTCTAAGTCCACTCTCAAGCACTGTGATCGATAAAGGGGAAGCCAGTTATGACATCATCATAACTCTGCCTGAAGGTACATGAAGTGGGCTACAGAAATGTGGTCAAGACCATTCTAAAGGGCAGATTCTGAACTTTACCCCATTGAACACCACACAGGAATTGTGTCAGTGTGATTAGAGTATGGGAATTGTACTACAATAGTGAATGGCAATAATGCGTGGGCCAGGCATGGGTTTCTTCAGTCCGGATTTTTCATGATATGCCAAATATAGAAGTATCACATTACTTTTCAACAATTTATAACGTGCTCTGAGCAAAGTTCAAGAGAACGGTGGGTTAGCAAGAGATAAAGTGATTATGTGATCACTGTAATGAATTGAGGCACTGAGGATCAAATGCTTATAATAATCAATTCTTTTCTTAAATTAAGCCTGTAATCCCTCAGCTGCTCTCCTTTGCTACCAACTGCCCCCTCATCGCCACCTTTATCTTCATCATCACCTTAGAAACTCCCACTGTTCCCAGAGAGGTAATATCGGTAATGCTGGGAACCACTGCTATTAACCACAAACACAAGAAATTCTGCAGGTGCTGGAAATCTTGAGCGCAACATACACAAAGTGCTGGAGGAACTCAACAGACGAGGCAGCATCTACAGAATAATCAGTCAATACTTCAGGCTGAGACCCTTCATCAGAACTGAAAAGGGAGAAGGTGCTAGAAACCTGGCGTCTTCTCCCTTCCTTTCTAATCCTGAACAAGGGTCTTAACCTGAAACACCGACTGTTCATTTCCCTCTCTGTATGCCAGTCAGTACTATGCCACATAAATCTGCCTTCAAAGACATGTCCAGTTTCAACTCTACCAGTTACCACCTGACTCTAGCTTTCAGGGGCAAATGTTCTCCATCTCCAATTAATAACTAACCAATACACTCTTCACCTTCTGTAAATTTATCCATGAATCCACTCCTTAAGAGTTTGCAGAAGGCTTCTAATGAAGGAAGCAACAAAACATCATAGATTTTAGTTAACACGTCATGATCTATCATCCCAGGAATCAACCTGCCTGCTCTTTATCTATTTGTACATTTTCTCTAGTCAGGATGAGTAAAGCAGCCTAATATGATGGTCCTAATTATTGTCTAATTGCCCCATTATTCTGGAGAGTATAATTAGTTTTTTGATGATTACACTCATCCTAAATGCAACATATCTTAATTATTACAAAGTTATAGCAATAATTTATTACATTATTTAGAGAGCCTTTAATTGAACATTCACAAATTAACAAAACGGACCAAAATGAGATTGTCTGTTCAATGTTAAAACTTCATTCAAATCAAAATACCTCTCAGGAACACAATTTTAAAAATAGCTGAATTTTTTTCATGGCAAGAAAGTATGGAGATTAGAATTTCTCTATTTGTTACAACTAATGAGTGGGTGTCCCACGTACTAATTGGCTGTGGTATTGAGAAACTAAGTCCAGGGACTGTGGCCGCAATTTTAACTTCAGTCACCAATCAGCTGTTTCTTTGCTTATGGACTTATCAATGCATGATTCACTTGTAATCACTTGTGATTGATTCAGATTGATCATTTTAACACCACATAGTAAATACACCTGATGTTTATTTTATTTTAAGAGATATGGTACAGTTATGGTACCATTCTGGCCCTTAAGCCCACACAACCCAATTATATGGAAGTGACCAATTATCCTGCTGACCCATATGTCCTTGGAATGTGGGAGGACAGCAGAGCAGCTGAGGGAACCCCACACAGTCATGGAGAGAACAGACAAACTCCATGCAGCCAGCGGCGGGAATTAAACCCAGGCTGCCGGCTCTATAATAGCATTACGGTATGCTAGCTGCTTTGCTACTGTGCCACCCGAAATTTGGGGGGGAGGGGGGAATTCACAAAATTTGGAAATGCTGGAAACCAAAGATAAAAATCAGAAAATGCTGGAAATATTCAGCACGTCAGGCTGTGCATATTGGCAGAGTTAAGACAATTTTCTATGAAATTGAGCAACACCATTCAGCAAGGAGTCTGTGGACCCCAGGTTGAGAATTTTTGAGTTACAATGTAATGTCTAAGACTGCCTTATCAGAGAAATTTTGTTTTTTTCCATTGCCTGTACTTTTACAATAGTGGAACACACTCCACTTGGTGCACAGAACAAATGTCAAAATGTCGAGAGCTAATTGACAAATTTCATTTCCCTTTACATTTATAAAAGTTAAAATACCCTTTGAAGGCTTCCATTGTGATACAGAGTGGATTCCAGTTAGTTGGGACACAGCCGGACCCAGTACATTTTGGCCCAGTTAAACAGCTGTCCCAATTAACTGGAGTTTCATGGAAATTGTTAAAAAGGCATAAAACAACAAACTATTAACTGAATAACAAATTATGTATTTAAATGAAATACAGAACAAATCTGAACACTATCCATACTACAACAGTAGTACAAAATTATATAACAGCTCCTAATAATTATCAACAGAGGAACTCAGTGTATCAGGACATGTTCCTTTGATTAACTCTAAATTAACAAAATTAGCACAACTCGTGCAGACAATGGACTTCTTTCATACAACATTTTCAATGATTGCATCCTGCAAATCATCATTTTCAGTCTAACATTCAAGATGATTGTCGACACCTTCAAATTCTTCATGGTCCCTCACTTGTTAACAGTTTCATTTTCACTCCCAGCTGTTTCTGACATCCAAGCCTGAATGCTTGAAATCACAGTGAGCAGAATAGTTCGGAATTGTCCAAATAAACAAAAAATTATTTTCTTGATTAGTTTTTGTTCTTTAAAAGTTGTCCCAAATAACCAGCTCCCCTGATTAACCGATGGACAAATTAACCGGAATCCACTGTACTTTTACAAAAAATTATGTTGGAATTAGTTTAGCTCATGGGTACGTGCACTACTCAAACCCACATTCTGAATGAGCAGACTCAACTTACTGTGGCTGGTACTGAGCAGTGCCGTTCATCGACTTAAAAAGACTGGCCAGTCTGTTCTTTAATGCTGAGAGGCCCAAGAACAGTGGACAGGCAATGAGAGTTAGGAGCATCTCTCTGAAAAGCACATGTCAGCTATAAGAATGTTAGGTGAATTCAACTGTCACTTTTCTTCCAGGTTATGTGAACTCTTTCTTCATCTCAAAGGATTGGAATACAGAATAAACATGCTGATGCCGCTCAAAGCAAGGGTAACACTGCATCTGATCTGGACCAGAACACAAAAAGGCTCCAATTCATTAGAAATGTACAGAGGTTAAATCACATGCTAGGACGCAGAGATGAGAATGTCATCCCGAGAGCTGCTCAAACTAATTTTGACTGCTTCATCATTGATGCAAGGATTTGGTGCAAGCTAGCTTCTGCCGAGATATTACAGAATAGTTAGAATACTCAAAATTTGGCCACTGAGATATCCCAGAGTGTCTCTCTCTCTCTCTCCTCCACTTCCAATGTGAAGAAATGTAAGCAATGGCCTGGACTTAATGTGGTCCATGACAAAGGGAGAAAGTACAATAGTAGAAGTCTAGTTAAAGGCACAAAAGTAGACTGTGGAATGTAGATTAGTAATGGTGGGAAGAAGAAAATTACACAAAATAATGTCCTCAACTTTGTGGTTCATTATCTTGTCTTGTTTGTACTGTCAAGCAACACCACAAACCTAATTTCAATTATAATAAAAGCATAGAATGCGAAAAACACTCAACTCAGGCAGCGTGTGTGGAAACGACACAGTTAAGATGCTTTGTCAAAACCAGTTATTCTAATGTATCCATGTCAGACAGAAAGGTTTAGCAATTCAGATATTTCATAGATGGTTTAATGGGAGCGAAATGCAATATTTTTCCCCGCACAGGAGGGGTCATGAATTTGATTACATGAATACATTAAAGAATACATTAAAGGTGTTACAAAGCCTTTAACACACACAAAATGCTGGACGAACTCAGCAGGCCAAGTAGCATCTATGGAAAAGAGAACAGTCGACGTTTCGAGCCAAGACCCTTCAGCAGGACAGGAGGGAAAAAAAGATGAGGACTCAGAGTTAGAAGATGGGGGGAGGGGAGGAAGAAACACAAGGTGATAGGTAAAACTGGGAGGGGGAAGGATGAAGTAACGAGCTGGGAAGTAGATTAGTGAAAGAGATACAGGGCTGGAGAAGGAGGAATGTAATAGGACAGGACATAAGGCCATGGAAAAAAAAGAGGGAGGAGCACCAGAGGGAGGTGATGGGCAGGCAAGGAGATAAGGTGAGAGAGGGAAAAGGAGATGGGGAATGGTGAAGGAGAAGGGGTGGGGCCATTACCAGAAATTCCACTCTACACTCATGACTGCGTGGTTAAGCATAGCACAAACCCCATCTATAAATTTGCCAATGACACCATTATTGTTGGTAAAATCTCAGATGGTGAAGAGGTGGCGTACAGGAGTGAGATAGATTGGATGATTGAGTGGTGTTGAAACAACCTTGCACACATCATCAGCAAGACTAAGGAACTGAATGTAGACTTCAGGAAGGGTAATGCAGGAGAATATGCAACAAATCTAAATGAAGGTTTACAGGGGAGACGTTGAGCAGCTTGAAGATCCTGGGCAGCAGCATCTCAGAGGATCTATTCTGGGCCCAACACTTTGATGCAATTATGAAGACACACCAGCAGCTCAAATTTGCTAAGACTTTGCACTATTTATCTTTGTAATGCATAGTAATTTTGGTCTTTGCAGATATGTAGACAATATGTTTGCAAAGAAAAAGCATTTCAGGATGTACATTGTATACATTTTTCTGACATTACATTGGACCTTTGAACATCCATTGCCTTGCCTTCATCAACATTCCTGACAGCTTTCCTCAGAATACTCTCAGGCTGATTAGACATGACCTGCCATGCACAAAGCCATGCTTACCATCTCTAATCAGCTCCTGTCTATCCAAATGCTCATATCCAGTCCCTTACAATACCTTGCAATAACTTTCCCACTACTGATGTCAGGCTCATGGGCCTATAATCTCCTGGTTTATTATTGGAGCCTTTCTAAACAGTGGAACAGCACTGGCTATCCTTCAATCTTTCACCTGTAAACAAGGACGATTTAAATATCTCTGGTAGGGTCCAGCAATTTCTGTAATTGCCTCCCACAGGTTCCGAGGGAACATCTTGTCAGGCCTGTGGATTTATACACTCTAATTTGCCTCAAGGAATCAAACACCTCCTCTGTAATCTGCATAGGGCCCATGATCTCACTGCTGCTTTGCCTCACTTCTGTAGACTGTGTGTTCATCTCCCGAGTAAATACAGATGCAAAATATCATTTAAGATCTTTACCCATCTCTTTTGGCTCCATGCAATGCTTACAATTCTGATCTTCCAGAGGACCAATTTTGTCCCTTGCAATCCTTTTGCTCTGAACACATCTGTAGAACTCCTTAGGATTCTCCTTGTGTGCTAGGGCAGCCTCATGCCTTCCTTTAGCCCTTCTGATTTCTTTCTTAAGTGTTCTCTTGCAGTTCTTATACTCCATGAGTACCTCATTTGTTCCTACCTGCCTATATCTGTTATACAACTTTTTTCCCCCCTTAAACCAGGGTCTCAATGTCTCTTGAAAACCAAGATTCTCTACACTGGTTATCTTTACCTTTTATTCTGACAGGCACATACAAGCTTTATACCCTCAAAATTTCACCTTTGAAGGCCTCTCACTTACCAAGTACACCTTTGCCAGAAAACAGCCTGTCCCAGCCCACACTTGCCAGATCATTTCTGATACCATCAAAATTGGCCTTTCTCCAATTTAGAATCTCAACCCATGGACCAGATCTATACTTTTTACATTTACTTTGAAACTAATGGATGCAAAGTGTTCCCCTACACAAACTTCTGTCACCTACCCTGTCTCATTCCTTGACAGGAGATCCAGTATCACACACACTCTCTCATTGGGACTTCTGGACAGAGTAAGGAAACTTTCCTGAACACATTTGACAAACTCCAACTCATCTACTCCTTTTACTGTATGGGAGTCCCAGTCAACAAGTTAAAATCACCTGCTATAACAATTTATGTTTCTTGCAACAGTCTGCAATCTCTCCACAAATTTGTTCCTCTAAATCTATAATATTAACATGGTTATACTTTCTGACCTACATCTGTTTCTAACACTCGACTTAAAATTTGTCTCAGTTTACACCAACTTTCAGCAACTCTGCCATCATTCCTACTCTGTTTGAAATGTTTCTCCATTAAATCAGTTCTTACTCCAATGTCTGAAAACTGTAGAATTGCTGATATTTAGCCATTCATTTGCTCTTAAGTTAGCAACATAAATCTTTCCCGTGTTTAATTCTTCACCCTCTGACTTAGCTTAGCTGGGTTCTCAGCTTTATCCAACTGTTTCTTTAGCAGGGAGGTAGACTGGGGGGCAAATTTGGATAGCACCAAGGAGAAGGGTTGTAATGTGCGAGAGCCCCCAACCCAGCTTCAACTCGAATGATTCTGCATATTACCACAGCCACCTGCTATCTGAGTGGATCAGCCAGGTGTCAACATTTCTTTAAGCTGGTCTCGAAGTGGAGCTGCGTGGCGGCTGTAGTCGACGAACACAGATTACACAATAATCACTGACAATTGTCCTGCTCTGTTGTAGGAGATGATGGTACATACTTGGCCACAGTAAGAGAGGAAAAGCAGTGGATGTGCATTCACCAACCCCAAAAGGCACGAGCATAACTATTATCTGCATGTTGTGACTAGCTGTAAGAAACAACTGGGGAACTGATCTCATTGCATCCTCTTCAGCACACACCCTCTTCCACAGCTGGGCGAAGTCTGGTGCAGTACGGTTCTGAAAAGAACTTTTGACAAGGAAAAACACAGGGTTGGGGTGGGGTTGCGTTTGCACAAATGAACTCCTTTGCGTATTGGTAAGTCTCGCCACCAAGTTGGCAGTGAATGAAGTCAATCAGTTCTGAGAAGTCCGCCAGAGAAAGCAGGATCTCCCAGTGGCCTGAACACCTAAGCTCTGTCCGCCAGAGAAAGCAGGATCTCCCAGTGGCCACACATTTTAATTCCACATCCCATTCCCATTCTGACATGTCTATCCACGGCCTCCTCTACTGTAAAGATGAAGCCACACTCAGGTTGGAGGAACAACATCTTATATTCCGTCTGGGTAGCCTCCAACCTGATGGCATGAACATCGACTTCTCTAACTTCCGCTAATGCCCCACCTCCCCATCTGTTATTTATTTTTATACACACATTATTTCTCTCTCACTCTCCTTTTTCTCCCTCTGTCCCTCTGAATATACCCCTTGCCCATCCTCTGGGTCCCCCCCCCCCCGTCTTTCTCCCTCGGCCTCCTGTCCCATGATCCTCTCGTATCCCTTTTGCCAATCACCTGTCCAGCTCTTGGCTCCATCCCTTCCCCTCCTGTCTTCTCCTATCATTTTGGATCTCCCCCTCCCCCTCACACTTTCAAATCTCTTACTAACTCTTCCTTCAGTTAGTTCTGACGAAGGGTCTTGGCCTGAAACGTCGACTGTACCTCTTCCTAGAGATGCTGCCTGGCCTGCTGCGTTCACCAACAACTTTGATGTGTGTTGCTTGAATTTCCAACATCTGCAGAATTCCTGTTGTTTGTGTCATCTGCTCCTTTCCCCAGAAGCACCCTGACCGTTAACCACCTTGCCGACATCCCCGTCTGCCACCATTTCCAAATGCAATGCTGACGTCGTGCAATCCACAGTGAGCCCTTGCAACGAACTGCAAGTTTGAGCACTTCCATCTCTGGTCCCACAATAAGAGCAGATCGGAAAAATGTATTACCGCATCAACCCAACAGCCACTAGAATTGTCATCCTGGCCTTGCTCACAAGTTTTAATAGTGTGTCAAAGAGCTAGACCTCAGTGATAATGTCCACACAACGGCAGTCTCATGATAATTTGTTATAATTGCTCCATGAACTTCGTAACCAAATGTGGTTCCAGCACTCCTCTTCCCTCTACTTTTCACTCAATAGCTTATTTTAGCCACCTTGCTGCAATCTTTGAGAAAACCTCCTAACGTGCTGATGTCTGCCCACACATCTCCCCCCAGACGCCGAAGGTCAGGACAAGGTCTTTCAAAACTTGCTCCACTCTGCGGAGCTTTATAACTGGAAACAACTGAAAAGACACCAAAAACTTGAAAAGTCAGCTAAACAGCCAAGAGAAGTCATTCATCAACCACTGCCAATCCTGAACCCAGTCATCAACTAATAATCCACCCATAAATAAACAATCTAAAACAAATTGCAAGTTCATGGACCAAAACAAGGCATGGACAAAAACAAGGCATGAACGAATGAATCAACAAATCCATTCATACTTTGTAATGCTTACCTCTTTTTGCTTTTTATACTGTTATATCTTTGGTGCTTATTTACCTTATTCCATGACCTTTCTCAATTACTCTTTATCTGTTCCATCAGTTTTAAACAGGGGTGTCTAGAGTACATAAAATGGATTTCCAATGTCTGGGAGGCAATTTGTAAATAAAACTGTACACACATACTCAGCTTTTACTCAGATTGTTTAATGTAATATGTAACGAGAGCATTTAGCCTTCATCCATCATATTTTCCGAATGAAATCAGAGACAGCAATACAAGATTAAATCACTGTTCCAGTGTTGGTGCAAAATTGCCATCAATATTTACTTACAGGTTTTCAGAGGTCCCAGGAGACACTTGTAAACAGCCTTGTGACTGGAGAGCTTGACAGTGAAAGCACAGCAGCACAGCCACTGGGACGCTTCAAAAGGTAAAGGACCAGAAGCATCTTTGGAGCCTAAAGAAATCCCTGGAAAGAAGTTTGATTTCTTTTTAAAACTAGAAATGCTTAATGGAAATCAGACAATAAATCAGTTCTATTAATGTATGATCTCCACGACAATATTAATAATGACTGCGCCTGCATGTATTTTATTTCTTTTCAAATATTTATAATGATTTGATGAAGTTTTTAAAATCATCCTGTGACCATTATGTAAAGTTCCAAAACTCACGCAAGGCTAACATCAAATAATAGCTTTTAAAAATTGATATATTAGCTTTTCTTTACTCTGGATAACATTTCCTGTGTCCGGCGGGAACTGAGCATTATGAGCAGTCACAAAACAGTGTATCCGGGTGCCTTCCCCATCATTGCAGGGAATCTCAACCAGACCAGCTTGAAGTCGTTTCTGAACAACTACTTTCAACTCACCACCAGTGGAACCAGGGAAGACCACACATCTGATCAGTTATACCACCATCAGGAACTCTTACCGTGCCATCCCACGCCCACACTTTGGAAAGTCCAATCACCTGGCTGGACTCGTATCCCAGCACGTAGGCAGAGACTAAAGACCGCAGCGTCAGTGGTGAGGACCAGGATGGTCAAGGGAGGCACAGGAGCACTTACGGGACTGCGTTGAGTTGGTGGACTGGAAAATATTTAGGGATTCATCTTTGGATCTGAATGAATATGCCACAGTGGTCACCAATTTCATCAATGCGTGGATGAGTGTGCGCCTTGAAGAACATTCCGGACAAAAACAAACCAAAAGCAGAAAATAAACCAGGAGAATCATAGTCTGCTGAGGGCTACATAGGAGGTATTGATCTGCTGAGGGCTAGATCGGAAGATCAGGGATACAGAACTATACAAGCAGCCAAGGTACAACCCACAGAAGGCTATTTTAAGAGAGAAAAAAAATCAATTCCGATTGAAGTTAGGGACAGATTCGGTTGCACATCAGCTCTGGCTGGGTTTGCAGGCCATTACTTCCTACAAGGCAGAACCTAGCATCACAAGTGACTGTGATGCTTTACAACCAGTTGAGCTCCATGTCTCCTAGGCATAAAACTACTCTTCTGCAAATCCCTGTGTCATCTGTTGACACTGTGATCTGTCTTGGAGGCGATGTCAGAACATCTTTTAAGAGGGTAAACCCTAGCAATTGATTGTGTACCTGGTAGGGCATTGAAAACCTGTGGCAACCAACTGGTGGGAGTGTTCAAGGACATCTTCAATCTCTCACTGCTACAGCTGGAGGATTCCACTTGCTTCAAAGGAGCGACAATCATACCAGTGCCCAAGTAAGCTGCCTCAATGATTACTGCCCAGGTGCACCCACATTTACTGTGATGAAGTGCTCTGAGAGACTAATCATGGCCCGAATTAATTCCTGCCTAAACAAGGATCTGGACCCACTGCAATTTGCAATTTGCCTATTGCCATAATAGGACTACAGTGGATGCAATCTCACTGGCTCTCCACTCGGTCTTCAATCACCTAGACAATATTAATACCTATATCAGGCTGCTGTTTATTGACTACAACTCTGTGTTCAACACAATCATACCCCTCAGTTCTAATCAACAAGCTCCAAAACCTGGGTCTCTGTACTTCCCTCTGCAACTGGATCCTTGACTTCCTTATCGTGAGATTTCAGACAGTGCGGATCAGAAATAATATCTTCTCATTGACAATCAGTATTGGTGCACCCCAAGGATGGTTGCTCAGCCCACTGCTCTGCTCTCTCTACACCGACTATGTGGCTCGGCAAAGCTCAAACACCATCCATAGATTTGCCCGTGACACAACTACCGTTGGCAGAATTTCAGATGGTGACTCTGTTTCTCGTTTTAGACATTGTTAACCATTTCCATGAAACTTCAGCTAATTGGATCTTACATTTTATTGTGTTTAGGATCCTATGGTCGGTTCTGATTAATTGGGAGACATTCGAACCATGATATTTTGACCCAATTAAGTGCCTGCCCCAACTAGCCGAAGTTTCATGGAAATAATTTTAAAAGTATTAAAAAAAAGACCTCAACGTATCCGCCTCCACCACTGTTGACGGCAGCCCATTCCCCGCACACTCTCTGTGTAAAAACACTTATCCCTGACATCTCCTCTGTACCCAACTTATTGAAATAGTGAAATCATTTCCTTTTACTCCTGCTTCTGGCATCTCCAAGCCTGAATGCATTGAAAGTGGAGTAAGGAAAACAGTCCTCAATTGTCTTACTGCTTACTTCCTGCCAGTTGTCACTGACAAAAATCACTTTCCTCTTTGAACACAAACAAGTGCAACAGATGCTAGTTAGAAACTTCGTCACCAATCTTCTGTCCTAACTAAATGGCACAGTGTGCCAAATAAATGAAGAGAATCCTGGCTATTTTCTCAATTAGTTTTTGTTCTTTGAGAGTTGACCCAAATAACTCCCTGCCTCAATTAACCGATGGACCAATGAACTGGAATCCCTATTTCGTACTGCAACTTATATTTTTTCATTACCTATTGCAATGTGACCCAATGGCAAACCACTGCTGTAACTTGCCTCGTACGCGGTTCCCCACTACGTCAGAGAGGCACAGAGGGAAATCGTCTGCTAACCAGAGAAACTCCCGATGCGACGTACCTTTCCTTTATTGCAATGTACTGCTGCCACAAAACAACAAATTTGACAACATATAACCTAACTCTGATTCTGAACACTGAACAAATTCAGCGAGACTTCTATTCCCGGTTAATATCACGCTCATGAACTAAAAGTTGATGGGGTGCACTGACATCACTCACCTTGCTCCATGTGCCAAAATCCTTTATATTTTAAGAAAATTGTGGTTTCAGTAAAATTAAGTGACATAAGCCACTGGCCATTCTGGGGTGGTAGAATCACATCCTATTTCATGTAAGATGCCCAGCGATATAAATGTTGCAGAACTAAGCAGGGTAACATATTAATACTGCATTCAAACATTCTGTGGTACTTCAGTCAGTCCACTACCTCCCACAGCCCTGCATTATGGAAATTTAAAAATCTCACCTCGGTTTTTAGCTTTAAGAATGGTGTAACAACAAGTAACAATGTCAAAGATGACATCGAGGAAGAAAGAAGGATTGTCCTTTATTCTTTGTCCAAAAGGGAGCCGCAAAACACAAGCGTGGAATCTGATGGGGGGGGAGGGGGAGAGAAGAAAAGTCAGATCAGTGGTACATCAAATTTATCCACTCAGTTCACAGCCACAGGAGGTGTGTCAATTACATTAAGAAAAAAAATAAACTGCATCCCATCTCTCTTCAAAAGTGGATGAAAATATCCTGCGGCATTAATTCAAAGAGCAGAATTCTAGCACGCGACAGCAAAAATTACTATTTAACCATTTATCTCAGCATCATTTCAGTTATAGAGTCACAGAAAAGTACAGCACAGAAACAGGCCCTTGGGCCTATCTAGTCTGTGCTGAACTATTTAAACTGCCTACTCCCATCAATCTGCAATCTGCTCTTCACACCCCAACCAACCCTGCACAATTTGTACAGTGGTAAAACTAAATACACACGCCTGCTACCTCTTCTATTATAATTAGACAATGGCATTTATGGTATTTACTCAATATAGTCAACTGTGGCTAACTGTGATTGTAGCAAGTACCGGAGTACAAAAATCCATTTCTTTCTTTCTAGAAGTTTAAAAACAATGGGAAGAAGTCTCAAGAACCAGAGAACACAGTGTGTTACAATTAATTCTTACATAGCTTGGCTTTGAAAAGTTACCCATTAGAGGCATCACAGTGAAGATTTTGCCATTTTTGACTCAGTTGATTGAATGTCGAAGTATGAGCTGAATTGCAGTAGTGTCTTTATGCACCCCTCAAAAGAAATGAGCAATACAAATTTCAACAACAAAATACCCCCAGAAATGGATTTGCTATTTTAGTAGGATGTTAAGTTAAGCCCTTGGACTTCCAGTTCAGCTGCTTGCTTCAGTTTTGTGTTGGCTATCACAGGTCATTAGGGATTCTTGTAAAATCCTCCCTCAACCAACCCCACCAAAACCACTCTCAGACTTTTACTTCTGTTTGTAGAACCTTGTACGTAACTCGGAAACAGAGAACTTCAGCAGGTCAGGCAACACTAATGGAAAGAGAAGAGTTTCAAATCAAAGACGCTAGTCAGAACTCAGAAAGAGAGAATAAAAGTACAGGGTAGATGGTCAGAGGGGTGAATAGAGCAAAGGTAAAATGTGCTTTTATTTCATATTTTCAGCATCTGTAGTGCTTTTGATTTTCCCATGTGCAAACTAGCTTCTGTCTTGGTCTCAATAAGTCACCTATTCCAAAATATCATAGAATACTCTAAAATCTTGATAGGCGGACACATTAACCTTAATTTGTTTTATTGTAGCAATGAGGGATCTGCAGATTTATTTACTCAGCCCAAGCACTGACAATTAAAGTGGCTTCAAAAACAGCTACAGGATGGTTTACAAGTCTGTACACTATAGAGAAAGCAGAGTTCCTCCCACAGTTTGTGTGTACTTTTATAGGGAAAGCTTGGTGTTTTATGGCACCTGTCAGTGCCTCAAGTGATGCTTTACAGCTCAATTCACTACCTTTGACACACAGTCACAGTTGTAAACACAGCAGCTAGAAACAGCAATAAGGAAAGTCAGATTATCTGTGTGGTATGAGGAACCTGCATTACGTGGACGTGGCAAGGACCAACAAGTACCTGGGGGTGCACCTGGATGCCAGCACCAACACAGAGGCTGTGTACAAGAAAGGCCAGAGTCACCTCTACTTCATGAGGAGACTGAGGTCCTTTGGAGTACGCAGGCTTCTTCTGCACATGTTCTACCAGTCTGTTGTCACCAGTACGATCGTCTATGCGATGGTGTGCTGGGGCAATGGCATCAACACTGGTGATGCCAACAGGCTCAATAAACTGACTAGAAAGGCTGGCTCTGTTATAGGAGTCAAACTGGGCACACTGGAGACTGTGGTAGAACAAAGGACCCTATGGAAAATCCTGGAAATTCTGGACAATATTTCTCACCCTCTGCATGCCACCTTGGATGAACAGAGGAGCATTTTTAGTAATAGACTAATAGACATTGTTCCAAAGAGCGCTATATGAGGTCATTCTTACCCTCAGCCATTAGGCTCTATAATGATTCAGCCTATAGTCGGGGAAGTGATGACTCCTTCCTGTTAGACTGAAATAACTTTTTAAAAAATTCTTTCTTACTTCCCTTCTAATATTTGTATATCTGTGCACTTGTAATGCTTCTGCGACACTGTAATTTCCTTTGGGATCAATAAAATATCTATTTATCTACTCAGGTAATGAAGCAATCCCTCTGCTCTTCTTCAAACAGTGGCTACGGGATCTGCCTGAGAGAACAAATGGGGTCTCCCACAGGGCAAGTTAGCTCTCTCTCCCCCCGCATCAGCACACTACATTAACGTCAGTATCTTAGAGGGATACAACTTTTGGTTTTCATACGGAACAATACATTGAGTCCATGTCTAAAAAGGGAATGGAAAATAACGACAGCATACCCAACAGACTCCAGTTTTGAGGTTTTTGAGCATCAGCTGTGAAATGTATTCCTCTGGCTGGTAAGTTCCCAACCCAAGACCGTTAGGCTGGGAGGGGGCTGAGGCAGCCCACAGGCTCTAGCCCAAGTGAAAGCAGGATGAGTGTACAACAATGGAATCAGGCTTGCCCTGACGTAACAGGCCTTCGAATTTAACCATCTGAGTAACTTGTAAATACTTCTGCCCATCCACACAGATGCTTCTGACAAAATGAAAACTTTACAGCCCACACCTTCTAGGACTAAGGTATGGTTGGGTACAGTTTTGATTCTTCAGCTCGACTGAAATGAATCACCACCGCTGGATTTCCCCACGTGGGCAGAGTGTAAAGGGTAACAGCCAATTTCAGACAGAGAAACAGAGGGGGAAAGTGAGCATTCATATCTTTGCATCAGGAACCACAGTAGAGTAGAAGGAAATGGGAACATGGGCAATATTTGCTAAAACAATGTTTTTAGTTTTTTTTTAAATATAAATGCTTAAAAAAGACATAACCTACATTTAAACGGTCCGTGATAGATTTCCACCACTTCTGCAAATGATCAATTTCTATTCCCTTCAATGGACAGGTCCTCAGTTGTGGAGGGAAGATTACATTACATTAACAAGGTTGTTAACTCAAAATCTTCGTATCGAATCCACCAACAATTAAAGGTAATTGTTTTTTCCACCTGCATCAATAAAACGGATCCACAGCTACAGGGGCTACGACTTTTTGACTGGCTCATAAAAGGACACTTAGTCACTTTGACTTACTTAAATATGAGAGAACTGATAAAAAAAAGGAACTGATAGAGTCATAGAGAAGTACAGCACAGAAACAGGCACGTAGGCTTACCTAACTCACGCTGAAACCTTTTAAACTGCCTAATCCCATGGCCCTCCATACCCCTACCATCCATGTACGTATCCAAACTTCTTTTAAACACTGAAATCAAGCTCACATACACTGCTTGTGCTGGCAGCTCCTTTCACACTCTTGCGACCCTCTGGGTGAAGAAGTTTCCCCTCATGTTCCCCTTAAACGTCTCACCTTTCACCCTTAAGCCATGACCTCTGGTTATAGTCCCACCCAACCACAGTGGAAAAAGCCTGCTTGCATTTACCCCTCATAATTTTGTACACCACTATCAAATATCCTCTCAATCTTCGATGTTTTAAAGAATACAGTCCATAAGATATAGGAGCAGAATTAAGCCATTAAGCCCATAGAGGCTGCTCCGTGTGACAAAGGCTCATCACTGACTACAGACAGCACATGGCGCACTCGGTAAAACACTCATCCCCAGCAGTAATAGTGACTGGGTCTGAACCAGAGCTGCTGTATGGAGCTGTCTCGTACAGAGGCAGCAGCAACCTGCACAGGTGTGCTGATGGTGGAGGATACCATCTTTAATTGGATAATTGAGTTAATTAGCTTTTGGTTGGTTGGTCTAGGGGGAAGGGCTTAGCAGTTATAAGCCTCAGGTTACCAAGGCTTTGGGGTTTGTTTTCTTTTGTGTTTAGTCTGAGGGTGGCTATATATATTGTTTTTTTTTCCCAGTTTTTGTCTTGTTTTGAGGTAAATAAAAGCACCTCAATCTAGTTTTGCAACTCAAGCCATCTTGTTATTTTTCCTAAACAATTGATCCACAGTTTTTTGTGATACTCCACCATTTCATCATGGCTGATCCAATTTTCCTCTCAGCCCCAGATCTCCTGCCTTCTACCCCATACCCCCTCATGCCCTGACCAATCTATCATCTGCTGCCTTAAATATACATAAAGACTTAGCCTCTCACAGCTCCTGTGGCAAAAAATTCCACAAATTCACCATTCTCTAGCTAAAGAAATTCCTCCTCATCTCTGTTATAAAAGGACACCTTTCTATTCTGAGATTGTGTCCTCTGATCTTAAACTCTCCCACTATAGGAGACATCCTCTCCACATCCACTCTATCGAGGCCTTTCATCATTCAATAGGTTTCATGAGATCACCCCCATTCTTCTAAATTCTAGTGAATACAGGCCCAAAACTATCAAATGCTCTTCATATAACGGGCCATTCAATCCAGGAATCATTTACATCAACCTCCTTTGAACATTCTCCGATCCTAACCTATTTAATTTTTCCTTATAACTCAGGTCCTCCAGACCCAGCAACATCCATGTAAATTTTCTCCGCATTCTTTCAACCTTGTTTACATCTCTTCTGTAGGTAGGTGACCAAAACTGCACACCGTACTCCAAATTAGGCTTCACCAATACCTTATACAACTTCAACATAACATCCTATCTTCTATACTCAATACATTAATTTGGATCATTAGTGAGTGAGTGATGGGTTGTAGATGTTAAGTACCAGTGGCACAAAGTAACACATGAAAAGACAACCATAAAAATGTAGTTCATGAAGCCTGGGTGTCTAATGCTTGTGGTATTATACAACAAAATGGAGAGGGTCAAGGAAAGACAAGTTGATAATGGTGTAGGAAGGGGATTTAAAATGACATGTAAATTTAACAAGGCCAAGTAACCTTACTTTCTCAAGATAAAACATGCAAAAAGACAGCAGACCACAAGTGAACAAATAGACCACAAATGGAGAATTATGAGGTGTGTGCGATGTCATGAACTTCAATAGGTAGAATTAGAACATTTTTCACATTTAATGAATGCTAGTGTCCAGAGAGATCTGGGCTTCTAAGTACATGAAGTACAGAGGGCTTGCGTGCAGATAGGAAAAATTAATTAGGAACGACCAATGGAACCTTTAGGTGACTTCACACATGGATATTGGCACACGCTTTTTGCATCCCACCCCTTACCACCCCCCTCCCCGCCACCCCCAACTAGGAAATTCAATGTTTAGACACGTAACCACAAACAGGCTCTAGTACAGTTCCTAAACTGGCACATTTAAAAGGATGTCCTTGGGTGTGCTATCACACAGAATATCTGAAATATTCAACTACAAATGGGACACGCTGTTGTAAGAGGAATGCACAAACATAACTGAATGCGAAGTCAAATTAAGGCAATGATTAGATAGCAAACTTCAACATTAAAACAACCTTAAGGGCTTTTTATTTATTTTAATTTCAATGTCCTGAACTATGTATGTATCTTTCTGCATACTTCAATTTTAAGCAGTGAAATTAAACAAATCACACTTTCAAGAGTACCTGTAAGCCTGGAGAAGAAAAATCTTATAGACATTGATGGCAACTGTTCTCAGTGTATTGACCTGCAGAAAAAATTAAAGTATATTACAACTGGCCCATACATCCGTACATTTATTGGTAGGACAAAGCAAAGAACATTCATTTACATCACTGTCTGGTATGGGGTGGGAGGGAGGCTGTTGCACAGGATGGAAAGAAGCTGCAGAGAGTTGTAAAGTTAGTCAGCTCCGTCATGGGCACTGGCCTCTGTAGTAGCCAGGGCATCTTCAAGGAGCGAAGCCTCAAAAAGGCAGCGACCATCATTAAGGACCCCCATCAGCCAGGTCATGCCTTATTCTCACTGCTACTGTCAGGGAGGAGGTACAGAAGCCTGAAGGCACGCACTCAATGATTCAGGACCAGCTTCTCTGCCGTCCGATTTCTGAATGGACAACAAACCCATGAACACTACCTCACTACTTTTTTTATTTCTATTTTTGCACTATTTAATATTTACTGTAATTCAGTTTTTTCTATTACTAAGTATTGCTTTGTACTGCTGACGCAAAGACAACAAGTTTCACAACACATGCTGGTACTATTATACCTGATTCTGGTGTTCAGGCGGTCAGAGTTCAGTCCCAGTGCTGTTGTGTACGGAGTCTCTGTACGTTCCCCCCCCCCCCCACCCCCCCAGATCCTCCACTTTCCTCCCACAGTCCAAAGACCTACGGGGTAGGTTGACTGGTCATTGTAAATTGTCCCGTGATTAGGTTAGAGTTAATTGGGTTTGTCAGGGGTTGCTGGGCTGGCATTGCTGAAAGGGCCTAAATAAATAGATAAAATAAAGCTATTTGAGGGCAAGTCAAATCCCACCTCAAGATCCAAGAATATATGGTGACATTTCAGCTTCAGAACAGCCAGTAGTTTCCTCTTCATATTTTGTCCAGCGTTAGAACTACAGCTGAAAGTAAGACTTGATCTAATGGAGATATTTGCATAGCTAAATTAAAGAAAATAATCAAGTTATTGTATCATGGTAATGAAGTCTCCAAACTCAAATGTTTTGAAACAGTGATTGTTTTTAAAATCAGGTAGCAAATTCAGCTGTGTTTATCAATCTGGCCTTCTATAACCATCACAGAAAGGATGAAATATTTTCCTCATGCAGTTAAATTTTAACAACCAGAACTTATAGGAACACCACGTTCATCAGAGCAGTTAGTAAAGATAGCTTGCCTTTTCCACGAAATTAAGGAATATTATATTCACCTAACAGGATCAGCAGTTTAATAATTTTGTACATCTTAAACGGCAATCAGTAAGGCTGATGAATCTAGAGTAAATTAATATTTTATGCTGATAAACTTCAAAGGATTCTACTCAAGTAAAAAAAATGATACCCTCTTGTCACGAAGCAGACGCATTACCAAACAGATTGTTTTATCATCTTATCATCAACTTGAATCTATAAATGAACTTTTAACATTGTAAAATGCCTCAATATGCTTCAAAGGCAAGTTACTAAGCCAAATGCAACACCAATTTATTTAAGGAGATACAAGGGCAGTGAAGATAAATTTTGGTCAACGTGTTTGGTTTTAGCACCTCTCACAGAAGGACCAGGGGTAGAGGTGAAGTGAAGTGGAGGTGGTTTCAGTATTTAGGTCCTTTGTAGCAATTGCCAAGGGATAAAAATGAGTGGTTGAGGCACAATTAAACACAGCCATGTGGGGTCAAAGCTTGCGGAGAGAGAAAATGGTGAAACCTGGAGGAGCACTGAGGCAAATCTTACATCTTAAGGCACGCTCATCCTGCTAACCCAGTCAGTTATATGTACTAGGAAACAGAGTAATCAGCAGCCTGAGAACACTGTCCTCCTCAGTCACGACACTGTTAGTGGGGATGGATGCAGGTTCAGACCGCAGGACATCACAGCAAAATCAGGCCATTCTGCCCATCTAGTCTGTTCTGCCATTTGATCATGGCTGATTGATTATCCCTCTCAACCCCATTCTCTGCCTTCTCACTGAAACCTTTGACAAATTTATGAATTAAGAAAAACTATATTGGTAACAAAGAACATAGACAGAGGAATAAAACACTGGCTGGACATCCTTATAATATTATTTACCCCCGCCCCCCATGGATCCTGCCCACTTGGGTGACTAAATCCAGTGATTTTTCATTTTATTCTTCAGAGATCAGTTACCTCCTGTCCACCCTCACCTCCCCATTCTGACTCGGAATAACCAAGCCCAGGATGATAAAACTGGATGGACTGCCCCACTATCCTATTCTAGGCTGCGAGTTAAAACTAATGCCTTTATCACATCGAGAAATGTACTTTCATTAATACACCACATCATTTTGACTTTCCGTACCTCAAGAATGCGAGCTTAGTCCACCACTCTGCCCTCCCTACACTCATGACTGTGTGACTAGGCACAATGCACAGGTCATCTATAAATTCACCGATGACACAACCCACAACTGTTGTTGGCAGAATCTTAGAAACTATACTCTCACCTTATAAAGTACAACAGCGCACTCAGAAGACCATGGTGCACATCCTTTAATGGAAATGAAGTTAACATATAACTAACTATCTAATATATTTTTCAAGAAAGAGAAGTCAATTTATTGCCACATCCAGAAAAGGTGGAAGTTATAAAGCAAATTTCATAACCAGTAGAAGATTAAATAAAGTTCTGGGAAGAGAGGGGCTTGGTGCCAATTTAAATGACACAGCTGCCCATTCCATGTAATTTGGTAACACAGATCAGCTGATGCACTGAGAGCAAGTCCACTCTCTCTAAAGTCAAGTTAAAAAATTCCAGTGGAACTTCCAAAGAGAAACAGAGCTCCCTCTAGTGTCAAGGTCAATACTTACACCTCAATTTCTAATCTAGAAAAATAAATCAGAGTACCTAGTCCATGTGTACTGCAAGGAGATCGGGTCTGTATTCCCTGCACTGTAACTACATTTTAAAAAGCCTCAATAGACTGAGAAGTGATTGGGGCATCCAAGATTGCTCAATGTAAACACAACCCCCCCCCCCACCTGTCTTTACTGACTAGGTAGGAATTCCCAACCTTTTTTTAATGGCATGGACCAATACCACTAAACAAGGGATCCGTGGATCCCGGTTGGGAATACCTGGTCTAGGGCATCTCCTGTGATGGCAACAATGAGCAAGATGTTAAGTGTCATACAGCCATTAAGTTTGCATCTCAGTCATTCAGTAGCCACAGCCAACTTCATGTGAATATCAATCCCAGAATGCGATATACAAAATGCAACATACTAACTCACTCTCAGCCTGTTATGACATTTTAACCCATAAGACCGTAAGACAAAGGAGCAGAAGTAGGCCATTCGGCCCATCAAGTCTGCTCCACCATTTTATCATGAGCTGATCCATTTTATCCTATTTAGTCCCACTGCCCCGCCTTCTCACCATAACCTTTGATGCCCTGGCTACTCAGATACCTATCAATCTCTGCCTTAAATACACCCAATGACTTGGCCTCCACTGCTGCCCGTGGCAACAAATTCCACAGATTCACCACCCTCTGACTAAAAAATTTTTTTCACATTTCTGTTCTGAAAGGGCGCCCTTCAATCCTGAAGTCATGCCCTCTCATACTAGACTCCCCCATCATGGGAAACAACTTTGCCACATCCACTCTGTCCATGCCTTTTAACATTCGAAATGTTTCTATGAGGTCTCCCCTCATTCTTCTAAACTCCCAGGAATACAGTCCAAGAGCGGACAAACGTTCCTCATATGTTAACCCTCTCATTCCCGGAATCATTCTAGTGAATCTTCTCTGTACCCTCTCCAACGTCAGCACATCCTTTCTTAAATAAGGAGACCAAAACTGCCCACAGTACTCCAAATGAGGTCTCACCAGCACCTTATAGAGCCTCAACATCACATCCCTGCTCCTATACTCTATTCCTCTAGAAATGAATGCCAACATTGCATTCGCCTTCTTCACTACCGACTCAACCTGGAGGTTAACTTTAAGGGAATCCTGTACGAGGACTCCCAAGTCCCGTTGCATCTCAGAACTTTGAATTCTTTCCCCATTTAAATAATAGTCTGCCCGTTTATTTTTTCTGCCAAAGTGCATAACCATACACTTTCCAACATTGTACTTCATTTGCCACTTCTCTGCCCATTCTTCCAATCTATCCAAGTCTCTCTGCAGACTCTCCGTTTCCTCAGCACTACCGGCCCCTCCACCTATCTTCGTATAGTCAGCAAACTTAGCCACAAAGCCATCTATTCCATAATCCAAATCGTTGATCCCTGTGGAACACCACTGGTAACCGGCAGCCAACCAGAATAGGATCACTTTATTCCCACTCTCTGATTCCTGCCAATCAGCCAATGCTCTATCCACGTATGTAACTTTCCTGTAATTCCATGGGCTCTTAGCTTGTTAAGCAGCCTCATGTGTGGCACCTTGTCAAAGGCCTTCTGAAAATCCAAATATACAACATCCACTGCATCTCCCTTGTCTAGCCTACTGGTAATTTCCTCAAAAAATTGTAATCGGTTTGTCAGGCAGGATTTTCCTTTAAGGAATCCATGCTGAGTTCTGCCTATCTTGTCATATGCCTCCAGGTACTCTATAACCTCATCCTTGACAATCGACTCCAACAACTTCCCAACCACCAACGTCAAGCTAACAGGTCTATAATTTCCTTTTTGCTTCCTTGCCCCCTTCTTAAATAGCGGAATGACATTTGCAATCTTCCAGTCCTCCAGAACCATGCCAGAATCTATCGACTTTTGAAAGATCATCGCTAATGCATCCGCAATCTCCACAGCTACTTCCTTCAGAACACGAGGGTACATTCCACCTGGTCCAGATTTATCGACCTTTAGCCTATTCAGCTTCCTGAGTACTTTCTCTGTCGTAATTGTGACTGCGCACACTTCTCTTCCCTGCCACCCTTGAGTGTCCGGTATCCTGCTGTCTTCCTCAGTGAAGACTGATGCAAAATACTTGTTCAGTTCCTCTGCCATCTCCTCATCTCCCATTACAATTTCTCCAGTATCATTTTCTATCGGTCCTATTATCTACTCTCACCTGTCTTTTACTCTTTATATACTTGAAAAAGCTTTTAGTATCCTCTTTGATATTATTTGCTAGTTTCCTTTCATAGTTAATCTTTTCTCTCTTAATGACCTTCTTGGTTTCCTTTTGTAAGGTTTTAAAAGACTTCCCAATCCTCTGTCTTCCCACTAATTTTTGCTTCCTTGTATGCCCTCTCCTTAGCTTTAACTTTGGCTTTGACTTCTCTTGTCAACCACGGTTGCATCCTTTTTCCACTCAAAAATTTCTTCTTTTTTGGAATATACCTGTCTTGCACATTCCTCATTTCTTACATAAACTCCAGCCACTGTTGTTCTGCCGTCTTTCCCGCCAGTGTCTCTTTCCAGTCAACTTTGGCCAGTTCCTCTCTCATGCCACTGTAGTTTCCTTTACTCCACTGAAACACCGACACATCAGATTTCGGCTTCTCTTTTTCTAATTCCACAGTGAACTCAATCATGTTATGATCACTGCCTCCTAAGGGTTCCTTCACCTCAATCTCTCCAATCACCTCCGGTTCATTACACAATACCCAATCCAGTACAGCCGATCCCCTAGTGGGCTCAACAACAAGCTGTTCTAAAAAGCCATCTCGCAGACATTCTACAGATTCTCTCTCTTGAGATCCAGTGCTGACCTGATTTTTCCAATCTACTCGCATGTTAAAATCCCCCACAGTTATCATAACACTGCCCTTTTGACAAGCCTTTTCTATTTCCAGTTGTAATTTGTAGTCCACATCCCTGCAGCTGTTTGGAGGCCTATAAATAACTGCCATCAGGGTCCTTTTACCCCTGCTATTCCTTAGCTCAACCCATAAAGATTCTGCACCTTCCGATCCTATATCACCTCTTTCTAATGATTTAATATCATTTCTTACCAATAAAGCCACGCCTCCCCCTCTGCCTACCTTCCTATCCTTCCGATACACCGTGTATCCTTGGACGTTCAGCTCCCAGAGACATGCATCCTTTAGCCAGGTCTCAGTGATGGCCACAATATCATACCTGCCAATCTGTAGCTGTACAACAAGATCATCCACCTTATTTCTTATGCTGCGTGCATTTAAGTACAACACCTTAAGACCAGTATTTGATACTTTTTGCTTTGATTTCACTGCAACTTTATTGCACTGCAACTCATCCCAATGGCTATACATTTGCCCCATCACCTGCCTGTCTTTCCTGACATCTTTACTGCTCACTATCATCACCCAACTTTGTGCACATCATCTTCTTATGTCAATCTTTATGTAGTAGATTTCTTAATTTCCCCCAGAGTAATTTAGCAGTCAGATTTAAACGTTTAAATGGATTAAATGTAACAGTTATTTTTACTGGGATCTAAAAGACCGAAGAGTAGAATAACAATGCAATGTGACAGAATGTTTAAAAAAAGTCAATTAAAACATTACAAAGACTCAACCACTTCAGCAATCAGCTCAGTGTACAAATACACACAATACACTAACAGTGTATGTATACTCTTAGTTACGAGATCCAGCAAGGTAGAATTTTTTTTAATTCATCTGTTATGATTTAAATTAGATTAACAAAAAACTAATGCAAGTTCTAAAATGAAAAACCATGATTGATACTGACATACCTCAATTCTACAATTTAAAATTCACTGTTTTATCATGGGTTTTGAAATTAAATGCTGCTGTCTTTTTGTCTTCACTATGTGACAAGTGAAAATGTCAGTCCCCGCTTTACAATTTCAAGGACAATGCTGCATGTCTGGAAATACAGTAAAGACCCAAGGATTGTTGAAGCTACATTGAAAGACAAAATGAAGTTGGTCACAAGGCTCTGAATGGTCAGAAAATTAATCTATCGCAGTGCATCCTACAAAATTTTACTCTTTTTAAAATGTAACCTCAACTCCCCTTTTCATTTAAGAGGGGATTCAAGAAACACCATCAATTTTTCTGATAACTTCAAGATATCCCATTTAATAACCAACACTGGTGTGTATCAGCAGTCTTCGTTTAAAAGGATTCCTCCCAAATACTCTTTTTTCCCTCCAATTGCAAATCCTATATTGTCAAACTGCTTCAAGATCTGAACCTTGGTGAAGAACCCTGCTACGACAAACCTCCTACCTGGAATAGTCACTGTAGATCTCCAGTGTCTGTGTATCGAACAGCAGACCACACCATGGGAAAAGACTGTGTCCTGGCAATGTTCTGGCCATTTTGCAGCCTGGAATATCCTCATCGGCAGGAAAGTTGACGACAGTTTTATGCGGACTTATGAAGCAGCCATATTCTGGAATCCCTGCAGCCAGAGTTCTTGATCATTCAGGAAAATAAACAAATAATAATTCAGTAAGATGTTCTATCTGAACTAGAAGTATCAGTTCATTTTGTTTAAAAAAAAACTGTCACCAAGAATTATTCTTCACAATGAATTCTGGAATAGGTAATAATAACATAGCTGCCCATCAGTTTTTTTTGGTATTGATTAACATCACAGATATTGCAAAGCAATTTAAATTGAAACGCCACACACTGGATAGTTATTGTGTTATAATAAACATTCCGACAGAAACAGTATTTGGCTGGCATTAACTATAGAGTGAGTATTGTTCTGTATTCATCAAGTGCATTGTTTTTCACTTTCCGCTGTGCAAGATCAACCACAGTCTACCTTAGTGAGCCATAGCGTTGCGGCTCTGTGGAAACAAGCATCCTTCGGGCCTACTGTCAAAGGCTTGAATGTACCTTTCATAATGAGAGACATGTAAAAGCAGTATGTGTATGTACATATAGAGTGGGTTCCAGTGAATTGGGATCAGTACATTTTGGCCCAATGAAGCAGATGCCCCAATTAGCCAAGTTTCCTGGAAATAGTTAAAAAGGTATTTAAAAAAAAAGATAAACTACCATTTAACTGAATAACAAATTATGTATTTAACTAAAATACAGAACAAATTAGAACATTGTCTATAGTACTACAGCACCATAACACTGTGCAATGGTCTCTACTAGTTATCGGAGGAATTCATCCAGTGTACACTTTTGATTGACTGTAAATGAAGACAATCAGTACGGACACTTAGCGCAGGTAATGGACTGCCTTCATTTAATGCTGTCAACAATTACATCCTCAAAATCTTCATTTCCATTGCAACATTCAAAATGAATGTTACCACCTGCAAATTTTTCGCAGTTCCTAACTTAAAAGTAGAGAAATCCCTTCATTTTCATTCCCGGCCATTTCTGGCATCTCCAATGCTTGAAATTGCAGTGAGGGAAGCAGTCCTGAATGGTCTTGCTGCTTATTTCTAGTTATCATGAGAAATATCACTGCTTTTTTAATTTAAAAAAACACAAGCACACACAATTGACACTATTTAAAAACTGTTCATTCTAAGCACAGTGCAGTATCTAACTGCTACACAAGTACAGGTGTCTGACACTAGTTAGAAACTGTTGAGCAGCAGTGTCGTGCCCAAATTAAGCAGCAGAGTGTCCCAAATACAGGAGGGGAATCCCAGCTACTTTCTTAATTAGTGTTTGTTATTTAAGAGTTGTAAGTGGCTGCCATGATTAATTGAAGGCCCAAATAACTGGAATGGTGTGTGTGTGTGTGTGTGTGCGTGTGTGTGTGTATAGAGATAGGAGATTAGGGATAGGGATAGGGATAGGGATAGGGATAGGGAGAATATATATATAAATAGATAGATGAGCAACGTTCAGTGGCTTTGAAACTGACACGGGAAATGTTCCCAGCTTTCTGCACTACATAATGAACAGAGTGTAAGGGTGTTCTGTCAACTCCAGCATATTGATACACCACTGAAGACAATGTTAAGGTAATATGGAATTGAAATTCCAATCCACTCTTCTATTGCACATGCACAACAGATCTTTCAGCTCTCAGTTACCTGTTCTATCTGACTTACCTTAGAAACCTTTTAGCATGTGACAAGTGCGGTGTAACTAGCAAAAAGTCATCAATCAGTCGCATCATCAACCTATGATAAATAAATATTTTAGCAATCATTGGAAAAATGAAATTAATGCCAATGTTCAAAACCAGAAGTGATTTCTCTCAGTAATAGATTAATTGGCAACTTGGTTTGTTATTGTCAAATGTCCCAAGGCACAGTGAAAAACTTGACTTGCACACTGTTCATATAAGTCAATTAATTACAACAGTGCATTGATCTAGTACTAAACAATAACAAAATGCAGAAATAAGAGAAAAAAATCAAAGCAACACACACAAAATGCTGGAGGAACTCAGCAGGCCAGGCAGCATCTATGGAAAAAAAAGTACAGTCAACATTTCGGGCCGAGACTCTTCGACAGAATGCAGAATAAAGTCTTACAGAGAAAGTAATGTGCAGGTAGACATTAGGTTGCAAGCTCCTAACAAGGTAGGCTGTGAGGTCACGTGTCCATCTTATCATACCTAGATAATGTTCAATTGTCTTATAACAACAAGATAGAAAGTGGTGGTATGGGATTTTAGGCTTTGTTATCTTCTGCCTGATGAAAGTGGGGTAGGTGAGGTCTTTGATTTTGTTGGCTGCTTTAACGAGGCAGCGAAAAGCAAACACAGAGTGTATGAAAGGGAAGCTGGTTTCTGTGATGTGCTAAGCTATGTCCACAACACTCTGTAGTTTCTTGTGGTCACATGTAGGGCCGTTGGCATACTACACCGTGATCAATTTCTATGATACATTGATAAAAAATTGGTGAGGTATCAAACGGGGCATGCCAAGTTTCTTTAGTCTCTTGAAAACGCAGAGGTATTGGTGTGCTTTCTTGGCTGTGGTGAAGTCTGGACCAGGACAGGCCTTTGGTGATGCCCACTCCTGGAAATTTACAGCTCTCAACTTTGACTTCAGTACTGTTGATGAAAACAGGAGCATCTGAAACCCTCCTCGCCTTCCTGAAGGGAATGACCAGCTCTTTTGATTTGGTGACATTGAGGGAAAGCTTGTTGTCATGATGCCACGTCACTAGGCTCTCCATCTCCTGCCTGCACTTCTACCAATTCATTATCTGACGTACGGCCCACTATGGTGATATCATCTGCACAGACATCCCACCCTGCAAAAACTCATTTCAGGGAGGTCTCAACCTTATTTCGGGGAGGTCTCAACCTCATAGCAGTCTGTGTCAATGAATTTGTTAATTTTGCAAGACATCAGATTCACAGAGACAGCTGACCTCTGAATTCTGTCTTAAAGTGCCATGTTCACAATAGCTGCTGTCTTGGTTGATGAGCAGGCATAGTTTTTTGCTATTTCTGAATCAGGAAACATTTTCCTGAATAGCTTGCCTGTGTGCTTACACACCTGGAATGGCAGGTTATGCCTAACAATGAAAGATGTAAAGTACACCTCAGTTCTAGTGACCTTCTCTGTCAGACTTTGGTTTTCTGCTGAAAAGAACTGTGAAATATTTGAGCAGCCTTCCCTGCAATTAGCCTCCCTAATATGTTGTGGTCCCTAAAAGAAATAAAAGCGTAAGGTGTATCCTTATTACAGGTGTGCACCACTTAACGTCCATTCGGACAACGTCCGATCGCATATACGTCCGTAGTCACACACACATATTGCCTGCAATGGTCGGGATCAGAACATCCTTTTTTACATCGAAATGGGGGATTTTAAATGAGTGATTTAGAAGTTCTGTATCTTCAAGTTCAAGTTTATTGTCATCGGGCTGATTGTCCACAAACGAAACAACCTCTGTCCGGACCACGGTGTAGCCACAATACATGTATCACGCCACCACATAAAACAATATATTGCCACATTATTTAATAAAGTGTAATTCAAAATGCATATAAAGTGCACAGCACAGGTAAACAGTTCACTGTCCTAATGATGAGACCTCGGTGGTGGCTGGGTATTTATTAAAATGGGTTTTTCTTCTGAAAACGGCTGCGCTGAAACCCAGCCCATCGTGGGCTTCGATGTACCTGTAAGTGGAAGTGTTTCAGGGAAAAAAAACCCCGAAGAATTTGCTTGCAGTGAGCACGTTTTTAAAGATGGCTTTGCAGATAATTTTGGAATTTCGCTCCAATTTAAATCCCGCTCTAAACCCCTTTAAATCGACTGTAAAGCCCGCCCACAGAGAAAACTGATAGGTCTACTTAGCACAAAGAGAGACCAATCAGGATGCTCTCTCTGTGTCTCTGTCACTTGCAGTCTCTCTCCCTCCCTCCCTCTCCCTTTCAAAAAAAAAAATTGATTTCCGGGAGATTGTATATAATTTGCGGATGTCAGGGAGCCACTGTCGATATGCGGGAGACTCTCGGAACTTCCGGGAGAGGTGGGATGTCTGTCTGCAAGCTTGCAGATGGAATTAGAGCAGAATCTGATCATTCTGGCAAAGATGTCAGAAATATTCAGGTCCAGTTTTAAACAAGTCCAAAGCTAGAGAAAAGGAGCGGAGAACTTACCCATCCTCCTGAATTCCACTTAAGAGTTTGTTCTCCATGTCCCCATAACATAAGCTACAAAGCAAGGCTGAGACCAGAGAACCCTGTGGTATTCCACAGCACTGCACATAATACCTGATACAACAAAAAGAAGCTACTGAGACCAAACGGCACTCTATTTCAAATTACTTATAATACAAAAACAAATTATTTTCATACGTTTTAGATTTTAGTGCAAGTACTTTTGATTTTCAAATTCAAGAAATGATTTAGCAGTTTTTGAAGAGTATTTATGGAGACATTTAATAAAACAAACCTCTGAACATTCCATCCAGTCTCAGATACAGGCAACATCAACCATGCACCACCCTTGATAAAAGATATCTGCATATATATATACTTCATTGACTTTTGCAAGAGAAATTTTAATTGAGTGTCAAAACTAAGCTTTTAACTTCATAGGAAAACACTTTTTATTGCTTGAGGTAAGCTAGCATAATGCCAATTTAATCACTGAACTAGAAAAGACCATTGGTTTTATCTGGCTCTGCAGAAAATAACCATTTAGTACTGAAAATTGAGAATGTTTGTTTTTTGCAGCAGCAGGTTATCCAATAGATGTACCAGTTAGTAGGTTAATTGGTCATTATAAATTGTCCCATGATTAGGGTAGCATTAAATCAGGGGATTGCGGGGTGATGCGGCTCTAAAGGCCGGAAGGGCCTATTTCCTGAAGCATCACAAATAAACAAACAAACCAGAAAATTCACTTATCCACTTCAAAACAAAGGCTGAGTTTTATTTAAACTTGATCCGGCCTCTTTCACAGATGAATTAATCAATTAACCAATTAATTTGTTTATCTGGCTGTCTGTCAGGAGACAATTGACAATGACCAATTAACTTACCAACTGGTGCGCCTTTGGACTGTGGGAGGAATCCAGAGCACCCGGAGGAAATCCATGTGGTCACAGGGAGAATGTACAAACTCCTTACAGGCAGTAGTGGGAATTGAACCTGTGTTATTGGTACTGTACATCAGCGGTCCCCAACCACCGGGCCGCAAAGCATGTGCTACCAGGCTGTGAGGAAACAATATAAGTCAGCTGCACCTTTCCTCATTCCCTGTCACACACTGTTGAGCTTGAACATAGGTTTGCCCACTGTCCCATATTTGCCGGGCCATCCCTTATATTGGGCTAAATTGGTTTGTCCCATATGGGACCACTCTTGTCCCATATATCCCCCACTAAGGTAGAGTGTTCCTATGAAACCTTTCATGCCGAAATGGCGTGAAGCAAAGAAGCAATTACCATTAAATTATATGGGAAAAATTTTTTGAGCGTTCCCAGACCAAAAAAAACCTACCAAATCATACCAAATAACACATAAAACCTAAAATAACTCTAACATATAGTAAAAGCAGGAATGATAAATACACAGCCTATATAAAGTAGAAATAATGTACATATAGTGTAATCTGGAAGATTAAGCCAAAACCGATATGTGGGGAAAAAAAATTGGCACGTATGCGCATGTGCACGTCACACATGCGCACACAGGTGCCCCTGCAAGGCTTCATGGTCATGGTAGTCTTTCTTGGGGTAAACACAAGAGTCCCGTCAACACACACAAAAAGTGCTGGCGGGACACAGCAGGCCAGGCAGCACCTATAGGAACTTTCTCGGGGTAAACACAAGAGTCCCGTCAACACACACAAAAAGTGCTGGCGGGACGCAGCAGGCCAGGCAGCACCTATAGGAAGAGGTACAGTCGACATTTCAGGCGGGACCCTTCGTCAGGATTTGACTGCTACTTTTGTCCCTTATTTGGGAGTGAGAAAGTTGGCAACCCTAACTGTAAAAGACATGTTGAGGTGAGTTTAACCCTACTTGAACACCCCCTACCCCCGGGTCAGCCGGACCACAAGAATATTGTCAATATTAAACCAGTCCGCAGTGCAAAAAAGGTTGGGGACCCCTGCCGTACATCATTGTGTTAACTACTACACTGCCGTTAAGCAGAATTAATATTCCAGCATCTGCAGAATCTCATGTTTAGAATTAATATCACCTGCCTCATTCTTCTGCACAATCTGGATGTATTCCTCATTGAATGCTCCTTAAGGTCCTTGCTCCGAGCTAATTAAAAATGCAGTTTCTATTGGCTATACTTGCTCCCACACTTGTGGGAATCTCTTGGCAATAATGGGAACTTGCTTCTGAGCAAGGAAATGAGGGGGACATTTCCCGTTCTAGTGATGGGAATGCCTTATGGTGCTGTGGAGTTGTAACATCAGAATAAATTCATCGAGCTGGTTTAGCACATTTACAAGTGTAAATTGTAGTTTTGAGTACAAGGTGAATGCAGTAATTTTTCTACAAAGGGAATAACCTCGATTGAAGGTTATGCCTTTGTAGAAAACCCACTGCATTCACCTCGGTGGCAGTCTGTATTTCTGGTATTCAATACTGCAGTCTCAATTAACAGAACGTAACAGAATCAGAATCAGGTTTATTATCTTTGTGAACTTAATTTGTGAATTTAGGAGCAGTAGTTCAATGCAATACATGATAATACAGAAGAAAAAAATAAAAATAGTAAGTAAATCATTATCTTGACCATCATTTGTTAAGCTAAAGATACCACCTGTCAGCAAACTTAAGTGTATTCAATGCAGATTGATCTCTCTGCAAAGCTACACCTCATGAAATGGTGAATCTGGCCGCCAGCCAAATACTTTGAGAGCATTTTACTTACTTGCCCCCAATACTGATAATGTTGCTTTCGATCATTTGCTTGAAGTAGGTGAACACGTCTTCAGAGTTCTGATTTAGTGTTAAACCCTGCATAAGAGAACATCTCTGAGATAAAGGCCAAGTTCACCAGTCATGCACGTGCACACTTCAAATTGCACAAGGCAGGTAACATCAGGATGGTTTGAGCTGATAAATTGCAAGAAAAGCCAAGTTGTTATTCAGTGTTTTTACATACACTAGGCACTCGTGAAGAACAAAAAGATACAATGCCTAAGAATGCTTCTGAACAAATAAGAATTGTTTGTATATTGAAAAGGTGGACATAAGCAAAGCTTCCTTACCTGGTTTACCAGTATAGTGTTTTGCAGACAGTCTTTCTGTTGTAGATGTGACACAAATTCCTTCATGGTTGTCATTAGATCCATCAAAGTGGAAACCTGAATATATTAATACAAGTCAGAAGGGCAAAAGTTACATTATTATTTGAAAATGTAAAGAGATACAACAGTGAGGTAACTGTAATGAACTAATATCCTTACATAATGGATAGCCAGAAACTAGTAAGCATAAAGACAAGGAAATCAGTAAATAATGATGAAGTGACATTAAAATTGGATTATATATTTCTAATCGTTCAAGTAAGCACATAATTTTTAAAAAGTCACCAATATCTAGTTGAACATTTTTATGATTGAAAATGTAAAATTATTCTGCGGTTTTTAGTTGGAAAACTGAAAAAAAAGAGGAAATGTTGGTCAGGCAGCATTGGCACAGGGAGAAACATAGTTCTCCTTTCAGGTCAATGCCTTTTCATCAGAACCAGTCAAAGTTGAAAGAAAGTTATTAATTATGATTGATTCTTCTCAGGTGAGATGAAAATCAATGACCTCTATTTCTCTCTCTACAAGTAACGCTTAATATGCTGAGTATTTCCGGTGTTTTGCTTTTTTTTAAAAAAATCATCAGGAAGAAGCAACTTTCTTTGCGAAAGTAACGGCAGGAATGCAATAGAGTTCACATCAGAAAACACAACCAAATCAGGAACAGTCTGAAAAAAGTTTAAAAACTGTGTTCATCACCTCAAACAACTTCTCCCCAAAGTGCAGTGTGGTTTCTATCTATCTGGCGACAATGAACATGATCTTCACAGCACAAAAACTACAAGGGAAATGCAGAGAGCAGCATCAACCACTAAACATGGCATTTATTTGAAAAGCAGCAAAATTTATATAAAATGGTTCCTGATTATATGATTTCCTGACTGAAGGCTAAGTTGGTTCACTTTGAACAAGTCCCAAGTGAAATATCAAGAAGCAGGGTTTGCAGGAAAATCTTCCAGCCACTACTTTTGAAAGTTACAGCAAGGAGGGCAGTGCAATTTGCAAAGGATGGTGCGTGACTGTGTGGCCTAATGGACAGAGCTCAGGGTGTTGTGCTATGTTCATTCCACACTATCATACGAAAGCGACTGTTGGACAATATCAAAGCAAGATCAGGGAGGCCTCAAAGCTGCAGAAATGTGTTTTCTTGAGAAGTAGTATTGCAAAAAGCCGGAATAAGAAGAGAGCTGATATCATCTATCAGGAAACGGCAGCTGGAATTTCTGGGACATATACCGAGGAAGGAGAAGCCTGAACATCTTGCAGTGATGGGAAAAATTGATGGAAGAAAAAGTCGCAGTCAACAGCGCATAACATTCATAAGTTACATCAAGGTATGGACAGACAAAGGTTTTGAAGCGCTCATTATACCTTCTCAGATTAAAGACAGATGGAAGACCATGATCATCCACATCATTCGACGTGGCACATGACGATGATTGTAAAAGTGCAAGGACACAAACAGCATGAGTAGAGCTACACAATTTTGACAGGAAAGAATATGGAGATTCAAACACAAGTAGCTTCATAGGCAGCCTAGGGCCTATCACTGCGTATGCAAATCATTCACATCTAACAAGCAGACTAATGTATTTTTTTGTGACCAGTAATATCCTTGTGCTGGAAGACATTGGAGAAAGTGCTTGGGCACTGCATGGGGCAGTGAGGGAATAAGAAAACAGTATTATTTCTGGAAACTGTCTCTGAGGTGTATCATACAGTCAGTATCATAGGGGCTCCACAGAAAGCTACAATTACCTCATTGCATGAGGGAATTCTGGCTCCAAGAATGTGCCAACCCACATGGTTTGAAGAAAACAGAGTGATGAATTTAGTTCATCAACCATGCATCATGACACTAAGATATTGCAACTTGGGAAAGCTTTCAGATCATGTACTTTGCCACAATATTTTTCTCTGGCTTGAGAAGACAGACAGCAATTGAAACAGTTAGATATGAAATCCTTACATTTGATTTTATATGCAGTGTCGTGACTTCCTCAGAGATGACAGAGGAGAGTAAAAGTAAGTTCTGTCAAGTGCCAGTGAAAGATGTACATTAGGTCAAAGATCAACAAACAAAAGTCAAATTCAGAAACAAGGGCAACATGACTGTAAGCAGCCTGGGACACTGTTACAGATGTATCAGCTGTCATTCCACATGCAACCTATATCCTCAAAGAGTCAAAGCACTACTCACGTCAGAATAATGGACATACAACAAGAGTTTGTAAAAGACAACTGATGGGAGTCTAGTCTCCAATGCAACATCAGCACACAGAGATCTCCACAATCACCATCAGCACAGATGCACCACAAGGCTGTTTACTTAACCCTCAGCTCTACTCACTTTATGCCTATGAGTGCGTAGCAAAGTACAGCTTCAATGCCTTAGTTGAGTTTGCTGACAACTGTTGAAGGCTGATTCAAAGTGGTGACAAATACGTGGCATATAGGAGGGAGATTATTGACTACCAGACAAAGTTGCGCAAGGTCCATGAGCCGGTCCTCATTCGAGGGTGATGAATCTCAAGGTAGCGTACAGTGACTTAGTTTTATTTTGATAATAAATTTAATTTGATCTTTGAGAGAAATTTCTCATAAGAATTCACAAATGAGAATCTAGAGTATTACAATGCTGTAGATAACAGTATTTATTTTATATGGTATCTACACTGCAGTGAAGTAGATCTGATTAATGGTAAGTCATGAAAAATGTAGACTGACACTGCAACAGACAGTTTCATTATGAAGAAGAACACATTTGACAAGCAGTTCAATTATCTACCTTCAGGACTTATTCAGGATGAATTTTTAAATTCTTGGCATTGATTCAATGGAAGGCATGGTTCAGTGGTTAAAGTACTGAGATAACAGTGGTTGGAGTGGAATTCACTGGAATGAATTAGCAAATAATGCTAAAGAAATGCAACTAAGTCTAGAAATTGAGTAGACAGGTGTACACTGCTTGGGCTGACGGAGCATCCAGATTACCACATGAACGTCTGATATTGGTAGTGAAAGTTCATTTTCACTTTTTAAATCAAGGACAAAGACTTTTCAGTGACAAGCACCGATGTTGTTAAGTCGGAACATTTTGGGCAAGGGTCCTACAGAAGTTTTATGATCATCCTCCAATCATGGGATTTGAATTAACAACATGTCCCTAATGGGGAGATCACGCAGTCATTTCAAATCTTATCAAGGAAAAAGTTATATCTGAGCAACAAATGCACTGGAATCATCAGAGCTGTGGAGGCAGAGTTTGTGTTTTGGGCAACTATAGATACAGATTTGGAGCAAGTAGTACCCACATGTACAGGTTGTGAGTAATGCAAAAGAATACCACTTATGACACTATTACAATGACAGAATTATTCCAGTGAGTCCACACAGCTTTTCATCTAAAGGACAGATTATTCTATTGCATTCTTCAAAATTGATTTAGGATAGTAATGTAGATACTCTACATATATGACAATAAAAGATCTATTTCAAGAAATGAGTTGCACCTTTTCTGTATATGGAACAAAAAAAAAATCAATGGATTTATATTGATTTCACTGTTTCATTCAGCGTAACGTGGGTGGGTGAATGATCCATACATGTACACAAAGGAGGCTTATAACAACAAATTTTTTCAAATTGAAGGCGTCAGCTATTGATCAACTTCTTGTTAAAATACTGTATGACATCATACCCTTCTACTGGTCTTACTCCAGCAAAGCCATTAATTTATCTGCCTTTCCAGAAGACTGGGTATAATACAGGCCATCTTAAGAGTGCCAGGGTAGAGATACATCTCTACCAAAGGAGGTAGAAAGCACTCTTTCCCTCCACTAGCCTGCAGGTCCCTGGTGTAGCACCTGCTTAACCCCCTGATCAGGCTCACATGAAGCTATAGGAGCAGGCAGTAGATGGTCACATGAGTAGCTAGTGCATGTCAGAAGCCCTGATTATTTAACCACTGACACCAGGCAGACGATATCTGAAGAGTACTGATAATGGGGTCACCTGTCTTGTAAAGACACTGCCCAGAGGGCGACAATGGCAAACTACTTCTGTAGAAGAAATTGCCAAGAACAATTATGGTTATAAAGACGATTCCCCATGTCATACAGCACTGCACAGAATGATGATAATGTTCGAAGCAATTAGATCACTGGTCCTCAGTTAACACCCATACACACAACATTGAGTCTTTACCTGTCTTTTAAATGTCTTTCTAACTTGTCCAGCAGCATCCACCCAGATTTTTGCATAGCGCCGTATACAATAGTTCTCTGGTACTTTGAGATCCAGTATGCCTGAAATGACTTCCATTAACTTGGCATGTGGAATAGCATCATAGGCACCAGTAACATCTGCCTGCAAGAAGAACGGCTTGAAACTTAACTCTCCAGCACAATATAGCCTCCTCATACAACTTACAACAGAATTGGTTAAATGACTATTTGCAATTTGTGTGCAACTCGGCTAATGGTAACCAGCTTCATAATAATGTAGCACAAATTTCCTCAATAATTATGAAAAGAAAATCACCATTGAGCAGTGAAGCTAATACTAATGGTCTGGTTTGGCCCTGGGACAACACAACAGACGGAATATGACAGTAACATCAAGGAAGGTACATAGATACAATGCTCTTTGTATTCTCCAGATTGCGCCAGTATCTGATACTGACAAGCAGATACTTTTGCTTTATTAGAATGGTACAACACCGCCGACATATGACAGGTTAGAGATGCCCAACTCTTCAGCACAATATACTCTGCAGCTTTCAAACCAGCCATTTCAATTTGGTTCACTGTAAAAACCTTGTCTCAAGAGTTAGAACATCAATACAAGTACATAATATTTAAAGATGCATTACTAAGTGGTAATTATCATATTCTCAAATGTATTATACCTTTTCAGGAGGTATAGGCCTGCCAACAAAACCCAGGCCAATAATTCAGAAACTAATGCCTTGGATTTTGTTGGCAGACCTATGTGGAATCTCTCAGTACAAGTACTGATAGGATTCAAGAATATCATGTGAATGCAGAAGGTCCACAAATTTCTGGTTACTTTTATTGTTCGTTATGTTGAAGCTTTAATTATTTGGGCTTGGTTTAATGCTTTTAATTATAGAAAAATATTTAAAATATATTGCTAGAGGATACTATGTTTTTAATAAATACTATATTTGCTTATTTTATTTTTAATAATCTTTGTTTACAAATGTGAGCGATATTCAGAAATACTGATGAACCTTGGCAGTTTTCATAGATGTCAAAACAAAACTGCAGATGTTAAGAATCTGAAGTCATAACAGAAAATGCTGGATACAGACAGCAGGTCAGGCAGCGTCTGTGGAAAGAGAAACAGTTAATATTTCAGGTCCAAGACCCTTCCTCAGAGCCAAAATTCTCTTATTTCTGTTCCTCTTTCCAATGACACTGAGCTAGCTGAGCATTTTTTGCCAATATATGGTAGTTCTGGGAGACGAGGAACTTTGCCATCAGCTCAAGGCTTCCGGAAAACATCATTGGGACAGCTTACTTTGGCCCATCTCGGAGGCTCTGTTGTTTTTGAGGGCAATTAATGGGCAATGCTGCTTAGCTCAAACATCATCTGGTAAATTGGTTTGAAACTGTCGCGTGTACCAAGGTACAGTAATATAAGACAACTTGTCTTGCATGCCATCCAACAGACCCAATTCATTACCACGGTGTACTGAGGTAGTTCAAGTTTAAATAACAGAGGCGAGAACAGAAAGTGTAGTGCAGGTAGACAGCAACATGCAAGGTGACAACCAGATCAGTATTCTGAATCTAGAGAAAGGAAATTCTATGCAAAAGTAAGTGATGAGCCCACTCAGGATAATCTGAGCTAATGCTTCCCCAGTACGTTAACGATGCAGAAGGACATTATCCATTAAATCACCAGATCACTATTGCAACAAAGTAAACATCATTTAGTCCAATGTAATGGGAGGTCTTTGAACTCACTTTGACAAAATAATAAGGATGCCCCCTGCTCACTTTTTCAGCTTTCAAATTCTGTAACACAAACTCCCTCCATGCTTTATAAATGTCATCAAGTCCATACACAGAGCAGCTCTTTAGGGACGGTTTCTGTTGACATTCGTAATTCAGGACGTCAAAAAGGACTTTCAGCTGAGTCTGTTGGCACAAAAAAAAAACAACAATTTTAAGAACACTTAATGCTTACAAATACAAGTAACAGCTATACATTCTGAAACAACTGGCTGGCATTAGCTAGAATATAATGTAATACATAATATAAAAATAGGAAACAAATATAAATGATGAGAAGTTTGCAATATCGCCCTAAAAGAATCCAGTGATTTCATAGAGAAAGATTAAAATTTGAAAAGAAAAAAAATCAAAATAAAAATTGTTGTGGCATGTATCTTGTCTGTTCAGTAAGTAATAGGTTGTACAGTTAAATACAGGTTGAGTACCACTTATCCAAAATTCCAAAATCCAAAAACCTCCAAAACTTTTTTGTGCGCTGACATGACATCACAAATGGAGAAATCGACAAGGAGCTGGGAAGGTTCCCCGACAAAACGCAGGTCTTTGCACACTACAGACAGTTCTGAGAAGTGACCTAACATATGTAAATGACAAAAGTCATTGAAAAATAGAAAATCACTGATAAAGCGAGAAATAAAGATCTCGACTGTGTATTGAAAGAGTGGATTTGTCAGCATCAGAGTGAAGATATGCTGCTTGATGGTATGCTGGTCATGAAACATGCAAAGATCTATCACGATGAATTGAAAATTGAAAGTATTTGTGAATATTCAGCAGGATGGTTGCAGAAATTTTTTAAAAAGGCACAGCATTAATTTTTTTTTAAAGTGTCTGCTGCATTACTAAGGCCTAGTGAGTGAGACAGCTCATGCCTAGGGACACTAGACTAATCCCCAATGATCAACACCTCTGCACAAGCAGCGATACTGTATTCAATAATTCTTACACGTCTAATTTTCATACAAATCCCACTGGCCTGCTAACGTTAGGGGGGAATTTTAGCCACCCCTCAACAGTCTGACGTTTCAATCTCACAATGCCCTAGCAATACATTCACATAAAAACAATTTCTTTAAAAGATAGCAAACTTATTGACCAGATCACTTAAAGATTATTACAACAGTACTGCTGTGTGGTGTGTGATGATGTACCAAAATGTGGAAGCCTGAGAAACGCAGATAAAGCTGGAGGAACTAAGCAAGTCAGGCAGCATCCACGGAGGGGAAAGAACAATCGATGTTTTGGGTTGAGAACCTTCAACTGGACTGAAAGATAGAGGGGAGATACCCAATATAAAGAGTATGAGGTGGGGGGGGGGGGGTAAAGAGCTAGCAAGGAATAGTTAGCTCCAGGTTAGAAGTCATAGGCAGATGGGAGAAGGCAGAGTGGAAATAGCAACTCAAGTTGGCATTGGTGCAAGGTTGTGTGAGGTAAACAGCTCCAATGCACAGTCGCCATTTATTTACGGAGTAACATGTTATTTATAAAGGGCAAGGATATACTGGCAGCTGTACATGTCAATGCTATAACTGTTGTACATAAACATTCTATAGACAAAAATCACAACTAATCCATGTCTAGGCTTGGGCCTTGTAAATAAAATGTTTCTACTTGTTCCTGGCATCATCACACTGAGAAAAAAATATGTACAGTCCTGACCGTGGACACCCGCAACATTTTACAGCTAATCAAGCAACTCGAAAGTGTGTCGCAGTTGAAATGCAAAAAGTTTTGCAAGCATTTTCTGTACAGTGAGGCTCTACAACCTCAATGACACAGCAGCAAAGTATTCTGTGTTAGTAGTGTTGGTTAATGGATAACACTGGCCGCCACAATGCACTCCTTCAGTTAGTATCATAGGAGCTTCAGACTCTATCTAGAAGGTGGAATAAGCTTCAGGTTTAATATCCCAGGCTGAACAGACACATCCGGAAACGTCATTCTAAACACAGAGTCGTAATGTTATATGTTCAATGGGTAATGATGAACTAAGTTTGGCAGCAGACTTAAAAGATTATTTGGCAGCTATGCGATATTTCATACTAATGTTCAGCAGAGACAACACAAGGACAAGAGACGGTGCTTACCCAGTTGAGATTTCGGCCTTTCCCAGAAGACTTTGATCCTGCTATATTTCGCATTTTCACAATTGGCCGCAAGCCATTTTTCTTCGGAATAAACCGTAAACTGGAAGGGGGTGCTGTGCTCTTCTGCTGGAGTTTCTGTTCCACATCCTTGTATGAAATTGGCTGTAGTTGTACTTTTGCTAGATGATTTCTGCAGGTGCATGCAAAAGGAAACAAATCACTTTTCTAATACATTATCATCAGTACATTATATGCATGTAAAATTAATGCTTTAGTGTGACAGGATAAGTGACTTAGAAATGAGACTTTGTATACATTGCTGTATCACACTACAATCATCAGTCTCAATTCTGGATTGCAGCCTTAATACACTGCCATTTGAAAACTTAATCTTATTCTTTGGGACAAACCATCATCCATGTATAAAGGCACTGGTCATTTAAATATATAGAGTGTGAATACTTATGGAAGACTTCACTATGAGCCAGTCAGCCAATTTCTGCTAGTGTGTTTTAATACCACCCTGGGATTAGCAATTCAACCGCCAACAAAGTTTCGATATAAAGTAAAAGGGACTGACGTTGGCATTCACCCTCAGCATGATAACAGGAAGATTAATCAGATCAGAATCCATTTCAACCAATTAGCAGTATAAATGCATCCCCAAATACTCCCCAAACCTTTAGTGACGAGATTGAATTTTAGTAAATAATTCTGGAATACTTAGCTCATTGTCATCCGCCTCTCCATATTGGAAAAGCCTTCTCAAATGGATACAATCTCTCCACAGATAAAATTTTACCTAGTTCCAATTACAGGCCAATCCATAGAGTAACCTGGAGTAACAAAGCTTTCTCATGAGATGAAAGCTGTTATTAGAATGTTGTGCGGCTTAGTAACTTTAATCCTGGGTTTTCTGGGAGGCGTCAGTACTTCTAGAAGGCATCTGGAAATGTATAATGTTTACAAGGAACAGCCAAGTATGTAGCAATATTTGTAAGGGGGCCACCATTGTGAAATTCCACTCAACCACATAAATCTGCTCATGTGAAACAACTGCAGGGCCTTGATTAACTTCTAGCAAGATGACAGGAAGACTGGAATCCTTCTCAGTAGATCTAACTAGGTGCGGTAAGCCAGGCAAGCGAACAAATCAGAACATAAAGTGAAGCACCGAGCATCAAAGGGAAAGGCAAAGAGGAAAGCAGGGGATCTTGCCAGCTGCTCCCCCCCACCCACCCCATCATAGATTAGGACTCATTCATCATACCTCTACAGTCGCTAAACTGAATGTCTCCTGGCTAGAAAACATGAGATTAGGAATCACATGAGAACAACGTCTCTTCCAAATTGCGGAAATGGATCAAAAACTTCTGAAGTTTGGATCAAGCAACAAATTTGAAGTTGCTAATCTGCTGTTGGAATCCACACAATCAAGGACCATCAGCCTTCCTGTGCAAAAGTTACATCAGCATTTCAGCATGGAATATAGTGCAGGAAAAAAGGCCCTTTAGCTCTCAGTATCTGTGCCAACCACGATGCCAATTTAAACTAATCCCATCTGCCTACATGTGTACATCTCCTTTAAACTTATTCCACCCCACCACTTGAAAGTTCTGCCCTCTAGTGTTTGCCATTTCCACCCTGGAAAGGATGAGCATGATTGAAAAGCAGTTAAATGACAAGATGCATCATGATGCATTGTCTCTGAAACAGATGTGAATTCATGGCCTTCCTGCAAATGGAGGTCTGCATTCAAAGTAGAAGCTCACATATTTTGGGTTGCGGAGGGAAATCAGCAAAAACAAACTGCGACTGATGTATGCAAGTGTTCAACCTGATATTGTTCTATTCTGCAGTCCTTAGCCAAGACGTCCTACTACTAATACTTCTATTTCTTTTTGACGCGGTTCTTTGGGGCCAATAAAAAAAGCTCCAGAGGTAATTGCAAATCAGGAAAGAGGACAAAACAAAAATCTAAAATCAAATGTGATTTTGTATCGATTTGTCAAGTTTAAAGCAGTTACCGTATGTGTGATTTTAGTAGAAATTTTATTTTTCTCTTGGAGGCATTAGCGGGGGCTTTGCAGCTCAATGAAGGCACCTGGTGGCAGAAGATGGAACTACATCACCATGGAGGTTTGAAGTACAGGTATTGGAAGTTAATCTGACACTAATCTACCTTGACCCTGCTTCTTCCTGTGTCACATATAATTCCTCCAATGCTCTCAACTGTGCAAAACAATTCCATGCACAACAAATTTCAAGACCCAAGGGGAAGATTATTGACCTCAGAGATCCACCAGCCAGTTCTCATCAGGGGATCAGAGGCGGAGAGGGTCAGCAACTTAAAATTCCTCGGCGTTATAATTTCAGAAGACCTGGGTCCAGCATGCAAGTGCAATTATGAAGAAAGCACAACATTCCTCTAATTCCTTAGGAACTTGCAAAGATTCGGTTTGACATCCAAAACTCTGACAAACTTCTACAGATGTGTGGTGGAGAGTGCATCACAGCCTGGTATGGGAACACCAAGGTCCTTGAACAGAAAATCCTACAAAAAGTAGTAGAGAGAGCTCAGGCTATCATGGGTAAAGCCCTCCCCACCGTTGAGCACATTAACAGGGGGCGTTGTTGTAGGAAAGCTATCTCCATCACCAGGGGTCCCCTACCACCCAGCTCATGCTGTCTTCTCACTGCTGTCATCAGGGAGAAGGTACAAGAGCCTCAGGACTCACACACCAGGCTCAGGAACAGTTATTTCCCACCCCAACCACCAGGCTCTTGAAACAGAGGGGAAATCTTCACTCAGTTTCATTTGTCCCATCTCTAATCTGTTCCTACAACCTATGGATTCACTTTCAAGGACTCATCTCATCTTTCAATATTTATTGCTTATTTATTATTATATTTCTTTATTTTTGTATTTGGACAGTTTATTTTCTTTTGCACACTGGTTATTTATTCACCCTGTTGCTACAGTCTTTCCTTGATTCTATCATGGTTATTGGATTTATTGAGCATTTCTGTAAGAAAAAGAATCTTTGGGCTGTACATGGAGACATACAGGTCCTTTGATCATAAATTTCAAAGTAAAATTTATTATCACGGTATACATTTATATCACTATATACAACCCTGAGATTCATTTTCCTGCAGGCATACTCAGGAAATCTATAGAATAGTAACTATAAGAGGATTACACTCAACCCTCCCTCCCGCGTTTGGATGTCACTGTGGATCTTTGTACAGAGGGGTGGAGTGACTTTGAGTTTCACAGTCTTATAGCTCAGTAGCAAGGGTGGCGCCCAACAGTTAAGACTAATGGAGAAGATTAGTGGGTGCATGTTTGGAATACTTAACAGAACAACAAGGCACTAAAGTCTCCCACTTATTGATATAAACAACTATGGCTCCATGTAATATGACTGGAAAGAGTGTAGGGTCTAATTTTTGCAAAACATTAATAAGTATGACTACTTTTCCTTACCGCATACCAATCCTCTGCACCTCCTTCCAAACACGTTTCCTATAGTAGAAAAGTGTGTTTTTCATGAACGTTGTCTCCGTAATGTAGAAGAACGACTTGAGTAGATGTACCACGTAAACGTCCATTAGCCAAAACAGGAACCGACACAGGATATCTTCACGTAACCGGTGTTCTGACGCAGGGACAAAGTGCTGGGCTGGCAAATAACACATTCCTTTATTCTTCAGTTAGGGAAAGAGATTTAAAAGGTTTTAGCATTACTGAAGGGGCTTAAATAACATGACAGGGGAAAAACCACTATTTACCCAGATATCAATGAAATCAGCAGATTAAATCAACAATCACTAATACAGCATGGAGGGAAGATTAGGAGAAACTTTGTGATAGATACCAACATGCTTATGGAAGAGTTGCATCTTGCCAGCATTTACAGCATCTTCTGCAATCTCCTGAATGCTTGGTTTTCCTCAACCATATGTAACAATGAAAGTGTTTTACGCACTTACTTTAAGATGAAGTCTCCAAATTTGAACTTATTCTAGGATATTTTGTTCAAACAGAAACATTAATGTGCAATTAACTGATTATTTGAAACACGCTATAGTGAAAAATCAGTAGATTGCAGATATCCTTTTTTTAATTTAGTGACAGTACGGTAGAAGGCTCTACCAACCAATAACATGCACTTGACCAATTAACCCAGCGGTCCCCAACCAGCGGGCCGCACAGCATGTGCTACCGGGCCATGAGGAAACCATATGAGTCAGCTGCACCTTTCCTCATTCCCTGTCACGCACTGTTGAACTTGAACATAGGGTTGCCAACTGACCTGTATTTGCCGGGACATCCCGTATATTGGGCTAAATTGGTTTGCCCCATACGGGATCACCCTTGTCCCGTATTTCCCCCGCTAAGGTAGAGCGTTCCTACGAAACCTTTCGTGCCGAGATGGCGTGAAGCAAAAAAGCAATTAATATTAATTTATATGGGAAAAATTTTTGAGCGTTCCCAGACCCAAAAAATAACCTACCAAATAACACATAAAACCTAAAATAACATTAACATATAGTAAAAGCGGGAATGATATGATAAATACACAGCCTATATAAAGTAGAAATAATGTATGTACAGCGTAGTTGGGAAGATGAAGGCAAAACCGATTTGTGGAAAAAAATCCACACGTACACGCGTGCACACGTCACATATGCGCATGTCACGCATGCGCACACAGGTGCCCGCGCAAGGCTTCATGGTCATGGTAGTCTTTCCTGGGGTAAAGACAAGTGTCCTGGGATTTGACTGCTACTTTTGTCCCTTATTTGGGAGTGAGAAAGTTGGCAACCCTAACTGTAAAAGACATGTTGGGGTGAGTTTAACACCCCCCCCCCCCGGGGTCGGCCGGTCCGCAAGAATATTGTCAATATTAAACCGGTCCGCAGTGCAGAAAAGGTTGGGGACCCCTGAATTAACCTACTAACCCGTACATCATCGGGACTTGGGAGGAAATCCAAGCGCCCGAGGAAACCCTTGAGGTCATGGGCAGAACATACAAAGTTGTACAAGCTCATTACAGACAAGGGCAGGAAATGAACCCAGGTTACTGGTGCAGTAAAGCCTAGTGCTAACCACCACACTATCATGCCACCTCAATTTGTTTATATTTTCCTGAACACTTATGAAATTAATAATAACATCCAGCATTAGGGTTTAATTACAGCAAAAATAATCTTTCAAGGAGAGCAAGACTTCTCATGACCTCTTCAGTTTTAAAATATCAATCTAAATGAACACAGCATCATAAAGACAAGTGACCCACCTTTGTTCAGTTGAAGCCATACACAGTCATTCACTCTCATTTTCCACATCAGTTCGCTGCAAGAGAATTTATCAAATTTCCCCAAGGAAATAAACTTCTTCACATTCTTCAGGAAACGGCATTTGTTGTGATTTGATCCCCAAAGCTCATCCGATATAACCCTGACCAAACACTCCCTCACAAACCGGTAGACCTGAAGTGGACTGCTGTACTGTTTAAGCAAAAGTAGCATATCCTGGTCCGAGCCACACGATCCCTCATTACGCTCAACGTCTGCAGATGCTCTGATCTCTTCATGTGTTTTTGGTTCCGCTGCTGGATCTTCAGGAGGACAACTCTGCTCAGGACACTCCGAAGATCTCCAAGAATGTGCACACTCTTCCAAGCATCTTCTCGGTGTTAAATTGTGGCCAGGAAGATCATTGCTCACTGAAACATGACCTGTTAAACTTTTGTTCAATATCTGTTGTTGTTTTTCAATTTGGTTGTCACTTGAAGAAATAGGAGTATTAGGTTTAAAGCCCGCAGCTCTGCTGATGGGAGGCCCTAAAGCCTTCTCTGTAACAGAAGAGGAGTTTGGCTCATTATTTGACTCAGCATGTGAAGCCTTATTGACCTTTCCTCCTTTCTGAATGCTCACTTGGCAATTTCTGGATAATATTTGCAGATACGGACAACGTTTATGATTTCTTAACAATCGATGGAAAATATTTCTCATTTGCCAGTAGCGCTTTGGAAACCTTTTCCTTCTCCAGTGATTGCTACACTGCACCTGGGCCACCTTCGCCCCTGACACATTTCTGCTCAAGAATATGGCTTCGACAAGTCTCTGGCCGCCTGTGCTGAATTCTTGCAACTGATTTAATATAAATGCCTTTGGCAAACATTCAGAATTAGTATTGCAGTACATTATACTTCCTCTTTCAATATAAATTTCACTCCAGGATTTTTTCTTTATTGAAGGAGCATCTTTAGATGGATGCAGTGACATCCCAGAGTATTTAGGCTTTACTATTCCACCAAACTCTGTGTGACAATGTCCATTTTTACCGGCAGCATCCCAGTAAGTGTTCTCTCCACTGGTGTACATGCTGCTGAGCGCAGTGCTTGGATTTCCGCTCGTTTCCCTGCCACCTTGTTTGTACTTTTTCACTCTTGCACATTCCATTTCCGTACATTCACTCTGTTCACCAGATTCTGCAGCAGAGAAGTTATCAAAACCCTTTCCACGTTCGTAGTGCATCACCGTACCTTTAGCCTTAAGTCTTGTGAACAGTGTACCCTGCTCTTCAGCTACAGGGGACAGGACACCTTTGTCAGAAGAAACAATGTCTATACCATACATGACACACCCACTTGTTTTTCCTCCAGCAGGCTCCTGTGCCCTGGCATCAGTCCGTGTACCCTGCCTTTTGGAGACAACACTGATACTTTTGTCCACTCTGCTCATCAGTGACGTGAATTTGGGATATTTCGATTTACATTCAGTGATATTACTAGCTTCAGTCCATTCCACAGTTCCTTTATCCGACAGATCACTTATACTGCCAGACTGCTCAGCAGCCTCAGGGGATTCACACGACTCATTTTCCACAAGCAACCTTTCACGTTCCGTCACTTTATTTTCCACCAGTACTGACAGCTCACTTCCCCTTGACCTCTTTGCAGGAGCCTCCACTCTGTCCTCGCCCAGAGATCGTTTTAGTGACCTTCCAGCTTTGGCGGCAATGTCCTCTGATGCCCATCTTCCAATATCGGCTTTGAGTCTTGCCCGCTTCACAGATTTGGCCCGAGCAGCACGTGGTGGTCCTCCGAATTTCTGCTTGTGGGGGTCTGTACTGAGAGGTCCTTTTGCCAATAGATTTCCACCTCCTGATATTCCTTCCTTCCATTTCCTCCTCCTTGAAAGGAACTCTTTATAGAAGTTAACTTTCTTTCGAGCATGACTCAGCACAAGGCTGGACTGATATTGCACTGGCCTCTGCCTAAGCCAGACAGACTGGAGTTGCGTACCACTTGAAAGAAGACTATAGATGGGAACTCCACATAACTGAAAGCAACAGCTTGGTGGGACTAGCCTAAAGAGAGAGCAATGCTCCAGCAAATACATCATAACATCATCGCCAATCCTGCTCACCAGCGTTTTCCACAGCACACTGGTCTTGATAACAGCCGTGGTGGTATTTATTTGGTAACTTTGTACGTTGGGGGTAGATCTAACAGGGATGAAACTGGTTTCCTTCGCATTGCTGTAACCAAACGTTAGCACGTTTCTCTTCCTTTTTTCACAAATCCTTTGAATGACTCGCATAACCACTTCGCTCTGTGTAGATAGCTGAAAAGAAACAAGACAAATCTCTTTGTTCTGTAATAGTAAACTACGACCAGTGTTTAAACTACGAGCAGCTTCCAGTATTTCTGGGTTGACAGTCATTCCAAGTTCTGGCTAGTTAGTGGGAGATCGAGGAAGGTATTGAAAGACCCCCGTTTCGCCAAAGAATAATGTGACCTGGATATTGCTGGAATGGAGCATCTGACCACCCCGCCTCCCCTCCACCCCCCAAGTTCTGTGAGCCAGGTGCCTCTGCACTGCCCAATCCTCCACCAGCAAATGTAGGCCGCAATTTAGCGGGTAATTCATTTGAGTACACACTCACAAGTACTGTATTGGATGCAGCAATACAAATCCAGAGTGACTGAGATTGTGTCACTTTCACTAATAGTCATTTAGGAATATCCAGATTACCACTTTAGCTACGTTGAACGCCTGTCTATTTTAAAAACATAATCAGCAGTATAACTGCTGTCATCCTCACCTCTAAACATAGTAAAGAGATAACTTTCATGTTATTAATTGTTAAGTTTATAACTGTAGGATATCGCTTTGCCGATATGACACGAAAGGTTAATATAATTTCCACTTGTTTAACAAACATTGAATGATATTAAAAATTGATAGAAATTTCTCCAAATCCTAATCACAATACCAATTCTTAGTCCTTTGGCAATCATAGGGCTTTGCAGAGAACGTGGAATGAGCTGCAGAGGAAGTGATAGAGGCAGATACAAATTACAATACTTGAAAGACATGGACAGGTACAATGGTTGGGAAAGGCTTAGTGACATGCAAGCAAATAGGACCAGCCTGGATAAGCAACGTGTTCAGTATGGATCAGATGGGCTGAAGGCCCCATTTCCATTCACTGTTTCCTGCAACGACCGAATTGTTCAATCATTGGAAGTCACAGGAAAACACTAAGATGGTTAATCTTTTAAGGACCAAAGACGATCTTAACATTTCATGGGTTTCTCCAAAATTTTAAAAAGGTTAATATAATCATTAAATTTCCAATAACAAGGTTATTATTAACAGAACACTTTAAATTTAAATTCATTAGGAAAAGGACCATAGGTGTCATGAGCTTTTTTTCCCTCCTAAAGTAATATTGCTGCGATGTGGAATGTGTTTTGGAGAAAAGGTATACAGCAGTGAACAGGGAAAGATTTAGAAGGCTCTGGGGAAGAGTGCTGGGAAGAAGGTCTAATTGGACCCCTCAAGTAGTTAATACACACGTCAAGCAGCGAATAACTTCTTCCTGTGCTCCATCTTGTCGGTTAAGGAAGCAGAATGCCATTCCAGACGTGAGGAATATCCCTCAGGTCTTGTCGGTCTAACTGCAGATACTCCCAGAAAAGTGCAGGGAAAACAAAACTCTGCAGGGCACAGAACGGTAAACTCGTGCCGCATAACAAGCTATTTTGCTGCAGTAATTTCCAGAACATGAATTCCATAAAACCAAAGGTGGGTCGCGTTCTGGGCTGTTCAGGAAGGTGTTGCGGCGTGACCTAAATTTAAATTAAACACGGTTGTAATATCCAGGAACGTCATGGTACAATTTTATAGGAAACTCCGGAGACAATAATTATGACCTAGATTGAGTTTTACTGTCAACAATGCAAAGTAATATTTTACAATTCCTAACATTTTCTGCTTTACAGATCAGGAAGTTAATCAACCGATAAGATTTTTTATTCCTACTAACTTTTTAGATAGTAAGTATTTCGGGACTTCTGCAGTCGAAGTTACACTTTGTTGACTGTAGAAGGCGCCAACGTTCATTTCTTGCACATTGCATTGCATGCTCGAAGAACATGAGTTTAGTAAAATGCAATGCATTTTGTTGCGAGTTCGACAGCCTTCCTACCTGCTGGAATGTGACCGGCCGCCATAGAGGCTTTGCCTCCCTGGGGACGCAGACGATGAGTTGAGAGATAAAGCGCTTGTAGTTATCGGTGTCAAATGCCTCCACCAAAACCGGCGGTGCAGCATTATCGATCTCTGAAATGAAGGTTTGTATCGAGGTTACGCGAGGATAGACAGCCGCCAGCAACTCGTGCAAGCCGCTATCAATCAGAGCCCGGTTCTCTGGCGATAGCGTCGCACTCGCGGTCCGTTCTGTTTGCATCCCGCCGTCATTCATAGCTGACCGCGGCGCGCTTTGCGGAGAAGGACGTCTCTCTCCAGCCTGACATCCGCCGCTTCCCTCCTGTCAATCAAACTCCGGCTCTCCTCCCTCCGAACTCACAGGAATTCACAGCACTGAACGTAACGTTATGCTCTGCCAATACCACTGCCCAATCCTATCGATGTAAGGATCAATTTCTTTCATCCTCGCATTCATAGCCAAAAGTCATTAAATACAACTCTTCCTCAACTTCTTACTATGTTCAGATTAACACTTTATTTTAAGTCACACCTGTGGTTACTCCAAACGTACTCTAAATCACATGCAGTTACGTGACATCAAAACGGAAGGGCTGGAAATACTTAGTAGACAGGGTCTGGTGAGAGTTATTGACTTGAAACGTTAAAGCGTTTTCCCTCTCCAAAGCTGACTATTACAAATTTCCAGCGCCTGCAGTTTCATCTTAATTTTCAATTGAAGTCATCTGATGATGAACTCCAATTTTTGCTCCCTGGCTGAAATAGCTTCTCCCTGTTATGATGGTAATTTTAATGTTAATACAGCTTTTCCAAAATAATACAAAGTACCGTGTAAAATTTTAGTTGCAGAGAGAAATCTAGACTTCTTGTATTACAGAATGGCTCTAAAGATGAAGATTTTAACGCTTAGCTTTATTTGTAATGTACTTTGAAACATATAGTGAAGTGTATTGCTTGAATCAAATCAAATCAAATCACCAACAATTTGCTGGGGACAGCAGATATCCCACCCTGCAAAAACTCATTTCAGGGAGATAGCACCACCATCTCCCCCCACCCCACCCCGGTCGACCTCCAAGGTTGTATGTATACAGGACATTTGATTATAAAAGAACACAACAATTTATTTGATCACAAATTGAAACTATTTACACACACACGTGTATTCTTCGTTGAGTATTTTGTTGGCAGTCTCAATGCTAATAGCTACATGCTAATGCAAATTCCATTCTAAAGCTTTTCTATTTCTTTTGCAAACTTTCGTTGTACTGTGATGTGGCTTGCTTGGCAGATTTGAGCATTTTGCCGGAAGTCTCAACCTCATAGCAGTCTGTGTCAATGAATTTGTTAATTTTGCAAGACATCAGATTCACAAGTGTTTTGTGAGACAACTGACTTCTGAATTCTGCCTTAATGTGATGCACCATGCTGAATGCCCTTTCTACATCACAATGCAGCACCAAAAGCAGCTTCATCAACTGGCAGAGCGCTTTGAATCTCAACTGCCCTGTGCTCATAAATTTTACCTTGGGATGCTTCCCCCAGAACTCATCAACTAGGTCTACTTAGCACAAAGAGAGACCAGTCAGGATGCTCTCTCTGTCACTCTCTCACTACATCTGTCTCTCACTCTCTCCCTCTCGCTCGCTCTTAAAAAAAATCGATTTCCGGGATATTGTGTGTAATTTGTGGGCATCAGGGAGCCGTTATCAATATGTGGGATACTCCCTGAACTTCCGGGAGAGGTGGGATGTCTGGGACATCGCACAAGTGTTGCCATACTTCCTGCACCAGAATAGCATGCCCACAACTTACTAACCTGTATATCTTTTAAAACCTGGGAGGAAAACAGAACACACAGAAGAACGTATGAGTTGCCTGCAGACAGCAGGGGTAATTGAACCGATGATCTGTGATTGCTGGCTCTGTAAAGCAATAGCGCTAACCGCTTGCTATGTACTGATGAGTAATTCCATCCTCCTTCTCTTCCACCAACCAACATTGCTATCATATCATCCTAAACCAAAAACAAAAGCTAATTTGAGGGAAAGGTCAGAATGATCATGGAGCAGGCTTATATTGGTCGGTACAACACCATGGGCCACGGAGCCATAGTGTGTTGTACTCTTCTGCTTTTAATCATTGCTGAGCCTCCTCCCTATACAGAGTTAGCTGGAGTTAAATAAGGTTCTCAGGACAGATGATAGAAACAAAGTTTTAAAATGTCTCTAGTTTTTATTTTTTAAAAAATCAATGTTGAAACATTCGATTTGGAGTAGCTGGCAGGTCACTTTCAAGGACTCTACAATTTACATTCTCTGTATTATTTATTTAGGTTTTTTTTGTGCTTGCACAGTTTGTCTTCTTTTGCATGTTGGTTGTTTGTCAGTCTTTGTGTGTAGTTTTTCATTGATTCTATAGTAAGTAACTTTTTGTTCTACCATGAATGCCTGCAAAAAATTCATCTCAGGGTAGACATACAAGTACTTTGATAATGAATTTGCTTTGACCTTTGTTATCTACATAGCAGTGACGCAAGGAGGATCGTGGGATACAAGTCCTTATCTCGCTGAAATTGGCAACACAATGGATAGGGAAGTATAGAAGCAACGTTCCCTCTAAGGTGTGCACGTGCATGCATCTTTTGCTTCTAGCGCACAAACGAAGTTAAACTGAGGACAAGAGGTTGTCACCCTCTACCTCGTTGGCATGTTAAGTATATTCCACGATTGTGCACAATCACATTTCCTTTTCCGGTTTCTGGTGCAGACGGTGTTGACAACGTGGAGATTGCGATGATTTGTCTGTAGATTTTAGAAATGGCTTATTTAAACTGTTTTTATTGAAGAAATTATTCAGTACGCACATGTTGTTCCCCTGGGATCAATAAAGTATGACTATTATTGTCACTGGACAAAAAAATTGCACAGCACAAGACTTTTGCACACATTGGTCACTACAAATTTGAGGGAACATTGTAAAGATGGCATTTGGTGTGCTAGCTTTCATAGGTAGACATTGAATAGAAAATTTGGCGCATCATGTTGCAGCTGTGGTTAGTCCGCACTTGGAGTATTGCATACAGTTCCCATTGCCACACTGCAGAAAAGGTAAGGTAACAATAGAGATTTTGTGAAGGAGATTCACAAGTCATCTAGCTGAATGGTGCTGCAAAAGCAACCTCTCCCTCAACGTAAGCAGAATTAAAGAACTAATTGTTGACTTCAGGAAGGGAAAGGAGAGGAGAGTGAACAATCACCATCTCCTGTCTGCATTGGGGAATTGGTGGTGGACAAGTCAGCAGCTTTACCTTCCTGGGTGTCAACATATCAGATGTCCTGTCCTGGGCCCCAGAACACATGTAGTCACAGGGAAAGTGCACCTGAGGAGGTTCGGCTTATCGGCAAACGTACTGTTGAAAGAATCCTGGCAAATTGCATCATGGTCTGGTACAGTGATTTGAATGCAAAGGAACACAGGAATCTGCAGAGTGTGGTGGACTCTGTGCAATACATCATAGGTACATCTCTCTCCACCACTGGGTCATATCTACAGAAGGTGCTGCCTGAGGGAGCCAACATCTATCATCACGGAGCCCCTCCATCTGGGCTGTGCCATCATTGTTGCAGCTGCCATCAGGCAGACAGAAGCCTAAATCCCATACCACCAAGTTTAAGAACAGCTCCTTTCCTTCAACTCTTCAGTTTGAGAACTGGGAAAACCCTAATCATTAAAGTTTAAAGCACCATGACCACTTTGCACTAAAATGGACTTTGATTTTTCACTGGTGCAATGGGGTTCTCTTGTTTTTGTTTTGAACACTGTTTACGTGATGCTCTATGCATGTGTTGTTGCTGCAAGTACCAATGCACACATGTACTTGTGCCTATGACAAGAAATAACTTTTTGTTGTTGCCAGGAATAGAAGGCTGCAGTTTTAAAGAAAGATAAGATAGGCTTGGGTTATTCTCATTTGAACGAAGGATTAAATTATACGGGCAAAGGTATTGTAGTTTGGATAGTAATTAGTGTGCAGTCATTTGGAGTGTATGGGGTGTCAGGGAGGGGTAGCACCTCTGGTGGGGGAACATGTCGCGTCCTTTTCAAGGCGGTTAGTCCACCTTTGGTCCCCACCTGGCACTCAGCTCTCACCTGTGGCTCCCCGTAGCTGTTTGCATGCGACAGCGGCCACACCCCGGGCAACAGCTTCGACAAACTGGCTAAACCAGGTGAGGGTAACTGACAGGTCTCAAACCCTCGGTGAGATAGAGAGTTGTCAATCCCAGCATGTGAAGACGGACTCTGGTGGATTGAGCGGACGAGACCAATGGAAGGTCCAACGGTCAGGAAGGCGGTCTCTGCGAGTGTCGTGGAACGTGTAGAGCAGGACAAGACACAAAAGACTTCCTAGTCATCCACTGCGCCTAGTCCCATCTCCAGTCATCTCGACTGTTGTCTTGCCACTGGATCCAGATGGGAATTGGGAAGAGAGAGAGAGGCTGACTCTGCACAACTCTCCCTCACTTAAATCCAAATCACGTGCTAGTCTCGACACCATCAAATGGTGTCGAGGTCCTCATCGACAACGACGATGGACGAACAACAAGAGTGCAGATAACATACTATCTACCTGGACCCATAACACCTCCTCACTAGTCAAGAAGGTGCAGCAGCGTCCCCACTTTAAGGAGATTGAGGTGTGCCGCCCCTGCCCCCATTCTAACAACATTTTACAGGAGTACCGTCGAGTGTGTCCTGTCTGACTGCATCATTGTATGGTACAATGGACTGCACGACCCGGTAACAGATAATAAAAACCACCAAGAGATCACCAAACACGAGGAATTCTGCAGATGCTGGAAATTCAAGCAACACACATCAAAGTTGCTGGTGAACACAGCAGGCCAGGCAGCATCTCTAGGAAGAGGTACAGTTGACGTTTTGGGCTGAGACCCTTCGTCAGGACTAACTGAAAGAGGAGCTCGTAAGAGATTTGGAAGTGGGAGGGGGAGGGGGAGGGGGAGGTCTGAAATGATAGGAGAAGACAGGAGGGGGAGGGATGGAGCCAAGAGCTGGACAGGTGATTGGCAAAAGGGATCTGAGAGGATCATGGGACAGGAGGCCCAGGGAGGACGGGGGGGGGGGAACCCAGAGGATGGGCAAGGGGTATAATTAGAGGGACAGAGGGAGAAAGAATGTGTGTATATAAATAAATAATGGATGGGGTACGAGGGGGAGGTGGGGCATTAGCAGAAGATAGAGAAGTCAATGTTCATGCCATCAGGTTGGAGGCTACCCAGACGGAATATAAGGTGTTGTTCCTCCAACCTGAGTGTGGCTTCATCTTTACAGTAGAGGAGGCCGTGGATAGACATATCAGAATGGGAATGGGATGTGGAATTAAAATGTGTGGCCACTGGGAGATCCTGCTTTCTCTGGCGGACAGAGCATAGGTGTTCAGCAAAACGATCTCCCAGTCTGCATCGGGTCTCACCAATATATAGAAGGCCACATCGGGAGCACCGTGACGCAGTATATCACCCCAGTCGACTCACAGGTGAAGTGTCGCCTCACCTGGAAGGACTGTCTGGGGCCCTGAATGGTGGTGAGGGAGGAAGTGTAAGGGCATGTGTAGCACTTGTTCTGCTTACAAGGATAAGCGCCAGGAGGGAGATCAGTGGGGAGGGATGAATGGAAAAGGGAGTTGCGTAGGGAGCGATCCCTGCGGAAAGCGGGGGGGGGGAGGGAGGGAAAGATGTGCTTAGTGGCGGAAGTTACGGAGAATAATATGTTGGACCCGGAGGCTGGTGGGGTGGTAGGTGAAGACAAGGGGAACCCTATTCCTAGTGGGGTGGCGGGAGGATGGAGTGAGAGCAGATGTGCATGAAATGGGGGAGATACGTTTGAGAGCAGAGTTGATGGTGGAGGAAGGGAAGCCCCTTTCTTTTAAAAAAAGGACATCTCCCTTGTCCTGGAATGAAAAGCCTCATCCTGAGAGCAGATGCAGTGGAGACAGAGAAATTGCAAGAAGGGGATGGCTGCATCTGCCCATCCCCTGGGGTTCCCCCCCCCCCTTTTCCTCCCTGGGCCTCCTGTCCCATGATCCTCTCATATTCCTTTTGCCTTCTTTATAGCTGCATCAATATTTAGCTCCAGGTTAGGCCCTCAGAGATATCAACATCCAGGAACTTGAAATTGCTCACTCTCTCCACTTCTGATCCCTCTGAGGATTGGTTTGTGTTTCCCTCATCTTAGCCTTCCTGAAGTCCACAATCAGATCTTTGGGCTTGCTGATATTGAGTGCAAGGTTGTTGCTGCATCAGCACTCAACTAACTGGTATATCTTGCTCCTGTACTCCTCTTCGTCACCACCTGAAATTCTGCCAACAATGGTTGTATCATCTGCAAATTTATACTGTTTGAGCTATGCCTAACCACATAGTCATGGGTATAGAGAGAGTAGAGCAGTGGGCTAAGCACACATCCCGGTAGAGTGCCAGTGTTAATTGTCAGCAAGGTGTTAATTGCAGAGGGAGGTACAGAGGCCCAGGTTCTGTAGCTTTTTGATCAGGACTGTAAGAATGATGCAGCCCTAATTCTTCATGAAATAATTTTGCTTTTTCCTTCACCATCTTGCCTAAGAGTTCTACATGTTCGCTGACAGGGAGTTTAAACCACTTTATGAGAACTGTTTCAAGTTGTGAACATCTTCCATTGTTTTCCTTATGCACATGTTTTATTTTTGATTCATTGTCAGCAAAGAAATGGAGCTTTTTTCTTGTTGTTTCTTTATATCATAAACTGTGGAAGAGGCAATATAATACAAGTCACATATGCTTTTCACAGACACAGCACTGTTGGGTTTTATCAAAACTTCCACCTTACCTTGTATAATGTATAGTGTTTGTGCTTTACACCATGAGAAGCACTTCCTTCATTCAGTGAAGATATGACTGGGACTAGACGGGTTATAAAATTAAACATACAATACCACAGGGGAACGCCTTGCTCCTTTAAAGACCATGGCAACAGCTGACTCCGCTAATAGCACCACCAAAATAGTGGTGAGAGTTTGATGTGGCGATGTGGTAAATTTTAAATTAGACTGGGGGAACCAGCGCTGGAACTGGATCGCTGGATTCACGGTGGTTGACCTGTATTCTCAGCATCTGCATTTTTGTTTTAATTTTCTCTAATGCCCAAGAACTGTCTTGAAATGCAATATTTTACAAATGCAAAATCTGCTAGGTACATGCTGATGTTATGCCTTTATGACTTAGCATTGTCACCATAGATCCTTAGCACTATAACCAAAATATTGTGGCCACTCTTAAGTACTAGTCACTTCTGTTTATCATGAGGAATATAATGAATTAGCTGAAGACTCCACCATGGTAAAAAGGGAACTGATAAAAAGATCCTGAGGCCCCATGAATAACATTCATTGCAAATGTTTATTTTAATCTTTTACAAGTGTGCTGGGTTGTACCATGTTTGTGCATGGATTGCCTCCGGCTGTTCCCAGTTTCCCCCCCACATCGCAAGGATGTGCCGGTTAATAGGTCCTTTTGAAGTGGCCCCAGTGCATAGGTGAGTGGTGAAATCTAAAAGGTGTTGAAGAGAATAAAAAAAAGGATAAATGCAGGATACTCTAAATGTTTTGATGGTCAGTGCAGACCCAAAAGGCCTGTTTTTGCCTGTATCCCTAATTTTCCAATTCTATACAAACAAAAAATGCAAGAGGTACATATGATGGGAGTGGAAAATAATTTTATAACTATTCATAGAAAAAGGAATGCAACCACAGTTGTAAGATCATTACATCTGTTCAGTAAAACAAATTTTACTTCAGGAAAAAAACGTTCTACTTTGAGCTGAGCCGATCAGACAAAAAAAAAATGCAAATTTTTAAGAATCAAGATTCAGCGTCACTATGAACTGAGAAGCAACCCAAATTCACAATCCTTCAGCTATGTTAGTACCCTTGAGGAATTTAAATTATTTTGACACTCACAGCACGCTTAGGGAACTCAGCAGGTCGGGCAGCATCCGTAGAAATGACCAGTCAACATTTCGGGCCGGAACCCTTCGTCAGGACTGAAGAGGGAAGGGGCAGTGGCCCTATAAAGAAGGTGGGGGGAGGGTGGGAAGGAGAAGGCTGGTAGGTTCCAGGTGAAAAACCAGTAAGGGGAAAGATGAAGGGGTGGGGGAGAGGAAGCAGGGAGGTGATAGGCAGGAAAGGTGAAGAAAGAATAGGGGAAAACACAATGAGTAGTAGTAGGAGGTGGAACCATGAGGGAGGTGATAGGCAGCTGGGGAAGGGGCAGAGTGAAATAGAGATACGGTAAGGGAGGGGGAGGGAATTACCGGAAGTTGGAGAATTCTATGTTCATACCAAGGGGCTGGAGACTACCTAGACGGTATATGAGGTATTGCTCCTCCAACCTGAGTTTAGCCTCATCAGAGCAGTAGAGGAGGCCATGTATGGACATAACCGAATGGGAATGGGAAGCAGAGTTGAAGTGGGTGGCTACCAGGAGATCGCTGCCACAACAAACAGGATCTCCCAGTAGCCACCCACTTCAACTCTGCTTCCCATTCCCATTTGGAAATGTCCATACATGGTCTCCTCTACTGCCATGATGAGGCTAAACTCAGGTTGGAGGAACAACACCTCATATACCGTCTAGGTAGTCTCCAGCCCTTTGGTATAAACATAGAATTCTCCAACTTCCGGTAATTCCCTTCCCGTATCTCTATTTCACTTTGCCCCCTCCCCCAGCTGCCTATCACCTCCCTCATGGTTCCACCTCCTTCTACTACCCATTGTGTTTTCCCCTATTCTTTCTTCACCTTTCCCGCCTATCACCTCCCTGCTTCCCCACCCCCACCCCTTCATCTTTCCCCTTACTGGTTTTTCACCTGGAACCTACCAGCCTTCTCCTGCCCACCCTCCCCCCACCTTCTTTATAGGACCTCTGCCCCTTCCCTGTTCAGTCCTGACGAAGGGTTCCGGCCCGAAACGTTGACTGATCGTTTCCATGGATGCTGCCTGACCAGCTGAGTTCCTCCAGAGTGTAGTGAATGTTGCTTTGACCCCAGCACCTGCAGATTATTTTGTATTTAAATTATTTTGTTGGAATTTACCATATTTGGCTGTGAAATTTTCTTCCTGTTATATAAATTTTTATGTTATTTGGCTTAAAATATTCTTTAAAAGAAACTTTGAATTTCAATGATATGAGAGAAAATCAGTTTGCTTCCAGTCAAACTGATTCATGCAAATTGTATCCACTTTTAAACAATCTGAAAAAAAATTTCTTGGCTTCCACAAATTAATGATGTATGTTTAATATCTAATTTGAAAATGAGTTTTTTTGAAGAATACTTGAAACTTATCAGAATTAACATGGAGTGTGGAACTAATGTTCCTGTAATAACCACTGTTGCACAAAACCAAAGACACTGACTAAAGCTGCTAGATAAGCCATTCACATTTTAGATTTTGTACTCAAAAATAATTGTAGACAAGTAAACCGAAACCAAGCTGGGAAAAGTACAGCGAGTGGATGCCTGAATACTTCAGTCCTGGATGAAGTTGATCAACAGTGGCTGGCATTCTAATAGACTAACATCCCAGAACCTCCCTCTCAGTTCGATTAACCCTTGGAAGAAACAGCAAATTACAAATCTGAATTCTGCTGTTAAACAGCAATGTTATAGTTTATATTTTCTACCTTCTTCGTAAGAGTAATACTGTTACAACTCCCGGAATTATACATCCAAAATGGTTGGCACTACTGGAGAATACTGCAGTCACAGGCAGAAAATATCAATGATGTAACTGTGCTGCAGACAGCAGTGCAATAAAGGTTGCTTGCAAATGAACAGAGGCTAGTTGCAAAGGAAGTTCATTCTGAAATCAGTTTTTATGCAGCTTTCCTTTAGTCTCTTTTTCAACATATGATTCACCAAACTCATTTATCCTGGATTTATCCACCGGGTAAAGCCTGCAAGAAAAATCATATGGAATTTCAGAATCAAATTATAGTTCTGTTTGTGTTATATAACAATGAAAAGACAAATGTATTTGCAAAAGGAGGATTGGGATCCTACTGCTTTTAAACATTATTGAATAACTTTTCTGTGCATCGTGGTGAACAAAGCTTTTTCTCATCTTTTGTTTTTATTGTCAGTTTTCCTATTTTATATATGACTAACTCCCCATTCATCTGGGGAAAAAAAACTGGAGAGTGTAGCATTTCCGGCATTTATTTATTTAGAAATACAGTGAGGAACAGACCCTTCTGTCCCAATCAGCCGCGCCACCCAGCAACCCACCTATCTAACACTAGTCTAATCAAGGGACAATTCACAATGATCAATTATCCTACTAAATGGTACGTCTTTGGCTTGTGGAAGAAAACCAGAGAACTCGGAGGAAACCCGCATCGTCACAGGGAGAACATACAAACTCTTTAGAGATAGTGTTGGAATTGAACTCTGAACCCTGATCTGAAATGTATTCTAACCGCTACACTTGTACCGTTCGATTTTGTGCCTGAAGCAAATGGCCAACTTAAAGACAAATATATGTTTTGCAGAACGAATAAAACATACTTTTTTTTTTATTAAGCTGAGACACTCCTTGCCAATGAAATAAATTATTTTGGACTTTCTCCCAATTTAGGAAAAAAAGTGTTTTACCTTTTCATAGAAATTTTGCTTGATATAAATAAAAGTTTTAATCTTATTCAAATATATATATTGAAAACCCTTACCATCTCTGGTACAGGTAAACAAGGAATACTACATCGTCTCTGAAGCAAGCGAGTCTATGTGACGTTGGCATGGTGATGATGAAGGCAAAAACATCATCTATAAAGGTGTTGAATGCCTACAATGGAAAATAGATTGATAGTAAAAGAAACATTTTCCAATATTCTGATAAAATAATAAAATATTAAATATAGATCATATATAATATCAACAGAATAGATATGTTAATGATACAATGAAATCAATGTTTATAATTTTCCATATTTAGGCTGTAACAAGGGAATTAATGCGTTATCAAGTTTGTGTCATAATTCACAAGTAGGAGAGGAGCAGTTGGAAAAGGGATGTGAACTTTTGCTTTAGATATCCACTGATTTTAAAGAAATGATTTTATTACATTCCTGCTGTACTGATGCAGCTTTTTCTTTACAATATTTCCAACAATAGCATTTTAACCTTTAACCATTTATACATATAACATTCCCCAAGGAATTTCCATGCTATTCAATGGAAATACAAATTAAATTTAATTTTAGATTGGGAACTTGTCTTTTGGCAGCACTTTAATTAACACTTAAATTAATGAGCAATGTAGAACTAATCACTGAGAAGGGAAAACAAAAAAATTAATTCAGGAAGTAATAGTAACACTGCAGATATTTTTGCCAGCTCCACTGTGTGATTGTTTTTTAATACAAGAATTCTAGAAAGAAAAAGCCAAAACTGGATTGAAGTACTGGACTGGCCTTTTAAAGTAAATAGATGTTTTAAAGTTGTTTTTATAAATGCAGTATTTCAAAGGTGGCCAACAAGCTAAATCTTGATGCTAACGAGAGAAAATATGCAGATGCTGGAAATCTAATCAACATGCACAAAATGCTGGTGGAACTCAGTAGGCCAGACAACATCTCTGGAAAAGAATACAGTTGAAGTTTTGGGCTGAGACCCTTCATCATCCATGTGAAAAACTAACTCGTGACGAAGCATCTCGGCCCGAAACGCCACCTGTACTCTTTTCCATAGACACTGAGCTCCTCCAGCATTTTGTGTGTAGTTGCTTAAAGCTTGATGCTGTCTCCTTAAAGGTTGTATCTAATGTGTAGTTAGTGAACATCTCTCAACCACTACGTTAACAAACCAATAACTCATTTGTACATGTTTTTTTTTCCCCCAGTAATTCCACTGATGTCTTGCAGGACAGCACAAAACTTTCCAATCCCCGTTTTGATCTCCCAAATCTGTTTATTTGTGTTTGTAAATAAATAAAAACAACACACAATGACAAATGCTGAAGTTTATGCAAGTCATTACATTGACAAGTTGTAGGATACCAAATTCATACCCGTCACTAACATTCCCCCCCCACCCCCCACCATTCATGACAACAATCAATTCCCCATCAAGTTTGCATTTTAAGATAGCTGAGTAGCATCCAGAATCCTATCGCAAAACAGGAAGAGGCCAGATGGCACACTGAGTCACTGTTGGCCCTTTTAAACAGCAATCCACACAGTTCAACAATCCACAATTTCCCAACTATTCATGAATCTGTAACCTCTACTTTTCAAATCTGCACTTGCCAAATTGAGACCATTGTGTAAAAAAAATTACAATATCATGATAGGCTCTTTTGCTTATCAGCTTACATAGCCCAAGTCAAGGGCCTCTATTCATTGGCCCCAGGCAAAAGTGTTTCTCTTTGTAAACAAACTTATTTTTAGCTAATTCTTCTAAATCCTTCTTACATTTCCATACTATATCTATTATGTAGTACTTCACAAATTCTTTTTTCAACATCCATGCATTCAGACCATTACTACTTTCGTTAACCCCCTTTGCTATCTCAAACAACTCAAACTGTTTAATGTATCACAATTGGCCTATTAACAACTACATGCTTGCTATCCATTTTTAATTCTTGTATCTCAAAATGAAAATTAATTTTGTCTATGATAAGAGGGTCCAGTAATTGTGTTACACTGACAGGTGCAAGTTAACACATTTATCCCTTTCCAACTTTCTCAAGCAAGGTTGTAACACATTCATTTCTGCTCTGGGAAGACTCCAATAAGTCAGAACCATTGCAAAATTGTGCTCAGAGCCTCTGCTATTTTCATTCTTGCTTCTCTCACCAAGAAAGAGGCAAACCTGGTCACCAGGATGGCACCAGCAAAGGTCCAGGAGACCAGATGCTCAAATAGGAAATTGAATATAACCACACATACATATTCTTTTTAAAAGGTGCTTTGTAATTAACTTATCCAAGTTAATTCAGTAAAATCTCACTACTTACATTATGTGCCCTTGCTTTGAGGGTACAAAAAAATTCTGAACTTAGATTGGATCATACAGTACATATATATCATGAGGATGCCCAAGACTTTCGCACAGTACTGTAGTAATTTTATGTATTGCACTGTACTGGTGCCACTAAAAAAAATAATTTGATGACATATGAGAGTGACGATAAACCTGATTTTCATATGGGTGGACTGTGAGTGGGCAGGGGTGAGAGAGAGCGGAATCATGGCTAGGAAAAGGGGAAGGGAGAGGGAAGGAGTGGGAAGCACTAGAGAAACATTCTGTAATGATCAATAAAGTATTTGTATGGAATCAAATGACACTGCCTGGTGTCTCAAGGCTGGGTGTGTATGCCGTGTCAATCCCACCCTAGCACTCAGGCTCTGTCACCTGTCCCACACCCCTCCTGTGGTGCTCCACCCTTGCCATTCCCAGCATCCTTTGCTCCCACCAAATTTACAAACTCATTCTCCAGTACTGTGCAAAAATCATAGACACCCTAGATACATATATGCCTGAGACTTTTGCACAGTACTGTAACCTTCGAGAGAAGTATATTTCTTTATGTAAGCTATCGGCTGTCACACCAATTGCAATCACTTGTGCTCAATTTATATAAAAGTGGCTAAAATGTTTTACAATATGGTGAATAGCAAATAAACATGTAAATATAATTAAAAATAGCTTACTTTATACATAAAAGCCTTCCATGGTAAATGTGCCACAGACTTTAACTGCAAACAAATGAAAATAATTAAGTCCAAATATGTTCATTATTAAAATCACAATTTTCAAACTTTCACACATAACATCGAGTGTGCAACAAGGTGGCTGTCAGTAACTGCAGAACTTAAAACTCATTAAATGGAAGCTGGAGTATTTGTCACCTGGTTTACTAATTAACAAGAGTAGAACTAAGGACATTCCGCCCATTGATTCTGCTCCACCGTTCCATTACGGCAAATTTATTATCTCTCTCAAATCCACAGAATTCTAAAATAATATATTCTGCAGAAAAGTCATTATGCAAATTTGTACAAATAACAAATATTGCGATGCCATTGTACTTAACATACTTGTTTAATGCGTCAAAAGAAAACTTTATTGAGACTGGAAAGGCTATCAAGCTGAATAGCATGTTATGGATGAACCTACCAAATTAGTCACTCAAATTCGATTTTCATCTAACTTTGCCAATGTAGCTTAGTTCATATAATTCTATTTAAAAAATTAAGAAACAACATTTTCTTATGATAAAAGCAGTTGTTATATCCAGAACCTTGAAGTACTCATTTTATCAAGTGTGTTGCTTATGGCTGTGGAATAACACATCGTAAAAGCGCAAAGCTTAAAGACCTTATGAAACTTTGAAATTTATATCTTTTAGCATCTCTTATTTACTATGTACACTGATATTTCTTCAAACTAATATCTTACAAAATATATAATAATTTTTTTGTTCAATATGATCCCATTTTGTTAACAGCAAATTACATCTTGGAATATGCTCAATATTCATATATTTTTCTGACATGAATTAATTATTGGGATCAATGGACTCTATTTACAGTTCTATATGCTGCAATATGGAAACCAAAAATTGGGGTGATTAAAGAAATAAAGGGGCTCAAGGTTACAGTTCACACTTCTAGCTACCAGCTTGTCAGCTCATGAAAGAAACAGCACAAATTTGAATCCGTCACAACAAATATATACAAACCCCATTTCCAGAAAAGTTGGGATATTTTCCAAAATGCAATAAAAACAAAAATCTGTGATATGTTAATTCACATGACCCTTTACTTAACTGACAAAAGTACAAAGAAAAGGTTTTCAATAGTTTTACTGACCAACTTAACCGTATTTTGTAAATATACACAACTTTAGAATTTGATGGCTGCAACACACTCAACAAAAGTTGGGACAGAGTTAAAATAAGATTGAGAAGTGCACAGAATATTCAAGTAACACTGGTTTAGAAGACTCCACATTAAGCAGGCTAATTGGTAGCAGGTGAGGTATCATGACTGGGTATAAAAGTAGCGTCCATCAAAGGCTCAGTCTTTGCAAGCAAGGATGGGTCGTGGCTCACCCCTTTGTGCCAAAATTTGTGAGAGAATTGTTAGTCAGTTCAAAAGGAACATTTCTCAACGCAAGATTGCAGAGAATTTAGGTCTTTCAACATCTACAGTACATAATACTGTGAACAGATTCAGAGACATCTCAGTGCGTAAAGGGCAAGGTCAGAAACCACTGTTGAATGTGCGTGATCTTCGAGCCCTCAAGTGGCACTGCCTAAGAAACCGTCATGCTACTGTGACAATTATAGCCACCTGGGCTCAGAAGTACTTCAGAAAACCATTGTCACTCAACACAGTCCGTCGTTGCATCCAGAAATGCAAGCTGAAACTGTATTACGCAAGGAGGAAGCCATACATCAACTCTATGCAGAAACGCCGGCGAGTTCTCCGGGCCCGAGCTCATCTCAGATGGACCGAAAGACTGTGGAACCGTGTGCTGTGGTCAGATGAGTCCACATTTCAGCTAGTTTTCGGAAAAAACAGGCGTCGAGTTCTCCGTGTCAAAGATGAAAACGACCATCCAGATTGTTATCAGCAAAAGGTGCAAAAGCCAGCATCTGTGATGGTATGGGGGTGCATTAGTGCCCACGGCATGGGTGAGTTGCATGTATGTGAAGGTACCATTGACTCTGAGGTGTATATTAGGATTTTAGAGAGACATATGTTGCCATCAAGGCGACGTCTCTTCCCGGGACGTCCGTGCTTATTTCAGCAGGACAATGCCAGGCCACATTCTACACGGGCTACAACAGCGTGGCTTTGTAGACACAGAGTGCGTGTGCTTGACTGGCCTGCTGCCAGTCCAGATCTATCTCCTATTGAAAATGTATGGCGCAACATGAAGAGGAGAATCAGACAACGGAGACCACGGACTGTTGAGCAGCTGAAGTCTTATATCAAGCAAGAATGGACAAAATTTCCAATTACAAATCTACTACAATTAGTATCCTCAGTTCCAAAACTATTAAAAAGTGTTATTAAAAGGAAAGGTGATGTAACACAATGGTAAACATGCCTCTGTCCCAACTTTTGTTGAGTGGGTTGCAGCCATCAAATTCGAAATTTGTGTATGTTTACAGAATACAATGAAGTTGGTCAGTAAAACTATTGAAAATCTTTTCTTTGTACTTTTGTCAGTTAAATAAAGGTTCACGTGAATTAACATATCACAGATCTTTGTTTTTATTGCATTTTGGAAAATATCCCAACTTTTCTGGAAATGGGGTTTGTAATAATCAACACAGATGACCTGGTAAAACTGGGGTTACTAGAGAACAACCCACAAAATGGCATCTGGATAATTACGTTTTCAATTAAGACTTGTCAATTTCTCCTAAAATAGCTACAGCACAAGCTGAATAATTACCTATTCACTAACCTTATAATTAACAAACAGTTGAGGCAGCATAAATAGGAATCCAAAAGCATAGACACCTGCAACAACCACATAGGTATTTTAATGACTTTGCAACAACAAAAAAAACCTAAGTTATTAATCACTGGATTTAAAACATTATGTTAGTACTTACCATTAACTAAACTGTTGATCAACCATGAGTACCAGCTGAAAATACATACATTGTGAATCTAATGCATTAGAAATAAATCTTTCATGATACAAAAGTAAATTAAATTCAATTCATGAAAAAATAATAATTACCTTTTGTACTTCATATTTAATAAGGAATATACAGCTCCACCAAAACAAAGAGGATAAAGTATATAAGACAAATATTTCATTGCCTAGAGAAGACAAAATGTGTTTGATGAACAGGTAAGTTTAACAGAGATAATCATACCTGTAAAATATATATGGAAATGAACACACATTCATTAAAAATGGCATATACCTATTAAAAAAATCAGTTTTTGTTTTGCTTCAATTCTTTTCAATGAATTGAAATCTCATGCTAGTAATGCATCTTAAATGTGACCAAATAGCCCGTGGGGCCCAAGTTCAATGGTTAATACAGGTTAAGTAACCCTTATCTGAAATTCCAAGATCCGAAATTTTTTGAGCACTAACATGACGTCACAAAATGGAAAACTCCACAAGGTGCTGGGAAGATTCCCAAGCAACATGCAAGTCTGTGCTCACCACAGACAGTTCTGAGAAGTGACCTCACAAATATAATGAAGAGAACTTAATAAAAAAATAGAAAAACACTACATAAAGCGAGAAATGAAGATCTTGTGTATTGAAAGAATGGATTTGTCAGCCGTGTGAACATATGCCGCTTTAACAGTTGCTGATCATGAAATATGCAAAGATCTAACATGACAAACTGAAAATTGAAGGTAGCTGTGAATATTCAGCAGGCTGGTTGAGAAAGTTAAGAAAATGCAAGGCATTAAATTTTTAAAGATTTAAAAACTTTTAAAGATAAAGTGTCTGCTGATCATGAAGCAGCAGAGAAATTCTTTGCTGAGTTTATTACTGATGAAATTCTAACACCGGAACAAGTTTACGATGCTGATCGTTTTTATACCTTACATAAAATCTGAAAGTAAAATACAAACACAGTGTACTATAACTTTTTTAAACAAAACACAGCATCGTAGGTGGAGAGTGAAAGCCTGGCGTAGCTTGTTGTTGTTCAACAGCTAATTCAAGTACTCTCCCAGTGCTGCTGTGCTGTTTTTGTTACCTTGCACACATTGTATTTTCATTTTATTAATGGTATGTAATCATTTTTACAGTTAAATACATGTGTGATGAGCAAATGTAAGACAAAGACTGCTACTGGTAGCACATTGATTTAGTCAGAAATGATGGCGATCCTAAGTTATCTCATTAGATATACCCAAAATTCAAAACACTTCCAACCCCAAGCATCACAGATAAGAGGTTATGTACATGTTTCTTTCCTTGAACAATCATGTGAAGAATGGGAAAAACAGCACATAAAACAAGTCAAATACCTGAGTATCATATTCTTCAGTCTTTTTTTCAGATTCATCAAATGTTCCAAACTGCAAAAAAAAACCCATTAAACCACTTTTATCATATAAAATTATATTTATTGAGGCATCTCAAAACATATTAAAGGGAATGAATCCATGAGACCAAATTCATATTGGATGGTGTGCAATGAGAGCTAAACAATGGTGCCCGAGGCTCAAGAGAAAAGACAGTGGATATTACTAGTATACAGTACAGCTAATTCAGAGTTTTCCCATGGAGAATCAGTTAAATTAGATTAGAATTTAAAATTCTTTTGACCAAGTACCACCATTCCCCTTCTTAACTCTCATCCCTACCCTGCTTGGATCATATTTCTCTGGTATACTTCTACAATACTAATGACTATAATTAAAGAACTTTCCACTGCTTAGTTAAATATACGTTCCAGGTTGTTTTCGTCATACTTCACCTGAAATACTGGCTTTAATCCATGCCACTTCATGGTCATCTTAAAGGCTTTCTTAACTTTCCAGACCTGTGATGAACGTGTGCATGCAAACAGGTTAATTTACATTTACATGCAAACCAAAGACAAAGAGAAAAGTATCAATGAAAAACAAATTTAAATATTTTAAGTCCTTTTAAGGTTGATATGAATCTTGCACGTAATGGTATATTTTTACATTACCTCAATAACTGCACCAATGCCAGCTGGAATGAGTACTAATAAACTGGTCTGTTCATCCAAAAGGAAAAGAAATACCACAATCGTACTAAAGCACCGCCAAAGGACTGTAAAACAGAAAAAAAAATTACTAAATCTACAGTACTTACTATTCTACATTTTGGCTTCAAATTGAATTCTTTGCCACTATCAACAGGTCACTGTTGCACAACTAAATTTAAGATGCAAGAAGGGCAAGGGAAGCAAAAACATGAGAACATCATCACCCCAACCACATACCAAACTGACTTGGAAATATCAATGTTGTTTTAGTAACTCTGGGTCAAAATGCCGGAACTCCCTCACAATACCCACGTGTCAATGACTGCTGTAGTTCGTCAAGGTTCACCACCTTCTGAAGTACAACTAGGGATCGGCAATTAAATGATGGCTCAGCCTGCACAGCTCACATCTTTTGAACAAATGTTACAAGATATTAAGAAGAAGACCAAGGCAAAGGTTTTGATGGTGAAAATAATTTTTTGCAATGTTTGTCTTCCGAAGGCATTATATTTATCAGCATACATAGGTGGCAAGTCCAATACATACAAGCCCATGCTGATAACTACGTACTGGAGCAATTAGACATTTTTCCCCTTTAATCTCAGGCTTGCTAACTTGCTCTGAACCTCTGACCATCTTGGGCTGCATGCAAGATGCATTCTGTTACAACATTATAGACCCTGTGGGTGAGAGGTATAAAAGAAAGTTTGGCTTTAAATAAAACTGGGTACTTTGGAAAAGAGCTGAGAGTCTTTGCTGAGGGTGCAACATTTCAGTGATTACGGTACATTATTTGTGTAACATGTACTATTGTTCAGTGAAGTGCATTTAACACCTACCCGCTTTTGTTGACATGCCAACCATGTTTTTCTTCCGCCTCCAAAAGGTAATGTCATTTTTAAAAGCCAAGAAATCAAAAAGAAGCTGTAAAATAATAATATTTTAATTAATGTAACCATACAATAATTGAGACAGAATTGTACAGCATAGAAATGGGTCTTTTGGCAGACCATGACCATGTCAACCCATTTACCCATCCACACATGCACTAATTCCATGTCATTCTGTGCCATAGCTACAAGTGCCTGTCTAAATATGTGTTCAGCGTAGTGTCTGCATTTGACTCTACCGCCTCCTCAGGCAGCCAGTTTCAGATATCAATCACTATCTATATATGAAAAAAAACTTTCCCCTCAAATCCCTTTTAAAATTTCTTCCTCTCACTTTAAACCTATGCCCTCTTGTTCTTGATACACCCACCATGGGAAAAAAGATTTGGGCTATCTACACTTTCAATGCCTCTAATAATCTTACATATTTCTATCAGTTCACCTCTCGTTCTTCTCACTCCATTGAAAACAAACACACCCTATTTAATCTCTCCCCATAAATTAAGTCGTGCAATCCACGCCACATCTTGGTGAATCTCCACTTCACTTTTCCGTGCAATCACTTATTTTCAAATCAAATCACACCAGATTTGATTAGGGAGCTTAAGGTAAAGGAATCGTTAGGAGGCAGTGATCATAATATGATAGAATTCACCCTGCAGTTTGACAGGAAGAACAAAGTCAGATGTATCAGTAGTACAGTGGAGTAAAGGGAATTACAGAGGCATGAGAAAGGAGCTGGCCAAAACTGATTGGAAGAGAACAGTAGCAGGGATGACAGCAGAACAGCAATGGCTGGAGTTTCTGGAGGCAATTCGGCAGGTGTAGGATGGATACATCCCAAAGATGATGCAGTATTCTAAAGGGAGGATGAGGCAACCATGGCTGACAAGGGAAGTCAAAGACAATATAAAATGAAAAGAGGGGGCATATAACAAGGCAAGAATTAGTGGGAAGGTAGAGGATCGGGAAGCTTTTAAAAACCAACAGAAGACAACTAAAAAGACCAAAGGGAGAGAAAAGATTAAATATGAAGCTAGCCAATGGTATAAAAAAGGATAAAAAGAGCTTTTTTCAGATATATAAAGAGTAAAAGAGAGGACAGAGTGGATATCAGACCATTGGAAAATGACAATGGAGAGGTAGTAATGGGGGACAAACTTAATAAATATTCTGCATCAGTCTTTACAGTAGGAGACAAGCAGAATGCCTGAAATTTGAGTGTCAAGGGGCAGAAGTGAATGTTGTTGCTATTAATAAGGTGCTTATCCAGATGAAAGATCTAAAGGTAGATAAGACATCTGGACCAGATGGCCTACACCCCATTCTAAAAGAGGTAGCTGAAGAGATTGTGGAGGTATTAGTAATGATCTTTCAAAAATGACTTGACTCTGGAATAGTCTGGAGAACTGGAAAATTGCAAATGTCATTCCACATCTTAAGAAGGGAGGGAGGCAGAAGAAAGGAAATTATAGGCTAGTTACTCTGACTTCAGTGATTTGAGAAGATGTTGGAGTCTATTACTAAGGATGAGATTTCGGGGTATTTTGAGGCACACGGTAAAATAGGTCAAAGTCAGCATGGTTTCCTTAAGGGAAAATCTTGCCTGACAAATCTGTTGGAGTTCTTTGAGGAAATAACAGGCAGGATAGACAAAGGAGAGTCAGAGTATATTATTTATTTGTATGTTCAGAAGGGCTTTGACAACATGCCGCACAAGAGGCTGATTAACAAGATAAGAGCCCATAATATTAAAGGAAAGATCCTAGCATGAATAGTAGATTGTCTGACTAGCAGGAGGCAAGGAGTAGGAATAAATAAGGTGCTATTTCTGACTGGCTGCTGGTGACTAGTGGTGTTCTACAGGGTTCAGTGTTGGGACCGCTTCTTTCCACATCATATATAAATGATATGGTTGAAGGAATTGATGACTTTGTGGCCAAGCTTGCAGACAGTATAAAGACAGGTGGAGGGGCAGGTAGTGTTGAGGAAGCAAGAAGTCAGCTGGACTTGGACAGATTGGGAGAATGGACACAGAAGAGGTGGAAGGAATAAAGGCATGGAAAATAAAGGGAGGAAGTTTCAAAAATCAGAAGTTCAAAGGGACATGGGAGTCCTTGTGCAGGGCTCCCTAAAGGTTAACTTGCAGGTTTTAATCAGTGGTAAGGAAGGCAAATGCAATGTTAGCATTCATTTTGAGAGGACTAGAATACAAGAGCAAGGATGTAAGGCTGAGGCTCTATAAGGCATTTGTCAGACTGCACTTAGAAAGATGTGCTGGCATTGGAGAGGGTCCAGAGGAGGTTCACAAGAATGATTCTGAGAATGAAAGAGTTAATGTAGTGTTTGATGGTTCTGGCCTGTACTCACTAGAGTTTAGATGAATGAGCAGGATCCCTATCGAATATTGAAAGGTCTGAATAGAGTGGATGTGGGGAGGATGTTTCCTATAGAGGATGAATCTCGGACCAGAGGGGACAGCCTCATTAGAGGGACATCCATTTAGAACAGAGGTGAGAAGAAATTTCTTTAGCCAGGGAAAAGTAAATCTGTAGAATTCATTGCCACAGATGGCTGTGGAGGCAGTCATTGAGTATACTTAAAACAGAGGAAGGTAAGTTCTTCATTAGTCAGTGTATCAAAAGTTAGAGGGATAAAGCAGGAGAATTGGATTGAGAGGGACAATGAATCAGCCATGACAGAATGGCAGAGCATGGGCCAAATGGCCTTAATTCTGCTTCTAAATGTATGGTCTTATTTTCTACAGCACGGAGACCAGAACGGCACACAATTCTTCAAGTGTGGTGTAATAAGATTCAGCAAAGTCTCACCTTTTATATTCTATGCACTGATCAATAAAGACTAGCAACACACATCAAAGTTGCTGGTGAACGCAGCAGGCCAGGCAGCATCTCTAGGAAGAGGTACAGTCGACGTTTCGGGCCCAGACCCTTCGTCAGGACTGCCATCTTTTCTACACTTGTTGCTACTTTGAGGGATCATTTGGATATGGATGCCAAGGTCCTCCATTAACACACTACCATTTACTGAATATGTCCTGCCCTAATTGACTTGCCAAAGTGTGCCACCTCGCATTTGTCAGGATTAATCTGCCTGTTCGCCACTCAGTTTTACTTCTGATCTATATTCTGTAATCTTCAGCAACCTTCTTGCTGCTCATATTACCAGCAAGTACAAACATCTGCAAACATACTAGCCATATCTCTTGTATCCAAGATAGTAAATAAATATCACAAACAACAAGGGCTCCAGTACCAAACCTGTGATCCTGGTGTTGGTCACAGAATTCTAATCAGAGAAGCATATTCAGTACAGTGTTGCAAAATCTTTTACAACTGTTTTTGGATACCATAATTTAAAGAGAAATTCCTGGTCACACACAGTTTCAGCAACGTCTTAAGAAATCCAGGCAAGGTTATCATGAATCCCTTCTGCACCTCTCCGGAAAAATTACATACTTACAAAACTATATACAAAATGGTACCAACAGAATAAAGTTTGTATTTTATTTAAAACTTACGTGGAATGCCGCAACAAAGAATGTTAAAGCCAGAAAGTAGAGATTAGTATCTACAAAGATGCCTTTTACTTCATCAACGTCTTTTTCAGTGAAACCTAAAATGCACAAAAGTAGAAAACATGAGAGAATTTGAAATGCTAAACACTTAACTTTGGGTGATATTAATTCCTATAATGACACTTCTGACACTAAGGAGTAAAAACAATACTTGCAACTAATACAAAATTCAAAGTAATTAGCACCCATACAATGCAAATAAAAAAATACAACAGCTGGGTCTCTTTTGCATAGCTGTGCACTGGGATTTATGTATTAGAGAAAGAAGTGCTCCTAGCAGGAAGAAGTAGTAAATAATAATTCTGATATTTCAGAAAAACAAAACCAGAGGTGAATCTGCCATCTTCAATTCTCTATATTCATATTAAATAATCTAGAAACATCATCTGTTTCTCTTTCCAGCAATGCTGTCTGACTTACTGAGTGTTTCCAGCATTTTATTCCATATTTACATTTTGATGTCATTCATATTTGATTAAGTACAGCATTAAACCCCCTTTAGTCAAGAGGAAACCTCTACAAGTAGAGAAATTCGTTCACTTCCCAGCTTCCAATTGGTAGGACTGACAGAATAAAACAGTTTTGCAGTGTGATGTGGAAATGTAAGCCTGATACAGTACAGGATATTCTTCTGAGACTTTTGCAATAATATACTTTAAGACTACACTTCAAGTTCTACTCTGTGAAATACTCAGGCAAAATTACTGAATATTTACACAACCAACCAAAATGGAAGAGTTTCATTCTGAAGGACCTGCATTTCTCAATGAAATGGCATGAGGGACTATGATGGAAATATGAGGGGATAATTTTCAAGTGCACAAGCATACCAAACTGTTGCAGTGAATAGACGGCCTCTTGCATGTGTGTCCAAAACCGGAGCTTCCCCAGTGATATAGCATCATAACTGATTGTAAGTGGCAGTGTAACAGTTGTGGCATTTATTATCTGCAAGGAAAAAGTTTCTAAATATTAGATTTTAGAAAGAATATTCAACATTATTGCAAAGATGTTGAACTTATCAAGAGACCTGTAATCTTGCATTAAAATTTGCTGCCCGTTCCTTAACCCTAATGACATCCCGATGGAAAGCACTGCCATCAGCCAGAGGAAAAGCCCACACTAACAATGAGCATCCAAGGATGCTCTGACCAGAGGCGCCACCCCACATACTCACAAGCCACTCCAATCCCACACATTCACATTTCTAAGCCTCTGGTGTAATTGAACCCCAAACCCCACCTTGCACACATAAGCATAGGACAATACCTTACACACCCTCTCCTGCTCGTGAGAGAGATGGATTCGAAGAAAGGCAAGTAGTGTGGAACTAGGTGAATGAAAACATGTGCCATTCCAAAGTGGCAGGGTCTAGAGACACTGAATCTCCAGTAATAAGATCAATGAACACAAGAGGGAAAGTTTTCCCACTGCTCACATAATTACATCCTAACCCTATGCATAACCCAAACCTCTACACCCTTCTCACCCCCATCTGCAGACCCTACACCTCACTTCCACATCCCTTTCTCTTCTAGCCCCTCACCCCAACCCTAACCTCCACACCCTTTTCCCCCTCCAGCCCCTCACCTCCATCCCCAGACTCTACCCCTTAACTCCACATCCCCCCTCCTCTCCAGCACCTCACCTTCACTCTTGGACTCTATCCCTAAGCTCCACATCTCTCTCTCCTTTAGCTGTTCACCTCCATCCCTTCACCCCAACAACAACCTTTAGCCCCTCACTTCCATCTCCCTACAAGAATTTAAAATTCAGAAAAAAATAAAAATAAATAAATCACACAATGCAATTGTACAAAATTCAGCAGAATCCAGATGAATCCCATCACCACTTCACCCTCTTCATTACCAATTATTATTGGTTATAATTTATGGGTTTCTAGACCACGGCACTATTTAGGTGATTATAACTTCCGTACCCTGTGGTTTGTCATGTATACAAAGAGTGACTCATTTACAATTATGCAAACAAAAATGGGTTAACTCTTGGAAATACACTATTTTGAGTAGTATATAGGACAAGTGTTTGCATCACAAATTTGCAAACAGAATTTATGTTTATGATTTAACTTCAAAATTACATAATTTGCATACATCAATGTGAAAGCTAGTGCTTGGTAAAAAGCATGAGGAATTCTCGGGATATCTCATTCGTAGGTCAAATATAATGGCAGAATATAGTATTAATGGCAAGACTCTTGGCAGTGTGGAGGATCAGAAGGATCCTGGAGTCCGAGTCCATAGGACACTCAAAGCAGCTGCGCAGGTTGACTCTGTGGTTAAGAGGGCAAATGCTGCATTGGCCTTCATCAACTGTGGGACTGAGTTTAAGAGCCCAGAGGTAATGCTACAACTATATAGGACCCTGATCAGACCCCACTTGGAGTACTGTGCTCAGTTCTGGTCAGCTCACTACAGGAAGGATGCGGAAACTATAGAAAGGGTGCAGAGGAGACTTACCTGGATTGGCAAGCATGCCTTATGAAAATACGTTGAGTGAACTCGACCTTTTCTCCTTGGAGCAGCGGAGGATGAGAGGTGACCTGATATAGGTGTATAAGATGATGAGAGGCATTGATTGTGTGGATAGTCAGAGGCGTTTTCCCAGGGCTGAAATGGCTAACACGAGAGGGCACAGTTTTAAGGTGCTTGGAAGTAGGTACAGACGAGATGTCAGGAGTAGTTTTTCTAAAATGCAGAGAGTGGTGAGTGGGAATGGGTGGTGGAGGCGGATACAATAGGGTCTTTTAAGAGACTCCTGGGTAGGTACATGGAGCCGAGAAAAATCGAGGGCTATGGGTAACCCTAGGTAAATTTCTAAAATAAGTACATGTTCAGCTCAGAAGGACCTGTATTGTGCTGTAGGTTTTCTATGTTTCTATCTCAGTAGACAGTTAGGGAGCAGTGTACAAACAATCGTCTACTTTCAGCAAACGTTGTGGAGAATGGAAGAACAGGGCACAGGAAGACAAACTGCATGAAGCTTTTAGAATATTGTCAAAACTGTAAATGAATATGAAGTCAAGTTTAGATATAAAGTGCCATAACTTGAGTCTTCGTGCTGACAATAAAAAAAAAGCAACTCACTTTCAAATCTCTCACTCGGTTACTCAGCTCATCAACAAACAGTATAGGAAGGTACTGCAGAGTTTTTCCATGTTGCATGCTGAAATACCAATCACAAATGAAGCATTTAGAAGTAGCACATTGATGATATAGATTTTAACCAATTTTAAAACTGTACTATTCAGCACGTTGTCGCTCCTAATTCTTCCCTCCATAATGCACCACCTACAATTTTATGCATTGTATTTAATCTGCCTTCAAGTTGTCCAGCACGGTCTAAATTGCAAACTGGCATCTAGGGACAGCCCCAAAACTGAAAGAACTTATGCACAAAACATACCAATACATAAAGAAATCTTATCCTTCTGTTAACATGTAACTTCTGAATCACTGTTATTGGTAGTATACTGTCAAACCAGCAGAACACTCACATGGCAATGACTTATCAATTTAGAGACAAGGAGAAAAGGCCCTGAAGTCCTCAGTTGAGTACTGTCTACACGATAACTCAGGGCATTAGATCAGGCAAAGATTTACCACCTGCCAACCTTCCTCAGCTGAGAAGCAGAACCATGTGGTAGAACAACATGGCATGAAATGTGTTCTTAGTGGGAGAAGCTACCAATATTCATAGCCAGGAACAGCTGGAAAGCTCCATAACAGATGACTTGTTAATTTAAAAAATATTGATAAAGCTGCAGAGCACTGGAAAATCGTGACCTGCAACTCAACAATTTCTATCTTCATTTTCCTTCATAATCCAGAATGAACTCCTGGCAATATCTACCATGCTAAATGCCAGCATCTGCAATACATCTACTTTTGTTTCATCCATCTAGTTACCTTCAAGATAGCGAGAGCTTTGGTAACGTTATTATCCTTGGCGGAAACTACTGCTGATGATTTATTTAGCATCTCAGCCATGCCTTCTACTTCTAATAAGTGATCTTTTTCACTGTGTTCTCCTGATCTGTCATCCACCTGTTACAATCCGACAATTGTTTTACCATTAAAATGCCTGAAGTTGATTTTATTCCTTTATATCTTTGATTGCATTTTATACTGCATTTTTGTCAAATGATTTTTTTCATTTCTTAATTGTGCTTTTTTAAATATTCAGCCTCATTCCCCTTTATATTAAAAAGCTGCTATTTTAAAACAAAAACTTGAAAAGAAATCAAGTTTACAACATGTAATAACTTCAAGTTCGTCAAATTTTATTTGACTAACTAAATGGGCATGTATAAATGCACTTAGCAAGACTTAGCTTTTGACAGCAAGATGTATATTTTTCAACTCTACACTTACAGCTTTAAATATCTGTGTACATCAGGAGGAAGAGCTGAGCCATCAAAAGTAAAGTTGTCAGCCATGATATTGATGGTGAGTCTTGATCTCCAGTGTGCAACAGGTCGGTCTGGAACTTTAGCGTCAGCAGGAGTCACTGTTTCCTGATTCAATGAAGAAAAGGTCAGAACTGATTCTACAAAATATTGTTGGTCTTGCTCATTCAACACCTCAGCAGTAACCTACTGCAGACTACAAAAAATTCTATGAAGTTGAAACCCTTAACATTAGTTACAATGAACATTATTATCAGACTCAGTGCACAATATCAATAACTATAATAATTCTGTAACTTATTAGGGGTAACAAGGATGAACTACTACAGAACTATTATACTTTATTATGTGTGCAAAAGAACATAGACTACTTTTCACTCCCCCTTAATATAGCTCTTTTTTAGGACAACCAAAATATAGCTGGTATTTCTTGCTCACACAAACTGATAACTATAGCAACATCCCAAGAGTTCTTATGCCAGACTTGCAGATTTATATAATTGTGGATTTTTAATGGACACTTAAACACATATCAGGAAATATCATTTCATTATTTCAAAAATAATGTTTAAGCCCGAAATTCAATCACTCCTCACACAAACATTGGAATAGAGACAAATAGTCACCCACTGAACCAAAAGGAGATTGCTGCAGATGCTGAAATGCAAATTTTTTTTTCAAAATGCTAAAACTACCAAGGTCAAGCAGCAAGAGTGCGAAGAGAAATAGGATTCTCCACAGAAGTTCATCAACCTGGGGAATACTTCCAGCATTTAAACCAAGATTGCTTATTGTAGCATGTATCTACTGTAACATAACAAAGCTCCCCATCATGACCAAAAGTACAGCAAAATCAAGACGTTTTTAGAAACATATCATGTGGCTTGATAAACCAAGTGTTAGACTGAGTGCACGATAGCCATTAATATCAAGACCCAAAAGGCAGACAGAAGTTAAGAATGGAAAAGTGGGCGGGATCTTGTAAGGTACGTGAGAACAGATGGGGGAAGGGCAGTAAAAGATTAAAGCTAACGATCGAGGTTACTGTAGAAACGCAGAGAAATTAAATGACAAGAATAACAATGTTAAACTTAAATTGATATAAAATGTTTGCTAATGTTTAGTAAAACAATGAAGGTAGCAGAAGCGTTCTGGAAACATTCTTACTTACTTATAAAGAAAAATTGTGAAACCAAATTTGGAGAACTGGAAAACTAGAAAAGTTTCAACAAAAAAAAGTTTTGAAATTGACAGCTGGTGTAGACTCAGGGTGGGATACTTTCAATCCAAGAGGGCAGTACTAGTGATGGACAGAATCTGAGAATTAAAGCTTTAGCTGAGGTTGAATAAGACACATCTATATTGAATTTCAGCAGGCATTCAAAAAAAAACTTAATGGGAGCAAGGAATTAAATTGGCGTTTCTAGCGGAAGCAAAACAGGATAAGTCTTCCTTGGTTTGAAGAAAGCAAAAATTTCTATTTCACCCTCAATCTGCCAGGAAAATGCTCTATCCATCCCTTTTATACTCAGACACAAGAAATTTTGCAGATGCTGAGAATTTTGAGCACATACACAAAATGCTGAAGGGAAAAGGGAGCCCTGATGAAAGGTCCTAACCTGAAACCTGAACAGTTCACTTCCCTCTATAGATGCCGCCTGACCTGCTGAGTTTCTCCAGCATTTTGTAATGTGCTGCCCATTGTACTGAGCAGAAATAATGAATCTTCTGGGCACTCAGGATAATAACTGCAAAAACTAAAAACAGACTTTTTTTTATATAACAGAAGATACTGCATTGCTTTGATTATTTTTCAGCACTATGAGATGTTAAGACCTTAGAAATTAGAACAATGCAAAACCATTCACATCAGCAGTTAAGAAATATACATTCTAGGGGGAGAACATATTCTTGGAATAATAAGGCTAAGCATGTGATACGGTACAGCCTGTTTTGAAAATTTTATTCCACAGACTACACTCAATGCTATATTGTGCATCTGAGCCTTATCTATTATGCTGCAGAATGATTCGGGCCACTATGAAGTCAGGAATTGCACTCACTGTTGATGACAGGGATGTTACCATTACCAATAATTGGAAACAAGGGATTACAATTACTTGTAATGAATGATCCTGCATCTTTAAGTATTTCAGCTTCTCAGCCTATTAATTATAAAAAAAATCACATTTCTTTCTCAATATGCACCAGTTCCAAATTCATAAACTTCAGTAGCTTTTGGTCAGTTTGCTATTTCAGACCAATCAATAGTTGCCAACTTGAATTTATTTTTATAAAACATAATCATACTAATTCCTTTCTATCATATTTAAAGCAACACATACTTGGCTATTGGTCTCTCCAGTAATTAAGTTGATTTCCTCAGGCTTAGGAATCATATATGTTGTCAGGCGTCCAATGGCATACACATGCTTGCTGTCGTGCCAAGGTGGCATCCCAACGTGGTGCAGAAACAAATGAGTGTACAGTGTCCCATTGCTACGGGTTTTCTTTGGTAGTGAAACATTGACATCCCTTGTAAAAAGATATATAACAGAAGTTAAATTGAATAATTCAAAGAAACAGCATATAGAACAAAGTACAGTACAGGAACAAGCCCTTTCGTCCATATACCAACTTAAACTGCACATCTGCCTGCATGTTGTCTACTTCCCTCAATTTGCCATGTTTTTATATACCTATTCGAATGCCTCTTACATGTTTCCATATCTACTTCCAAGGTATGCATATTTTCATGCACATATTCCAAGCATATTTCAAGAACACAAATAAAGTGACTACACACCATAATAAACCATGGTTGAGTTTCAATAGAGAATTCAAAATAAATCCAGGATATTGCTACAAAATAAAACTAAATTTGAATGAATATTAATTCCCCCTTATTAACTCAAATGATATTGACAGCTATTGTTAAAAGTAAAAAGGTGACCAGCTACCAAGTAATCTTGCATCGTCACACACAGACATAATTCTCTGTGCAAAAACAAATATTGAAAGAGAATACAAGCAGCTGTGTTCTTTGATTGGGTTTTATTTACTTTTCAAAGAGAAAAATGTTTTCTGATTACCACAGTTTCAGTTAGCCCAGAACTTTTAGACATAAATAAAGATGCATGATGGCCCAAGTGAACCATGGCGACATTCTGCAGGCTATGTATGATAATTGTAAATATACCGCTTCTGAATTACTCTCACTGCAGCATGTAATTTGCCCTTAAGAAATGTACTTTTAAATCAACTTAATGATCTACAGATTTCACCATGTTCTGAAGAATCTGGGGTACCAAGCAGGTATAGCATCTTAAAGCCAATGAAGGTTTATCACCATGTCGCCATGGCTGGAAGTGAGGCGGGGGGGGGGGCAATTCCAAGCCAGGCTGAAACATAGAGGGATGAGGCCCCCCTCTACCCAGCCCCTTGTTAGCAAATATGCAGTCGCTGGAGAACAAAATTGAGAACCTCAGGGCAAGATGCTTTATCAGAGAGAAATGAGAGATTATTGTGTCCTATGTCTGAGTGAGACGTAGCTTTCTTCTAGCACACCAGACACTGCAATCAAGCTGGAAGGCTTCTCGATTTACCGAACTACTGGTTTGGAAAAGGACGTGTGTTTCACGAAAATTCTCGGTGCTCCGATGCTGACATTTTGTCGAGCTCATGTTTTCTGACCTCGAACACCTAATGGTCAAATATTGTCTGTTCTACTTACCTTGGGAGATCTCCAGAGCCCTGACTGCAGTTTACATACCACCAGTGGCTGACTAAAATCAAGAGCTTGAGAAAATGCATGATGCCGTCTCCAAACAAGAAACAATTCATCCCGACACATTTCAAATCTTAGTTGGAGACTTCAGTCAGGCTTGTTTGAAGAAACCCCTGCCCAATTTCCATCAGCATATAAGTTGTAGCACCAGAGATCCCAAAACACGAGACCACTGGTATACCAAGATAAGGAATGCCTACTGTTCCATGCCCAGACCACATTTTGTTCAATCCGATCACTTGGCTGTCTTTCTCCTACCTGCATACAGGCAGAGGCTAAAGAGCAAAGCTCCAGAGAGCAAGACAACAAAGAGGGAGGCAGCGGAGCAGCAACAGGATTGCATCAAGTCAGTGGACTGGGCCACGTTCAAGGACTCATCTGTAGACCTGAATGAGTACACCACTGTGGTCATGACTTTATTAAAACAATTGGAAACAGATCTCACGGGCAAAGTGGCAATTCTGGACTAAACTCTCACATCCCCTGATGTATCTATGATTTGTGTCTCTGAAGCCGAGGTACAAGCAGCGTTCAAGAGGGTGAATCCACAAAAAGCACTAAACACCTGTGCTGTTCGACTGTTTGGAGTGTTCCTGAGATCTTTAACTCTCACTTTGGCAGTCTGAGGTAGCCACCTGCTTCAAAGCGGTGCATAAGAAGAACGTGTAACCTGCCTCAACGGCTATCGTCCAGTAGTACTTGCAGTACATCCACAGCGATGAAGTGTTTTGAAAGGCCGGTAATGAAACATGTCAACTCCTGTGTGAGTGGCAACTTGGATCTGCTCCAAGTTGTCCACCAGAGCAATAGATCCACAGCAAAGGTGCGTATATTAGGATGCTCTTTATAGACTACAGCTCAGCATTCAATACCGTCACCCCCTCAAAAGTAATCAGTAAGCTCTAAGACCTTGGCCTTAATGCCTCCTTATGCAATTGGATCCTTGATTTCCTTACTTGCAGACCCCAGTCAGTCTGGATTGACAACAATATCTCCTCCATGATCCCCATCAGCACAGGTGCACCACAAGGCAGTGTGCTTAGTCCCCTGCTCTACTCGCTCGACACTTATGACTGGGCGGCTAAACACAGCTCCAATACCATATTTAAGTTTGCTGACAACACCATTGTCATAGGCCAAATCAAGGGCGGTGATGAATCAGTGTACAAGAGGGAGATTGAAAACCTGGCTGACTGGTGCCAGAACAACCCCTTGCTCAATATCAGCAAGACCAAGCAGCTGATTATTGACTTCAGGAGAAGGAAACCAGAGATCCACGAGCCAGTCCTCACTGGTGGTTCAGAGGTGGAGAAATTCAGCAAACTTAAATTCCTCAATGTTGTTATTTCAGAGGATCTGTCCTAGGCCCAGCAAACAAGTGTAATTACAAAGAAAGCATGGCAGTGCTTCTGCTCCAGGTCCGCAACCTGTTCTGCACTGCGGACCGGTTTACTATTGACAATATTCTTGCGGACCAGCCGACCCCGGGGGGGGGGGGGTAGGGTTGCCAACGGACAAGAGTAGCAGTCAAATACGTTGTTTACCCCGAGAAAGACTACAATGAACATAAAGCCTTGCGCGGGCACCAGTGTGCACATGCGTATACGTGCCAATCTTTTTCTACAAATCGTTTTTGGCTATTCTGTTCGGGGGGGCAGGGTGTTAATCATGACCAGAATATAGGTGATAAGTGGCTAATACACTCAATTTCATTTCTAAAAGGGTTTATTTAACGAATTTAATATTAAACACACAGCGCATATTTTCCTCGCGTGAATATAGTGATAAGTCAATTATCGGGGAGGACAGGGGAGCTTGAAGTAAGTGTTGAACGAACTTCCAGTAGAAGTGATAGAGGCAGGTTCGATATTATCATTTAAAGAAAAATTGGATAGGTATATGGACAGGAAAGGAATGGAGGGTTATGGGCTGAGTGCAGGTCGGTGAGACTTGGTGAGAGTAGCGTTCGGCACGGACTAGAAGGGCAGAGATGGCCTGTTTCCGTGCTGTAATTGTTATATGGTTATACAAGTCACTTATAAGTCAATAGCATCATAACATTTTAAGTAACGTTTGGATATTAAACACACGGCACATATTTTCCCCGTATGAACATATAAAATCACTGCAACACACCAATATCGCTGAATCAGTGGGAGCCCTGGGCTTGTTTCCCTGCAACAAGACAGTCCTATCGAGAGGTGATGGGGGACAGTGATACTCGAAGGGGGTTCCTTATGTCCAGTCTATTCCGCAATTTAGTTTTCGTTGCATTCATTGCAGAGATATGTTGGAAATGGAAGCAACGTTTTCAGTGCTTTTGTGGCTATCTCAGGATATTTAGCCTTGACTTTGATCCGGAATGCCGGCAGAGATGTTATGTCAAACATACTTTTCAGCCCACCGTCATTTGCAAGGTCGAGGAGTTGATATCCTTCCTGCGCTGACATGGATGACGCACGGGTAATGACCTCGCATGCATAATGGCTCAACAGTGCATGACAGGGAACGAGGAAAGGTTTCCTCGCGGCCCGGTGGTTGGGGACCACTGTTCTACTCCCTTAGGAGTATGCGAAGATTCGGCATGACATCTACAACTTCGACAAACTTCTATAGATGTGTAGTGGAGAGTCATTGCAGCCTGGTATGGAAACAGCAATGCCCTTGAAAGGAAAATCCTACAAAAAGTAGCGGATGTGGCCCAGTCCATCACAGCTAAAGCTCTCCCCACCATTGAGCACACCTACATGAAATGCTGTCACAAGAAAGCAGCCTCCATCACCAGGGACCACCCTCACCCGGGACATGATCTCTTCTCACTGTTGCCATCAGAGAAAAAAAGGTAGGGGGGCCTCACGACTCACACCACCAGGTTCAGAAACAGTTAGTACCCCTCAACCACCAGGCTATTGAACCAGTGGGGGTAAGTTCACTCATCTTTACTTGCCCCATTACTGGAATGTTCTCACAACCTACGGACTCTTCACCTCATGTTCTCGATATCTATTGCTTATTTAAGAACTATTACTTCTGTCTTTTTTGTATTTGCACAGGGTGTTGTCTTTTGACCACTGGTTGAACACCCAAGTTGGTGCAGTCTTTCATTGATTCCGTTACGGTTATTATTTTATTACGGAGGTATTAAGTATGGCTGCATGAAAATGATTCTCAGGTTTGTCTATGGTGACATATATGTACTTTCATAATAAATTTACTTTGAACTTTGAAAAAACTAAGTCCCCAACTCCATCAAATGCTACACAGCTTCAATCACCCTCATTTTCAAATCTACTGGACTTTTACTACTTAATTTAAACAACTGTCAAGCTACCATTGAAGAGGGATGAAGGGAAAGCCAAAGAACAGAAATAATTAGATTTCCTTGACAAAATGCACCAATTCTGTTGGGCACAAAGGATTAGGATCTCCAAAAAAAAACCAAGTTTTGTTAGTTGAGTCAAAAAATACACTGAGAAATGCAAAGGAGATTCAGAAGATGCCATGCCTGAACATAGTGTGTAATTAATGACTGATCAGTGTTAACATCTGAACATAAGCTGTAACTGGCTGTTAACAACAAAGAAACACTCGGTACTGATTACATAGGCTCTGCTCCTCATAACCTAGCAGCACATCAGTAGATATGCATCAGAGTTCTGTGAAATAACTAGAAAAAAAATACTGAATTTCACTTTCTGATTTGCAGCAACTTACAGGAAAGACCAAGGGAGTGAATTAGAGCACTACCTTCTACGTGTTTTGCCAGCCAACGCCACGTCTGAAGCACTCACAGCAATTAAGGTGCACTTTACGGGTTTCAAATATATACTGAATATCCTAAAACGCATAACAGAACTAAGCAAGGAGTTACCTCTCAAATTTAGAGTTGACATCAAAGTGTTCGATATTCAACATAAGGTTTAGATTGGCTCCATCGGTAACACTGCTTTTTGTTGAAGTATAAATGCTCAGCTAAAATACAATTTCAAGATCATTAGCAAACCTTACAAAAACAAGTATACAGTACTATTATTCCTTAAAGACTTCAAAGTTGTGTATGCTCCTGAAAAAAAACTTTAATTTTAACAGAATTTCAATTAGTTTTAGAAGCAATGCAACATTTTATACACAGTGCAAACACAGAACGACATAACTCCCAGTGACAGAAAAATTAAAACAGTTTTAATCCCTGCCATCACCTCAGATAACAAAACCATACAATTTTAATTCTACCCCTAATTATTAAATATTGGATACTGTCAGTTATAAATGTACTGCCTATCAAGTTTTGGATTAAAGTTTGGCCTAGCTATCCAGCAGCCTGTCAATCTCGAGATATGAACTTAAAGGCAGCAGAGGAAATTAAATTGTGAATGAAGAAAAACTGAAACATTTGATCTCCTAGCATTCTTTAAGGACGATCTCTCTGTCTACAATGAATGAGCAAAGTATATAACTGGATTTTTAAAACAAATTTGGCAAGGTAACATACAAAAACCAAGTGATCACAAGAACCAGTTAAAGAGAAGAAGGGGGATAAATCAGGTTTTTTTAAGTGACAGGCTATTATTTCTGGGTGGAACAAAGATCAGCTCTATGTGCTCTGCCACTTATAATATCTACTAATGCATCGGACGTTTTAAAAAAAAAACCATGATCAAGTTTGCTGGCAGTAACAAACAAGAAAAATTCTGCAGATGCTGGAAATCCAAGTAACACACACAAAATGCTGGAGGAACTCAGCAGGCCAGACAGGATCAACTGCTGAGTTCCTCCAGCACTTTGTGTGTGTTACTTGCTGACAGTAAGAAAGCTAGGTGGGAAAAATGAGTGCTTACAATAAAGGAATTTGGACATATTACGTGAGAGGGCAAGGCAGCAGCAGATATAGTAAAACATCGGGCATGTGTGAGATCATTCACTATTAAGGAAAAATAAATACTAAAAGAACATTTTCTTGGCATTAAGAACTAAATCATCCTGTGGGGAAAACATGGCCTCACAAAATAACATTGATCCAAAGATACAGCATGGAATTCAGCAGAGGAATAGTATGATAGTCTTTACTGCAGAGACACTGGATTAAAAACTAAACTCTTTCTACAAACACTGGGCTTTAGTGAGACCATTCAAGAGTGCTGTGTGCAATTTTTTGCTTTCTAGCTAAAGAAAGATATGTCTGGAGGCAGTACAACATAAATTCAGTAGAGTGATCCCGACGATGAGGGTATGTCCTGTGAGAAGACTGAGTAATAAAGGCTTTTGCTCAATTGGAATTCAGATGTAATATACAAGGTTGATAGTTTGCCTTTTAGGGGTTGAGGTGAGAGAGGATAATGTTGCTTTGACATTGAAATAAAAAGGAATATGGGGATGAGACAGAAAGACCATCATTGAAAGGAAAGTTAGCTCAACCAACTACAGTGCTTCCATTATTGTGTCATGTTCCTATGGCCCAATCAAATTTCTCCTACTTAAAAAACATTTCTTGTTTGTAATTGTTACATCTTGCAGTTCTGATGTTTTTTTTTAAATATTTGATTTGAAATGCTCGATTCTTTGAAAAAAGAAACTTGCTGTTTGGAAAGTTTGTTTGAAGTCTCCTGTTTTGGCAAAACTGGCCAAGATTCCCATCATAAAGCTGCAGCTGTTATCATGATCTTTAAATACTGTACCATGAGTTCACACTAGTTGTAGAATCTTTCATGGTAGACGCTCTGGTTCTTTTCACCAAGTGGCACCTGCAACTCCAACTGAGACAAGTGCAAGAAACAGACTTTAGTCAAAGCCTCTTCCTCAAACATCGAATCACTGCTCCAGACTTTCTTCAATATTTGAAGTCGCCCAGCAGCAGGAAAACAGTCAAAAATTAAACTAGTTGGTTGAGAAGGTATTTTACTAGATTGGAAAAGTGATCCTACCTGATTTTCTTCCTCACAAATGACGGATTAGTAAACTTAGCAACAAGTGACCGCGAATATAAGTACAGTATAGCAGTCAGAACAAGCTCCTCGGGGCAAAACAGTTGACACCAAACGGGAGTTGATACCGTCCCTCGCTATTTCAGTCAACTTGATGGCTAATTTTCCAACCATATGCTGCAAACAAAACGACTTGTTTTTTTAAACCACAATCCATTTGCACCCTAACTGAAGGAACGCGTACAATTCATAATAAAGGCTTCTGGTCGATCGGTGAATGTGGCAAGAAGATCGATGCGGATGGGAAAGGAGAGACACTGACCTGTATTCTAGGGTTCCCGGCTAGATATGGCTTAATGCAGTTCTGTGCCTTGGGACTGGAGCAGGGTTTAGTGTAAACTATGCCATACATCACCCAGCATGTGTGCAACACGTAGGCGACGAAAGCCACCACGATTAAGGTGGTGAAGGAGCTCGCCTTGAACCCAAACATACCGCCGCAGCTCAGGCCGACAGCGACTGCTACAACATATTACAGCGGCACGGACGCGGGTACAGACACACAGAGCGGGTCGGGGCTCCGAGCCGCACCGACGATGATCAGCGACCGGCCCCCATCGCTGCCTCAGGGAACCTTTCCGCCTGGATGTGACATCAGCAGCCGCCGGAAATACCGCGTGGCGAGAGGGATCGTTACATTCAAATCCCAGCACGTGGGCCGCTCCTCCGTTGTGCATTCTGGGTATTGTAGTTCCTTCATCCCCCGATATACTCTCCCATTCCATTGTCCCTCACTATTCTCTTTCTCAATCGCTATGTGGAATAAACAAGCTCTGTAGTGTTGTGGGGCCATTATATAATTATATTCTTCTTAAGTGGTTGCTGGTGCCCATGGATGATTTGTTTCCGCTCCAGTTTGGTGGCTTCTGAGATGATTGGAAAATCTGATCTGGGACCTAGTCATTGGCACACATATGGCAAGATGAAATGTTTGACGTGGTGATAGTTTGGGAATGACATGCTCCTTCTATTGTTTTCAATGTCTGCTGCATGATCTTAATGAATAGATTGATGGTTCCCAAGGCAACCCCAGTGGGCATCTAAACATTGGTCATGGGTTAGGCATTCCCAGACAGATGTTACACTTCTTCAAGGAGGTTTGAGAACATCCAGCTGGTAACCTCTCACTGTGGCCAAACTCAAGAGTGGTTTGACTGTTTCTTTTCTGATATTGGGCATTGTCCATGATTTGGCATGCTTTGCACAGACAAAATGAGTCTTGTTGGGGCCTTAATGATGGGGGAGTTGACTTGGGAGACAACATAGACGTTGATTTGATTTTCCTGACAGTGGATTGAGGATTTTACAGTTAGTATTAGCCACACTTCTCCACTGTTCCAAAGTGTCTGCCATATGTCGGAAACAAGCAGGAGAAGAGGGATCATGGCTGTCCCAGAACCAGGAGCTACATGTCGGGTCTTGTTGATCATTTTTTCCCTCACACAACCAAAGGCTTTGCCAACTGAAGGCCATGGTGAACTTCTTCAATGCCTGCCTTTGTTGAGAGGTGGCTTCCAAGATACGGGAAGCAGTAAGTAGTCCAAGCTTTCTGGCCCTTCAGTGTGGGAAGGTGGTAATCTCCAGGGACAGATTGTCAGACTACCTTTGTTCCTCAGACACTGAGACCCATTTTCTTCTATAATTTAGTGAACAGGCCAACAATGACTTAGAGCTCACACATATTGAAAGCATCATTACTGAACATTGAGTGCTTAGCCTGAAAATAAAACCCAGATGTGAGAGTTCAGAGTGTAAGAGACAAAACTCCGGTTATGAAGTGAAAAGTCCTCCTTTCCCCTCTTCTTCCTTGCTCCATCCCTTATACTGTCCTCTTCCTCCAGTCTATCTTTGCACTCTGAGACTCATCTGCTATCCAGATTCCAACTCTGTACCATTCCCCATCCCTTCCCCTCAACTGCCAACAATATTCTCTCTCCTTTCAACTTCCCCCCCTTTTTTATTTAACTTCCCGCTCCCTATCTCTTATCTACTCCCAACTTCCTATCCTTTATCCTTCCATATTGCTATCTTCCATCCAGTTCCTTCGATCTCTCCCGGTCGCCCCGCCCTCAGATAATCACCGATCATAGTCACAAAGCACCGAGACAGGCTCACTGGCCCAGCAACGCAAAACGCTGGAAGAACTCCGCAGGTCAGGCAGCATCTATGGAAAAGAGTAAACAGTTGACGTCTCGGGCCGAGACCCGTCTTCAGGCGACACGGCAGCGCAGTGGTTAGCGCAACGCTTGACCGTACCAATGAAGTAGGTTCAGTTCCCGCCGCTGCCTGTAATGAGTTTGTACATTCTCCCCGTGAACGCGCGGATTTCCTCCGGTTTCCTCGTACCGTCCAAAGGCGTGCCGGTTGGTAGGTGAATGAGTCATTGTAAATTGTCCTGTGATTAGGCTAGGATTAGATTGGGGCATTGCTGGATGCTGTGGCTCGAAGAACCAGAAAGCCCACTCCGTGCAATGTGACAGTAAACAGATACATTTCCACTATCTGCAGATTTCCCCGTCATTGGCCCACCATATCTTGCCGCCTTTCTATCCACCTATACCAAATCCATGCAACCACGTCGTTTTCTCCTTCACCCTGACAACGCCTCTTCACAATGTCCAGTCCACTAAAGATCACCCCACTCCCCTCGCTTCACCTCCAGCCGGATTCTGCTGCGCATTTCTTGGTTAGTTGCCCTGGCCTTTCGCTCCATCCACCCGGTTCCTGGTTCACCCTACCCGGCCCATCACCCTTTTAATTCGGTTTGCGCTGCACACCTGTACGTGCTCTATCTCCCATCCTGTCAGGCTAGGTGAAAGCTCCGTTTCATCCTGCTCGTTTGACTCTTCCTGCTTCCTCTTATCCGGTGAGCTGGCGTGTCACTCTGCGCTCTTTACTGTACATTCCTCGCATCACCAGTCGCCCCTTTCTCACTGCTGCTTCCTGCGACCGATTACTGTTGCAAGTTTATTGGGCTGTTGCTCTTTAACTAAAGCGTTTCTGCTCCTGGTCCGTCCTACGGGGATGTCTTCTTCCTTTCAGATTCGCTTGAGCTGTGCTGTTCATTTCAGGTCCACATTTTACCTTCAGATCCACATGCAGTCCGCCTGATCCACTGCTGCTCCCTGTGTGCGCTACACACGGCTTGCCCGCCCGTCTCGACCTGGTAAGTCATCTTGGACATCTTCACATTGCCCAGTTCATTTCCAGTCACTCTGCGCTCCATGCTTGTTCTCTGCAGCCGCTGACGCTTGCCGTATCGCTCCGGCCATCCCTGCTCCTAGTTCATTCCACACGACCCACTAGGATATCACTCAGGTCAGTTTTCAGCTCCTGTGAAGTCGGCTTGTGTTCCTCCCTGCCTTCTCCCTTTCACTTCTGCAGCAACTCTACCTCCCTGTCAGTTTTGCCCGAGCTCCAGACTGCTGGGTCTGCATCCATCCCGCCACCTCTGCACTTCTCCCGGTCGCCCGTTATCCTGTGCCGTACACGGATCGCCTCCTGTCACCCCGCGGCTCGTTCCTCTTGAACGTTTGTTAATTATTGTCTCGCTTTCAGATCTGCATGTTCTCCTCTTCAGTTCCATGTCTCTCCACTAGGCGGCACCATTGTATTTTCTATTCCCAGCGCAAATCTTGGTTCACTGGGCCAACTCAATAGAACATTAAAATACACAAAAATCAGCCGCTGTAATTTAGTACTGTTTTTCGGCTCATTCATATCACAGTGGGGAGTTCTTGCAAATAGTCATAGGGTCTCTTGATGTTCAATGTTCAATGGCTTTGTTGGTTACACACCTTTGGATCTGAATCACAGTAAACGAGGAATTCCATTGTTATCAGTCTAGGACTAGGTACAGTATCTAAAAGCGACGCAGTTCAGGTTCACGGGCCTAAATTTGCACTGCCAATAATAAAGGAATGCAATGCTCTGATAGAAATGACAAATTTGTCATTTTAAATTACGTAACCTAGAATATAGAATAGTACAGCACAGTACAGGCCCTTCGGCCCACAATGTTGTGCCGACCCTTAAACCCTGCCTCCCATATAACCCCCCCCACCTTAAATTCCTCCATATACCTGTTTAGTAGTCTCTTAAATTTCACGTGTATCTGCCTCCACCACTGACTCAGGCAGTGCATTCCACGCACCAACCACTCTCTGAGTAAAAAACCTTCCTCTAATATCCCCCTTGAACTTCCTACCCCTAACCTTAAAGCCATGTCCTCTTGTACTGAACAGTGGTGCCCTCGGGAAGAGGTGCTGGCTGTCCACTCTATCTATTCCTCTTAGTGTCTTGTATATCTCTATTTAAAGGCCTATACAGATTGGGCATAGAGGAATGTTTCCTATAGTGGGTGACGGTAGAACCAGAGGGCACGGTCTCAGAATACAAGGACACCCCTTTAGAACAGAAATGAGGAGGAATTTCTTTAGTCGTAGGGTGGTGAATCACAGATAGCTGTGGAGGCCAAATAATTGGGAATATTTAAAATGGAGGTTGAGGAGTTCTTGATTAGTAAGGGTGTCAAATGTTACCTGAAGTAAGAACGGAGTTGAGATGGATGATAAGTCGGCCATAATCAAATGGCAGAGCAGACTCAATGGGATGAATGGCCCAATTCTACTCCTGTGCCTAATGGTCATGGTATTCAGAACAAGATTTCCTGTTTCTGCCAATATACATTCCTGGACAATATATTTCTGGGGACATTTTAATCTAGTTCTTCCATGGTTTACAGAAAGGGAGAAAGGCAGGATAGAGCACAAGTGGACTTGATAAGAGGACAGCAGAGTGGAACTCAAACACAAAGATCCTCACCATCCAGGCCAAGCACTTTTCTCGCTGCTGGCATCAGGTAGAACGTACAAACGCCTCAGCACTGGCACGACCAGATTCAAGCACAGTTACTACCCCTCAACCATCAGTCTCTTGTACAAAAGGGGACTATCACCCTCGTTCTAACTCTGTTGTTCCCACAACTGATGACCCCACTTTTGGACTCTCTGTCTTGTTATTTCATGCTCTTGTTATTTATTGCTAATTATTTATATTTGCATTTGCACAGCTTGTTGTTCATTGATCCTGTTTACAGTTACTCTTCTATAGATTTGCTGAATATGCTGGCAAAAAGAGAATCTCAGAGTTGTATGTGGGGACATACATGTACTCTGATATTAAATTTCACTTTGAACTTTAAACAAGAGATTATGCAGATAATGCACAATCTCTTGTTATATCAGAGATGTCCTCTTTGTTCAAAGAACAGGGTTTCCCTTCCTCCACTATTGATGCTCCCCTCACCCACATATCCTTGAACATCGATGCTCACCCCATCTTCTTGCCACCTTAACAGCGATAGAGTTCCTCTTGTCGTAACCTACCACCCCATGAGCCTCCCCAATCAATACATCATTCTCTGCAACTACCACCTACCATCAAACACATCCTTACCTCCTCCTGACTCTCTGCATTCTACAGGGATCACTCCCTCCATTATTCCCTTGACTATTCACCCTTCCCACTAATCCCCCTCCCGGCACTTGTCCCTGCAACCGGAAAGTGCTACACCCCCTCCCTCACCTCTATTCAGAGCCCCAGACAGCTCTTCAAGTGAGGCAACGCTTCACCTGCGGACCTACTGGGGTCGTCCATCGTATCTGGTGCTCCCAATGTGGCCTCCTCTACATTGGTGAGACCGTTGTAAAATGGGGGAAATGCTTCGTCAAGCACCTTTCTTCATCCGCCAAAAGCAGAGCTTCCCAGTGGCTAAATATTTTTAATTCCAATTCCCATTCCCTTTCCGACATGTGCTCATCAATGGCTTCCTCTTGTGCCACAATGAGGCCATCGTCAGGAGCAACACTTTATATTCCACCTGGGTAGCCTCCAACTTAATGGAATGAATATCAATTCCTTCTTCCAGTTAAAAAAATCCTTTCCCTCCCCTTTTCTTCTATTCCCACTCTGGCCTCTTACCTCTTCTCACCTGCCTATCACCTCCCTCTGGTGCCCCTCTTCCTTCCTTTTCTCTCACCGTTCACTCTCCTGTCCTTTCGGATTCCTTCCTCTCCAGCCCTTTTCCTTTCCCACCCACCTGGCTTCACCTATCACCTTCCAGCAATCCTCATTCCCTCCCCCCCCCACCTTTTTATTTATTTTGGTCTCTTGCCCCTTCCTTTCCAGTCCTGAAGAAGGGTCTCAGCCTAAAATGTCGACTGTTTATACATTTCCATGGATGCTGCCTGACCTGACGAGTTCCTCCAGCATTTTGCGTGTGTTGCTTTGAATTTCAGCATCTGCAGAACCTAAACACGAGAAATTCTGCATTTTGTGCATGTTATTGAGGGTGTAACTCAAGCTGACCTAAAAGAGAGACAGTTTCGCGGACCATGTGGAACCAGGACTGGACAGATCAGAAGGACCGATACAACAGAGACCCATACAATTTGGCACCAGCAGCATCGCAGGAGCTGCCAGTCAGTATTAACTCAGCGAGGGATCTTAGGGACTCCAGCTTCGGATTTTTCCTTGGGGTTTACTCCAGAAGTCTCCCCCAAGAGTGGATATAACGACAAGGCAGCAGAGGTTGAGATTAGAGTTTTCCTTCTCCCAGATGAGCTGGCAATCATGGCTGACTAGCCCCATTTCCCCGAAGCGACTAATTTTAAGGTGCCAGTAACTCACCTTTGCCCCTTCTCCTGTCAGTAGAAATAGATCAGCCAGGCTTAGTAGCTAATCCACACCTTAAGGGCAGGAGTTGGTCTTGGTTGCCAAAGGATATCTGAGGCGCACGCGGTTGGGAGCATTTACTAGGTAATGGGAGTTTATCTCCACTTTCACCTGGGCCATAACAACCTTAGGAACCATAGTATACATACATTGATAATAAATGTACTTTGAACTTTGAAGCGGCTGACAAGGCAGAGCGAGGGGCACATGGTCAGTTAGTGACCAGGGGAAGCACCGATACATCAAGATGAAACCAAGCTGACTGGATACGGGCCCGGGCCGGCAGTATAGAGATCAGGCGAGTCTGTAAGACCCGGCAGGATAGAGATCAGGTGAGTCTCTAAGACCCGGCAGTATAGATATCAGGCGAGTCTGTACGACCCGCGGTACTGTATACATATCAGGCGAGTCTGTAAGACCCGGCAGGATAGAGATCAGGCGAGTCTCTACAACCCCCGGTACTGTATAGAGATCAGGCGAGTCAGTAAGGGAGCTTGAGCAGACTTGAAAGGGTGAAGGCCCAGCAGACGTGGAGGGTGATCCAGGGGCAGCGATGGGCAGAGTGAAAGGGCAAATAACCCAAAAGTGTACACGTGCAATCGGCCGCCGGGCACCGCATGAAGAGGTGGGCGATTGGAAATGAACTGGGCAATGGCAGAGTGTGAAGGGTTACGAACCAGCAGTACGTGTCGGGAGAAGCGTAAAGAGGCGAGAAGGCAGAGCGAACCCTGTGTCGGGCACAGAGGCAGCGAGCTAGCGAAAGAAGTACAGCGGCAGCCGGATGAAAAGTAACGGATCGGGCTGACCTGATGTGAACCCGGCAGCGTAGAGCTCAGGCGGACCTGAACGGAAGACGGCACGGCGGTGTGCAAGCCGACCAAAGAGGGTAGTTAGTCTAGCGGACAGAGAGGGGTGAACCTGGCTCAGGGAGAGACAGGGCAAAAGGGGCAATTAACCAATAAAAGTGCGAGAGTAATCGGCCGAAGAGTGCAGCAGGGAGAGCAGGCGTTTGGAAGCGACCCCCACGCTGCACGGGGTTAATAGGCAGCCAGGAAAAGTGCAGAAGGCGCTGGATAAAATGGTGTGGGTCTAGCCGGTAGTCCCCTCCATTGGCGGAGGGAACGGCCCACCCCCCGCTCTGCATCATCGGGTGTTGGCGCAGCGCTGGTGTGTGGAGCCGTTCAGCCGGAGCTGCTCGTCGGTCACGGGCCCTCCCGGAACCTTATCCGAGTGCCGGTTCCGCACAATCTGAGCCACCTCGCGTCGCCCCATTCAGAGATGCAGGTAGGTTGTGCGTGTACGTGCTTCCGCTCCACGCCCTGCACTTCCTAGCCCTCACTTGTGAGTGAGGGGGGTCGCAAGTGGGAAGTCCCTTTATGAGGGAGCCCATCCAATGTACGTCGGGGGAGCTGGAGTGAAGGCTGTCACCTGAAGCTGTGCATTGTAACAAATTCATTAGTTTGAACGGGGATCGCCCAGCCGTGCGGACTGGAAGGGACCGTATTCCATATGTACACGGAATGTGCGAGGCTGCAAGAGGAAATGCGAGTGTACCCGTCAGGAAGTCGGCAGGGTGGATACCTGTCACCTGGGACTAACCTTAGACCTTATTATGTCCTGGAAAACCATGTAGAGCGAACCTGGAATATGGATAGACAGAGAGTTGCCGGCAACTCACCTACATAAATGTGCAAGAGTAGTCGGCTGCTGGATGCAACATGGAGAACAAAGTTATCAGGGCAGTCATCCGTCAAGGGGAAGTCGGAATGGGGAGAGGATGAATCCCGGTTCTTTATTTTGTGGGCAGACATCACACGCTAAGGCATATTCCCGGACATCTTTAGTCATGCCCGGCCACCAGTAACGTCTCTTGACAAACTCTCAAGTGTGAGCTCATCACCTCCCCCCCCCCCACCCCCGATGTCCAGCCAGATTCGAAGCGAGTCCCCAGGTGAGATATTCCGAACGAACAGGTTCGGGAATAAAGATACATCCAAGAGGACCATTACCCGGGTCTGTCCCATGTTGCTCTGGGGCTCGGCGCACTATCAAGTCTACTTCCAGCGGATGGGCGCCATCGCTTCAGAACTGGTAATTATAGTTGAAGGGTTGTCTGTAATGGGACGGGTTGATCCGTCCCAAAAGACCCAAAGAACCCAGCGTCAACAACAGAAACACCAGGAATTCAGCAGATGCTGGAAATTCAAGCAACACACATCAAAGTTGCTGGTGAACGCAGCAGGCCAGGCAGCATCTCTAGGAAGAGGTACAGTCGACGTTTCAGGCCGAGACCCTTCGTCAGGACTAACTGAAGGAAGAGTTAGTAAGAGATTTGAAAATTGGAGGGGGAGAGGGAGATCCAAAATGATAGGAGAAGACAGGAGGGGGAGGGATGGAGGCAACAACACATTCTCTTCCCCTGTAGGTGCTTTGAATTGTCGAGAGAGGGCGCTGCGCAGCAAGAAATAAGGAATTTGAACCTATTAAAATAGGAACCAACCTGCCTGCCTTCGATTCAGCCTTCTCGCATCCTGGATTTAAATTAGGTTTTTGTGGTCGGTCCATACCACAAACAGATGTTTGGACCCCCTCAGCCAGTGCCCCCGCTCCTCCAGTGCCAGTCAATTCCTGATTCCCAATGTCATAGTTTGCCAGGGATGCAGGTTGAGGTCCGAGGCAGGTCATTGGGACAAAATGGCCCCACGTCCAATGCGGCGACCTCCGCCACAAAAGATAAGTACGGATTTCGTGGGACTAGGGGAGGTGCAGATGTGAACCTTTGTTCTAACTCCTGAAAAGCCGCCTCGGCCGCTGGGTCCATTTCTTGGTCAGTTGGTGAGCTGCGTCACCACTGAAGTGAAATTGCGGACGAACAGCCTGAAAAAGTTGGCAAAACCTAAAAAAAGACTAACAACACACATCAAAGTCGCTGGTGAACGCAGCAACTTCGTCAGGGTCTCGGCCCGAAACGTCGACTGTACCTCTTCCTATAGATGCTGCCTGGCCTGTTGCGTTCACCAGCAACTTTGATGTGTGTTGCTTGAATTTCCAGCATCTGCAGAATCCCTCGTGTTTGCGCTAAAAAAAAGACTACAGGATTTGTTTCACACAGGTTGGTTGCGGCCGAATCCGGATTGCCTGGGTCTAATCGGGGTCTATTTGAAGGCTGCCTTTAGATGTAACAAACCCATGATAGTAAACTGTGGGCACATGGAATCTGCTCTTCCTGAGCTGAACGAAAAGTTGATTCTCGAGAAGCTGTTGTCGAACCTGCTGGACACCCTGGATGTGTTCCTGAGTGGACCGGGAGAAAATGAGTAGACAAAGCATCTTACAGAGCGTGTCATTGATGAAGGCTTGAAATGCCGCTGGAAAGGCATGACCCGGTAGTCATCGTGGCCCCTAGGTGTGTTGAATGCCGTTTTCCATTCGTCTCCTTCACAAATGCGGATTAGGTTATAGGCGCTAATGAGGTTCACTTTTAGTAAATAATGTAGCTCCTTGGCCGTGTTCACGAGAGGGAGAGGTCAGCGGTTTTAGCAGTGATCGCATTTAGCTCCTCGCTTTGAACAGGCGGTTTGGTATGTTTTTGCACAGACTTTCGCAAGGTCAAGTCTATAACCAAACCTGACTCCTATCCTCTTCCTCGGGTGCAAGGGTCAGCGATGTCTCGGAGAGGCTGCAGGGCATTCCGAAAGGGAAGGGTGAGCAGTCAGCTGTCATGGTGCATGTAGGTACTAACGATATAGGAAGAAAGCGGGATGAGGTCCTGCAAGCTGAATTTAGGGAGCTAGGAGATAAATTAAAGAGTAGGACCTCAAAGGTAATCATCTCAGGATTATTACCGGTGCCGCGCGCTAGCCAGAGCTGGAATAGCAGGATGGCTAGAATGAATATGTGGCATGAGCAGTGGTGCAGGAGGGAGGGTTGGAACCGCTTCTGGGGGAGGTGGGACCAGTACTGTCCCGATGGTCTACATCTGGGCAGGGCCGGGATCAATGCCCTAGGGAGATTGTTTGCTAGTGCTGTTGGGGAGGTTTTAAACTAATATGGCAAGGAGATGGGAACCCACGCAGAAAAGAGGGAAGTGATGCAGAGACCAAAGCTAGAGTTAATGAAGAAAAAAGTAAGAGTAGAGTGCATAAAAGTAAAAAGCAAAAATCGCATAGGTCACTAGATTCTAAAAGGACAATGAGTATAAGGGCACTTTATCTAAACGCTCGTAGTATTAGAAACAAAGTTAATGAACTTGTGGCACAGATCAGTACCAAGGCATACGATTTAGTGGCCATTACAGAAACCTGGCTGCAAGGTGGAGATGACTGGGAATTAAATATCCAAGGGAATCAGGTAATACAGAAAGATAGGCTGGAAGGCAGAGGAGATGGGGATTAGGGATGAGATCAGGGCGATTATGGGAGACTATATAAGATCTGCAGAGCAGAATGTTGAGTCCATCTGGGTAGAGATTAAGAATAGTAAAGGGAAAAAAAATCGCTGGTGGGAGTTGTCTATAGGCCACCTAATAAAAATATTGTGGTGGTAGAGGCGATTAACCAAGAAATAACTGAGGCTTGTAAGAATGGAACAGCAGTTGTCATGAGGGATTTTAACTTCCACATAGATTGGGTGAGTCAGGTTGGCCAAGGAAGTCTTGAGGAGGACTTCATAGAATGCATCCGTGATGGCTTTCTTGAGCAGCATGTTAGTGAACCTACAAGGGAAAATAGTATCTTAGATCTAGTCCTGTGCAATGAGATAGGTAAGATTAACGATCTTGGAATCCTCTTGGAACGAGCGATCATAGTATGATTGAATTTCGCATTCAAATGGAGGATGAAATAGATCTAAAACTGGTGTTTTATGCTTGAACAAGGGAGACTACAATGGGATGAGGGAGGAGTTGACTAATGTGGATTGGGAGCACAGGCTATTTGGTAGGACAGTTGAGGAACAGTGGAATACTTTCAAAGAGATTTTTCACAGTGCTCAACAAATGTATATTCCAGTCAAAAGTAAGGACAGTAAGTGTGAGGAGAGTCACCCTTGGATAACTAAGGAAATAAAAGACAGTATCAAATTAAAAGCTCATGTGTACAAAGTTGCAAAGAGTAGTGGGAGACTGGAGGATTGGGAAAACTAAAAAGAAACAGAGAACAATTAAACAAGAAATAAGGAAAGGGAAGATAGAGTATGAAAGTAAATTAGCTCAAAATATGAAAACAGATAGCAAAAGTTTTTATGAATATATAGAGCAGAAGAGGGTGGCTAAAGTCAACATAGGTCCCTTGGAAGATGAGAAGGGGAAGTTGATATTGAGTGATAAGGAAATGGCTGAGGCATTGAACGACTATTTTGTGTCAGTTTTCACGGTGAAGGATACATCTAATATGCCAAAGAAGGATGTTATGAACAAAATGGAAGGTGAGGACCTCGATAAAATCACTGTCACTAAAGAGATAGTGATGAGCAAACTAGAGGGCCTGAAGGTAGATAAGTCCCCTGGTCCAGATGGGATGCATCCCAGGGTGCTGAAGGAAATGGTGGAGGTTATAGTGGATGTGTTGGTAAGCATTTATAAAAACTCTCTGGACTCTGGGCAGGTCCCAGTGGATTGGAAGACAGCAAATGTCATGCCACTTTTTAAAAAAGGATGTGGGCAAAAGATGGGCAACTATAGGCCAATTAGCTTAACATCTGTAGTCAGGAAAATGCTTGAAGCTGTCATTGAGAAAGAAATAGCGAAACATTTAGAAAGGAGGGGTTCCATTAGACAGACACAGCATAGATTCAGAAAGGGCAGGTCCTGTTTGACAGACTTACTGGAGCTCTTTGAGGACATAATGAGTGCAGTGGATAGAGGGGAACAGGTGAATGTTGTATACTTGGATTTCCAGAAGGTGTTCGATAAGGTGCCGCACAAGAGACTTATAAATAAGATACGGATGCATGGAGTTGGAGGAAGTGTATTGGCATGGATAGTGGATTGGTTAACTAATAGAAGGCAGAGAGTTGGTATAAATGGGTGTTTCTCCAGTTGGCAGTCAGTGGTGAGTGGGGTGCTGCAGGGGTCAGTGCTGGGCCCACAGCTGTTCAGCATTTACATTGATGATTTGGAAGAGGGAACTGAGTGTAGCGTCGCAAACTTTGCTGATGACACTAAACTGAGTGGAAAAGCAAATTGTATAGAGGATGTGGAGAGTCTGCAGAGGGATATAGATAGGTTAAGCGAGTGGGCCAAGGACTGGCAGATGGAATACAACGTTGGTAAATGTGAGATCATCCACTTTGGAAGGAATAATAGAAGAGTGGATTATTATTTAAATGTTGAAAGATTGCAGCATGCTGTTGTGCAGAGGGACTTGGGAGTGCTTGTTCATGAATCGCAAAAGGTTGGCTTGCAGGTACAACAGGTTATTAAGAAGGCAAACGGAATGTTGGCCTTCATTGCTAGAGGGATTGAATTCAAGAGCAGGGAGGTCATGCTGCAACTATACAGGGTACTGGTGAGGCCTCACCTGGAGTACTGTGTGCAATTCTGGTCTCCATACTTGAGGAAGGGTATACTGACTTTGGAGGCAGTGCAGAGGAGGTTCACCAGGTTGATTCCAGGGATGAAGGGGTATCGCCTGGGACTATACTCTCTGGAGTTCAGGAGAATGAGAGGGAATCTTATAGAAACATTCAAAATTTTGATAGATAAAATAGAAGTAGGAAAGTTGATTCCATTGGTAGATGAGAATAGAACTTGGGGACATTGCCTCAAGATTCAGGAGAGAAGATTTAGGATGAAGGTGAGGAGAAACTTGTTTTTCCCAGAGAGTGGTGAATCTGTGGAATTCTCTGCCTAGGGAAGCAGTTGAGGCTTCTTCACTAAATATATTTAAGAAACAGTTAGATAGGTTTTTACATAGTAAGGGAATTAAGGGTTATGGGGAAAAGGCAGGTAAATGGATCTGAGTTTACGGACAGATCAGCCATGATCTTATTCAATGGCGGGGCAGGCTCGATGGGCCGGATGGCCTACTCCTGCTCCTATTTCTTATGTTCTTATGTAGATGACCGTATTGGCCAGGTTGGCTCCACGTCCTTTGTCACTAAATGAGATCAGTTAAAGGACTATTGGCAAGTGCCATTAACCCAGCAAGCCCGTGAGATTTCTGCTTTTGTGACTCCTAATGCTTTTTGCCAGTACCAGGTCATGGCTTTTGGAATGAGGAATGCAGCAGCAACTTTTCAGGGTCTGGTCAATAAGGTGCTGGAGGGAGTTGCAGGTTGTGATGCTTACCTTGATGGTTTGGTAACTTACAGCTCTATCTGGTCTCAACATCAAGCCCAGGTGGAACAGGAGTTCAAGTGGCTTGTGGTTGCAAATTTGACCCTGAACCTCTCCAGGTATGAATTTGGGCAAACTATACTTACTGACCTGGGTAAAGTTGTAGGCTAGGGTCAAGTCTGCCCTACTGGGGCTAAAATAGAGCCTATTGTGAACTTTGCTGTGTCAGCATCCCAGAGAGATCTGAAACGGTTCCTCGGGATGGCAGGTTACTGTTGGAAATTTTTGCAGAGCTTTTCCACTGTTCCTGCACCCTTAACTTTCCTGCTTAGTCCCAAGGTTCCTTATTTTTGGACGGAATTATGTCAGTGTGCCTTTGAGAATTTGAAGGCATTGCTGAGTAGTTCTCCTGTCTGAGCAGCTCCTGAGCTCAGTCGGGCCTTTAACTTGCTGTTGATGCTAATGATGTTGGTGTCGGAGCTGTGTTTCTCCAAGATAATTCGCAGGGTGTGAGCATCTGTGAAATCTGAGGTCTATCAGAAGCTCTACTCCACAATAGAGGAGGAGGCCTTAGTCATTATTCTTGCCCTGAATCATTCTGATGTCTGATTTTTTTCCCCAATTTTCCACTCATTGTGTAATACAGACCATAACCGTCTGGACTTTCTCCACAGCATGAGGAATTCTAACCAGTGTTTAATGTGCTGGAGTTTATTCCTGCGGGGTATGACCTGAAGCTTTGCCACATCTGTGGAAGGGACAATGTGCTAGCAGATGCCCTTTTGAAGTTGTAAGTGTATCTGACATCTGTTTGCATCCTATATCCTTTATTGAACAGACTGTATGCATTATTGGGTTAGCTATAGTTTGCCCCAGAGCAACCTCTTTAAGAGTGGTGATGTTATGTCCTGTACATTTCCTGGCCTGTGTTTCCTCTTTAACCTGTGTTGCAGTTCCTGGGGCGCCTGCAATTACCCTTCCATTACCGGAACCTGCTGGGGACTGCAGAAAAACAAGGCCATTCCCACTCCCACTCTCCCTATCTCCCATTCTGCAGCCAGCACTACCACAGCACACATCACTCTTTTTTCCTTTACCTTAACTTTAACTTAATAAATACCTTTTGTCTGTAATGCCTGTTATGTCCTGACTCCTTTGTGTTACCTCGAGAGCTGAAGTTGTAACATGCACTATAGCTCAATAAGTAAATAAAATTCAATTTCTAGACCTGTTGCTACCCCAGTGCAAGTGGAGGTACTATATTATTTTTCAATTCAGTTAATTGCATTTAATACATAAATATTCCTCTAAAATGTTACTTATGTTGCATAATCCTAGAAGGATTAGTCCACGAGGACCCAACTATTACGCTTGATGTTGGATGGCCTACTGTTATTTTTTTTCCATGTTCCTTGATGGTTCAAATCTTCACCTGATTCTCCCTATTAGATAAAGCAAGCTCCTGAGCCAGCTCTGGATCATATTAGAAACGTTTTCTGCAATTGGGAGAAAATATTGAAATATGATTTTTAAATTAACATGAAAATAAAACAGAACATAAAAATGACAGGAAAATTCATGCACAGATGCAAGCCTGTTTATGTTGGGCCAAGTGTGGCAGATTACCATCAGCTAGAACCTTCTTTCAAGGTTTGTGAACCAGCTGTGGGTTCATTCGATGTTCCCATAAGGAACTGAACAAATGTGGAACCAATACTTCCTGGTCTACAGTCAGAATTAGAGCCTCTCCCTTTCCTTTCCTTTCAAGATTTCTCAGTTTGCTTTACAGTCATTTGTACTTACTAAATATAGAATATGGAAATCTACAGTACATTTCAGGGCCCCCTTCGGCCCAAATGTTGTGCCGACCAATTAACCTACTCTAGAAACTGCCTAGAATTACCCTACCGCATAGCCCTCTATTTTTCTAAGCTCCATGTACCTATCTAAGAGTCCCTTAAAAGACCCTATTGTATCCGCCTCCACCACCGTTGCTGGCAGTGGATTCTGTACACCTACCACTCTGTATGTGAAAAACTTACCCCTGACATACCCCTTGTACCTACTTCCAAGCACCTTAAAATGACGCCCCCTTGTGTTAGCCATTTCAGCCCTGGGAAAAAGCCTCTGGCAATTCACATGATCAAAGCATGTCATCATCTTGTATACCTCTATCAGGTCAGCTCTTATCCTCTGTTACTCCAGAGAAAAAAGACCAAGTTCACTCAACCTATTCTCATAAGGCAAGCTCTGCAATCCAGGCAATATCCTTGTAAATCTCCTCTGTACACTCTCTCTATATTATCCACATCCTTCCTGTAGAATCTCCTCTGTACACTCTCTATAGTATCCACATCCTTCCTGTAGAATCTCCTCTGTACACTCTCTATAGTATCCACATCCTTCCTGTAGAATCTCCTCTGTACACTCTCTATAGTATCCACATCCTTCCTGTAGAATCTCCTCTGTACACTCTCTATATTATCCACATCCTTCCTGTAGAATCTCCTCTGTACACTCTCTATATTATCCACATCCTTCCTGTAGTGAGGTGACCAGAACTGAACACAGTCCTCCAAGTGGGATCTGACCAAGGTCTTATACAGCTGTAACATTACCTCACGGCTCTTGAACTCAATCACACGGTTGATGAAGGCCAACACATCATACGCCTTCTTAACAATACTGTCAACCTCACAGCAGCTTTGAGTGTCCAATGGACATGGACCCCAAGATCTCGCTGATCCTCCACACTGTCAAGAGTCTTAACATTAATATTTTATTTTGTCTTCAAATTTGATCTACCAAAATGAACCACTTCACACTTAACTGGGTTGAACTCCATTCATCCAATCGATGTCCTGCTGTAACCTCTGACAACCCACCAGACTATCCACAGCACCTCCAACTTTTGTGTTATCAGCAAACTTACTAACCCACCCTTCTGCTTCTTCATCCAGGTCATTTATAAAAATTACAAAGAGGAGGGGCCCCAGAACAGATCCCTGCAGAACACCACTGGTCACCGACCTCCATACAGAATACAAACCATCTACAACCACCCTTTGCCTTCTGTGGACAAGCCAACTCTGGATCTACAAAGCAAGGTCTTCTTGGATCCCATGCCTCATTACTTTCTGAATGAGCCTTGCATGGGGAACCTTATCAAATGCCTTACTGAAATCCATAGGCACTATATCCATGGCTCCACCTTCACCAATGTGTTTTGTTACATCCTCAAAGAATTCAATTAGGTTCATAAGGCTTGACCTGCCCTTGACAAAGCCATGCTGACTATCCCTAATCAGATTATGTCTCTCCAAATGCTCATAGATCCTGCCTCTCAGGATCTTCTCCAACAACTTGCCCACCACTGCAGTAAGACTCACTGGTCTATAATTTCCTGGGTTATCTCTACTCCCTTTCTTGAATAAGGGGACCACATTTACAACCTTTCATTCCTCTGGTACTTCACCCATCCATATTGATGATACAAAGGTCATCGCTAGAGGCTGAGCAATCTCCTCCCTTGCTTTTCACAGCCTGGGGTATATCTCATCCCGTCCTGGCGGCTTATCTAACTTAATACCTTTCAACAGCTCCAGCGTATCCTCTTTCTTAAAGTCTATACATTACAGTCTGCTGTAAATCATCCCACAATTGCCAAGGTCCTTTTCACTGGTGAATACTAAAGCAAAGTATTCATTAAGTACCTCCACTACCTCCTCTGGCTCCATGCACTTGTTTCCACTATCGCACCTGATTGGTCCTATTCCCACACGGCTCATCCTCTTGCTCTTCATATCCTTGGAGAATGCCTTGGGGTTTTCCTTAATCCTGCTCACTAAGGCCTTCTCGAGCCTTCTAGCTCTCCTAATTTCATGACAAGACCTTGGCGAGTAGGGTAAAGGAAAACCCCAAGGCATTCTTCAATTAAGTGAAGAACAAAAGGATGACAGGAGTGAAGGTAGGACCGATTAGAGATAAACGTGGGAAGATGAGCCTGGAGGCTGTGGAAGTGAGCGAGGTCCTCAATGAATACTTCTCTTTGGTATTCACCAATGAGAGGGAACTTGATGACTGTGAGGACAATATGAGTGAGGTTTGTGTTCTGGAGCATGTTGATATTAAGGGAGAGGAGGTGTTGGAGTAGTTAAAATACATTAGGATGGATAAGTCCCCGGGGCCTGACAGCATATTCCCCAGGCTGCTCCACGAGGCAAGAGAAGAGATTGCTGAGCCTCTGGCTAGGATCTTTATGTCCTCGTTGTCCACGGGAATGGTACCGGAGGATCGGAGGGAGGCGACTGTTGTCCCCTTGTTCAAAAAAGGTAGTAGGGATAGTCTGGGTGATTACAGACCAGTGAGCCTTACATCTGTGGTGGGAAAGCTATTGAAAAAGATTCTTAGAGATAGGATCTATGGACATTTAGAGAATCATGGTCTGATCAGGGACAGTCAGCATAGCTTTGTGAAGGGCAGATCGTATTTAACAAGCCTGATAGTGTTCTTTGAGGAGGTGACCAGGCATGTAGATGAGGGTAGTGCAGTGGATGTGATCTACATGGATTTTAGTAAGGCATTTGACAAGGTTCCTCATGGTAGGCTTATTCAGAAAGTCAGAAGGCATGGGATCCAGGGAAGTTTGGCCAGGTGGATTCAGAATTGGCTTGCCTGCGGAAGGCAGAGGTGGTAGTGGAGGGAGTACATTCAGATTGGAAGATTGTGACTAGTGGTGTCCCGCAAGGATCTCTTCTGGGACCTCTACTTTTTGTGATTTTTATTAACGACCTGGATGTGGGGTAGAAGGGTGGGTTGGCAAGTTTGCAGATGAAACAAAGGTTGGTGATGTTGTGGATAGTGTAAAGGATTGTCAAAGATTGCAGAGAGACATTGATAGGATGCAGAAGTGGACTGAGAAGTGGCAGATGGAGTTCAACCCGGAGAAGTGTGAGGTAGTACACTTTGGAAGGACAAACTCCAAGGCAGAATACAAGGTAAATGGCAGGACACTTGGTAATGTGGAGGAGCAGAGAGATCTGGGGGTGCATGTCCAAAGATCCCTGAAAGTTGCCTCACAGGTGGATAGGGTAGTTAAGAAAGCTTATGGGGTGTTCGTTTTCATAAGTCAAGAGATAGAGTTTAAGAGTCGCGAGGTAATGATGCAGCTGTATAAAACTCTAGTTAGGCCACACTTGGAGTACTGTGTCCAGTTCTTGTCGTCTCCCTATAGGAAGGATGTGGAAGCATTGGAAAGGGTACAGAGGAGATTAACCAGGATGCTGCCTGGTTTAGAGAGTATGCATTATGATCAGAGATTAAGGGAGCTAGGGCTTTACTCTTTGGAGAGAAGGAGGATGAGAGGAGACATGATAGAGGTATACAAGATATTAAGAGGAACAGATAGAGTGGACAGCCAGCACCTCTTCCCCAGGGCACCACTGCTCAATACAAGAGGACATGGCTTTAAGGTAAGGGGTGGGAAGTTCAAGGGGGATATTAGAGGAAGGTTTTTTACTCAGAGAGTGGTTGGTGCGTGGAATGCACTGCCTGAGTCAGTGGTGGAGGCAGATACACTAGTGAAGTTTAAGAGACTACTAGACAGGTATATGGAGGAATATAAGGTGGAGGGTTATATGGCAGGGCCGGATTAAGCTAGTGCAGGACCTGTAGCATATGTTATAAAGGGGCCCTAAATTTAAAAAATGCACATAAGTATTAAAACATAAATTACTTACTTGCATAGTGAAGTAATTCAATTTTTTCATTTGCTATACAGCCAGATAATATGACAAATTTCTGACACTTCAGTAATAGTATTACTTACCTGTAGGTATCAATTTCAAATGTCAAAAATAACAAAACTATCTAAAAGTTACATTTTCTAGATGTAGCATGAGCAAATTTATTGATGATACAGGTGCACATTCCTTTATCCGAAATTCTGAAATCCAAAAATGCTCCGAAAACCAAAGTTTTTTTCGCCAATAGCTGACGTCACTCAGGTGTGACGTGGCAGCACGAGCAGAGGCTGCCAGATGTCAGCGGTGGCTCAACGCTCATACTGGTTACAGGTGCATTTACTGTTCGCTGGTATTTTGTGTTCACTGTTGACTTTGTGTTTAATTTCACAGTGAAAATGTCAAAAAGAGCTGCAGATACCCCAATGGGTAACAATGAGAAAAAGAGAAGGAATCTTCTCTGTCAATAATGCAGAAAGTGGAGTTATTGCAGAAGCTTGATCGTGGTGTGTCTGTGTGGCATCTTACTGAAGAAAGTAGTGTCGGAACTACCACTGTATATGATTTAAATAAACAGAAAGACAAGTTACTGAAGTTTTATAATGACAGTGACGTTCTACATTTATTCCAATAAGTCATTTACCATGTGTTTGATTCGGTTTGTTTGAAGCTGTATATTTTAATGTTTTATTGAATGTTTTTGTTGGAAATAAAATTTCTTCTTGTCATTATTCCCTAAACAATACAGTATAACAATTATTTACATAGCACTTACATTGTATTAGGTATTATAAGTAATCTAGAGATGATTTAAAGTCTATAGGAGGATGTGCATAGGTTTGGTGCGCCACTGGGTCCTAAAGTCCACTGCACTGACCCAGGTTAAATAAGGTATCGGCACGGTGGGGGGTCTGAAATCCGAAAAACTCTGAATTCCAAAATGCAACTGGCCCCAAGGATTTTGGATAAGGGATTGTGGACCTGTATTGGAAATGTCTATTTCACACAGAAGTTCATGTTCAATGCTCATTAGAGTGAGATTGTTCTATCTGTTTTGACCCTTCATGCTCCTTATTTCATTTTTAATCCTTTTCAGTTTTGAAAATGAGCATTCTCCACTGCAGTTATTAACTGTGAGTGACAAATAGATGCGCAAGGTATTTTCTACATTTGGAAAACATGACTCCAAAGAATTGTCAGTTATCAAACAGTACAACTGTAACTCTACAAGGTCTTTTTTTGCCACCAATATGAGAAGCAAGATCAGTTTTCAACAGTTCAGTAAACTGCACAAATTCTTCATCAAGACTTTCTTCTAGATCTTCCGGATATGATTTAATAAGATCTGATGACCTCTTTACGATCTCTTCAGGTGTAAACGACTGTAACTGATGAAGGAATCCAAAAACACCATTCACCTTTAGATAAGCTTTCTGCCTTTTTGACAGGGCAGAAAGCAAGCTGTCAATAATGGCAAGAAATGTTCGGTTTTTAAACTTCTGAGAAGGGGTTTGAGATTCAACAAGTGGATCAAGAGTGCTGGAACCACTGAAATCATCATACGCGTGATTTTGCTTGTGTTTTCTTTGAGTTTGCTGTTGATAATCTTCACACTTAGTCAGATCCTTGGCTTTTTGCTCAATGTCTGAAAAAGTAGACCGCATAGCTTGAATATATCCATGCAAGGATTCATAGAGTGCACAAGCTGTGTTCAAGTCTTGGCCAGAAGATTGCAAAGAAGCACTGGTCATACTTCATCATGGTTGAAAGTAGTCCACGAGCCTGTTGTCGACACTCTGCCTTCTGGTCATTGTTATTTGAAATGTCATCCAAGACTTGTTTTATTGCAGAAAAGCTGTGTAAAAGTGCTTTTGTTGCATCTGTGTACGAGCTGACCTCCTGGTATCAGACATTCTTTTCAAAATGGGCAAATGAGCACCACCATCAGATAATGCAGCAGAAAGGAGATCCCACCGATAAGTAGAAGCAGAAAAAAATGTGTACAGGCTTTCTACAAATTGGAAGAAAATTAATGCTTCTTGACAACATTCAGCAGCACATTTTCCAACCAAATTTAGTGAATGTGCGAAACATGGAATGTAATCCGCAAACTCATTTAGCTCTTTAATTCGTGCTTGTAAGCCACTTTACTTGCCACTCTACTTGCCACTCATGTTGCTGGCATTGTCATAACTTTGACCACGGCAGTCTTTTATATCAATGTCATTTTCCTTTAAAAAGTCAGGTAAACTTTGAGTGAGCTGCTCAGCACTATGACCTTCCATATCCAAAAACTTCACAATCTTTCAACTGGTCTAGATGGCAAGACATAGCGCACAGTCAAAGTTAGTGGCGTAACAGTGCACGCTGCAGCGGCTTGGGAGCGTGGGAGATGGCACAAAAGTCACCAAGCCACAGCAAGGAGCCAACACACGCCTGCACACACATACCATGCAGCATGCAGCTCCCCCGACATGAAAACAGCAGCGTTGCCAGATCGTCATGAGAATACGGTGAGATGCCGATTTCACCAGACTGCAGCTTGCAAGCATTTAGTGCGGGGCCCGTAGCTTATGCTACTTTTGCTACTAGGTTAATCCAGCACTGGAGGCAGGGTTTAAGGGTTGGCACAACATTGTGGGCCGAAGGGCCTGTACTGTGCTGTAGTATTCTATATTCTATGTTCTATTCTTGAGCTCCTTCTTGGCACCCTTGTAATTTTCTAGAGCTCTATAAGTACCTAGTCTCTTGAATCTTTCATAAGCTTTTCTTCTTAACTAGATTTTCGACATCCTTTGTACACCTGAACATTGGCCACATTTCTGCCATGCATTTCCCTGAGTAGATCTGCTCCCAATTTATGTTCCCAAGTTCCTGCCTAATAGCACCATGTAGCCCCCTATCCCAATCAAGCTTTCCCAAACTGTCTACTCCTATCCCTCTCCAGCGCCATGGTAAAGGAGATAAGAGTTGTGATCAGTACTTCCAAAATGCTCTCCCACCGAGAGACCAGGTTCATTTCTCAATACCAGATCAAGTACAGCCTCTCCTCTAATTGGCTTATCTACATATTGTGTCAGGAAACCTTCCTGAACACACGTAACAAACTCCAGCCCAGCTAAACTCCTTGCTCTAAGGAGATGCCAGTCAAAATTAGGAAAGTTAAAATTAGGAAAGTCACAACAACCCTATTACTATTGCATTGTTCCAGAGTCTGACTCCCTATCTGCTCCTTGATGTCTCCTTTACTATTTGGGTGGGGGGGGGGGGAGTCTATAAAATTCACCCAGCAGAGTTATTGCCCAATTCCTGTTTTTGACTTTCACCCTCAATGACTCAGTAGATAATTTCTCTATGACTTCCTCCTTTTCTGCAGCTGTGAGAATATCCCTGATTAGCAATGCCACACCCCCAACTCTTTTGTCTTCCTCCCTGTCCTTTTTGAAACATCTAAAGCCTGGCACATTCAGCAGGCATTCCTGCCCCTGCCCAAGTCTCTACAGAGACACAACATCATAGTTCCATATATTGATCCGCACTCTTAAGTTCATCTGCCTTGTTTATGATACTCCTTGTATTAAAATAGACACATCTCAAACCATCAGGCTGAGTGCATCTTTGCTCTAATATCTGCCTATCCTTCCTCACAAACTCCCTACAAGCTATCTCTACTTGTGCACTAACCACCCCATCCTCTGCCTCTTCACTTCGGTTCCTACCCCCTGCAAATCTTGTTTAAACCCTGCCCAACAGCATTAGCAGACCTCCCTCCCAGGAGATTGGTTCCCCTCCAGTTCAGATGTAACCTGTCCCACTTGTACAGGTCAGCCCTTCTCTAGAAAAGGTTCCAATGATCCAAGAACTTGAACCCTGGCCCCCTGCAGCATCTCCTCAGCCACTCATTCATCTGCACTATCTTCCTGTTCTGACCTTCACTAGCTCGTTGCACCAGGAGCAATCTGGAGATTACCACCAGAGGTCCTACTCTTCAGCCTCTGTCCCAACTCCCTAAACTTACTCCTCTACCCGTCTCCTGCCTATTTCATTGGCACCAACATGTCCCACGACCTCCGGCTGCTCACCCTCCCCTTCAAGAATATTCAGCAACCGCTCAGAGACATCCTGAACCCTCACTCCCAGGAAGTAACACACTATCCTAGCATCTTTTTTGCTGCCGCAGACTCTCCTATCTGTGCTCCTAACTATTGAGTTTCCTATGACAATTGCTCCGCCTGACTTCACTCTACACTTCAGAAGCTCAGAGCCGACCACAGTGCTATTGGTCTGGCTGTTGCTGCCTTGCCCAGATAGATCATCCCCCTGAGCAATATCCAAAGGGGTATACCTGTTGCTGAGGGGAATGGCCACAAGGGGACCCTGCATTGACTTCCTTCTCCCTTTATTCTCTTGGTGTTCACCCATCTCTTCCTGGAGTTCTGCACTCTAGGTGTAAAGGTTTGTCCATCGTCATTGATGAAGACCTCAACACCATTGGTGTTGAGACTAGCGCTTGATTTGGATTTAAGTGAGGGAGCGTTGCGCAGCATCAGCCTCACCCTCTCTTCCCAATTACTCTAGGCGTTACCACCTGCTCAAAAGTCGCATCTATCAAATGCTCTGCCTCCTAGTTGGATCCTAAATTCATCCAGCTCCAGCTCCTTAATGCGGTCTTTCACTTGGCTGCACTTCCCGCAGGTGTAGACATCAGGGAGACTATCAGGATTCCATGAATTCCCACATCCTGCAGGAGGAGCATTCCACTGCCATATCTGCCATCCTGCCTGCACTGTACAATGGGCAACCAAGACCAAATCCTCTATCCTGTTTCTTCGGCTTCAGCCTCTTCTCGCCAAAGCTTCGTGATTCAAAGCCTGACGCTCCCATTCTCACCACTGGCCCACTCCCAATAATGGCCACCCCACTTGCCCCTTCTGTACTTTTATTTCCTTCGCAGTGCTCTGGTCCCTCCACTGACTGGGCCTCGGGAATGCGCGAACGCCCGCAAAGCTCTCCTTTTATTCAGGTTTCGCTGACCTGCGAGTAACCTCTCCAAAGCGCTCTGCTCTTGGTGCTGACTGGGCCTCCGGAATCCTGCTATGAACTGTTGAAATGGAGGAAGTTAGTGTCACTCATATAAATAGCCACGTGATTACGGGCAATAATAATTTCAATCACTTTTTGTAAAATTAATAGAAATAGCTGATCTACTCAACTACTAAAAACATGCTTAAAAGTCCGTATTTTAGAAAATATGTTTATTTAAGATACATTTGCAAGAAAGAATAAAGAAATGCTTTGTTTCTATTCATCAACTCAAGACCAAATACAAAAAAAAATTATTGAATTCTTATTAGATGCAAAGATATTTACAAATCATACAGATTATTTTCGTCACCAAACATCACTGACTTTATCTCAAACACACACAGCAGCAAGTGCACTGCTTTCAGCATATTTATGACTGCAGTGCTAAATTAACTTGATTTTATGGTAAAAGTAAAGCTGTTGTAAAACGTCATTATTCAGCCAGCTTGGCTATCATAGAGTGTATTAAGATAGAGACACAGTGAAAATAAAAAGCATTTTGACCAAAAAGAGTGGAACTGCAGCAATTTAAATGTTGACTCTAATCCAGAAGGTTTTATTATATCTATGTCTTGTAGAGAATGAAAGATAGACATTATTTAAAAAATTTCAGTTCCATCACACAATGATTGATGGCTAGCATTCATAACCATTCAGTAAGTGATATTCAAATTCACTGATATATTGAGAAGAACATTGTAACTTCCACAGCATATGAATGTTGCCAATATATAAAATATACTACAGCAGAAGTTAGTATTTGCTCACTAACACTAAAAAGTTGCTAAGTTATTAGTAGCCTATTGTATGCTGTTCCTAGCTTCAAAGGAATTAAATATTTGGATGGGGAACAATGACCGGCCAATAACTAAATCAACTCTTTAGCATCAGCAACAAAAATTTTCTGCCCAGAATCTACAAATTCATTTTCATAATCGAAATATTGATTAATCATGTTGCTAGATATCTCCTAAACTCTTAAAGGTAAACTTTAAAAGGAGACATATTAAATATATATCAAGATCGTACACATTCAGCACAATGGGGATATAAAATAAAGGCTTTTTAGTATTTCTGGTATTACACCAGTTTTCCAGAATCTGCAGCATTTTGCTTTCAGGAATCAAGATATATTTAATGTGGGGCAGCTACCTTACACAAGGGTTGACAGGTTGTGGTTAGGTTTAGCCTCCTGGTGACCTGCATGGTTTTTATATGCATCTTCGTCCAAGTAATTTTGAACTGAATTGTTCATGTGCATATTTCTCAAGATTTTCTTCAAAGATCTCAATGTCAGGAAACTCAGAACTGCACTTCCACAATACAAGCAAGCAGAAATCAAGCCAAATAATGCAACTGCAGCATCTCCTCCCTGAACATCACAATTCATAAAAGTGTAACCCCGGCCTGCATACAGACGGTGTCTTAATCTACAAACCTCAGTGCTGTTTACTGTAATTATGAGATGGAGGTAAAGTCCAACACCCACTACATACCCTATGCACGCAATGATGTTGAACGCAAATTCAGCCATGAGAACTTTTGAGGAAATGCGGTGAAGAGGTTTAGCCCCACCGACCAGAAAAAGAATTGTCAGACAACCAAAGACAATGCTGACCGTCACCCCTCCGTATACACCAGGGGTTCTCATTTGACTAAACTGCATATCAAGTTCCCGGACTTGCTTCAGTTCTGTTCCTTGGAAAGGGCTGTATGCTGAATCGATGCTAAAAGAGCCTATCCCGAGACCGCCCATTGATGTGTATCCAGATATCGCTGCTTGGGATGCTGCCACACAGATCAGGACCATGAGATTGGTTGTGATTTCAGAAAACTGCAAGACACCTGTCAACAAAACATAACCACACAATTATTACACAACTTCACATTGTAAATGTCAAATATTTTCCTTGAACATTCCCGGCCAATGGCTACTTTTCAAAAAACAATTGCAACACAAAATGACTTCTTTGTGATAATAGTCATGGAGATAGCTCGCTTTAAGATTAATGCAGGATGGGCTGGCCGAGAACAAAAGGAGCATGGGTCACATGGATCAGGGAATGATAAAGCAGCTGCAGTGGTGAAAAAGGCCATATGGTCCAGTGAATCCACAATGTCCTTCTGCAAGAAAAGTTCATCCAGCCCATTCAAATGTTCTCTCACAGCCCTTCTCGTTAACTTTTACTCTCTAATAACTATCAATTTGCTTTGGAAAATAGTAATCAAATCTTCCCCTGCCCTTTCAGCAATCAATTCCAGATAATGATTAATTCCCAAATGAAAAGTACACTCAGTCCTAACATTATTGGGTACCTCCTTTATCTAATGAAGTGGTCACTGAGTGTACGTTCATGGCCATCTGCTGCTGTAGCCATCCGCTTCAACAGTTGACTGTTGGACATTCAGACATGCTCCTCTGCACACCACTGTTGTAACACGTCATTATTTGAGTTACTGTGGCCTTCCTGTCAGCTTGAGCCAGTCTGATCATTCTCCTCTGACCTCTCATTAAGAAGCTGTTTTTGTGCACAGAACTGCTACTCACTGGGTGGGTTTTTTCTGCTTTTCGCTCCATTCTCTATAAACTCTAGAAACTGTTGTGACTGAAAATCCTAGGAGATTGAAGTTCAAAGTACATTTATTATCAAAGTATGTATACTATACAGTGCCTATAAAAAGTATTCATCCCCCCCACCCCACCCCCGGGCTTGGATGTTTTCATGTTTTATTGTTTTACAACATTGAATCACAGTGGATTTAATTTGGCTTTTTTTGACACTGACCAACAGAAAAAGTCTATTTTGTGTCAAAGTGAAAACAGATCTCTACAAAGTGATCTAAATTAATTAGATATAAAAACACAAAATAATTGATTTGCATAAGTATTCACCCCCTTTTATATGACACACTAAACCATCACTGGTGCAGCCAATTGGTTTTAGAAATCACATAATTACTTAAATGGAGATCACCTGTGTGCAGTCAAGGTATTTTTTTTTAGATTATGAGAACACTCAGTCCTCTTCTATTGTCATTTAGAAATGCATTAAGAAATGATACAATGTTTCTCCGGAGTGATATCACAGAAAACAGGACAAACCAAAGCCTAACACTGCCAGAACCACATAATTATAACATATAGTTACAGCAGTGCAAAGCAATACCATAATTTGATGAAGAACAAACCATGGGCACAGTAAATAAAATCTCAAAAGTCCCTGAGTCGATCGACTCCCGAGTCCCCGATAGCGGCGGCAAAAGGGAGAAACTCCCTGCCATAAACCTCCAGGCACCGTCAACTTGCCGATGCCTTGGAAGCAGCTGACCACAACCGACACTGAGTCCATCCGTCCAAAAACTTCGAGCCTCCGACCAGCCTCTCCAATACAGCCTCCCGAGCGCCATCCTCTGCCGAGCGCCTTCGACCTCGCCCCGGCCACTGAAACACGCAAAGCCGAGGATTTCGGGGCCTTCTGTGCCGGAGATTCCGGTTACCACACAGTAGCAGCGGCAGCGAAACGGGCATTTCAGAAGTTTTCCAGATGTTCCCGTACTCTCACGTCCGTCTCCATCAAATCAGAATTGTGCACGGTCCCCTGCTTCACAGATAACAGACATCACCACTGAAGTGGCCGTGTGCACTGCCATCTTCTCCTCCAACTTGCTACAATCATTTACTTCAATTGGTTGTAGTAAACATACACTGTATCTGGAAGGTTCAGCTGCTGGTGAGTCAGTATCCTGGCAAAAACTACACTATAAAGACAAAAGTACTCTCCAAGCAACTCTGTGAAAAGGTTATTGAAAGGGACAAGACAGAAGATGGATACAGGAAAATTTCCAAGTTGCTGAATATTCCTTGGAGCACAGTGAAGTCAAGCATCAAGAAACAGAAAGAACATGGCACTGGTGTAAATCTGTCTAGAGCAGGCTGTCCTCAAAAACTGACTAACTGTGCAAGAAGGGGACTAGTGAGGGAGGCCACAACAAGAGACCCACGACAACTCTGGAGGAGTTACAAGCTTCAGCGGCTGAGACGTGAGAGATTGTGTGCATACAACAACTGTTGCCTGGGTGCTTCACTGGTTGCATCCTTATGGGAGAGTGGCAAACAGAAAGGCACACTTGAGGGGAGAACTCACATAAAATCTCAGCTAGAGTTTGCCAGACAGCATGTGCGAGACTCTGAAGTCAGCTGGAAAGTTCTATAGTCTGATTTTGGCCATCAGGCTAAACATTATGTTTCGTATAAGCCAAACACCGAACATCATCAAAAACACACCATCCCTACCGTGAAGCATAGTGAGGGCTGCACCATGTCGTTGGGATGCTTCACTGCAACAGGCTCTGGAAAGCTGATGAAAGTAGAGGGTAAAATGAATGCAGCAAAATGCAGGGAAATCCTGAAGGAAAAACCTGTCTCAGTCTGCATGAGAGCTGCATCTTGGAAGCTTTGTTTTCCAGCAAGACAATAACCCCAAGCATATTACCTATTAGAGGACCGATTAGAGATAAAGGTGGGAAGATGTGCCTGGAGGCTGTGGAAGTGAGCGAGGTCCTCAATGAATACTTCTCTTCGGTATTCACCAATGAGAGGGAACTTGATGATGGTGAGGACAATATGAGTGAGGTTGATTTTCGGGAGCATGCTGATATTAAGGGAGAGGAGGTGTTGGAGTTGTTAAAATACATTAGGACAGATAAGTCCCCGGGGCCTGACGGAATATTCCCCAGGCTGCTGCACGAGGCGAGAGAAGAGATTGCTGAGCCTCTGGCTAGGATCTTAATGTCCTCGTTGTCCACGGGAATGGTACCGGAGGATTGGAGGAAGGCGAATGTTGTTCCCTTGTTCAAAAAAGGTAGTAGGGATGGTCCGGGTAATTATAGACCAGTGAGCATTACGTCTGTGGTGGGAAAGCTGTTGGAAAAGATTCTTAGAGATAGGATCTATAGGCATTTAGAGAATCATGGTCTGATCAGGGACAGTCAGCATGGCTTTGTGAAGGGCAGATCGTGTCTAACAAGCCTGATAAGAGTTCTTTGCGGAGGTGACCAGGCATACAGATGAGGGTAGTGCAGAGGATATGATCTATATGGATTTTAGTAAGGCATTTGACAAGGTTCCACATGGTAGGCTTATTCAGAAAGTTAGAAGGCATGGGATCCAGGGAAGTTTGGCCAGGTGGATTCAGAATTGGCTTGCCTGCAGAAGGCAGAGGGTGGTGGTGGAGGGAGTACATTCAGATTGGAGGATTGTGACTAGTGGTGTCCCAGAAGGATCTCTTCTGGGACCTCTACTTTTCGTGATTTTTATTAACGACCTGGATGTGGGGGTAGAAGGGTGGGTTGGCAAGTTTGCAGACGACACAAAGGTTGGTGGTGTTGTAGATAGTGTAGAGGATTGTCAAAGATTGCAGAGAGACATTGATAGGATGCAGAAGTGGACTGAGAAGTGGCAGATGGAGTTCAACCCGGAGAAGTGTGAGGTGGTACACTTTGGAAGGGCAAACTCCAAGACAGAGTACAAAGTAAATGGCAGGATACTTGGTAGTGTGGAGGAGCAGAGGGATCTGGGGGTACATGTCCACAGATCCCTGAAAGTTGCCTCACAGGTGGATAGGGTAGTTAAGAAAGCTTATGGGGTGTTATTTTTCATAAGTCGAGGGATAGAGTTTAAGAGTCGCGATGTAATGATGCAGCTCTATAAAACGTTGGTTAGGCCACACTTGGAGTATTGTGTCCAGTTCTGGTCACCTCACTATAGGAAGGATGTGGAAGCATTGGAAAGGGTACAGAGGAGATTTACCAAGGTGCTGCCTGGTTTAGAAAGTATGCATTATGATCAGAGATTAAGGGAGCTAGGGCTTTACTCTTTGGAGAGAAGGAGGATGAGAGGAGACATGATAGAGGTGTACAAGATAATAAGAGGAATAGATAGAGTGGATAGCCAGCGCCTCTTCCCCAGGGCACCACTGCTCAATACAAGAGGACATGGCTTTAAGGTAAGGGGTGGGAAGTTCAAGGGGGATATTAGAGGAACGTTTTTTATTCGGAGAGTGGTTGGTGCGTGGAATGCACTGCCTGAATCAGTGGTGGAGGCAGATACACTAGTGAAGTTTAAGAGACTACTAGACAGGTATATGGAGGAATCTAAGGTGGGGACTTATATGGGAGGCAGGGTTTGAGGGTCGGCACAACATTGTGGGCTGAAGGGTCTGTACTGTCTGTACTATTCTATGTTCTATAATGCCAAAGCTACACAGGAATGCCTTAAAAACAATAAAGTTAATGTCCTGGAGTGGCCAAGTCAGAGTCCAGACCTCAATCCAATTGAGAATTTGTGGTTGGACTTGAAAAGGGCTCTTCACTCTATCTTCATGCAATCTGATTTTGAGTAGTTTTTGTGAAGAAGAATGGGGAAAAATTCCAGTGTCCAGACGTGCAAAGCTGATAAGAGACCTATCCACACAGACTCAAGGCTGTAATTGCTGCCAAAGGTGCATCTACTAAATACTGACTTGAATGGGGTGAGTAAATTATGCAATCAATTATTGTTTAATAATTGTAATACATTCTGACCAATTTGTAGAAATTTATTTTTACTTTGACTAGAATGAGTCTTTTCTGTTGATCAGTGTCTAAAAAGCCAAATTAAATCCACTGTGATTCAATGTTGTAAAACAATAAGTCTTTAAAACACCCTTTAAAAGATTACTGTGTTTGAGCACAAACACACGCAACTGACGCTCTTTAAAAACTGTTCACTCTAAGCACAATGTAGTGTCCAACGGCCGCGCAAGTACACGCAACTGATGCTAATTAGAAACTGTTTGGCAACAATCTCCTGTCCGAATTAAGCAGCATAGTTTTCCAACTAAACAAAGGGAATCCTGGCTATTTTTTCAATTAGTTTTTGTTCTCTAAAAGTCCCAAAAAGCAGCTGCCCTGATTAACCAATACCCCAGTTGTATTTCAAGATTAATTCTCCAAAAATGGCAATTATAATCAGGAAATGAAATAATTAGTCATCAGCATAAAGGCACATATTGTTAGCTTCCTGATTTACTTTGATAAATCCATTCATTGACCACTGCTACAGTTTCAAAGTTTATTCTCTTTGTGTAGAGAAACTAGTTTAACAACTGGAAGTTTGGTGAATAAAGTTAATAATCTCATTGGAATCCAGCACTAGTGTTGTTACTTTCTTTCGTGGCTTCTAATTTAAAACTCTGATATCTCTTGCCAAGAAAAGGTGTAATCTTATACTCAGTCCGAGTGGAGATAATTCAGTCACTCTTGCAGAGCACATCACTATAAGTAAACAGCTGCAGTTATGTTCATTATTTACTTTTCTTCAGATCACAGTACACCTCTGGAGAACTTGTCTATCATTCAGTAGCAGCCTCTGCAAATCTGCCTCCTCTACTATTTAAAGAGTCTGCTTCTGATTAATTTGATTTTTTTTTGCTTTATCATACAATATTCTTTCTTGCACTAGTCAGATGACTATTTTACTTGCAACTCCATGTCAAAACTGTGCTGGGAATTTAGATAAAGTGTATTCCCACTTCCAGTGTTACATTTACGGCCAGACTTGCGGGCACTCTGTACATATGAATGAGTGTCTCGGAGACTAGCTGCATGGATAGGGATGGATTTACCAGCTGTTTTGGGGTGGGAATGGGGCATTTCTTTCTTACTTTATTTAAGCCCATCACCCCTACTAAGGCGTACCGACAGCAGCTTTCCAGAGTGCCCTGTTCTGGGCCATTCCTTCAAGCTGTCCCCAGATGCAGCCCATCGACGATTCCCTCCTCTCCCAGGAATGAGGTCTGTGGGGCACTGGGTTTTTACGGAATGGAGTTGCTAGTCCCATGCCCAGCACTCCTCCTATCACAGCCAGGCTTGAGACCATCCATGGCAGAGTTAGTGGAGCATTCCTGAGTGGTTTCATTTCCCACCTCACAGAATTGCAGCAACAGAGGCAGGGTTGAGCCGAGCCGAGCCAGCAGCCAGTCTTCCTCTCCTGTCACAACTGTTTCTCTGATCCTCTCGCGCACACTGTTTGATTCTGTTCAGTTCTAACTAACAAGTAGCTTGGGGTACAAACCTACAAGAGGACCATAACTTTGACCTGGAGAACTATGTTGGCTGGAGTCGGGGCTTTGTGCTTTGGCCTTTGGTAAGTAAGGTTACCCATGCCAAACAGGTCAAAGGTTGGAGGATAGACCAAGAGTGCTCTAGCGGTCCTCCAGGTTTGGGGGGGGAGGGGGGTGGTCAGCTCAAGGCTAACAGCCCTGACTGAAAAAAACAAAATTGTTACCGAAACGGCAATGAAGAATCCTTCTACATCTGACTGCGATGGTATTCTTGAATCTCCACCCAGGACTTGCATGACTGATAGTGGTGAAAACTGAGAGGAAGATATTGCCATGATGAAGGAAGCCCTGAACACCACCAGAGATGGAGGACCTTCATTGCTGCCCTAAATGCCAGCAGCATAACATGCAGATGTTGTTGGGTAACAAACGCTCCTCAAGAATAGAATCCTGTCATCATAACTTGGGCCACACACAAAATGCTGGAGGAACTCAGCAGGTCAGGCAGTGTCTACAGAAATGAATAGATAGTCGTCATTTTGGTCCAAGACCCTTCTCTTTAATTTTTACATTATACCAAAGTACATATATAACCCAAAAGTATCACAAATTATGCTAATATCAACTTGTAAGCATTGAGTTCTCCATTCACACCCAAAACATTACATTAAAGAAAAACATTTTTCAAATACATTATTTTATCACATTTCATGGTTACAAAACACATTGGACGTCTTTTTTCCCCCATATGATTGTTCGTTATGAAAATAAAAATCAAACATTTCCTAAACCCTAGATGCCACACTTTCTTTATACAGAAAAATAACTGTTAAAAATAAGCTTCATAAACTTAACAATATTCTATAGTTATACATAGACAGGCATATAATCTGCAGTTTTGAAGGATGTAAATGTTGTATAAAATATAATGTAACTTAATCCATGAATTACAATTTATGAAGATACAATACGTAATATTTTAACTTCATAAAGAACCTTCATTGTTTTGAGTAATCTGGAGTTTCACAGTTCTGGCCAGCACATCGACACAATTTCCTCATTCAGGAGGTATTTATGGACCCCAATGGTGTGGACCTGCCCTTTATCTTTGATAAAATTTATTTACTGACTTTATAACCATTCAGCAGCTTCTCTCATGCCTCTCTCTGTATCTGTCATATTTCTCTGTACTGCTAGACACTCCAATGTCAGAATGTCACCCGAATGACTCGTGTAGACCAATATACAAGTTACTGGAGCTTTGCCAATCTTTAGTAAAGCCAGTGGAAAACCAATTATCAATAACAAACTTGCAGCATGAACTGCTTTCCCTTGGATGCTGCAGAACTATAATACTAATTTATGATAACAGAACCATAGCCAGATGGAAACGTGTAGATTTAAGTGAACTCTGATATGGAAAGATTCTTTCAAGTACCACATCTGTTAATGGGTTCTAAATAAAAACAAGTGGTCCAAGAATGACACACAAGAAAGATCATAAGGTCAAAAGGCATAGGAGCAGAATTGGGCTCTACTCCGCCATTCCATCATGACTGATTTGTTACCTTCTCAACCCCATTCTCCTGCCTTCTCCTCATAACCTTTGATGCCCTGAGTAACCAATCAACCTCTGCTTTGAATAAGCTCAATTTCTTGACCTCCACAGCCATACATGGCAATGAATTCCACAGATTCACCACCCTTTGATTAAATAAATTCCTTGTCAACTCTGTTCTAAATGGATGTCTCTCTATTCTGAGGCTGTGCTTTCTGGTCCTGGACTTACCCACTATAGGGAACTACCCCTCCACATCCACTCTCTTGAGACCTTTCAATATTCAATAGATTTCAAGAAGCTCCTCCCTCATTATTTTAAACCACAGAGTACAGGCCCAGTGCCATCAAACGCTCCTCATACATTAACCCTTTCATCGATGGAATCATTTTTGTGAACTTCCACTGGACCTTCTCCAATGCCAGCACATCTTTTCCTCTTCATTTTTAGAATGTATCTATCCTGCACCTTCCAAATTCCCCGCCAAAACTCTACCCATTGTTGTTCTGCCGTCATCCCTGCTAGTGTCCCCTTCCAATCAACTTTGGCCAGCTCTTCTCTCATGCCTCTGTAATTCTCTTTAATCCACTGTAATACTAATACATTTGACTTCTCCCTCTCAAACTGCAGGGTGAATTCAATCATATTACGATCACTGTCTCCCACGGGTTCCTTTACCTTAAGCTCCTTAATCAAATCAGATTCATCACACAATCCCCAATCCAGAATTGCCTTTCCCCTAGTGGGCTCAACTACAAGCTACTCTAAAAAGCCATCTCATAAGAATTCTATGAATTCTCTAACTTGGTACCCAGCACCAACCTGACTATCGTAACATTGCTGTTATTACATGCCTTTTCTATTTCCCACTGATATGTATATCCCACATTCTGGCTACTGCTCGGGGGCCTGCATATAGCTTCCATTAGGATCTCAGTGTCCTCTGCAGCATAAAAGAGCATCTAGAGATTGTTCCCGTTAGTTCAAAACTGATTCTTTTGCTCAAGCAAAATGTCTCCTGACTTGAACAACAGATCTTAAATAGTCAGCACTGAAGTTGTTTTCCCATCAATGAATAATTTAAGTTATTCTTATCCCTTTGCTGTGCCCTCCACTTTCATCTTGGATAAATAAAATCACAAGCAGGGTAACGTAACAATGTATTCAGCTGAAAAGCATTTCCACCATGAACCACTCCAGCCATTATCATCTTCTTGAATGGAAAAGCAAAGCATTATGGAAAGGTAGAACTTTAAAAAAAAATCAACATCAAGTATAATATCATATTTTAAATGATAAATTTGTAACATTTGAATTCTGCTGCTCTACTTTCAATAACATAGCAGCATCAATCTCAAAGATGTGTTCGGTATCACCTTATTCTCTAAATCATTCATTTTTCCTCTTTTAGCTTTATAACATGTTTCTTAAAATATCCAAGGCCTTGAATGTCCATCAATGATCCATTTAAAAAAAGTAATAATCCAAAGGAACAATCTAGGACTGTAATATAAAGTTTTGCCATCAGGACAAAGCAGTCCATACACTGGCATGCCATCCTGTCTTGGAAATAAATTGCTACTCCTTCATTGTTTATTAGAGATTAAAGTCTGTCACGAGCCTTGTGGCCCATCAGGCCAGTGCTTATGCTGGTTTCCGTAGCGTGAAGCGACTGAGAGTACGAGACCCCCCAGATAGGACGCCAGTCTATCGCGAGGTCAACCCTCAACATTTTTGCCGTAACCCATTCTCAGTTGGGTAGACTGGAGCATTGTGTGGTTGAGTGCCTTGCTCAAGGACACACACGCTGCCTTGGCCGGGGCTTGAACCCACAACCTTCAGATCGCTAGTCCAACACCCTAACCACTTGGCCACGCGCCACACACTCCTTCATTGTCACCAGGTCTAAATGCTGGAGCTCCCTCCACAACTACACTGTGAGAAGATCTACCGAAAGGGTTAAGGTGGGTCACCATCTCTCACGGATGGTTATTGATTGGCAGTACTTTCCAATATTTAATCATATTTAATTTTTTAAAAACCTTCCAGGCTTCCCCTAAACTTGAAACTTCGTTGTTTTCAGAATTAGGGAAGCAAACCAAAATCCTATCGACACCCTCCATCTCTCACAATGTCCCTTTTGCCTCCCAACGTGAATCCATTGTACATTTCCATGATGGAAGGAGTTTCTAATTTTATTTATGTCCTAATTTTTATTTAGAATTCACGCCTGAAACCTATACCTTTCAAGTAATGGCCCAGAATCTCTAGATTGGCACCAAGCAGCATCTTTGTTACATTCTTCCCACACAAATTGGAGATACATTTATGAATAAGACAAAGTATATATGGCTCATGTAACTAAACTTTAAACAAATAGGTTAAATGTTTCCACTGGAAAAGGAATCAATTTCCAAAATATTTCCTTTACCAAACTATACCATGAAACCTTCATAAGAGAGAAAAGAACCCAAAGTATTTCAGTATAATTGTCATAATTTGTTTTCAAGAAAATTAAGGATTGTAAACAAAACATTAAGCATCAACTTTGAGTTAATAATCCATCACAGAAGTCTGGTAAACTAATCCCATTTTATTCTTGTGCCAACCTAAACAGAAATACACACCTGAGTTGCCTCCCCGCAATTCCTACTAAATCTACATTTACTATGAAATTTTTTTTTCCATGATGTGAAAGTAGCCTTTGTATCTATCAGTCTTATCATCATCTATCGGATGAAGTGACATTGTTAAGCTGACTACCTGTCCTTGTGCTTCTAAAATCCGCAACATTTTTGTATCAGGTGAAGCAGCAGAGGATTCTCAAAACATTAAGTATCCTTTGAAAGCTCTGGTACATTCAAGATGTGCTAGATGCCACATAAATACCTAAGCTTTATAAAGGGAGACTTTCATTTCAAATGGTCTGTGCTCAGTAACTTGTTAATTTTCAATTGATACAGGAGGTTTAATTCCATTATATATGTTTTATTTTAAAAATAAATCTACAACACCAGTTTTAAACTTTCCTGTTTAAAGTTCAAAAGTATCAGAGCAAATGCTCAGGGCATGAAAAGAAATATCAGATTTTTGAAAGGAATAAAAGGAATATTAGTTATAAAGTGTTCCAATATGTAATTAAATTTGAAATTATACTTTTTACCTTGTGGGAAACTGAACTTCAAAAATGTATATATAATCACAGTTAAAAAGGGGTGGGGGTCCAATGTTGGATGACAAAAAATAATTTGATCTTATTAGTACAGTATTAGTATGTAGGTCTATTATATCCTAATTCATATTTAGCTTGGCTTCATTTATGCAGCATCTAGCATATCTTGTGGCATCTAGCACATCTTGAATGTACCAGAGCTTTCAAAGGATACTTAATGTTTGGAGAATCCTCTGCTGCTTCACATGATACAAAAATGTTGCGGAGATCATGTAAATCTCAATTTGCACTTTAGAGCACAAGGACAGGCAGTCAGCTTAATGATGTCACTTCATCTGATAGATGATGATAAGGCTACTTTCACAAGCCTACCCTTCAACGTTTATTGTAAACGCTGACTAACTATACAACTATTGCATCAATATGTCACATCTAATTTAGTAACTTAGCTCCTTAAAAATTCCTAACCTCCTTAGCTTAAATAAAGCAGCAGCTTTGAAAAGTACATAACATTTGAATATAGTTTCATACTTAAACTGTAAATTTTGTAAATTATGAATCAAACAATTATTTGAACAGCAAATTTAAGAGTCATCCACCCTGTACAATCTATGCAGCTTAAAAGCAGGAAGGGCAAAACCTAAATGTACTAAATTCGCAACATTAACTACCATTACACTTGGCTGGATGGACTGAACACCCGAGTTCTGTCTGCCTGGGAAGTGAAGCAATGCATCGAAACTTGCCACTTCCTGCTGTTGCCAACTTAACTGAACTTCAGACTTTCAGTGGAGCACACCGGATAAATGGGCAGGTAATTTCAAAAGATTTGAGAGTGAAGAAATAGAATCTTCATGTGAACTTATTCCAACATTATCTCTGCCACCTCACAGTACTGTTTAAAGACACTGGTGCACATGTTAAACATTTCAATACATGCACCTAGGACGAACGAATACATCTGTGGAAATTTATCAGACTTACAATGTCATCAATGATTTGGACCTGGATGTCAAATAAACACCCCACCCTGCACTGAAAAATGCCTCCAGCCACTGCTTCTGACAGAGGAAGAAACCACCCACCATATTCATGGTCTATATGTCTCACTCCCATCAGGGAGGAGGCTACATAGTATCTACACCAGGACCACCAGACTCAAAAACAATTACCTTCCCCAAGCAGTAAGGCTGATCAACACCCCCACCCACTAACCCATCCTCCACACCCTTCGCGATCACTACTTTATCACTTCCTATCAGTCACTTTACAAACAGACGCTCCTGCTGCATATGGTGTCATTTTATGGACATACAATCAATCTATGTACATTACATAAGCTATCTTAGGTATATTTATTGTGCCTTTTAATTAGTGTTCTTTATCTTATTTTTTCTTTGTACTGTATCAGATCCAGAATAACAATTATTTTGTTCTCCTTTACACTTATCTACTGGAAATGACATTAAACAATCTAGAGAGTGTTCCAGGGGGCTAAGGGAATGGTGGGGGGGGGGGGCACTTAAACTTGGTTTGATTAGGGACAATAGAAGGAAAATAATATTGGAGTTTATGTGGTGGAGAAGAGAGAAATCAGCGCCAAGTTAGTACTGCAGTACAGAAAAAGAAAATATTGGAGAAGAGGATCATAATATGCCTAAGTATTTCTGTCAGAGCCAAGGACCAGAAGCAACGTAGAGATTGGTGGCAACACTCGACAGGAACAGCCTCTCATGGTGACTGAAAATAAGAAGTCCTCTCTGATTATATTTCCAATGGTTGTTAATATTAAGGCTTGGAATTAGGGTGGGAAGAGTGAGGAATGAGAAACAGAATGTCAAAGAGGAACATATCTGTACATGGTGAGCTGGAGGCTTTATTTCTACATAACAAGAAAATTGTTGCAGATGAGTCAAGTACAGTTTGGCAGTGCAGGCAGTAATATTGGACATTCCTGCAACACAGCACGTCCCACAAATAGGAAAGTGCTGATTAAAACTGCATTCATTGGAGAGATACAAGGACTTCGTGGCCATGTCACAAGGCAGATAAAAATCAACCATTCTGCAATAAAATTTGAAAGGTAGACATGGGGTAGAAGGAGCAAGGGTGGTAAATTTACCCTCCTAAAGGTACTAGTGGATCACTCTAGTTTTATTTCAGTAAAGGTAGGTTCCTAGTCACCATTAATAATAACAGCATTTTATAACACTGTTTATTTAATAAATTTAAAAAGCATCCAGTTTGCTAGTCCACCAACAAATCTTCTCCTCTCACTTCTTTAGTGTCCTTTTTGAAGACCATCATACATGATCAGTGAGTTGTCCACCTAACTCCAATAAAGGCAACTCTAGAACCTGGACTCATTGACTAAGGGTGGGAAAGCCAGCTGCTGGACTGCAGCTCCTTTGCCATCTCTGTGTCCACTCAGTGGACTGAGCTTGCACACTATGTGCGTTACCATGGTTTTCATGCTTTATGCAATCCCCATACATCTGTAATGCACACATTGCTGACCTCTGTACGTGGAACTTGAATCAATTCTCATTTTAGCTGGTTACCAGTGACGCCTGAAGAGAAGGATTTTTATGTGAATTTTGCAGGTCCGTATGCAGGACCTCATATTTGGAATATGTTCCCAGTGACTCCAGCCAAATGCCAAGAAAGTAATCTAGGTCGACCACAGAAATTCGGGTTTAACACTAATTAAGACAAAATAACCTCATGCAAAAATAATAAACACAATAGATTCTGCAAATGCTGGAAATCCAGACTGATCACCAGTTCTGATGAAGGGCCTTGGCCTGAATCATCAATGATTAATTCTCCTCCCTAGATACTGCCTGAGTCCCTCCACCATTTTGCTCATGGAAAAATAACAATTGATGACAGAACATCTTTAAAATTGCCTGTAGCCAGTATTTATGAGTGTAAGGGAGAAAAAACTAATTTTAATTACTGTACATATTCCTCGCTTTTCCTTATGATTCTCATTTTCCCATCTCAGCATTGCCCTTCTGCCATTTAATATACCAAACCAGTTCAGGTGTAATATCTTCTTTTAAACAAAATCAAAATGGTAGGTGATATCCAAGAATCTAAGCAAAGACATTGTTTAAAACCCAAGTGTCAATTGCCATTTCCCAGAAACCAAATTTAACCAATTGCCATTTCCCAGAGACCAAATTTAACCAATCCCTGACTGCTCAGGGATTATACTTCTCCATATTTAAGGACAGAGTTTATTTTACACAAAAATACCAGATTACAGAGTTCTCTTATCACATGGTGATGGCAGTCTGAGTTTTAAACTAGTGTTAAAGATCCAAAATCCTGAAGCCTCTAATTTAGCTTTAAATCTGGTTTGGTTGCATTATGAAAATGTCACATTAATTTGGAACTCATGTATACAGAACGTCAGATTTCATAGGCTGTATCTCTGACGGGGTACCAAGTCTCCACGCAACAGAGGTCTCCGGAGATTTTGCAGCTCGTGTAGCTTGTATTGCCCGACGAGCCAAAGCTGCGAATACCACACTGGAAATGTAAACAATTATTAACATCACAGCAAAGATGGAAACAGCAACTTCCGTGCCGAGTATGGTGCATTTCACCGAGCTGTATCCATGTCGATTGTAGAGCGATTCTCTCTGTTTGCACATGTCAGTGGCATTAATTTTAAAAATGAAGTGAAGATACAAAGCCACGCCTATGAGGTAAGCCACTGCTGCAAGAGCCTTTACCACACATTCCATGATCAGGAAGGATGAGTATTTGCTGTGCAGCGCAGAGGACCTGTTGTATTGCAATATACATTCGACGACAAGAAAAGCCACCGAGAAAGCAAACAGCAGAATACTAAGTCCTATTGCACAGTACACAGTGGTTGACTTCTTGGTGTTGTACTCTACATCTAGTTGACCGATCTGCTGTATTTCATGATTTAGAAATCCACTGTTGGCATAACCCATGTTGTAATAATAGGCACTCCCGAAGCCTCCAATACTAGCGAAGCCTGCAGAAGCACTTTGGGTTGCTGCAGCACAGATCAGTACCACCAGGTTGAGAATGATTTCAAGCATCTGCAACAATCCTGCAACAACCAGATGAAGGAAGCTGTTAATGGGAAAAATGCAACACATGCAGCTAACACCTCTCCAGAAACAGTAGAGGATATCATAAAGGACCAGTGAGGCTTTCATAGATTTAATTCATTTACTAATCTAAATTGGAGCTATGAAAGTTCTTGGATGTAAATATTAGCAGACTTTCAATTGAAAATTGAAAGAAAAATGTAAGTGCCATAATTCTGAAATAAAAATAGAAAATGCTGGAAAAAAATTAGCAAGTCAGACAAAATCTGTAGAAAGAGATTCTCTCTTTCCATAGATGCCACCTATCCTGATGGGTTTTTCCATATATTGTTTTAATTTCAAATTTTCAATATGATTTTAGTAGGTAAGTTTATATTTCAATAGTACTTTATACTTTATTGTCGCCAGACAATTGGTACTAGAACGTACAATCATCACTGCGATATTTGATTCTGTGCTTCACACTCCCTGGATTACAAATATTAAAAATAGTTAATACTAGTAAATATTAAAAATTTAAATTATAGATCTTAAATAGAAAATAGAAAAATGGGAAGTATGGTATTGCGAAAAAACCAAGAGGCAGGTCTGGATATTTGGAGGGTATGGCCCAAATCCGGGTCAGGATCCACTTAGTACATGAATTGTATGTTTTCATGCATAATTAGTACTTCTAATACTTCAACAAATCTGTTACTTAGATCATCTAATTAGTGCAAATAGTTGCATTTATGTTTAATTACAATTAGAAAGAAATAGTTTACAGAATTTACTAGTTTATTTAACTGTCTTTAATTTTGATGAGACATTGAATGCAGGACTGTGAATTAGCACAACTAAATTGCAGATGCTTGAAACCCAAAAATGCTGCAAGTCGTGATTAAGTTAAGATTGAGCTAGTAGTCTCAGGAACAGTGATATATCTCTTTCTCTCACTCAAAGCAAGGAAATAAAAGAGCAACAAGTTTAGATTATTCACTTTAAACACTACCTTTCCCCTGAGCAAACACGTTTTGTTACTGGTGAATTAACATGTACCACTTCTTATATAAGACAGTAAACTTCACAGATTGCTGCGCAGGAGTCAGGCCTTTTCCACACAAACCTCTCCTTGTATCCACCCCTCATCAAGGGCTGGTTCTAACAGAGAGACTGGGTGACTCAAAGGGCCAGAGTTAAGCAAAGGGCTTGAAATACAGGGGTCCCAATCCAATCCTGGGAGTAATCAAAGGTGATCACTCCAGGGACCACATGATCTAATTTTGTTCTTTCATACTACAGTAGGACTGCTACCTGAGAGGATATCAAATCATGCTAAGGTCACATGAGATATAGGCGAGTGTTCTTCTAAGTGATCAGTCAAATTTACAAGCAAAGTGAACTGAATCGGAGAAGACCATCATCATATGTTATTTATTTATTTTTGTTTCGAGAGAGAACACAGAACAGGCCCTTCTGGCCCAATGAGCCGCAGCAGCCAGTAACTCACCCACTTAATACCAGCCTCATCACAAGACAATTTACTATGACCTATTAACTGGTACTTTTGGAATGTGGACGGAAACCAGAGCACCCGGAGGAAACTTGCGTGCTCACGGACAGAACGTACAAACTTCTTACAGACACTGCCAGAACTGTCCTCCGAACTCCGACCTCCAGGACGCCCCAAGCTGTAATAGGGTCACTCTATCTGCTGTGCTACCATGGTGTCCCTGAAAACTTCTTACAGACAACGGTGGGAATCGAAACCTGATTGGTGCAATTGTAAAGCGACTGCGCTAACCACTGTGAGAACGTGCTGCCCCCAGACCATGTAATAGGTTAGGTGACATCTTAATCAGATAGTATTACAAAGTTACACAATCAAATTTCTAAGCCCTTAGTGAATTCCATTTTCCTCCATTATCAGCAAAATGTTTCAGGTTGCTGCAGGGGATTAAGTAGCAATTTTAAATAAAGCAGAAGCTGTAAAAGTCATAGCAGAAATTCAAAAGCTCCACCACACAACACACTATGGCACAGTTACTCTAGTTATACATCCAGAGATTGGAAGAAGCTACATGAATGAAGTTTTAACTTCATTTATGTTGCATTAATTTAGATTAGAACAAGCTACAACCTAAATGAATGTAGCAAATACAAAGTGGAAAGTTCAGAATGCTACATTCCACTTTGATCAGGAAATTCATCTAAAGTATGATAAACCACAAAATCATCCTTACTTGGCTGAAGGGATTTAAAAAGGGAATAATACTACAAATTGAAAGGCCTCCAAATTGCTTTTTCTTACTTTTAGACAATCTGGGAAGGATTTAGAAGGGGAGGGGCACTAGAATGAATGATAACATGAAGGAAAATAAGTTACGATTCAGTATCACACAAGAGATAGACAACCTATTCTAGATAATCTGTTTCTCTTCTGCAATTTAAAAGCTAGAGCAATAAAATTGATTATTTTTCTTCTGGCACTTTGCAAGTACAATAGACATCTTGTGAGTGTGAAACATAAGACTGATATTTTGGAAAGCTTCATTGTGGAGGCAGATCCCATGATGTTGAGCAATGAAAACACATTCCATTGAGAGTCTGGAATGCAAACCGCACCACAATACTAATACTCAAAAATGTCATCCTATGCATTCCACTCCATTATAAACCCTTTAGTTGCAGCAGTGATGGTATAGAACATAGAATAGTACAGAACAGTACAGGCCTTTTGGCCCACATTGTTGTGCTGACCCTTAAACCCTGCCTCCCTTATAACCCCCCACCTTAAATTCCTCCATATACTTGTCTAGTCGTCTAATTATTTTTAAATGGCTATTGGAATCTCAGAACAGAGTAAAGCTTTTGTTAATAAATGCTCAGGAAGCAAGTTATCTAGTAGCATAATTTATTACCCAGAAAAGGAAAAGTCACACTGTTGGTGAGAACCTAATAATGCCAGCATGTAAAATTATAGTGGGTAAAATGCTCGGTTAAGACAGTACGAGAAGTTGGAAAGGTTTCTCTCTCAAACAGTATAGTAAGTAGACATATTGATGACATGTCACATGATGCTGGAGGTTTTGTGTGGTACAATGAAAAACAACAGCTTGATGAACAGATTTCACCAATAAATGTCATGTTGTAGCATTTGTAAGATTTGTAAATGATGGTGAAATTCAAGAAAACTTTTTTCCTTTGCAAGGACGGGCCCAAAACAAGAAAAGGCCAAGATATATTTAATGTTTGTCTTCATTTCTGGAAACAAACTGTCTTTCTTGGATGAACTGTGTTAGCATCTTTACTGATGGTGCCTTATCAATGGTTTTGTTTCTCTTGTGAAAAAGAAAATCCTGACATTGTCACAACACACTGCTTTCTTCACAGAGAGGTGCTGATGTCAAAACTCTTGAAGATGAAATGGAAAAATCTCTGGATGATATTACAAAAATGGTTAACTTTATTAAACAAAGACCAGTTCATTTGAGTCTGTTTAAAAAAAACTGTGTGAAAACCTAGAAAAAGAGCACAGCAATCTCCTGTTATATACAGAAATCTGATAGCTTAGCAGAGGAAGAGTTCCTAACAGGGTGCTTGAGCTGAAAGATGAATTGCAGGAGTACTTACAAGAAAATAGTAGGCCAGATTTTGCTGAGAGCTTTGAAGATGAAGAATGGCTGTAGAAATTAGCCTACTGAGCAGACACTTTTCAATCATATGAACCAGTTGAACAAGTCTCTGCAGGACCCTGGAGAAAATGCTTTGACTTCAAGTGACAAGAATCTTGGAATTAAAATGAAACTGAATCTTTGGAAAAATCACGTTACGAAAGGAAATCTTGAAATGTTTTCACTGCTGCTTGGGTTTGAGAATGAGGAAGGATATCAGAAAGTCTCGAGTCTTATTGAAAACCACCTGGAAGAATTGCAGAACAAAATTGAACAGTATTTTTCCTCCCTTTCAACACGTGTCTGACTGGGAGAGGAACCCTTTCTCTGAGACTTCTGCTCAGCCTGAGAACTTGACTTTGAGGGAAGAGGAAGAACTTTGTGAGTTGCAGTCTGATCGTGCACTCAAGATGAAATTTACTGACCTGCCCCTGGACAAGTTCTGGATTTCTGGAAAGACGAGTATCCTGCCATTCGTAGGAAAGCAATGAACATTTTGCTGCAGTTTTCAACTTCTTGCATGTGTGAGTAAGCTTTTTCTTGTTTATCAAACATCAACAGCAAGGATAGAAATCATCTCAGTTCAGATGAAGGTGAAATCCATGTATGCTTATCTCAAGTTTGACCCAGCATTGAGTATTTGCGCAGCAAAAACAAGCACAGGTTTCACATAGAGTCTGATTATGTCACTTAGTCAGAAAATGTTTTTTCAAAGTCTTGTATAAAATTGTGTCTTGGGCTATATTTTCATTCATATTGCTTTGGCTTATGGTTTTTATTAAATTTTGTCAACAAATTTTCATGTTGTAAATAGCATTAATTGAAATCAATTTACAAACTTTATTTAAATTAAATCTACCGAGCCTACCTTTGGAAAAATTAAATCCCATTTTGGCTTTAGCCAGTTATTTAACAGAAATTTGTTATGTTTGCCTTATGAGTTTTTACGCAGGTGTTCCCCAAGACTTGATAATTATTTCAAGGCTCCTCCAGGGCAAAAAGGTTGAGAAAGGCTGCTCTAGAATGGTGCGAAAAGAAAAATGCAGTAAGTGTAGTTCTGTGGGCAAAAATGCCGTGTTAATGAGAGAGGTCAGAGAAGAATGGCAAGACTGGTTCAAGCTGACATGAAGCCAACAGTAACTCAAATAATCACATGTTATAATAGTGCTCTACAGAAGAGCATCTCTGAACCCACAACATGTCGAACTTTGAACTGGGTGGCCTACAGCAGCAGAAGACCACAACCATACACTCCTTGGCCACCTAATTAGGTACAGGTGGTACTAATAAAGTGGCTACCGAGTGTAAATTCAGAAATATGTGCATTTGTCTAGTGCTCAAATGTCATGCCAACAAACCTCTAAGAATCTATCTAACACTAACACAACATGAACCACGACATTTGGCTATTCCCCATTCATGTCCCTGAGTTTTTTCAACTGGCTGCTTAGGAGGCTCATTAACCAAAGTCAGAGTTTTAAGATAAGCAGCATGGTCAATGGATTGGATGATTTTTTAAAGAAGCAGGAATATGCTGCATGGAAAAATGATTGAAGTTGAATTAAAAGTAACTGCCGTAAGGAATATTTTATAAATCTGGGGGAAAAGTACAGGAGATGAGACAAGTTGGAAGAGTATTTCAAGCAACTTTTGTTGACGCAATAGGCCAATTAGTGTCCTTCTGCACATCAGAATACAGTGACTATAGGCCCGGAAACCAGGGAGTTAAATGTGACCTCATTCTATTCCTTTAATACTAACAATAACAAAAAACACCCCCATTCACTAACTGACTTCACCACCACTACCCACTACTTTATAATTTCCTGTCAGAGTCACCTTATGTGCAGACATTCCTGTGCCTAAAGTCACTTTATGGACATCAATCAATCTATATATATAGTATAAGCTATCATATTATTTATATTTATTGTATTTTTTATTACTACGTTCTATATCTTGTGTGTGTGTGTGTGTGTGTGTGTGTTTTTAAATGCCTTGGATCAGGAGTAACAATTATTTTGTTCTCCTTTACACTTGTGTACTGGAAATGACATTTGACATTCTTGATTCTTGCTGAAAAGTATCATTGTAAGATTTGCCAACACCCTACCTCCAATCTTGACCTCATCATGGGTACTAAGCCATGATGAGGTCAAAGCCAGTTCATTCATGTGTCTGCTCCTCTAGTTGTTCTTGATGTCCATCCCTTCCTCTTCCTCACTCATTGCTCCCAATCACCCAACAACTAGCAACAGTTCAGAACTTTCTTCTGCTTCTAATGTCTTCCTGGTGAGATGCCTTCCAGTAACTTCTGATCTATAAGCCCTATGACCTTGAAAATAGTACATATATTGTTATCTTTTTAGATCTCCTCATGCTCTGGTTCAGTATTTCTCTATTCAAGCAACAGAATTCTAAAATTTAGTCATGAATTCTGTTTGTCGATCTAGTAAAATCTATAACATGTTTGCCACTAATAAATTTTGCAAGCATATCCACCATTTCTCTAAAACTAATTTATAATTTGTTTCTGAAAGCTGTTTTTTTCTTGGTGACTGCTAGAAGACAGAGCGGGAAAGGCAGTGTAGGTGTGGGTTTCTCTGCAAAGAGGATGGGTAAAGTACTTGGGTAGACTTTTCGCACACAGTGACAGCCCACACAAATTTCTGGCCAACGTTGATCAAAATAGTTCATAAGCTTCTCATCTAAATAGATCAGCATCATCCACTGAGTCAGAGGTCTATTAAATCATGGTTACTTCTTTCAAGTTAGCTCTCAATGAAGAGATACGTAGAATGTTGCAACAACTAATAAACTACCAGATTCTTCAGATAAAAGATTCTACACTCTTTCATTAATGTATCAAAGTGTTCAATGTTACATCATCATCCACCATTGTCAGAGACAGCAAGTTTATTAACAATTGAAGAAGGAAAAGGAGTCTAAAAGCTGCTTCCATTATCAATTAAGAAACAGGCGTTGCTGACAGTAGTGCCCAAGAAACAAATGGGCACTACTGTACTTCCTCTGTACCAAAATATGGCATTTTCCTCAAAGTATGGTTACAAGTATTACAAAGCAAAATATTATAAAACTAATAACAAAGCATTGACATAATATATTCGGACTTGGATGTAGGTTTGTGGTCTTCCACAAACCAATCTGGTCATAAATCTATACTTCCTATTTCTCAAACTACCATTTCCTACATGAATGCAAAAAAATGATATAGTAAAAGATATATTAATGCAAGGTCAGTGACATTATACATACCTCTTCTGGAGCATAAATATGAGCACTTTGTCCCAAAGGACTCTTTGGGTGGAGTGTTAACTTCTGAAACAGCACTATAAAAGGGAGGTGCTGAAGAAGATGGTCTACTGTTTGGTTGAGATGGTGTTCCTCTTGTAGTGGGTGGTCTGGAGTACGATTCTTCCACTGAATTTCGTGAATGTCTAAAGAAACAGAAATTATTTCAAATTCATCAAACGTTGATCCATTCCAAAGAAAATATTAAAACTAAACAAGCACCTCTCAAGTAAGCATTGACCTCCTATGATTTCACATTGTTCTCTTTAATTTTTTATATTCTGCTTATTCTTTCATTCCGAAATATATAAATTAAAACTAGATTTCAAAGGGAAACTAGAAAGGTATCTATAATTCTACCTAGTTTATACAATAAACACACGCAAAATGCTAGTGGAACGCAGCAGGCCAGGCAGCATCTATAGGAAGAAGTACGGTCGACGTTTCAGGTCAAGACCCTTCGTCAGGACTAACGGAAAAAAGAGATAGTAAGGGATTTGAAAGTGGGAGGGGGAGGGGGAGACCCGAAATGATAGGAGAAGACATGAGGGGGAGGGATGAAGCCAAGAGCTGGGAAGTTGATTGGCAAAAAGGACACAAGGCTGGAGAAGGGGGAGTATCATGGGACGGAAGGCCTTAGAAGAAAGAAAGGGGAGGGGACTGTACTCCTTCCTATAGATGCTGCCTGGCCTGCTGCGTTCCATCAGCATTTTGTGTGTGTTGCTTGAATTTCCAGCATCTGCAGATTTTCTCGTGTTTGCATTGTTTATATAATAACACATTTGCATGGAATTTGAAACAAACAGAATTCTCACACACTAAAAATATAAATTAAAATTAATTGCCTATCACAATTTTAAAAAAACAACAAAAAAAGAACCTTTCACTGGGAGGATATGGCTCTCTTGAAGGTTTGCTTTGGCGATTGTCTCTTGGGTCTTCCCTGCTACGTCTACCAGGATGGCTATTTTCAGGATGTGGCCTGTCCCTGGGTCTTCTCTCTCGACGTGGATTATTAGAAGACTGGCTTCCATCAGAATTTCTTGGAACTTTACTGGGATAGGACATTTTGCAGCTTCATTTGCCTTCAGCTCTACTCATGAGATCTACAGTTGAAAGTATAAATGTCAAAAACTATGCAATAGGGAGAAGCTTACTTCATTATAAAGTCATTAAGTGTTTTAGCATTTTTATACAACGATTACAACAACATATTTCTGGTCAAATTGTTTCCCAAAAAAGGTTAGTTATTCCCTATTCTGAAGAACAATAGGAATACTTCTATTACTGGAAGTGTGACAAAATTTTTTTTAAATTTCAAAATATACTTTATTCAAAAATAAATATATACAATAAACCATTCAATAACTTTGCATCCCTTACATACGTTTCCATTATAGTCAGTACATATCCGTATTTATAGCCACCCACGTGGCACTCCAGTAGTTCAGCTTACCATATCATTGTTGAGGGGTATACTCCCCGCCCCCCGACCCCTCCCACTCCCACCGGTGGAGAAACCTATACTGTGGTCCTTCCCCACCGGGCCCTTGCGGTGGCTGCACTGAGTTTCAGTGCGTCCCTCAGCACGTACTCCTGCAGCCGAGAATGTGCCAGTCGGCAGCATTCTCCCACGGACATCTCCATGTGCTGGTAGATCATCAAGTTTCGGGCTGACCAAAGAGCATCTTTCACCGAGTTGATGATTTGCCAGCAGCACCGGATGTTGGTCTCCGTGTGCGTCCTCGGGAACAGCCCGTAGATCAGAGAGTCCTCTGTTACGCAGCTGCTGGGGATAAAATGTGACACCAGCCCGTCCATCCTCCTCCACACCCTCTTTGCGAACTGGCAGTGTGCAAAGAGGTGGGTCACAGACTCCTCCTCACTGCAGTCCTCCCGTGGGCAGTGACAAAATAAACCTCAATTGTTTACTAATGCCAAAGCTAGTCATCTATTTGCAAATATTTTGTCACAAGGAGACATCATCAGTGCACTGTTTATTTGTGGTGTGTCCTCCAAATGCTTGGCCTTTAGATACTTACAGCTGATTGATCGTCAATATGGAAACTCAATTGTGATGTAGGGATGGGGTCTCATCAATGATTGGTTTGTGGCGGACACTTTGCATTGTGGTCTAGAAATTTGCCCACATTGGCTTATGTAGACCTTGACCCTATTTATGTCTTTTTGTAGAATTGTTTGCGAAGAAACATGCTTCTAGGAATTCTCCTACATGCCATGTGTTTGCTTGCAGCATGAGTTTCACTGATACCCTTTTGAATTTGTGCCCCTCTTGATCTTCATGGGTAGAGACTAGGGAGAGTTGGTCATGCTGCTTCACAATCAGTTGAAGTTCCTGGATCCTTTGGATAGTTTTGTCCCAGTTTGGCCCACGTAATATCTGCTGCAGTCCCCGCATTGGGTTTTGTAGACCACATTGGTCTTGCTCAATAGCTTGGTTTGATCTTTTGGTCTGCAGAGTAATCTCCTCAATGTTCCTGTTGGTTTATATGTGACTGAAATTCTACGTTCTTGGAGCAGTCAGGCCGTCATTTCTGAGATATTTCAAATGTATGGAAGGACAACCTGCTTGGTCGCTTCTTGATTGGTGCATTGTCGACCTCATAGACATCTTCATATGAAGTTATGTGGGTATCTGTTTCATCCAAGTACTTTGAAGGAGTATTTCTTCCCTTTATCCTTCTGTTCCGTCGTGCTGCAGTGTGTCTTTGCTCTTCAGAACAAAGTTTTGATACAACTTTTCTTGTGTGTATTTGGGTGATTACTGTGATAATTTAGGATCTGACCTGTGCGTGTTTGTTATGATAAATGGATGTTTCCAAGGTGTCATGTGTGTTTCTACTGACGAGCATGTCCAAGAATGCATGTTCCCCCTGTTTCTGTTTCCTCACTGTGAATTTAATATCATTGAACATATTGCAAACAGCCATGTAAACCTCAATGCTATTTATAAGCCAATGTGGCCAAAATTCTAGACCACAACACACAGAGTTCACCATGCAACCAATCAGTAACGAGGCCCCCTCCCTACGTCACAATTGAGTTTCCGTATTGATGACCAATCAGCTGATTGATAAGTCTAAAAAGGCCAAGCATTCGGAGGACACACCATAAACGAACAACACACTGATAAAGTCTCCTCGTATGCAAATTTGCAAATGAATTGCCAAGATCGGAGAACAACTCAACCCAACCATCAAGCACCCGAGCTGTACACCCTCCGAGTTATTTCCACCATACAATATGTCAAAGCAACTGAGCCATGTCAGCAATTATGTAGCGCCATATATAAGAAACATTTTATTTGCAAAATAATTGATAAAATAAAATATTTTTTCCAACAAGTTATGTCTGGAATGATGACAAAGTTAATGCATGCAAGTCAGTTGCAAAATAATTACCTCCACACTCACAGGCAGGCAATAACAAAAATCAATGTCAAAGTTACCCTCTGGAGTGCCTTAAAAATCCCATAGCACTATTTCAAAGAACAATGAAGTTATGGCAGGCTAATAATCATCACACAATCAACATCTAGTACAAAATAAAATGCCATAATTCCTCAGCCAGTCAAACAGCATCTCTATTCCTAAAATGTTACAGCGGTACTTCTTGTTTCAGTTCATTGTTTGCTGTAAGTGTGAACAATGCAAACACTGTAAGGTCGAGACAGAAATTGATAAGATTGAAAGGCCCTTTGATAAGGGTTGAGAGGTGATTAGATAAAAGTGTATAAAATCATGACTGCTTTAGAGTGCATAACTAGAGGAAAGAATATTCAAGAATCACATGCACAGATTTAAGGTTTTGGCTAAAGATTTTTTTAAAAAGCACAGCTTTTGCATCTCATAAAGGGAGGAAATAGTTCTGATTTAAAGAAGTGGAGGAGATAGGTGCTGGTGGAAAAATACTTCCCAGGAACATAGTGGGGGAGGAAGGCACAGAAAGAAAACACGGATTGTTCTTCCAGAAGTTGGCATGTTGTCTATGGGTTAATTGGCTGACTGTGCCAATCTTTATACACATCATGATTTATTTTCCATTTTAATTTGCAAATTGAAGCCCTTTTGCAAAACAAGTTGAAGCATGATAAAACTCAACACAAAAACAATGAAATTATTTTGCAAAGATTTTTTTTACTATGACTTCGAAGTTATACTTTACAGAGATAAGAGTGCACTGCTGAAGCTAATTTCCGTGGGTCACTAGACGAGGTAGGAAAAAAGGCTATGTATTTTAAAAACGCAAACATGTGTTGTTGGTAGTTATTTAAGACACAATATGACGGCACTGAAGATGCACTGTAAACCCTGACAACGATAGTCCTTCTTGCTAGCAGATATCCTAATGACATTTTTTCTTTGTGTCAACACCTCAACGTAAGGGGCCAGATTCAGATTAGTTTGTCATAGATACGAGGTACAATGAAGCTCACAAAGTAGACAGTATATACTGTAATAATACAACGAACTCCGCAAGACAGCAGAATTGTGCGAAGGTTGTAATGCAGTATGAAGTAGTGCAACGTAAATGTTAACGTGGATATTTGCGGACAAAAGTAGCTCAGTCGAAAGGAAAATATGGCAATTAAAAGTGGGCAGGTTAAAAATGAAGGAATATTTGTGTTCGAGCGGTAGGTGGAGATTCAGAGCGTGCTACCGGCCCGCAGGTGAGAAGCTGCGGAGAGACCCACAGGTAAACGAGACAAGGTGGATACGACGTACAGACGAGGCCGGTGCTCCGGCTCTGGCGGAGAGTCACAAGGAAAGGGACTCCTAGGCCGTGCAGCGGTTTCCTGCACCGTCGCCCCACCAACCTCCGTCGAAATTGTGAACTAAATAGGCACAAGGACAAGAAAAGATACATTTACCCAAACTCGGCTCAGCGGCGTTGACTTTAGACAGAAGACCGAAACCAACAAGAGTGGAAGGTGAAAGGGCGGGCGGGGCAACCGGTTCATCAGGTTCCTGGACCTTGGAGCTGAGCCTAGTTTCACGAACTATAATAAAAACACCAAATAGTGTCGTGGTTTCTCGTTTCTTACAAACAACAAGGAGACGCAGAAAATCCTTCAAGACGTTTTAAACTTTAATTTGCAAATCAAAGCTGAGACAATCAGAAAGCTAGTAGCTGACTGCCCATCGAGGCTTGTACACAGCATTTTTTATAGCAATCTCCTATCTTAGCTACATTATCATATCCAGACGGCCTGTGATCACATATCATCAATACATCCGCTCTCGACCTTCCACTATTGTTTTACTCCCCAATTTAATTATGTCCTAGTTTATTTTTTAGACCAGGTGTCCCCTCATCCCTAACCACAGTTATTTCTTAATTGGTCTTGCTTTGACATACTGCCACATATTTCATTACCTTACTCGCCACCGTTATCTTTCTACTTGGTTTCATTCCAGTTCTCTTCATGAATTAATAGTGATTAGGTCAAAAGTCATGGCTACATAGTGAATACCTTCCACTGAGCTAGTAGCAGTTACATAGTGAATATAGAAAATATAATGTGTGCATTTGAGTGAATACTGAAATACTGTTGAGTAAATATTGTAAATACTGTAATACATAGAAAATACAATGTATGCGTTTACATTTTCCAATAATAGCTCTTCGCAACACACACAAAAATGCTGGTAGAACTCAACATCTATGGAAAAAAGTTTCGGGCGGAAATCCTTCCTCTAGACTGAAACCAACATATTTTGTTTTGAAGAAGGAATGCACCCCCATATAACCTCCCCCACCCCAGGTTTAATGATGAATCCAGCGAACAATAAAAACATTCTTTCTCTCCTTAACGTTGTCGGCTTTCATCGGCCTGAAAACTATTGGGATGTAAGTGGGAACGTATGGGCTGGAAAAGGGTTAGGAGGTCTTGCAAAACTGATGTCATGGGATGGGGAATATTTGTTGACTGCAAAGGCTTGATATTTGTTTTCCAAAAAGAAAGCCTTTGAAAGTAAATCTGGAAGTGGATCTAGTTTGTAATTGATACCTGTACGAGTTTATCTTAAGCACAGTAGATTATTTAATTTTAAAAAGGAGTGAACAGATTTATTTTGCATATTACATGTCCAAAATGACATTTATAGGCCTTCTAAAGTTCATTAATATTCACAATAGTTTTATCTCACTTTATGAAATTCGTGGGTTCTACTTTGATGATGGCAGATTTTAAATAACTTGTATTTAATTCACAACCACAGTTTGTAATAGTCTCCGAGACTCCAGATTGAGTTCAACAACTTCAAATAATAAACCTTTCCAGTTTCTGTCTAAATTGTCCCATTCTGATTAAATGTCTTGTGCTGATAATATTAGCTCAGTGTTTCTCTTCACACCGGCTGAGAACTTTGAGCATTTCATGTTTCCAGCAAGTACAGCCTTTCCTGTCTTACGGTGCAAGATTGTCTTCTCCTCTTCCACTAATTTTCCCTTCCCTCCCATCCCCACCTCCCTCTTGTCCCTTGTCCCTTCTCTGTCCCTCTCCCCTCTACGCCCCTCTCTTCCCCTTCCCCCTCTCCTCCCTCTCTCCTCCCTCTCACCCCATCTCACCCTGTCCCTCACCCCCTCACTTCCCCACTATCTCTCTCCATTTCCTCCCCTCTCTTTCCCTCTTCCCCCTCCCTCCCCTCTTCCCCCTTCTCCCCACTCTTTATTCCCTCTTCCCATCCTCCTTAGAATACATTCCAATAACTTACCCAGTGATGTCAGGCTCACCGGCCCATAATTTCTTGGTTTATTCAAGGAGTCTTTCTTAAACAAATAACAACATTAGTTATCTTCAAATTCTTCTGCAGCTCACCTGTGACTAAGGATGTCTTAAATAACTCTGCCGAGGCCCCTTGAATTTCTGCACTGGTCTCCCACAAGATCCGAGTGAACACCTTGTCAACAAAGGGTTTTGCATAAAGACAGCAAGCGCCTCCTCCTCTCTAATCCTTATATGGTCCACGCTGGTGTTTTGCATCACCTCTTCAGAGGATGCGTCCATCTTCCAAGTAAATACAGATGTAAAAAAAAGTCCATTTAAGGTCACCTCCATCTATTTCAGCTCCATGCATATATCAATGCTCTGATCTTCAAGAGGACAATTTTGTCCCTTGCTGTCCTTTTGTTCTTTATACATCTATATATATATATAGACATCCCTGGTATTCTCTTTCACCTTGTCTGATAGAATAACCTAATGTCTTCTTTTAGCGCTCCTCATTTTCTTTGTAAATATTCTCTTGCATTTCTTGTACTCCTCAAGTATACCACCCACAGCTCCAATCTGCTAATTAAATTTGCCAATGACACCACATTGATTGGCCTTATCTCAAACAATAACGAGGTGGCCTACAGGGAAGAAGTCATCTCCTTGACATAGTGGTGTCAAGAAAACGATCTCTCCCTCAAAGTTGCAAAAACAAAGGAGCTGGTTGTGAATTACAGGAGGAATGGAGACAGGCTAACCCCTATTGACATCAATGGATCTGGAGTTGAGAGGGTGAACAGCTTCAAGTTCCTCGGCATCCACATCACGTGATCTGTACACACTAGCTGTGTGGTGAAAAAGACACAACAGCGCCTCTTTCACCTCAGACAGTTGAGGAAGTTTGGTATGGGCCCCCAAATCCTAAGAACTTTCTACAGGGCACAACTGAGAGCATCCTGACCAGCTGCATCACTGCCTGGTATGGGAACTGTACCTCCCTTAATCACAGGACTCTGCAGAGAGTGGTGCGGACAGCCCAGCGCATCTGTAGTTGTGAGCTTCCCATGATTCAGCACATTTACAGGACAGCTGTGTGAAAAGGGCCCATAGGATCATTGGGGACCCAAACCATCCCAACCACAATCTATTCCAGCTGCTACCACCCGGGAAGCGGTACTGCAGCATAAAAGCCAGGACCAACAGGCTCCGGGACAGCTTCTTCCACCAGGCCATCAGACTGATGAACTCAAACTGACTTGAGTGTACTCTATATTACATTGACTGTTCTATTTACTATAAATTATTATATTACTAAGATTGCATATTTAGATTGAGATGTAACATAAAGATTTTTACTCCTCATGTATGTGAAGGATGTAAGAAATAAAGCCAATTCAATTCAATTCATCTGTTCCTTGCTGCCTATACCTGCTATACAGCTTCTTCTTCTTAATCAGGACCTCAATATCTCTTGGAAACAAAGGTTCTCTAAACTTGTCAACCTTGCTCTTTATTCTGACAGGAACATAGAAACTCTGCACTCTCAACCAGACCCATCTTTCTCCATGATTTTCTTGAAACTAACAACTGAATGTTCACTAGATCCAAAATGTCCCCTAGACATCTTTCTGTCACCTGCCTTGCCTCGTTCTCCGACAGGGAAGATGGTGCCATGGTAGTGTAGCAGCTAGTATGATCCTATTACACCCTGGGATGTTCCAAAGTTCAGAGTTCATCTCTGGCGTCGTCCATAAGGAGTCTTGTGCATCCTTCCTGTGGAATGCATGGGTTTTCCCAGGTGCGCCAGTTTTCTCCCAGACTAATTGGGCATTGTGATTAGGTTAGGGTAATCAGGTCTGGAAGGGCCTACTCTGTATTGTATCACTAAATAAAGTAACTAAATACAGGGAGATCCGGTATTGCACCCTCTCTAGTTCGGACCTCTATATTGATTAAGGAAACTTCTGAACTCCTTTGGCCAACTCTATCCTATCAACCCTTTTACTATATGGGAGTTCCAGTCAATATGTGGAAAGTTAAAATCACTTACTGTCACAGCCTTGTTTTTCTTGCAGTTGTCTGCTTTCACTCCATTCTCTGCACACCCATGTACCCATCTAAAAGCTTCTTAGATACCTCCATATGCATCTATCATACTTACACCATTAACACCCATGTCAGTGCATTCCCACTCTGTGTGTTTGTATGTGTGTGTGTGTGGGGGGGGGGAATCTTCCCTCACACATTTCCTTTGACCTCTCACCTTAAATGCATGCCCTCTAGTAGAATTTTCACCCTGGGAAAAAGATGCTGGCTGCCCATCTATGCCTTTCATAATCTCTTAAACTTCTAACAAGTTTCCCTCAGCCTCCACCGCTCTAGAGAAATCATAGAACGTGCCCTCTTATCCAGGTAGCATCTTGGTTATTCTCATCAGCACCCTTTCCAAAGCCTTCACATCTTTCTTATAATAATTCAGCTACAGCAGAACTAACGTCTTATAAAGCTTCATCATAACGTCCTGACTCTTGAACTTAATGCCTCAAATAATAAAGGCAATGACGCCATGACTACCCTAATTATCCGTGCAACCACTTTCTGGGAGCTATGATCCTGAACACCAAGATTACCCTTGTACATAAACACTGTTGTTTTGTCCCTTTGCAAATATCACTCCACACTTTAAAAAGAAGATGGACAAATACATGAAACTATAGGCCTGTCAGCCTGACTTAGTGGTTGTGAAGATGTTGTAGTCCATTATTAAGGATGAGGTTTCAGGGCACTTGCAGGTACGTTATAAAATAGGCCTAAGTCAGTATGGTTTCCTTAAGGAGAAATCTTGCCTGACAAATCTGTTGGAATTAATTGAGGAAACAATAGGCAGATAGACAAGGACAGTATGTGGATGTTGTTTACTTGGATTTTCAGAAGGCCTTTAACAAGTTGCCACACATAAGGCTGCTAAACAAGAGGCCATGGTATTACAGGAAAGATGCCAGCATGGACAGAAGATTGGCTGACTGCTGGAAGGCAAAGCTGGTCCCCAGCCCGGTCTTCTAGTCCATGCCAGCCTGGCTTTCTGCCTAGTCCAATCTAAATGTACCTATATGAGAGTCCCGATGGCCCTCCCATTCATGTACTTATCTAGACTTCTCTTAAATGCTACAATTAGACCCGCTTCTACCACTTCTGCTGATAGCTTGTTCTGTGACGGATATTTGCTTCGTGGGCTAGTGAGCGTCATGTTTTCCCAAGCTTGCTTTCTCAGTACAGCAGCTGCAATTTGTAAGATCAAACAATTGTTTACCTTCTAGTCATAAACAGAAGCCAGTCTTTAGTTCTTAAAATGTAAATGGCAAGCAGTATTCAGCTTGAAGTAAAAAAAAACTGCTTTGTTGTATGTAGACGCTATTTTTTTGTTCGTCCATCGTCATCGTTGATGAAGACCTCGACACTGTTGATGGTGTCGAGACTAGCGCGTGATTTGGATTTAAGTGAGGGAGAGTTGTGCAGCGTTAGCCTCACTCTCTCTTCCCAATTCCCATCTGGATCCAGTGGCAAGACAGAGTCGAGACGACTGGAGATGGGACTAGGCGCAGTGGATGACCAGGACGTCTTCTGTGTCTTGTCCTGCTCTACACGTTCCACGATGCTTGCAGAGACCGCCTTCTTGACAGTTGGACCTTCCATTGGTCTCGTCCGCTCAATCCGCCGGAGTCTATCTTCACATGCTGGGATAGACAACTTCCTATCTCACCGAGGGTTTGAGACCCGTCGGCTACCCTCAAAGCCGTTGCCTGGGGTGTGGCTGCTGTCGCATGCAAACAGCTATGGTGAGCCACAGGTGAGAGCTGGGTGCCAGGTGGGGACCAAACGTGGACTAACCGCCTTGAAAAGGACGCAACATGTTCTCCCACCAGAGGTGCTACCCCTCCCTGACACCCCATACACCCCACGTAGATGCTTAATCTGTAGACATAGGATGTAGTTCAACAAAGGACAACAAAGAGGTGGTTGCAGGAGACAGAGGAGTGGTTATGGGATGACTTGGAGTTGGTGGACTAGGCTGTGCTCAAGGACTCATCTGTGATTCTGAATGAATACACTATGGTTGTCACAGACTATATTAAAACAGTTGTAGACAAGAAAGCATGGCAGCTCCCCTACTTTCTTAGGAGTTTGCAAAAACCAGAATCAGGTTTATTATCACCGGCATGTGACATGAAGTTTGTTAACTTAGCAGCAGCAGTTCAATGCAATACATAATATAGAAGAAGAAAAATATTAAGATAATAATTAATAAATAAGTAAATCTATATAGTATACATATATTGAATAGATCAAAAATCATGCAATAAAAAACAGAAATACTATATATTAAAAAAAAGTGAGGTTGTGTCCAAGGGTTCAATGTCCATTTAAAAATTGGATGGCAGAGGGGAAGAAGCTGTTCCTGAATCACTGAGTGTGTGCCTTCAGGCTTCTGTATCTTGTACTTGATGGTAACAGTGAGAAAAGGGCATGCCCTGGGTGCTGGAGGTCCTTAATATGGACGCTGCCTTTCTGAGACTCCGCTCCTTGAAGATGTCCTGGGTACTTTGTAGGCTAGTACCCAGGATGGAACTGACTAAATTTACAACCCTCTGCAGCTTCTTTCGGTCCTGTGGAGTAGCCCCTCCCCCCCATACCAGACAGTGATGCAGCCTGTCAGAATGCTCTCCACGGTACAACTATAGAAGTTTTTGAGTGTATTTGTTGACATACCAAATCTCTTCAAACTCCTAATAAAGTATAGGTGCTGTCTTGCCTTCTTTATAACTGCATCAATATGTTGGGACCAGGTTAGATCCTCAGAGATCTTGACGCCCAGGAACTTGAAAATGCTCACTCTCTCCACTTCTGATCCCTCTATGAGGATTGGTACGTGTTCCTTTGTGTTACCCTTCCGGAAGTCCATAATCAGCTGTTTGGCATGACATCTAAAACTTTAACAAGCTTCTTATAGAATATTCATGGAGAGTATATTGACTGGCTGTGTCACAGCCTGGTATGGAAACACCAATGCCCTTGAAGGAAGTCCATGATGGGCAAAGGTTTCCCCACTATTGAGCACATCTACATGAAATGTTTCACAGGAAAGCAGTATCCATCATCAGGGACTCTCGCCACCCAGGACATGTTCTCTTCTTGCTGCTGCCATCAGGAAAATGGTACAGGATCCTTAGAACTCACACCACCAGGTTCAGTACAGTTATTACCCCTCAACAATCAGGTTGTTGAACTAAAGGGGAAAACTTCACTCATCTTCACTTGCCCCATCATGGAATACTCCCACAACCTATGGACTCGCTTTTAAGGACTCTTCATCACATGATCTTGATATCTATTTATTATTATTATTATTATTATTATTTATTGTTGTTGTTACTTCTTTCTTTTTGTATTTTCACAGTTTATTGTCTTTTGCATAATAGCTGAATGCCCAAGTTGGTGCAGTCTTTCATTAGTTCTGTTATTTTTCTGTTTATAGATTTATTGAGTTTGCCCAGAAGACAATGAATCTCAGGGTTGTATAAGGTGACTTATATGTAATTTGATAATAAATTTACTTTGAACTTCCTTGGGGTGTTTGTCAGTGCATATGATGCTGTCATAAAAGGACACTTTAAAGTCTGGGTTTTGTCCTCTTTTAAGGTATCAATCTGATCTACTTGTCTCAACAAAGATGCATTGATGGTCATGTTACTTATAATGCTATGGAGTAATTTGTTCATACCCGAAGTATTTAAACTTTTGTAATCGTGTTTGACCATCTGTATGTATAAGTTATCAAAACTTGATGTACTTTGAGTTCAGGGTATTTTACTGCCCAGTCTCCTTTGTGTGTGTTTGTGCTGACGAAAGACTCAGGTTTCCATGTGATTCAATACAGAGTCTGGCAGCAGAGCAGAGTAACAGATGCATTAATAGTTCTATGGGGATAGGTGAACATCAGCAGCTTCCTTCGAAAGGATTGACTCAACGTACTCCATGAATCACTGCAGACTGTGAGTAGCCCACGTTAGGTGCCAATGTGTTCTGTGTCCATTAGCAAACACATACTGAGTCCATGCAATGTTGATCAGCTGTGCTGTTACTCCAAGGTGCGAAAAGATATCCTGTTGCAACAATGGAGCATTTTTCAGAAACTCCAACGTTGTAATCCTCTCAAAACAATGTGGAGGCATAAAACCAAAGAGAAACAAATTACTCATAGAGAAATAGATTTGGGTGCTCAAATCAATGGTTTTTGATTTACAGTTTTTTCTCCTTTTTTTGTCTCTCTGTGCAGTTAGAAACATTATGGCAATTGAGATTTTACCAAGGGCAATTGGACACAAGCCAAATCAATATGAGAAGAATGGAAGTGGCAATCAGTCTACAGCTTTTCTCAATGGGAGCAGAATAATTCCCTATATTTAAAATTGGCTCAGAAATAGGAACCAAGAGATGGTGGGGTTGAAGGTTGTTTATCGCACTGGAGGTTGGTGATTGCTATGCCTTGTGGTTGGTTTTGGTACCTTTGTTATTAGTACGTATGATTTGGACGTAAATGAACAGGTTTGTTAAGGAACTGGGCTGAGAAGTCTCAATGCAGATAAGTGTGAGGTGATACCCTTTGGAAAATGAAACCAGTGTAGGACTCTCGCTATGAATGGTAGGGTCCTAAGGAGGGTCATGCAACAGAGGGACTGAGGAATAGAAACTCATAGTTTGTTGAAAGTGGTGTCACAGGTGCCAGGGTGGTGAAAAAGGCATTTAGCACATTGGCCTTCATCAGCCAGGGCATTGCGCATATAGTTGGGACATTATGCTGCAGTTGTTTAGGTTGTTGGTGAGGCTGCACTTGGGAGTGCTGTGTATAGATTAGATCATCCTGTTATAGGAAGTATGTTGTTAACCGGAAAAAGAGCAGGAGTGATTTACAAGGACGTTGCTGGGACAAGAGGCCCTGAGTTATAGGGAGACTGTGGCCAGGCTTTGTTTTCATTCCTTGACGAATGAGGAGTGACCTTACAGAAATGTTTAAAATGAATAGAGGCATAAAATATGGTGGATAACTATGATCTTTTTCCCAGGATAACAAGAGACCATAGCTGAATGGAATGAATTTAGGGTGAAAAGAGAAAGAGTTAAAAGAGATTTGAGTGACAACGTGTTCACTCGCTGCCAGAAGAAGCCCAGGAGGCAGGTAAAACACTATATCATTTAAGAGGCAACACACATCAAAGTTGCTGGTGAACGGAGCAGGCCAGGCAGCATCGTCAGGGTCTCGGCCTGAAACGTCGACTGTACCTCTTCCTAGAGATGCTGCCTGGCCTGTTGCGTTCACCAGCAACTTTAATGTGTTGCTTGAATTTCCAGCATCTGCAGAATTCCTGTTGTTTATCACTTACGAGGCATTCGGATAGGTTCATGGAGGGGGAGGGGGGAGGCTTAGAGGGATATGGCCCAAACTCAGGTAATTGGGACTAGCTGGGGTGTTGCCATTGGCTCATTAGGTGGAGGGGCCTTTATCTGTACTGTATTGCTCTATGACTGTACCGTGTGCTTTGCAATGCAATGTAAACACAATTTAATTTTATATCTATCCTCCCACGTACACCACGCCTTAACATGGTCATATTGGCGTAGTAACGCGGAACACGACTTCTGGAAGTGGCCAGAAACTTACTGTAGCCACACCCTGTCCGGTTATTCAGCCCAATCAGGGCGAGAAGGCCGGTTACACGCTGCCCGGTTATTGCTGTCAATCACTTTTATAGGGAGTATGCCTGTGGCTTGCCTGAGGTTCTGCTGTTATTTCACTACCAGCTTATTCACGCTAACCGCAGCAGCGTATTGTGAGCGCTGGGAATCTGAGGGTTGCGAGGAGCAGCGGGAGCGCAGCTATTCGGGTGGGTGCACTTGCGTAGTGTGTTACTGCGGAGAAGCTGGTTCACCTTTCCTCGTCTTTCATCGCGAGAGTTGCTTCAGTTTGCTTTCGGGATAAGGTGAAATTGTTCAGTGTTTTTCTTAAAAACACGGAAAGCACCGTTTTTTATGCATGATTTGGTTCAAATCAAACTTTTGGGAATTCTCTGGATCATAGTGCCTTCAAAGTTAATGCAATTGAAGTACTTTAATGTAAGAGTTTGTTAGCCATTAGTTATTGAGTTTGCCTCGTTCATCAAACTTTGAAAGACTGGGTGTTTTGTTCTCCGTCTCATTTCAATACTACCTGGTATTTTTTTCTTTAGTGTTGTGTAAGAGTGTCTTCTAAATTAAGTTTTTGGAAGAAAATGAATTTCTCCCATTCAAAGAGTTTTATCTCACGAGTGCTTAACTGCTTTGATCATGGAGCTGGCTTTGGTTTTGCAAAGAACGTTGTTTTTTTTAAAGTTTCGTGTGATGTGATCACATTTTTAGTGGAAAGAGTGAGCATTTCATGGGTGTCAAAATCTCTGCGGACCTAACCTGGACCCAATTTGTCGATGCAGCTGTAAAGAAGGCACGGCAACTTCATTAGGAGTTTGAAGAGATTTGGTATGTCACCAAAGACTCTCGCAAATAGATGTGCCATACACTTTAATTGATGTTTTCTCTATTATTACGTGTTGCATCGTGCTGCTGCCGCAAAGTTAACTTTCACGACATGTGTCTGATTCTGATACATTGATTTCCCCGACCGCCCCACCCCGACACCTACTTTACCACAATTGTACAGTCTGTGAGAGATTTAGTGGTCTTTTTGCGCTAAGTAACCCCCGCATCCTTTCATTATAATTGTATATTTTAAGAGATTAAATTTATGTACTTGTTTTTGCCATGTCCCAGTCAGGCCCAGAAAAAAAATGTTAATAGACTGGCCAGAAACCCAATGGACACAAAGTTTTAAACCTGATTAATTTAGAGCACAATCCAGAAATGTAAACAGAATGGGAAATGCAGGTGAGGCACCAGATAAATAGTCATGTGGGATAGAAATTGTACACATAATGCAAGAGTAATCTTATTATTTGCTATTTCTATTCAGAGGTAATTGGAAAGCTGTTTGTAGTATTTTAGCATTAGTTAGTGTATTCCAATAATAATGTTGGAGATGAAGTTCTGTAATTCTGCTGCTGCCACTGGAAGATGGACTTTTCTGCAGTGGGGATAGTGGCAAATTGGGGCATTCCTTTCGTTAATAGGGCTTTGTTCAATTTTTTAATACTTTGGAAATGTTAATTCCAGTTAATCCTATAATTGATTTCTATATCTTTCCATGAAAGCTAGTTGTTTTAAAAAAAAGTAGACGCAAACATATTTTTGGATGAGTGATCATTGTAATTCTGCTGTGGACTATGATTTTACTGGCAGCAGTGCAGTAGCCCATATCAGTTGTGATTCACTGGTCGAGATCTTAGACCTTAGATCTTAGAGTCTGAATCATACGTACAGATTTGATTTTGAAGACGTGAGCACAAAAATCTTGGCTGCTGCTGTAAGTGGAGTTCTGTGGGGCAGTTAAAATGAAATCCTCAGCAGAGCTGTTGTGTGTCGGGCTTTGGATAAACAAGACCTACATCTGTTCTCTGGATGCAGAATACTCCAGTTGGATTTATCCAGCTACTTTAACACAACAGAAACCAGATGGACTTCTAAATTCCAGTGTCTCAATGTAAATACGTGTCAACCTTGGTATTCAAAAAAGATTCAGGAAATGTTTATAATGAGGTAGAGAGTAAATGAGAAAAGACTAGCGAGCAACAAATGGGACTTTGCTCACCATGGTTATCATCATGTTCTGTGTTGTGAAATGTGGGCGATTGTGATTTTTGACTATGATTGTTCCTGGCAAACTTTTCTACAGAAGTGGTTTGCCATTGCCTTCATCTGGGCTGTGTCTTAACAGGATGGGTGACCCCAGCCATGATCAATACTTTTCAGAGAAGTTGTCTATTACTTGTGGTTGCATTTCCAGGACTTGTGATATGCACTTTGAATAGTATTCATTAACGGCAATATAAATAGCAAGAGTTAAATTAAACTTTTTTCCCCCCACACTTTCCTCTTTCAGAGACGTTAACAATGGATCATCTGACTGCTGCAAATGTCAAATTTGCGGTTGATCTCTACAAGCATTTGGATAAAGATAGCAAACTTGGCAACATCTTTGTGTCCCCGTTTAGTATATCAAATGCCCTGGCTATGGTGTATCTTGGTGCCAGTGGAAATACAGCAACACAGATGGCCAAGGTAGATATGGCTTGAATATTAGAATGTACAGCTCGTTTTTATATGTCAAGCAGTTTGGAATTTGTTTATTATTGTCTCTTATACTGACATGCAATGAAAATCTTGTCTTGTATACAGTTCATACTGACCAGATTAATACACAGTGCATTGTGGTAGAATAAGACAAAACTGTAATAATGCAGCATAAAGTGTAACAGCAACCAAAAGTGCAGTGCAGGTAAACAATAAGGGCAAGATCAAAATGAAATAGGTTGTGAGGTCAGGAGTCCAATTTATTGTACTAGGGCCCACACAAGGAAATCTGCAGATGCTGGAAATTCAAGCAACACACATAAAATGCTGGTGAATGCAGCCGGCCAGGCAGCATCTGTAGGAAGAAGCACAGTCGACGTTTCGGGCCGAGGCCCTTCGTCAGGACTAACTGAAAGAAGAGATAGTAAGAGATTTGAAAGTGGGAGGGGGAGATCTGAAATGATAGGAGAAGACAGGAGGGGCAGGGATAAAGCTAAGAGCTGGAAAGTTGATTGGCAAAAGGGATACAAGGCTGGAGAAGGGAGAGGATCATGGGACGGGAGGCTTAGGGAGAAAGAAAGGGGGAGGGGTGCCCAGAGGAAGATGGAGAGCAAGCAAGGAGTTATTGTGAGAGGGATAGAGAGAGAGGAAAAAATGATAGATAAATAAGGGATGGGGAGGAGGGGCATTAACGGAAATTAGAGAAGTCAATGTTCATGCCATCGGGTTGGAGGCCACCCAGATGGAATATAAAGTGTTGTTCCTCCAACCTGAGTATGGCTTCATCTTGACAGTAGAGGAGGCCGTGGATAGACATATCAGAATGGGAATGGGACGTGGAATTAAAATGTGTGGCCACTGGGAGATCCTGCTATCTCTAGTGGACAGAGCGTAGATGTTCAGCGAAACGGTCTTCCAGTCTGCGTCGGGTTTCACCAATATATAGAAGACTGCACTGGACGCAGTATATCACCCCAGCTGACTCACAGGTGAAGTGTTGCCTCACCTGGAAGGACTGTCTGGGGCCCTGAATGGTGGTGAGGGAGGAAGTGTAAGAGCATGTGTGGCACTTGTTCTGCTTACAAGGATAAGTGCCGGGAGGGAGATCGGTGGGAAGGGATTTGGGGGGTGGGGGGGGGAAGAATGGACAAGGGAATCGCATAGGGAGTGATCTCTGCGGAAAGCAGAAGAGGGGGAGGGAAATTTCCCCTCTACCACCACTCTCCTTTGTCTAGCAGAATTAGTCCTTGCCCTCAATAATTTCTCCTTTGGCTCCTCCCACTTCCTCCAAACTAAAGGTGTAGCTATGGGCTCCTGCATGGGTCCCAGCTATGCCTGCCTTTTTGTTGGCTTTGTGGAACAGTCCATGTTCCAAGCCTATACTGGTATCCGTCCCCCACTTTTTCCTTCACTACATTGACGACTGCATTGGCGCTGCTTCCTGCACGCATGCTGAGCTCATTGACTTCATTAACTTTGCCTCCAACTTTCACCCTGTCCTCAAATTTACCTGGTCCATTTCCAACACCTGCCTCTCCTTTCTTGATCTTTCTGTCTCTATCTCTGGAGGCAGCTTATCTACTGATGTGTACTATAAGCCTACAGACTCTCACAGCTACCTGGACTATTCCTCTTCTCACCCTGTCTCCTGCAAAATTGCCATCCCCTTCTTACAATTCCTCCGTCTCTTTGGATGAGGCCTTTCATTCCAGGATGAAGGAGATGTCTTCCTTTTTTTTAAAAGAAAGGGGCTTCCCATCCTCCACCATCAACTCTGCTCTCAAACACATCTCTCTCATTTCACGCACATCTGCTCTCACCCCATCCTCCCACCACCCCACTAGGGATAGGGTTCCCCTTGTCCTCACCTACCACCCCACCAGCCTCCAGGTCCAACATATAATTCTCCATAACTTCTGCCACCTCCAATGGGATCCCACCACTAAGCACATCTTTCACTCCCCCCCCCTTCTGCTTTCCACAGGGATCGCTCCCTACGCTACTCCCTTGTCCATTCGTCCCCCCCATCCCTCCCCACCAATCTCCCTCCTGGCAATTATCCTTGTAAGTGGAACAAGTGCTACACATGCCCTTACACTTCCTCCCCCACCAACATTCAGGGCCCCTGACAGTCCTTCCAGGTGAGGCGTCACTTCACCTGTGAGTCGGCTGGTGTGATATACTGTGTCTGGTGCTCCCGATGTGGCCTATATATTGGTGAGAACCGACACAGACTGGGGGACCGTTTCACTGAATGCCTATGCTCTGTCTGCCAGAGAAAGCAGGATCTCCCAGTGGCCACATGTTTTAATTCCACGTCCCATTCCCATTCTGATAAGTCTATCCACGGCCTCCTCTATTGTCAAGATGCAGCCACACTCAGGTTGGAGGAACAACACCTTGTATTCCGTCAGGGTAGCCTCCAACCTGATGGCATGAACATTGACTTCTCTAACTTCCATTAATGCCCCTCCTCCCCTACTTACCCCATCCCTTATTTATTATTTTTCCTTTTATTTTCTCTCTGTCCCTCTCACAATAACTCCTTGCCTGCTCTCCACCTTCCTCTGGTGCTCCCCCCCCCCCCTTTCTTTCTCCCTCGGCCTCCCGTCCCATGATCCTCTCCCTTCTCCAGCTTTGTATCCCTTTTGTCAATCAACCTTCCAGCTCTTAGCTCCATCCCTCCCCCTTCTGTCTTCCCCTATCATTTTGGATCTCCCCCTCCCCCTCCCACTTTCAAATCTCTTACTATCTTTTCTTTCAGTTAGATTTGACGAAGGGTCTCGGACTGAAATGTGGACTGTGCTTCTTCCTATGGATGCTGTCTGGCCTGCTACGTCCCCCCCAGCATTTTGTGTATGCTTATTGTACTAGGGAACTATTTAATAGTCTTATAACTGCAGGTTAGAAGCTCTCTTAAGCTGCACGGCATTTTAAGAGTGAGGGTGAGCAGTCAGATACATAGAAAAGTACAGCACTGAACCAGGCCCTTTGGCCCATCTAGTCTATGCCAAACCATTTAAACTGCCTCCTCCCATCAACCTGCACTGGGACCATAGCCCTCCATACCCATACAATCTCTGTACCTATCCAAACTTTGAGTTCGCATGCACTACTTGTGCTGGCAGCTCATTTCATGTTCTCACAACCCTCTGAAGAAGCTTCCCCTCATGTTCCCCTTGAGCTTTTAACCTTTCACCCTTAACTCTTTAACCTTTCACCCTTAACCCATGCCTTCTAGTAGTCCCACCCAACCTCACTGGAATAAGCCTACTTGCATTTACCCTATCTCTGCCTCTCAATATTGTATACTTCTATCAAATCTCCTCTCAATCTTCTACATTCTAAGGAATAAAGTTCTAACCTACTCAATCTTTACTGATAATTCAGCCCTCCAGACCTGGCAACATCCTTGTAAATTTTCTCTGTACTCCTTCAAGCTTATTTACAATTCAAGTCATGGTCCAAGTTGGTACCAATGACATGGGTTAGTGGGTGAAGAGGTCCTACAAAGTGAGTTCAGGGAGTTGGGTGCTTAATTAAAGGACAGGATCTCCTCGGTTGTAATCTCAGGATTACATGCTGCCCATGCCACGTGTTAATGGGGCCAGAAATATGAAGATCAGACAGTTTAACAGCTGACTGAGGAGGTAGTTCAGGAGGGAGGGCTTCAGATTTTTGGATTTCTTGGGCTGTTTTCCAGGGAAGATGGAACCATTACAGATGGAGTGGTTTGCACCTGAACTGGAGGGGGACTGATATCCTTGCGGGATGATTTGCTAACGCTGCATGAGGGGAGGGGGGATGGTGGTTTAGGCTGGAGTTGCAGGGGGATGGGGACCAGGGTGCCAGACCAGATAGCGGAGCAGTTGTGGGGAAAGATGTTAAGACTACATACCAAGTCAGGACTCGAAAGCTTGGACATGGTGTGGTGGGTGTTCGAAGTTCTGTACACCTCAGTGCAAAGGCTATTGCGGGAAAGTCAGATGAGCTTCGGGCATGTGTCACCCCTGGAGTATTGTGTGCCTTTCTGGTGATACCTGAGAACTTACCTGGATTGGAACATTTCAGGTATCAGATGAGAATGAATAAGTTGAATTTACTTTCCCCAGAACAGAGAAGCTGAGATTCTGGACTGGTCCTGTTTCTGTGGTGTGGTCTATGTGACCTGAGTGATGTAGACATAATTACAAGGAACAGGTAGGATAGATAGTTTAAAGAACAACAATCTCATATTGGGTATGTCTAAGACAAGAGGGCATAGGTTTAAGATGGGAGTTATTTTGGAGGCTGGTTGGTATCTGGAATGTGTTACATGAAGAATGAAGGAGGCAGATACATTCATGACTTTTGAAAAGCGTGTAGATCTGCACCTGAATCAGCAAGGCAGAGAAGGCTACAGACCGAATGTGGGTCAATGGGATTCGTGTGGAGGTAGTAGAACAGCCAGCATCATGTATGAAGAGGTGCCTCTGCTCTTGTTCTGGACATTGCTGTGGATACCAAGCTGAGGATTTAAACATGAGTACACGTACCAACAAGCTTCTATCCTGCTGTTGTAAGACTCTGGAATGGATCCCTAGTGGATAAAAGATGAACTCTCGTTCTCTCAATCCACATTGCTAGGACTTTGCACTTTATTTGTCTTCCTGCACTTCACTTTCTCTGGAACTGTGACACTGTATTCTGCGTTCTCTCCTTTTTCCTTTCGTAGCAGCTCGTGCTTGTTTATGGAGTGGTCTGTCTGGATGGTATGCATCCCGGTCACAATCGAAATGCCACATTGTCAGCAGCGTTTGTGGTTTCTGACTCATTGATGTGCCAGTGAGTGATCTGATGTTCACCCACAGAACAACGGACCTCTGACATTCAGGCTGACAGCATTTGGAGAATTTCCACAAACTGCTGTTACTTTGCTGCGACTTAACAAAATGCCCAGGTTCAAATCATTTTGAGAAATGCTGCCCTGAAAAATACAAATAAGTTAAGAATAACCTTGTTCTGAACATGGAATTACACGAGTCAGACCATGTCAAAATGATATATTTCTGTAAGTACTTACGACATCAGAGCAGAATTACATTCATTGAATCTGCATCACCATTCCATCATGGCTGATTTATTATCCTTCTCAACCCTATTTCTCCTGCCTTCTCCATGTAACCTTAGATGGCCTTACTAATTAAGAACCTATCAATCTCTGCTTTAATATACCCAATGAGTTGGTCTCCACAGCCATCTGTGGCAATAAATTCCACAGATTCACCACCCTCTGGCTAAAAAAAGTTAATTCTCATTTCTCTTCTGAGGCTGTGCCCTCTGGTTCTAGACTCCTCCACTACGAGAAGCGACCTCTCCACAACCACTCAGTCTAGGCCTTTCAATATTTGATAGGTTTCAATGAGATCCCTTCTCTTTCCTCTAAACTCTAGTGAGTACAAACCCGGAATCCGGATCCTATGTCACCTCTTTCTAAGGATTTGATTTCATTTTTTTTTTGGCAACAGAGCTACCCCAGCCCTCTGCCTACCTGCCTGTCCTTTCGATACAATGTGTATCCAATGTTAAGCTTCCAACTAGGAACTTTCAGTCACGAGTCAATGATGCCAATCTCTAACTGCATTACAGATGATTTACCTTATTCCATATACTGTCTGTATTCAATATGACATCTTCAGTGATGTATTCACCCCTTTCAGCAACATAATATCCGGCTGCTTCTTTCATATCCGTAGAGTGTCCTGTCTGCTACTTTCACTATGGAATGCCCTGCCAGTACGGCACAACCCTCTCCTCCCCACCCCCTTCCGTTCTGAGCCACAGAGCCAAATTCACTGCCAATGACCTGTCTGGGCTTTGCTCTGGTAGGTTGCCCCCTCCCCCACCAAAAAAAAAGAACAGTATCCAAAGTGGTATTCTTATTATTGAGGGGAGTAGCCATACAGGGATTCTTAGTACTGTTGGCCTGTCCCCTTTCCTTCTCCTGACCGTTATTCAGTTACCTGCCTCCTGCAACTTGGGAGTGACTACCTCCCTGTAGCCACTATCTATCACCTCTTCACTCTCCCATATGAGCCGGAGAATATCCAGCTGCAGCTCCAGTTCCCTAAGATATCTGAAAGGAGCTGCAGCTGGATGCACCCATGCAGATGTAGTTATCAGGGAGACTGGATCTTTCCCAGAGTCCCCGGACCCCGCATGAAGAACGTACTACTGACACTGGACCCATTCTTAATGTATGAATAGACAGAGAGATGGAAACTGACCAGAATCTTATCTAAAACATTTGCTACTTTCCTTAGCCTCTTGAGCCAAAGGCTATCCACTCTAACATTGGCCCTCTCTCACAATGACTCCACTTCAATTCACGTCTTTTTCCGATATGGAATCTCAATATGCCCAGCAAAGAGTCTGAAAGTGAAGAGTGTTGCTTCAACAGTAAGTACTGGGTGATAGTCTGATGAAGATTGTCTAAATATTGTGGCAATTCAACTGGAATAAGAAAGCAGATGCTCTGTGGAATTAGTGGCAAAATTCTCTAATTCCTGATTCCATCTTTCAGCCTATTATCTTTAACAGACTTAACTCTTTTATCTTCTGCCCTTGAGCTGAGTTTGACAATATTTTCCTGTAACAAAAATACTGTCATCATCTTTATGCTCCAATCTCCCTTAAGCCATCAGCTGATTAATAACCTTCAGGAGTTTCTGGCCTTTTAACACAGCTGCTGATGTTCTGCAGTAGATTAAATAGGAAAGCAACAATGGGAATTTGGTTTATAGTTCCATTAAACTCCGATACGGTTTACTTCAGGTTGAACTGGGTTACAAAATGCACTTGGATTCTAATAATGAATGTTAACCTCATCTCTTAGGTGCTTGCTTTTGACAAAGTCAAGGATGTCCATGCTGAGTTTCAGAAACTTCAACTTGAATTGAACAACCCTCAAGCAAAGTACGTGCTGAAAACAGCCAATCGCCTTTTTGGAGAGAAGAACTACAACTTCCTTGCAGTAAGGTTTTCTCTGTTTTGAGTGTTAGAGACTAAACTGCCAAATTCGTTTGTTGATAAACTGATCAAACACAAATGAGATGAGCGAAAAAGGTATTTTGTGTTTTGGATGGAAAAGTGGGTTATTTCCCTAATGAAAATGGGCTTGGATTTTAATTTTGACTTCAGTTGTGTTCTTCTGAAGAATGCCAAATAAGAAATGTATTACAGACAGAAAAGAATCTCAATATCCTGGAAAGGAAAAACTATTATCTGTTGAGGTGTAAACTAAAGGAAAATCGATGCAGGAATATTTACTGAACTGGGCATAGGAAGTCAAAATTAAGCTTGTTGTCAAATGCCCAGGTGTGATTTTTAAAAAAAAAAGTTTGCTTCCAGCAGCATCACAGCCAGAGAGCATCATATACAGTAAACAGCAACTGGTGAGATAAAACAAAAATTTAAACAAATTCTACACATTTTACAAGAAAGAACTAAAAACAAAGTTGGTTTTAGTGCAGTTATCAAAGTAGTCTTCGTGTTGCTAAATTATAATGATCAGGGTTCTGTTGGTTGAAAGGAAGTAGCTGTTCTTGAATCTGGTTTTGTCAGACTTCAGACTTCAGCTGCTTATGCCCAATGGCATGGCCTGGATGGTGGGAATCTTTAATGGATGGTGCCTCCTTGAGGCAGGGCCTCATGTAGATATTACTGAAGATGCAGAGGGATATGCCTGTGATGCATTTGGACAAGTCTGTTGCCTCTTGCATTCCAATTGCTGTACCAGATCATGTTGCAGCTACTCACGATCGCACCATTTAGCATTTTGAGGTCGGGGTTGTGGTGTGCATTTAGTAATGTGATTTTTTTTTGTATGTAAACTTGAAAATGGACCATGTGTACCATTTGCACTTTGCATGAATATATTAGTCGTAGTCTTGAATCCATTTTGAAAACAATTATATATTGTTTGATTGAATGCATGCCCTTGAGTAGTTTTAAATATTATATACTGCACTATAAATGCATATCTTTTTGCTTTATAAGTATTCTGCAAATAGTTCGTGAATTGATGTGTTCACTTCCTTTCTGCGGATGTTAAAGAGCTGAATTCTGTATTTAAATTCCATCATTTTCTGGCCCATAAAGCTTTGGAACCATAAGGTCTCAAAGCCTTGGCTTCGGTTAGCGTTCAGTTATTAGTGTTGTAGACTATAACTAGTCTATACAAGTATCATAATATCAACATTTGTAATACTTTGGTTTTGTACACCACTCCACTAAGATTTGGGTATCAAATTGTCACAATTTTATTCCTTGACCCTCAAGTTCAATATTGTTGTGCCATTTTGATAAGAAATAAATAATCAATTGGTACAATTCATAAAAGTGAGGTTTATTTTGATCTGTTGTGACCCTCCAGGCGTACCTTGCTGATACACTGAAATACTACCAGGCAGAACTGGCTCCAGTTGATTTTCTTACCGCAGCAGAAGCAGTCAGACAGGAGATCAACACCTGGGCAGAAAAACAAACTGAAGGTAAGTGATACTGGACAATAGTTGTGGCCAGGCACAGACGTGGTCTTCTGCTGCCTTCAATCTTCATAGTGAGCAATATTTCCCAAGATTGTTCAACAGAACTATTTTCTCCTTCATGTAATACTAGAGCATAAATGGTAAGACCAGGATTTATCATTCCTGTGAAGGTGATGATGAGATGTTTTGAAACCACTGTAGTTCTTGGTGAAGATACTTTTCCATTGAGCTGTCAGATCAGCCTGAATTCTGTGGTGCAGAGTCAATGAAACAACAGGAATAGAATTGGTGCGTTACTTGGAATCTGCAGGTGGGCGTGTCTCCATGTGCTATGTTTCTTTGTCCTGTCTGATGTTAGAAGTCAGGGGCTTGGGAGAATCAACAATATGTGTAATGTTACGGACCAACAACAATAGATGTAGAATGAAGTTGGGGGATTAATGCAAATCAACTAAAGTTATTAACATTTATGCAGAAATATAGAAAATTAAACAAATGACTAACTTAAACAGAAGTTAACGTCGTTGTGCATCTATAGCTCCCAAACAGTCAAACTTAGAAACGGTTCTTAACAAAGTCATACTCAAGCACAGCCTTAGAGTGGAAGTTTAGGAAATCCAGGTGATTCCTGAAATAGGTGAGAGGAGAGACTTGTTTATTCACGATTCAACGAAGAGACGATCTTGGTGATTCACAATATAGCAGAGAGGCGATCTTGCAGAAACAGTTGCCAGAGTTTGCAGCCATGGAGTACATTTTTTGAAGAGTCCAAGAAGAGGGAGATTTCACAATCCACAAATTGAATCAATTAAACCTTGGAATCTGGAAGCGTGCGTGTCTGCGAGTGCCATGTTTCTTTGTCCTGTCTAGTGTTAGAAGTCAGGGGCTTGAGAAAATCAACAATATGTGCAGGCCATGAATCTTTACATCCTGCAAACATGTGCTAAATATTGTCTTTCACACTTGCAGTGTACATCATGCTGTTTGTTTTCTTGACCTTAACGATAGAATTGTGTTTCTTCCTCCCTCCCTCTCACTGACCCCACTCCTTAGGCAAGATCACAAACCTACTGGCTGAAGGATCTGTTGACAGCTTGACAAAGCTTGTTCTTGTAAATGCCATTTATTTTAAGGGAAACTGGCACAGAAAATTTAATACAGAATTGACACATGATGGAGAATTCAGAATAAAGCAGGTAATGTGTGAATGGGAGAAATCAAGGTATTAACAAATATTGATCTCTGTTACAGTTAATCAATAAAGGTGTGGTGTACCCGGCAAACAAAATCCTGATGTTTGTAATAATAATTTGGGAATCTGTTGTCCTTAGCAGAATATTTCTCTTTAAAGGGTGATGTCAGGGTGGCGTTGGAGGGGAACTGACAGGTTGGTGGCCCAGTCGATCATGTGGAGTGAACCAGGATGTACAGATTAAGGGGGCGGGGGGACAAATCCAGGATTGTACAACTGTAATTGGACACGGTGTGAAGCAGAGAGAGTGGGGTGAAATGTGGATAGACAGTAGAGGAGTAGAGCCAGCAAGATGAAGCAGAGTGAAGGGAGAGACCGGAACAGCTGAGGAAACCCACGCGGTCACGGGGAGAATGTGCAAGCTCCTTAGGATGAGGGAGGATTTGAATGCTGATCACTGGCTCCATAAGGCGTTATGCAAACCAGTAAACTAGCATGCTGCCCTAAACCTCACCCCAGGGTTTCTATCCCTTACCCCACTGGCCTCCCTTTATACCACACCTCTAGATATTTGTTAGGTTAAAGGTGAAATGTCAATGGGGAACTACTTCACACGGGGTGGAGAGAGCGTGGAATGAGTTACTAGTGGAAGTGATGGATGCAGGTTCTATTTGTATATTTTAAGAGACGTTTGGATAAGCACATGGATTGGAAAGGTATGCAGGGGGTATGGTTCAGGGGCAGGTTGATTGGAATAGGCTCAGACTAGATGGACCAGTGGGCCTGTTTCTGTACTGTGGTGCTCTGACTCTCATATATTGGTCACCATATCTACTTATCGTGTGCTTGTTTACTCGAATGAGATAGAAGGTTACAGATTTGACCTCTCCATTCCAATAGAATTTACACATGAGAGCATAACTTCAAAGATGACAGCAACAAACATATTTTGTTTTACTTTGGAAGGAGCAAACTTTGCAGCTTGATTTTAGGGATAGGTCTGGTGCAGTTTGGGATTGTTTGATGTTCATTGACTGCTGTTGGAAATGATTCTTTTCTTAGTATTTGCAAAAGTTTGTAACCTCTCATGTTAGATATACATGTAATATCTTCATTCAAAATTAGCACCCCTGAAAACAGCCCAGAGATGTTTGATGTTTATGCAAAATGGGGTTTAAGGTGCTGTCTACACTGTAGGCATAAGATATTCCATGAAGGAGACCTAGACCTTAGTAGCGACTATTAAAGAACTTAACAGTAAATGAAATCGGGGTCTATACCTCACTGCAGTACTCCTATCCCTTATCCTGTTACGCAGGGTTACAGTGCCTTCCCTTTGTATCACACGTTGAATACATGTAAATTTTGCTGCACATTTGGTGAAGCATGGTTTGTGCCCAGTTCTGTATCTTATCTGCCATCTTAACAAAAAAAATTAAGACCTTAAGCTACAAGAGCAGAAATAGGTAATTTGGTCCATCAAGTCTGTTCAGATGTTTCATCATGGCTGATCCTTTCCCTCTCAGCCCCAGTCCCCTACCTTCTCCCCGTAGCCGTTCATGCCCTGTCTACTAAGAATACATTAAATTCAGTCTTGAGTGTACTCAGTGACTTGACCTCTACAGCTACCTGTGGCAGTTCCACAGATTCAAATCTCTCTGACTCAAGAAATTCCTCCTCATCACCATTCTAATTGGATGTCCCTCTATTCTGAGCCTGTGACCTCTGGTCTTGCACTCCCCCACCACTGGAAACATCCTCTGCACATCCACTGTATCGAGGCCTCTTAATATCTGATAGGTTTCAATGAAATCCCCCTTATTCTTCCTGAATCCCAGTGAATACAGGCCCAGAGCCACAAACACTCAAGATATGATGAGCCTTTCAATCCCAGTATCAATGTTGTGAACGCAAACACGAGGAAATCTGCAGATGCTGGAAATTCAAGCAACACACATAAAATTTGCTGGTGAACGCAGCAGGTCAGGCAGCATCTACAGGAAGAGGTACAGTTGACGTTTCGGGCCGAGACCCTTTGTCAGGACCAACTGAAAGAAGAGATGATAAGAGATTTGAAAGTGGGAGGGGGAGAAGACAGGAGGGGGAGGGGTGGAGCTAAGAGCTGGAAGGTTGATTGGCAAAAGGGATATGAGAGGATCACGGGACCGGAGGCCCAGGGAAAAAGAAAGGGGGGGGGGAAGCCCAGAGGATGGGCAAGGAGTATAGTGAGAGGGACAGGTGGAGAAGAAGGAGAGAGGAGAAAAAATATAATAAATAACGGATGGTGTACGAAGGAGAGGTGGGGCATTAACGGAAGTTAGAGAAGTCAGTGTTCATGCCATCAGGTTGGAGGCTACCCAGACGGAATATAAGGTGTTGTTTCTCCAACCTGAGTGTGGCTTCATCTTGATAGTAGAGGAGGCCATGGATAGACAGATCAGAATGGGAATGGGGCGTGGAATTAAAATGTGTGGCCACTGGGAGATCCTGCTTTCTCTGGCGGACAGAGCATAGATGTTCAGCAAAGTGGTCTCCCAGCCAGTGTCGGGTCTTGCCAATATATAGAAGGCCGCACCGGGAGCACCGGACGCAGTATATCACCCCAGCCGACTCACAGGTGAAGTGTCGCCTCACCTGGAAGGACTGTCTGGGGCCCTGAATGGTGGTGAGAGAGGAAGTGTAAGGGCATTTTCCACTTACAAGGATAATTGCCAGGAGGGAGATTGGTGGGGAGGGATGGGGGGGACGAATAGACAAGGGAGTCGTGTAGGGAGCAATCCCTGCGGAAAGCGGGGGGGGGAAGGAGGGAAAGATGTGCTTAGTGGCGGGATCCTGTTGGAGGTGGCGGAAGTTACGGAGAATACTGCGTCCGGTGCGGCCCACAGAATATAAGGTGTTGTTTCTCCAACCTGAGTGTGGCTTCATCTTGACAGTCTGTTCAGGCTGGGAGACTGTTTCGCTGAACACCTACACTCTGTCTGCCAGAGAAAGCAGGATCTCCCAGTGGCCACACATTTAAATTCCACGTCCCATTCCCATTCTGATATGTCTATCCACGGCCTCCTCTACTGTCAAGATGAAGCCACACTCAGGTTGGAGAAACAACACCTTATATTCTGTCTGGGTAGCCTCCAACCTGATGGCATGAACACTGACTTCTCTAACTTCCATTAATGCCCCACTCCCCCTCGTACCCCATCCATTATTTATTTATTATTATATATTTTTTCTCTCTCCTTTTTCTCCCTCTGTCCCTCTCACTATACTCCTTGCCCATCTTCTGGGCTTCCCCCCTCCCCCTTTTTCCCTGGGCCTCCCATCCCATGATCCTCTCATATCCCTTTTACCAATCACCTGTCCAGCTCTTGGCTCCATCCCTCCCCCTCCAGTCTTCTCCTATCATTTCGAATCTCCCCCTCCCCTTCTCACTTTCAAGTCTTACTATCTCTTCTTTCAGTTAGTCCTGACGAAGGGTCTCGGCCTGAAACGTCGACTATACCTCTTCCTATAGATGCTGCCTGGCCTGCTGCGTTCACCAGCAACTTTGATGTGTGTTGCTTGATCAGTGTTGTGAACCTTCTTTGAACTCTGCACTGTCAGCACATCCTTTCTTGGATAAGAGGCCCAAAACTGCTCACAATACTCCAAGTGAGGCCTCACCAGCTTCTACTTTACATCCCTGCTTTTATATTCTAAATCACTAGAAATGAATGCTAACATTGCATTTGCCTTCCTCGCCACCAACTTAATCTGCAAATTAACCTTTAGGGAATCCTGCATGAGGACACCTATATCCCTTTGCACATCAGACCATTCAATTTAAAAAATAGACTACTGTTTTATTTCTTCTACCAAAATGCATTACCATACATTTCTCAGTCTTCTGACTGACGCTTCTTCGCCCATTCTTCTAAACTGTCTAAGTGCTACTGTAACCTCTCTGCTTCCTCATACTACCAGCCCTCCCCCTGGTTTCATATCATCTGCAAACTTGGTCACAAAGCCATCAATTACCCCAGTCAAGTCATTGACATATAACCTAAAAGGAAATGGTCTCAATACAGACACCACTAGTCACTGGAAGCCAACCAGGAAAAGCTCCCCTTATCCCAGTCTTTTATCCTGCCTCTCAGCCAATGCTCTAGCCATGCCAGTATCTTTCCTGTAGTAATAGTTAAGCTCACACAAAAAATGTCAGTCATTGTGGGATGAAGAAAACTTCATTTTGTAATTTTCATTAATTTCTATTTTTTTTCAGGCTAAATATGTAGTCTAAATTTGCTAATTGCCTTTTTCTTTTGCATGCAGCATGAAACAAAACCTGTGCAAATGATGAAGCTAAAAAGCAGGTTTGCCTTCACTTATATTCCAGAAGTTTCAACCAAGATACTTGAGCTGCCCTATGATGATAATGAGCTTAGTATGGTCATCCTATTGCCAGATATAAATGATGACTTCACTGGGATGGAAAAAGTAAGTCTGCAGCTTTAGTATAACCAATTAATTGGAATTGTTTTTCAGGGGGAAAACAGGAAATTGGATTCTACCTTCAGTCCAAGAAAATGATTTTTTCTTAAAAATTCCCTCTTAATTTCCTCATTTGTGACGTAAAATATCAATCGCAGAATATCAACTGCTGCTGAAAATGGAGAAACCAGTCAAGAGGATGGCCTAACAACAGGAATTCTGCAGATGCTGGAAATTCGAACAACACACATCAAAGTTGCTGGTGAACGCAGCAGGCCAGGCAGCATCTCTAGGAAGAGGTACAGTCGACGTTTCAGGCCGAGACCCTAGTCCTGATTAAGGGTCTCGTCCTGAAACGTCGACTGTACCTCTTCCTAGAGATGCTGCCTGGCCTGCTGTGTTCACCAGCAACTTCGATGTGTGTTGCTTAAGAGGATGGCCTAATGAGGCAATCCATATGCTTCAGCACTCTATTGAACAGACTAGCTGCCAGATGGTCAAGGAGACCACAACAAATGGAGAAGACACAGACTGAATGATGAGGTGCGCTCTGCTACTCAAACCCAAGGGCGCTGCCTTCAATTCTGGTGACCGAACATCTCTCAGAGCAACCAAGGGAAAACTCATTTTGGGCATCAAGAAGGCTAAGCCCAGATGTACTCAAAAAATTCAGTATCCCCTGTCCGATACTGATCCCTGGGTATCAGGAGCAAACTGTCTACACAAGGAAAAGCAGCGTGGACTGTACCAGAGGCTCATCTCTCCCTGATGTTGTAAACGATTTTAATGCATGTTTTGGGGCATAAAACACAATGCTGGCCATGAAAGCAAATTCCTTCTCCTTAGTCTAAATACACCAACGTGGAGTTGGGTGTTGGACTTCCTCACCAACAGACCTCAGATAGTTCGGATGCACCAACCTCTCCTCCCTCTTCAGCATCCTCAACACAGGTTCTCCCCAGGGCTGTGCTCTCCGCTCACACGTGACTGCATGGTCAAACACCCGATTAATCCCATTGTCAAGTTCACCAGTGACACGACAGTGGTGGGCATCATCACCAACAACGATGAGATGGCCTACAGAGAGGAGGTGGAAGAGCTCAAGGCCAGGTGTTAGGCAAATAACCACTTCATCACTGTCAATAAGACAAAGGACCTGGTTGTCGATTTCCGGAGAATTCGCACCGCTTGCACCCCTCTTTACAGCAGTGGACACTGCGAGCAGCTTCAATCTACTGGAAGTGTACATCTCGCACAAACTCTCACTGTCCCAGAACAGATTCTACACAACCAGGAAAGCTCGTCAACACCTCTGCTTTAGCCATCTCAGAAAGAGAACTGGAGTAAGTACATCTATACTCCTGTCATTCTGCACATGCACAGCAGAGGGCACCCTACTGCTGCATGGAATGGAAACTACACTGCATTGAACAGGAAGGCTCTACAATGGGTAGTCAAAGCTGCCTGTGGCATCACCAGCACCTGCCTAACCACCATGAAGGACATGCATACAGAAAGGTATCAGAAAAGGACTGGTAACATCATGAAGGATACCACACAACCTGCCTAAGGTCTGTTTGTCCCACGCCCGTCAGGGAGGTGGCTACTTAGCATCAACACCAAGACCACCAGACTGAAAACAGTTACTTTACCCAAGTAATAAGGCTGATCAACACCTTCATGTACTAACCCACCCCTCCACAACTGCAGCCATCATTACTTTATCATTTCCTGTCACTCACCTTGAATACAGACAGTCTGGCATGTTCGCTCACCTATAACTACCGATGAGACCTGAAGCCAGAAGATAGAATAAAGCTGGAATCGAAATAAAACTTTATTCATTAAAACCACGCAATGACAATAATCTCAAAATTCATTGGTACAGTACTTCCCAAAGTCTTGACTGTTTAAAGGGTTTGCCCAAGAACATTTGAGACTTTGTTAGGAATAACGCCCGATATACGAAAGTCAGCATTTGTTGTCAGGTGACCAACTTTTGTCCATGGTCCTTTCTGCTGTGGTCATTGATCTGGTTGCATGTATAACAGCTTTTTCGGAATCAGCAGAAAAGATTTGGGATATGACAGCTTCCACCCTGTAGTTGGGCATATCTGTTGCAGCTTGGGTTGAAATGAGTCGAGAGAAGGTTAGATGACAGCACATTCTTCGCCTGATTGAAAACCTCTCTCTATTGTTCAGACTATTTCCACGTGGTACCCTTGTTGAGCCTGGCATTGTGGCTCCTTCTGGTGCATTCCTGGGAGAAATACAGAATTGTGACTGATTATGCTCCAAAATGATCGTAAATTGCTAACATCTGATGTTGGGGACATTTTGAAGATAGCAGCAATGTTTTCAGGATCTGAGTGACAGCCATACTCATCTGTGATGAATTCCAGATACTTGAATGAAGACATCAGGAGACTGCGTTTTTCTCCCTGAAGTCACAATCCAGTGTCTTATAGTTTGTTCAAAACATGGTCCGGGCATTGGTATAGTTCTCAAACAAAACAGCCTGCAGATTTTGGAAGTCCAAAGCAACACACACACAATGCTGGAGGAACTTAGCAGGTCAGACATCATCCATGGAAAAGAGTAAACATTTGGGCTGAGACCCTTCTCGGTATCATTCTCGGTATCATTCTGTCTGATCTTTGCCTGTCACAGTGATGTTGTCAAGGTGAGCAGTAACACTGTCGATGCCACTCAGCATGGTGTCCACAAGCTGCCAGAAAATTGATAAGAGTAGCCATTACCCTGAAAGGCAGACAGAGAAAGGAAAACAACTCCTTATGTGTTGTAATAGCATCACTTTTTGGATGTACAATCAATGTATAGGATATCTTGTGTATTTATATTTATTGCCTTGTATTAATATTGTGCTTTTTTTCTGCTGCATCTGCTCCGCATTAACAATTATTTTGTTTTTCTTTATTCTGGTGTACTGTGAATGACACCATATTAAGATATCTTGAATATGAGACTGTCACACTGGCTAATAGGAATGACCTCTGATAAAGCTGAAATGTGTTGTTTCAAATGATTTTAATTTTTGACATTGTTATAATGCGGTGGGTAGATGTGCATATTAGAAACGGGAGGTGGCCACCAAACGCCTTAATTTAGCTCTGTCATTTAAAAAACGTTATGGGTTCAAATGTAAAAACAGTTGAACTTTTGGTACATTGGTTTCCTGGGAGCTGGCGTGAAGCTACTCTCTCTAAACCCTCTATCTCTCTTGTAAGCCCATCAAAACTCCTTTGACTTTATTGTGAAATTAACCCTTAATCTAGTTAATGATCCATGAGTTAATGGGTAACTGGAAAAAAAAGAAAATATGAATAAAACATTTGATTTGGTTTTGGTTGGAAATAATATAGTAGCTTACATTTTTTGTATTCAAGTTATTGTCTGGATGGATTAACAGTAAGTTCTTTTTGTTTGTTTTAAGCTTCAGAATCATCTCACGGTTGATCATCTGATGACTTGGACCAACCCTGATAAAATGAACGAGATAGAGATTAATGTGGTTCTGCCCAAATTCAAACTGGAAGAAAAATATGATCTTGAGTCTATCCTCATAGAAATGGGGATGGTCGATGCTTTCAGCACCACGCAAGCTAACTACTCTGCAATGACTAGTAGAAATGATCTTGTTTTGACCAAAGTAGTGCATAAGTCCTTTGTGGAAGTTAATGAAGAAGGCACAGAAGCGGCTGCTTCAACAGCAGCGATCATGATGTTGCGATGTGCTCCGATGACATTCGAATTTGTGGCTGACCATCCGTTCCTGTTCTTCATTCGGCACAACAAAACACGCAACATTTTATTCTTTGGAAGATTCTCATCTCCTTAGACCTGGTGCCGTTAGGTTGCAGCAGTTTTCAATCCATTGCTTTTTTTTCCTCTAACATTTATGTGTTGGGTAGGTTTTCATGAAGTTAAGGGGTGGAATAAAGTATAATATTAATTTTCTGTACTCTAACCAATTGAGTTTTGGTATGCTATAAATGAGTAAACATTCCTTAGAAAAGTAACTGCTTATACTTTGCTTCTAATTATCATGAGATGGAGAGCCTGTGATTGGAATGGATAGTTCTGGAATGCCGAACTTTCAAAAATAAACACGTGCTTTCCTCTTGCTCATATTTTTGTTAAACGAGACATCTTTCATGCAATTGATAAATTATTTGTCACAGTGGCAATACTTTCCACTCTATTCCCTCTTGTCAAAACAAGATTATTTCTAAGATGATTCCATGTTTGCTTCACTTGTATCTAAAGCTCACATCAGTTTTTCACAGTTGCAGTAACTTCCTTAATTTTTGCTTAAATTATTCAATTAACCTGTTTGCTCCCATCGCTAATTGGTCTGTTTGCAGTTACAGTTTGAATATAAGACCATAAGACATAGGAGCAGAATTAGACCATCTGTGCCATCATTCAATCACGGCTGATCTTTTTTTTAAATCTCCTCCTCAATTCTAGTTCCCAGCCTTCTCCATGTAACCTTTCATGCCATGTCCAATCAAGAACCGATCAATCTCTGCCTTAAATACACCTAACGCCAGGCTTCCACAGCTGCATGTGGCAACAAATTCTACATATTCACCACCCTTTGGCTAAAGAAGTTTATCCATGTCTGTTCTTTTGAAAAGGTGCCCCTCTATCCTGAAGCTGTGTCCTCTTGTCTTAGACTCTCCCACCATGGGAAACATCCTTTCCACATCTACTGACAAGACCTTTCAACATTCAAAAGGTTTCAATGCCAGTACATCTTTTCTAAGATGAGGGGCCCAAAACTGTTCACAAAACTCAAGGTGAGGCCTCACCAGTGCCTTATAAAGCCTCAGCATCACCTCCTTGCTCTCTTATTCTAGACATCTTGAAATGAATGCTAACATGGCATTTGTCTTCCTCACCACCAACTCAACCTGCAAGTTGAAGGTGTTCTGCACAAGGACTCCCATGTCCTTCTGCATCTCAGATTCCTGGATTTTCTCCCCATTTAGAAAATAGTCTGCACATTTATTTCTACTATCAAAGTGCATGACCACGCATTTTCCAGCATTGTATTTCATTTGCCACTTTCTTGCCCATTCTCCTAATCTGTCTAAGTCCTTCTGCATCCTACCTGTTTCCTCAAAACTACCTGCCTCCACCAATCTTCATATCATCTCCAAACCTAGCAACAAAGTCATCTATTCCATCATCTAAATCATTTATATACGACAGAAAAAGATGTGGTCCCAACACCGACCCCTGCGTAACAGCACTTGTCACTGGCAGCCAACCGGAAAAGTATCCTTTTATTCCCACTCGTGGCCTGCTAACGATCAGCCAATGCTATAACCATGTTAATAACTTCCTTGTAATACCATGGGCTCTTAACTTGGTAAGTGGCCTCATGAATGGCATCTTGTCAAAAGCTTTCTGAAAGTTCAAATATATAACGTCAACTGCTATCTATCCCACTTGCAATCTCCTCAGAATACCAACAGGTTCACCAGGTAGGATTTTTCCCTGAAGGAAACCATGCTGACTTAGTCCTATCTTGTCCTGTGTCACCAAGTACTCCGTCACCTCATCCTTAGCAATTGACTATCATCTTCCCAACCACTGGTCTATAATTTCCTTTCTGCTGCCTTCTTCCTTTCTTAGAGTGGAGTAGTATTTGCAATTTTCCAGTCCTCTAGCACCATGCCAGAGTCCAATGGTTTTTGAAAGATCATTTCTAATGCCAGCACAATCTAACACTACCTCTTTCAGAGCCCTAGGATGCAGTTCCTCGGGTCTGGGTGACTTATGTACCTTTAGGTCTTTCAGCTTTTTGAACATCTCTCCTGTACCAGTAACTCACCCACTTCTCTTCCTTCACACACTACCACATCAGGCACACTGCTAGTGTGAAGACTGACGCAAAATACTCATTTAGTTCATAGCCATTTCTTTGTTCCCTGTTACTATTTCTCCTGCCCTATTTTCTAGTGATTCCATATCCACTCTCATTTCTCATTTATTTAACATACTTGAAAAAACTTTTACTATCCACTTTGATATTATTTGCTAGCTTGCTTTGGTGTTTCATCTTTTCCCTTCTAATGATTTTTTAGTTGCTCTTTGTAGGTTTTTAAAAACTTCCCAATCCTCTATCTTCTCACTAATTTTTGCTTTGTTGTATGCCCTTCTGCTTTGACTTCCCTTGTCAGCCACAGATGTACTATTTTACCATTTGAGTATTTCTTCTTTTTTGGAATACACATGTCCTGCACCTTCCTCATTTTCCCCAGAAACGCACACCATTGCTGCTCTGCTGACATTCGTGCCTTCCAATTTACTCTGGCCAACTCCTCGCTCATACCACTGTAATTTCCCTTACTCCACTGAAATACTGCTACATCAGACTTTACTTTCTCCCTATCAGATTTCAAGTTGAATACAATCATATTGTGATCACAGGTTCCTAGGGTTTCTTTTACCTTAAGCTCCTTAATTGCCTCTGGTTCATTACATAACACCCAATCCAGTATAGCTGATCCCCTTGTAGGCTCAACAACAAATTGCTCTAAAAAGCTATCTCTTAATCATTCAACAAACTCACTCTCTTGAGATCCATTACCAACCTGATTTTCCCAATCGATCTGCATGTTAAAATATCCATGATTTCCATAAAATTCAGGGAGTTGGTAGGAAGCTGAAAAGCAGGACCTCTGGGGTAGTAATCTCAGGATTGCTGCCTGTCCCACACACTAGCGAGTGCAAGAATAGCATAATCAGGTGTATTAATGTGTGGCTGAGAAACTGGTGTGGGGGCAGGGTTTCAGATTCCTGGAACACTGAGGCCTCTTCTGGAGGAGGTACGACCTGTACAAAAAGGATGGGTTACACCTGAACCTAAAGAGGTCCAATATCCTAGCAGGCACATTTAATAGAGCTGTTGTGGAGGATTTAAACTAATTTGGCAAGGGGATTGGAACCAGTATAACAGGGGTGAGCAAGGGGAAGAAAGATAGCATGCAACAGAGATTATAGAAAGAACAAGCAGGAGATGAGGCTTAATCTTAGCCAGTGGTGTGAGTTACAGGGCAATAGAGGCGTGGTGCAGTTAAAACAGAAAGCCACAAATACTGGACTGAAAGTGTTATATTTGAATGCCTGCAGCATAAGGAATAAAATGGGTGATCTTGAAATTCAGCTACAGATTGGCAAATATGACGTTGTGGCCATCTCTGAAACTTGGCTAAAGAATGGCTGCCATTGGGAGCTGAACATTCAAGGACATATGGTGCATTGGAAAGATAGGTTAGTAGGCAGAGGGGGTGGTGTGGCTTTGTGTATAAGAAATAACATTAAATTAGAAAGAGATGACATAGGATTGGAAGGTGTAGTGTCTCTGTGGGTTGAGTTAAGAAATGGCAAGGGTAAAAGGACCCTAATGGCAGTTGTATACAAGCCTCCAAACAGCAGCTGGCATGTGGATTACAAATTACAGCAGGAGATAGAAAAGGCTTATCAGAAAGTCAAATTCATGATAATCATTGGGGATTTTAACATGAAAGTGGATTAGGAAAACCAGGTTAGTAATGGACCTTAAGAGAGAGAATTTGTAGAATGTCTAAGGGATTTTTTTTTTTACAAACAGCTTGTTGTTGAGCCCACTAGGGGATTGACTGTGCTGGACTGGGTGTTGTGCAATGATCCGGAGGTGATAACAGAGTTTAAGGTTAAGGAACCCTTAGGGAACAGTGATCACAATATGATTGAGCTCACATTGAAATTTGAGGGAAAAAATAAATTCCAATGTGTCGGTATTTCAATGGAATAAAGGAAATTACAATGGCATGAGAGGGGAACTGGCCAAAGTTGACTGGAAAGGGACATTTGCAGGAAGGACAGCAGAGCAGCAATGGCTGGAGTTTCTGAAAAATGATGGAAGTGCAAGACAGATATATTCCAAAGAAGAAATTTTCAAAGGGAAGAAGGACCCTACCGTGGCTGACAAGTCAGAGCCAAAGTAAAAGCAAAAAAGAGGGCATACAAGGAAGCCAGAGCTAGTGGGAAGATAGAGGATTGGGAAGCTTTTAAAAACTTGCAAAAGGAAACTAAGAAGGTCATTAGGAAGGAGAAGATGAATTATGAGAGGAAGCTTGTGACTAATAGCAAAGAAGATGCTAAAAGTTCTTTAAGTATATGAAGGGTAAAAGGGAGTCGAGGATAGATATTGGACCATTACAAAATGATGCTGGAGATATTGTAATGAGATGCAGAGATGGCAGAGGAACCGAATGTGTATTTTGTATCAGTCTTCACAGTGGAAGACATCTGTAGTATACCGGCCATTGAAGAGCATCAGGGAAGTGAAGTTTGTGCAGTGAAAATTATGACTGAGAAGGTGCTCAGGAAGCTTAATGATATGAGGGTGGATAAATCTCCTGGACCTCAGGGAATGCACCCTTGGGTACTGAAGGAAGTTGCTGGAGGGATTGCGGAAGCATTAACAATGATCTTTCAATAATCTATAGATTCTGGGATTGTACCAGATGACTGGAAAATAGCAAATGTCACTCTGCTATTGAAGAAGGGTGGGAGGTAGCAGAAAGGAATCTATAGACCTGTTAGCCTGACATCAGTGGCTGGGAGGTAGTTGAAATCTATTGGTAGGGATGAGATTACGGAGTACCTGCAGGCACAGGACAAGATAGGCCAAAGCCAGCATGGTTTCTTGAAAGGAAAATCCTCCCTGACAAACCTCCTGCAATTCTTTGAGGAAATTACAAGCAGGGTAGACAAAGGAGATGCAGTAGACATCATATGCTTGGATTTTCAGAAGGCCTTTGACAAGATGCCACACATGAGGCTGCTTAGCAAGGTAAGAGCCCATGGAATTACAGGGGAGTTACTAACATGGGTGGAGCTTGGCTGATGGGCAGAAAACAGAAACTGGGAATAAAGGGATTCTATTCTGGCTGGCTGCCGGTTACCAGTGGAGTTCCACTGGGGTCGGTGTTGGGACCGTTGCTTTTTACGATGTATGCCAATGATTTGGACTACGGTATTAATGGATTTGTGGCTAAATTTGCCAATGATACAAAGATAGGTGGAGGAGCGGGTAGTGTTGAGGAAACAGAGACCCTGCAGAGAGACTTAGATAGTTTAGGGGAATGGGCAAAGAAGTGGCAAATGAAATCCAATGTTGGAAAGTGTATGATCATGCGCTTTGCTGAAAGAAATAAATGGGAAGACAATTATTTAGATGGGGAGAGAATTCAAAATGCAGAGATGCAAAGGGACTTGGGAGTCCTTGTGCAAGATACCCCTAAGGTTAACCTCCAGGTTGAGTCAGTTGTGAAGAAGGCAAATGCAATGTTAGCATTCATTTCTAGAGTTATAGAATGCAAGAGCAGGGATGTGATGTTGAGGCTCTATAAGGCACTTGTGAGACCACTCTTAGAGTATTGTGTGCAGTTTTGGGCTCCTTATTTCAGAAAGGATATACTGATATTGGAGAGGGTTCAGAAAAGATTCACAAGAATGACTCCAAGAATGAAAGTGTTACCATATGAGAAATGTCTGGCAGCTCTTGGGCTGTATTCCCTGGAGTTCAGAAGAATGGGGGGGGGGGGGGGGTGGCAGGGGTGTCTCATAGAAACATTCCAAATGTTAAAAGGCCTGAACAGATTAGATATGGCAAAGTTATTTCCCATGGTAGGGGATTCTAGGACAAGAGGGCACGACTTCAGGATTGAAGGACGTCCTTTTAGAACTGAGACGTGGAGAAATTACTTTATTCAGAGGGTGGTAAATCTGTGGAAGTTGTTGCCACAAGCAACTGTGGAGGCTAAATCATTGGGTATATTTAAGGCAGAGATAGATAGGTTCTTGATTATCCAGGGCATCAGAGGATATGGGGTGAAGGCAGGCGAGTGGGGATGACTGGATGAATTGGATAAATCTGTGATTGAATGGTGGAGCAGACTTGATGGGCTGAGTGACCTACTTCTGCTCCTATATCTTATAGTCTTATGGTCTTAACATTGCCCTTCTGACTTGCCTTTTCTATTTCCTGTTGTAACCTGTGGTCCACCTCCTGGCCATTGTTGGGAGGCCTATATATAACTGCCATCAACGTCCTTTTATCCTTGCAGTTTCTTAACTCAATCCACAAGTATTCAACATCTTCCAATCCTAAATTACATCTTTCTACTGATTTGATGCCATTCTTTACCAATAGGGCCACACCACCCCCTCTGCCTACCTTCCTATCCCTCCAATATAACAAATAACCTTGGACATTCAACTCCCAACTAAAACCATCCTTCAGCCACAATTCAGTGATGGCCACAACATCATACCTGGCAATCTGTAATATTGCAACGAGATCATCCACCTTATTTCTGATACTAGCACATTTACATACAACACCTTGAGTACTGTATTTGCTATCCTTTCTGATTCTGCATCCCTAATGATTTGATACTCAGCCTGTTGGCTGCAACTAAGTCCCATCAACTCCCTGCCCTTTCTGACAATCTGACTGCATGCTAACTTTGCTTTTTTACCATCTGTCCTATCCTGAGTCCATTCACTCCTGTTCCCACCCCCTGCCAAGTTAGTTTAAACCCTCCTCTGTCTCCACGGTTCGATATGGCCCTAGTGCAGAGTGAGAGACACTGAAGTGGGTCGATAGTTCACAAAACTTTAATGAGACCAGTGTTCAAGGGAAAGTAAAACAATATACGCTAGGCCAAACAGGGCCGTTAACTAACACTCTCAAACGGGAAATGAAGCCTACACTGTGGCTGAAAAGAACATCTAATTTTTAAACGAGTCTTCAGAGTCAGTTGACTCCACAGTCCAATTTCTCAAGCAAGGCTGATGCTAAACAAAAGCGAAGCGTTGCTGTGCTCTGTCCAACTCTCAACAAGCACTGCAATGACGAGTATGGAGTTAAATACTATCACGATTAAATAATTAGCTGACACGTGGAAATTCACAAACGCAATTGCCGTATCTACTGCGCTGCCAAATCTGTGGTTGTGACTGTCCCAGCAGCTCTAACAAACCTGTCCACGAGAATATTGGTCCCACTTGGGCTCAGGTGTAGCTCATCACTTTTGAACAGGTCATACCTCCCCCAGAAGAGATCCCAATTATCCAAGAACCTGAAACCCTGTCCCCTGCACCAGCTTCTCAGCCATGCATTTATCTGCCAAATCATCCTGTTTCTACCCTCACTGGCGCGTGGCATGGGTAGCAAACCAGAAATTCCTACTTAAGAGGTCCTGCTTTTCAGCTTTCTACCTAGCTCTCTATAAGTTCTCTTTTCAGGTTGCTTTTCCTTCCTATGTCATTGGTACCAATATGTACCAAGACACAGGTCTCCCCTGCTATCCGAAGGTACAGTGTTCCTATGAAACGGTTCGTAAGCTGAAATGTCGTAAAGCGAAGAAGCAATTAACATTTTTTTATATGGGAAAATTTTGTGAGCATTCGCAGACCCAAATATAACCTACCAAATCATGCCAAATAACACATAAAACCTAAAATAACAGTAACATATAGTAGAAGCAGGAATGATATAAATACACAGCCTATGTAAAGTAGAAATACTTTTCCACAATCATTTCCGGCACAGATCTCCGTAGCGAAAATCTCACACAAGCGCCGTCGGCAGAAAATCTCACGCAAGCGCTGTTGGCAAAAACACGGCGCAAGTGCTCTCCAGTAATCTTTAAACTATGAAGCTGCCAAATCATACCAAATAACACGTAAAAATATACAGCCGATATAAAGCAGAAATAATGTATGTACAGTGTAGTATCACTTACCAGAATCAGGACAGTGCAGAGCACACTGATGATGATGTGTTAGACTGAGTCGTCGCAGGCTGGGTGGTGCAGCGGCTCCCACTCCCCGGGCCAGCAACCGATACATTGCCGCGAAGCACACAGGGGTCCAGCGGTAGCCGGGACGCACCCAGCACATCTTTAAGAAAAAAGCCGAAATAAACATGCTAATTAATTACCTGATCTGGGCCGACAATTACGTGCTAGGTGGCATCTAATTAATTAGCATGTTTATTTCGGCTTTTACTTAAAGATGTGCTGTGTGCCTCCCGGCTACTGCTGCATTCTCCGCTAATTGGTACAGTATCTGTCCGCGGCCTGGGTGTTGGGGTGGTGGGACACTGGGGTGCCATCTCGTCATTTGTTTCTATTAGAGCAGGTGGCTCATCTCCTATGACTGCCTGCCTCGATGTCGAAGGTCGAGGTTTGTCACCTGCTGTGGCTGTGGAAAGCTTGCTTGACTGCTGAGCCTCGTGCATTTTTCTATCATACAGTTCTTTGTAAGGACTCAAAGAATCTTGCAAATATCCCCTAAACCTACATACCCTTTCAAAATTAAAGTCGTACTTTATCATTACTCATTCGGTTTCGATTGTTATACTTTCTTCTTCCAATTGCATCAGCTCTTCATCTATCAGTTCTTGGTCACGGGATGCCAAAACCTCTTCAACATCATCTTTGTCAGCTTCCACAAGCCAAACTCACTTTGTCCTTGCTTCGTTCACCACGATCGAAACGCTTAATTATGTCTAGTTTTACGCTAAGTGTAACATCCTTATGAGCATAATAGCTGCTGCTTTTCTGTATTGCTGTTTCATGTAGATGTGCTCAATGGTTGGGAGGGTTTTACCTGTGATATACTGGGCCAAATTCATTACCTTTTGCAGGATTTTCTGTTGCAAGGCATTGGAGTACCCATACCAGGCTGTAATGCAGCCAGTCAGAACATTCTCCACCACACATCTATAGGCGTTTGCCAAGTTTTTTGATGACATGCCGAATCCCAGCAGACTCGAGGATGTAGATGCGCTTTCTTTGCAATTATATTTATATGATAGGTCCAGGACAGGTCCTCTGAGAGAGTGACACCCAGGAATTTAAAGTTACTGACCCTTTCCACCTCTGATCCTCCAATGAGTGCTGGCTCATGGACTCCTGGTTTCCCACTCCTGAAGTCTACAATCAGTTCCTTGGTCTTATTGACAATGAGTGAGAGGTTGTTATTATAACACCATTCAGCCAAATTTTCAGGCTCCCTCCTGTATGCTGATTCATCACCATCTTTGATATGGCTCTCAACAGTGGTGTCATCAGCAAACTTGTATATGGCATCCGAGCAGTACTTAGCCACACAGTCATAAGTGTAAAGCGAGTAGAGCAGAGGTCTAAGCACACAGCCCTGCGGTGCTCCTCTGCTGATGGAGATTGTGGAGATGTTTTTGCCAATCCAAACTGACTGGGGTGTGCAAGTAAGGAAATTTAGGATCCAATTGCACAAGGGGTATTGAGGCCCAGGTCTTGGAGTTTACTGATCAGTTTTGAGGGGGTGGTTGTATTAATTGCTGAGCTTTAATCGATAAAGAACATACTGATGCACAGTAGCATGCAAAAGTTTGGCAACCCCTGGTCAAAATTTCTGTTGCTGTTAATAGCCAAGCGAGTAAAAGATGAGCCAATTTCCAAAAGGCACAAAGTTAAAGATGACACATTTCTTTAATATTTTAAGCAAGAAAACTTCTTTATTTCCATCTTTTACAGTTTCAAAATTACAAAAAAGGAAAAGGGCCCTAAGCAAAAGTTTGGGTACTTAGTAACACCCTCCTAGGCAAGTAACACAGCTTGTAAACACATTTTGTAGCCAGCTAAGAGTCTTTTAATTCTTGTTTGGGGGATTTTCGCCCATTCTTTCTTGCAAAAGGCTTCTAGTTCTGTGAGATTCTTGGGCCATCTTGCATGCACTGCTCTTTTGAGGTCTATCCACAGATTCTCGATGATGTTTAGGTAAGGGGACTGTGAGGGCCATGGCAAAACCTTAAGCTTGCGCCTCTTGAGGTAGTCCATTGTGGATTTTGAACTGTGTTTAGGATCATTATCCTGCTGTAGAACCCACCATCTTTTTCATCTTCGGCTTTTTTACGGATGGTGTGATGTTGCTTCCAGAATTTGCTGGTGTTTAATTGAATTCATTCTTCCCTCTACCAGTTAAAGTTCCCCGTGCCACTGGCTGCAACACAAGCCCAAAGCATGATCGATCCACCCCCATGCTTAACAGTTGGAGAGGGGTTCTTTTCATGAAATTCTGCACCCTTTTTTCTCCAAACATACCTTTGCTCATTGCGGCCAAAAAGTTCTATTTTAACTTCATCTGTCCACAGGACTTGTTTCCAAAATGCATCAGGCTTGTTTAGATGTCCCTTTGAACCTTTTGAATAGATCTTTTTGGCCGCTTATAACGTTAAGAGATGAAGTGGAATAATGTATAAGATAAATTTTCCTTATTGTAATCAATTGAGTTTTAGAAAGCTGTAACTGAGTAAACATGTATTGGAAAAGTTTCTCCTTATAATTTGTTTGTAGTTGTCATGAGATGAAGAGTCCATGGTTAAAGTGGACAATTCTCAAATGCTGACTTTTCAAAAATAAATTCGGGCCTTCCTATTGCTCACATTTTTGTTAAAGGAGATTAAACACTCTAGGATGCAGACCATCTGGCCCTGGGCCCTGGTTGGGGGGTGGGAATCAAATTAAAGAGGCTAGGCGTGAGGAGGTTAGTTCACAACAGGGGGATGGAAACCAGTGCAGAGAGACAGAAGGGTGTAAATTGAGGGTAGAAGCAAAAAGTACTAAGGAGAAAAGTAAAAGTGGCAGGCGGACAAATCCAGGGCAAGCATTAAAAAGGGCCACTTTTCAACATAATTGTATAAGGGCTAAGAGAGTTGTAAAAGTGCGCCTGAAGGCTTTGTGTGTCAATGCAAGGAGCATTCGTAATAAGGTGGATGAATTGAAAGTGCAGACTGTTATTAATGATTATGATATAGTTGGGATCACAGAGACATGGCTCCAGGGTGACCAGGGATGGGAGCTCAACGTTCAGGGATATTCAATATTCAGGAGGGATAGACATGAAGAAAGGGGAGGTGGGGTGGCGTTGCTGGTTAAAGAAGAGATTAACGCAATAGAAAGGAAGGACATAAGCCGGGAAGATGTGGAATCGATGTGGGTAGAGCTGCGTAACACTAAGGGGCAGAAGACGCTGGTGGGAGTTGTGTACAGGCCACCTAACAGTATTAGTGAGGTCGGAGATAGTATTAAACAGGAAATTAGAAATGTGTGCAATAAAGGAACAGCAGTTATAATGGGTGACTTCAATCTACATGCAGATTGGGTGAACCAAATTGATAAAGGTGCTGAAGAAGAGGATTTCTTGGAATGCGGGATGGTTTTTTGAACCAACATGTCGAGGAACCAACTAGAGAGCAGGCTATTCTGGACTGGGTTTTGAGCAATGAGGAAGGGTTAATTAGCGATCTTGTCGTGAGAGGCCCCTTGGGTAAGAGTGACCATAATATGGTGGAATTCTTCCTTAAGATGGAGAGTGACATAGTTAATTCAGAAACAAAGGTTCTGAACTTAAAGAGGGGTAACTTTGAAGGTATGAGACGTGAATTAGCTAAGATAGACTGGCAAATGACACTTAAAGGATTGACGGTGGATATGCAATGGCAAGCATTTAAAGGTTGCATGGATGAACTACAACAATTGTTCATCCCAGTTTGGCAAAAGAATAAATCAAGGAAGGTAGTGCACCCGTGGCTGACAAGAGAAATTAGGGATAGTATCAATTCCAAAGAAGAAGCATACAAATTAGCCAGAGAAAGTGGCTCACCTGAGGACTGGGAGAAATTCAGAGTTCAGCAGAGGAGGACAAAGGGCTTAATTAGGAAGGGGAAAAAAGATTATGAGAGAAAACTGGCAGGGAACATAAAAACGGACTGTAAAAGCTTTTATAGATATGTAAAAAGGAAAAGACTGGTAAAGACAAATGTAGGTCCCCTGCAGACAGAAACAGGTGAATTGATTATGGGGAGCAAGGACATGGCAGACCTATTGAATAATTACTTTGGTTCTGTCTTCACTAAGGAGGACATAAATAATCTTCCAGAAATAGTAGGGGACAGAGGGTCCAGTGAGATGGAGGAACTGAGCGAAATACATGTTAGTAGGGAAGTGGTGTAGGTAAATTGAAGGGATTGAAGGCAGATAAATCCCCAGGGCCAGATGGTCTGCATCCTAGAGTGCTTAAGGAGGTAGCCCAAGAAATAGTGGATGCATTAGTGATAATTTTTCAAAACTCGTTAGATTCTGGACTAGTTCCTGAGGATTGGAGGGTGGCTAATGTAACTCCACTTTTTAAAAAAGGAGAGAGAGAGAAACCGGGGAATTATAGACCGGTTAGCCTAACGTCGGTGGTGGGGAAACTGCTGGAGTCAGTTATCAAAGATGTGATAACAGCACATTTGGAAAGCAGTGAAATCATCGGACAAAGTCAGCATGGATTTGTGAAAGGAAAATCATGTATGACGAAGCTCATAGAAATTTTTGAGGATGTAACTAGTAGAGTGGATAGGGGAGAACCAGTGGATGTGGTATATTTGGATTTTTAAAAGGCTTTTGACAAGGTCCCACACAGGAGATTAGTGTGCAAACTTAAAGCACACGGTATTGGGGGAAGGTATTGGTGTGGGTGGAGAATTGGTTAGCAGACAGGAAGCAAAGAGTGGGAATAAACGGGACCTTTTCAGAATGGCAGGCGGTGACTAGTGGGGTACCGCAAGGCTCAGTGCTGGGACCCCAGTTGTTTACAATATATATTAATGACTTGGATGAGGGAATTAAATGCAGCATCTCCAAGTTTGCGGATGACATGAAGCTGGGTGGCAGTGTTAGCTGTGAGGAGGATGCTAAGAGGATGCAGGGTGACTTGGATAGGTTGGGTGAGTGGGCAAATTCATGGCAGATGCAATTTAATGTGGATAAATGTGAAGTTATCCACTTTGGTGGCAAAAATAGGAAAACAGATTATTATCTGAATGGTGGCCGATTAGGAAAAGGGGAGGTGCAACGAGACCTGGGTGTCATTATACACCAGTCATTGAAAGTGGGCATGCAGGTACAGCAGGCGGTGAAAAAGGCGAATGGTATGCTGGCATTTATAGCGAGAGGATTCAAGTACAGGAGCAGGGAGGTACTACTGGAGTTGTACAAGGCCTTGGTGAGACCACACCTGGAGTATTGTGTGCAGTTTTGGTCCCCTAATCTGAGGAAAGACATCCTTGCCATAGAGGGAGTACAAAGAAGGTTCACCAGATTGATTCCTGGGATGGCAGGACTTTCATATGAAGAAAGACTGGATGAACTGGGCTTGTACTCGTTGGAATTTAGAAGATTGAGGGGGGATCTGATTGAAACGTATAAGATCCTAAAGGGATTGGACAGGCTAGATGCAGGAAGATTGTTCCCGATGTTAGGGAAGTCCAGAACGAGGGGCCACAGTTTGAGGATAGAGGGGAAGCCTTTTAGGACCGAGATTAGGAAAAACTTCTTCACACAGAGAGTGGTGAATCTGTGGAATTCTCTGCCACAGGAAACAGTTGAGGCCAGTTCATTGGCTATATTTAAGAGGGAGTTAGATATGGCCCTTGTGGCTATGGGGGTCAGGGGATATGGAGGGAAGGCTGGGGCGGGGTTCTGAGTTGGATGATCAGCCATGATCATAATAAATGGCGGTGCAGGCTCGAAGGGCCGAATGGCCTACTCCTGCACCTATTTTCTATGTTTCTATGTTTCTATGTTTCTATGAGATACCTCGTATCTGCTTGAAACATTCTTTGTGACAGTGACAGTTCATCCCCTTCGAATTCCTCTTATCAACAGGACGCTTGAGACTTCTGTTTTCTCTGGTATCAAAAACCCACATCAAATTTTAAGTTACAGTAATTTCCTGAGTTCGACTTAATTTCTTCTTTTTGCCTGGTTGTCATTACATTCTGAATTTATTTTACTGTTCTGGGTCAATAGATTAGTTGCTTTATTTCTGCACAAATTTCCCAAGGTTGCTATGTGTTGCAATTAAATACTTTGAAGTTCAGTGGCATGGAGTCAGTGAGGTTTCATTGCAAAAAAAAATCCATTATTCATTGGACAAACTTAAAGTTAATATCCACAATAAGATGCAATCAAACTGTGAGGTGTACTGTGGTTATTGTTTTTTATGTTAATGGTCTATTACTGAAATAAAAATGCTTTCATTGACCTTCATGAATGATCGTCAATGTCTAAGTGGAATTCTTGGGCCTTTCTGAGACACTTTGCATTATTGAAACTAACACCAGCAGCATTTAATGCATATCCTAAATATGAGCATTATTTATCCTTTAAAGTTCAAGAACATATGAAAATCTATCATACCATGGGTGTGAATTTAGTTTACAGGTTTTCGCTAGCTGTACTTTCTAAATAAGTTTTTTTTTACTGTGAAGCATATCAAAGCTGAAATCCCATATTAATTACAATAAAGATGCAATTTCTCAATATTTGTAATATTTCTCTGGAGTTTTTGTTCCTCCCTGCAGACAGACCTTGTGTTCTGTAAAGTGGTTTTCCTCTTGGCTTTTTCCGTACGGAGAAGAGCTCATTCTGGATAGCCCACTGACCAACCAGGTATGGGATGGAGATGTAAAGGGATTGTACATCCATGAAAAAGATAAACCAGTTATGACCAAGATCCAGAAGTATTCATAGAAAGAGAGGGCATCTGAGGCGTCATAGATATTAGTAGGAAGAAAAATAGCTCAAATTTAAGTTTAAATTTGTTATGATTCAACCATACATGTGTAAACTGCCAAATGAAACGAAATTGCTCTGGCAAAGGTGCACAACCTAATGCATATAACTTTCAAATTTCAAATTCAAGTTCAAGTTTAATTATCATTCAACCATACATGAATATAGCAAAATGTAGCAGCATTCCTATGGGGGTGAAGGAGGAAAACACATTTCAAACAACACACAGCATATTCTACAGTATGCATAGCACAGAAGCCACCTGTGGTTACAATTTCAGAAAAGCATACAGTCACAAAGAGAAACAAATATTTATATAATATTGCCAAAGTCGCTGAGTTGAACAAGTCCAGCTTGTTCTTTCACTGACCAAACACCAGGGGCGGCACTGGGCACTCACACACAACACATAAGTAATAGGGGTTGAGTACTCCACATCCAAAATGCAGGGCACAGGAAGAGTTTTGGATTTTATTTTGGAATATATAATGAGATAGCTTGGATCCCCATAATTACCGACACTGAATTTATGTGCTACCAGTAAGCTGTCTTTGCTCATCACATATATGTACTTGACAGTAAAAATTTGTATATATCACCAATATATTGAAAGTATAATGTGTGCAGCGTAACAACAGCAGCATAACAGCATTGGGAGAATACCTGAATTAGCTGTTGAGCAACAGCAGACAACGGCAGAGTCAGTCTTCACCTACAATGATGTGTTTTGATTAAAAGGCCACGGTATACTGTATTTATATTTTACTTTTATGCTAAGGGATTAAAAACAATCAGCATTGTAGATTTGTTCTGGTGTTAGATTTTCATCAATAATGATCTTAGTAAACTCATGAATGAATTTCTCTGTTGCTTTGTGATCAGCAGATGCTTTAGAAATTTAATGCCATGCCTTGCTAAAACTTCTGCATCCTGGCTGCAGAATATTCACAATTACCTTAAATTTTCAGTTTGTGATGATAGATCTTTGCTTGTTTCATGATCAGCATACCATTTAGTGGCATATTATACATTCCGATGCTGACGAATCCTCTTTTTCAATACACATTCAAGATCTTCATTTTTAAAATATTTATGCGGTGTTTTTCTATTTATCATTAACGTCTGTTCATCACATAAATGATGTCACTTCTCAGAACAGTTTATGGTGCGTAGAAACCTGCCCATTGCCTGGAAAAATCCCGGCACACTGTGGAATTTTCCGTTCAGATGTCATGTCAACGCTCAAAAAAAAATTCGGGTGTTGGTAGTTTTTGCATTTTGGATTTTCGTATAAGGGGTACTCAACCTGCGTTAGCACAAAAATATCAGAATCAGAATCAGGTTTCAGATCACCTGCTTATGTCACGAAATTGGTTACTTTGCAACATCAGTGCATTGTGCAACATGGTAGTTACAACTATAAACTAAAATAAGAAGTAGATATAAAATCAAATTAAAGAATTAGTGCAAAAAGCGAGGAAAAAATAGGAAGTGACCATGGCTTCATTGTAGTTGTGATTTAGTGAAGATGTCCTTGTACACACCTGCCAGTTGGTTGGCAGAGGTTTGCAGAGCCCTATCATGTACACTATCAGAGCCTGACACATTGCGAGGGTCCATCCTCTTGAAAGATGTTCTGATGTCTGCTCCCAAGACAGAGATTACAGGGTTACCAGGTGCTGCAGGGTTCACATAGATGTAATTTTATTCTCCCTTTCAAAGCGTGCATCACGGACTAACTGCAGATGTCCAAGGAAACGCACACAAAGTACTGGAGCAACTCAGTAGGTCTGGCAGCATCTATGGAAATGAATAAGCAGTCAAGGTTTCAAGACTCTTCATCAGGACTAAAAAGGAAGGGGGTAGGAGAAGGAGGCCAGCTGGAAGGACTTAGGTGAAGCCAGGTGGGTGGGAAAGGCAAAGGGCTGGAGAGGAAGGAATCTGACAGGAGAGGAGAGCGGACCATCTGAGAAAGGGAAGGAGGAGGGGACCCAGGGGTAAGTGATACACAGGTGAGAAGAGGTAAAAGGCTAGAATGGGGAATAGAAGAATAGGGGAGAGAGGAGGGAGATTTATTTTTACCTAAGGAGACATTGATATTCATGCCGTGATATTGGAGGCTACCAGATGGGATAAGAAGAGTTGCTCCTCCACCCTGCGGGTGGGCTCATCTTGGCACAAGAGAAGGCCATGGACCAACATGCTGGAATTGGAATTGAAATCGGAATTAAAATGTTTGGCCACTGGGATGTTCCGCTTCTGATGGATGTAGTGGAAGTGCTCAATGAAGCAGTTCCCCCAATTTACAATGGGTCTCATCAATATAGAGGAGACCATGTCAGGAGCACCAAACTCAATAGAAAACCCCAGCAGAATCATAGGTGGGGTTGCCTTATTTGGAAGGACCGCTTGGGGCTCTGAATGGGTGTAGCATTTCGGCCGCTTGCAGGGATAACTGCAGCGAGGGAGATTAGTGGGGAGGGACGAATGGACAAGGGGATCATGGAAGGACTGATCCCTGTGGAAAACAGAAAGGAAAAGGATGTAAAGATTATGTTTAGTGTTCAGATCGCTTTGTAGATGGCGGAAGTTGTGGAGAATGCGGAGGCTCACTCTATCACCGTTAAGGCCGTGGGGAGATGGTGAGAGTTGAGACGTATCAGAAACGGAGGAGATGCAGGCGAAGGCAGCATCGATGGCAGAGTAATGGAAACCTCGTTCTTTGAAGAAGGAGGACATCTCTGATGTCCTGAAAAGGAACGCTGCATCACGGGAACAGAAGCCGCTATAAATGGAGAAGACACAGACTTCAAACAATATACCTCCTCCATCATTGGCTACATCAGTAAGTGTGTCGTCAGCAACAGGACCTCAATAATGGTCATCTCATAGCCCAACCAGAAGCTCTGGCTGCCTACTTAAAGCCCACGATGCTGCCTTCAAGTCTGTTGACAGAACAGCCAAGAGAAACCTCATCTTAGGCATCAAGACGGCAAAGACTGCCTACGCTCAAAGAATTCAAGAAACCCTTTCCAATAATGATCCCTGGATTATGGGGCTGGACATCAAGGGGAAATTGACAAGGCAAGGAAAAGCAGTGTGAACTGTACCAGTGATGCCTCCTTTCCTGATGCTGTAAACAACTTGTATGCATGTTTCGAGGTGTGAAGCACAATACTGGCCGCGAAAGTCCAGTCCTCCCAGTTAAGCAGCCACTGTATGTGAAAACAGCAGTCATGAGATGGACTCCACAGAGAGTCAACCCCCAGTAAGGTGGCTGGGACAGACAACATCCCATGCAGAGTAGTCAAGGAGTATGGACTCCAGCTCAGTGATGTCTTCAAGGACATCTTTAACACTTCGTCAGTCTAGGCTGCTGTCCCTTCATGCTTCAACTCAACCACCATCATCCCTATACCAGAGAACTCTACACCTTCAGAGTTAAACGATTACCCACATGGTGACACTGATGCTAATCATTATGAAGTGCTTTGAACAGCTGGTAATGGCACATATTAAACCCTTACAGGAGAAGATAATGGTTCAGCTCTGTGTTTGATGATTCGCTGATGAACCTGAGCTGACCAAACCATGTGGTTGCAACTGGTTGATGTGGCAACGCCAGCGATGTCTGTCTATGATTACTTTGTAGAGCACTTTCCCTGTTCATATGACAATCTGACCTGGTACCCCAGAGTCTTGTCCATTTTGGTACTGACTGGCCCACACTACAGCTTTGGGCTTGAATGACTTCACCCATTGACCAAGGTCTGTGTGGCTGCCTTGTTCAACTGACCATCTGCTGTCTCGGATGTTGGATGCATGGGGAGCATTGCATTCGAAACTGTGCCGTTTTCTTACCAGAGAACCTTTAGCTGAAGTCTTCCCCTTGAGGCCTTGATGTGGTGTAATTCAATATGTCAGCAGAAAGCTGTTAATAGCCTTAGCTGATGCTCCTTCCCCTCTTGCGTTTAGAATTGACAGATTGAAGGTATCCACAAACCTCTCTGCTTGTAGGACTGTGTATGATATGGGGCGGGGGGAGTGGGGTTGTGGGGGTGAGTGGATGTGGATAACTTGATTGTTCTGGCAGAATGCAGCAAACTGCTGTGAACTGTATTGAGTGCTGCTGTCAGAAACCAGCATTTCTGGCGCCTCATAGCAACTAACATCTTAAACAACTTCAACAAAACATCCCATCTCCTGTACTCAATACTTTATGAAGGCCAATGTGACAAACGCTTTCTTTATGACCATATCTACCTGTGCTGCCACTTTCAATGAATTATGGATCTGTATTCCCAGATACCTTTGTTCTACAGCACTCTTCAGTGCCCTACTGTTCATTGTGTTAGACCTACCCTGATCGGCCCCATTGAACTGCAATACCTCGCACATAAATTCCACCTGCCATTTTTCAGCCCACTTTTCCAGCTGGTCCAGAACCTGCCACAAGCTCTGATAGTTCTTCCTTGCTGTCCTCTACACCCCCAATGTTATTTCATCCACAAATTTTCTGATCCTGTTAACGACTTCATCATCCAGATCATTGATATAGATGGCAAATAACAACACACACAGCAACAGTCCCTGCAGCACTCCACTAATCAAGGCGTCCAGTCAGAGAGACAACCATCTACTATCACTCTCTGGCTTCTCCCGCAAAGCCAACGTCTAATCCGATTTACCACTTCATCTTGGATGGCAAGTGACTGAACCTTCTTGACCAGCCTCCCATGTGGGTCCTTGGAGATTTATCCACACTTGTCAACTGCCTTGCTAAAGTCCATGTACACAACACTCACTACCTGTTTGCATCAACTTTCCTTCTAAGTTCATATATCATTTGCTCATATGTCCGGTCCTTTAGAATACCTTCCAATAACGTCCCTATTGCTGATGTCGCACTCACCAGCCTATAATTTCCTGATTCATTAGTAGGGACTTTCTTACATGGCGGATCAACATTAGCTATCCTCCAATCATCTGATGCTTTACCTGTCACTAAGGACGATATCAATATCTCAGATAAGGACCCTGTAATTTCTGCACTTGCCTCCCACAGGCACTGAGGGAATAGCGTCTCAATCCTTGGAGATTTATCCACACTAATTTACCTCAATACAGCAAGCACCTCCTTCTTTGTAATCTCTATAGGGTCCATCACCTTGCTGCCGCTTTGCCTCACTTCTATAGACTCCGGTTGCATCTCCAAAGAATGTGATCTTGAGTTTGTCCTCACCAAAATAGGAATGGTGGATGCTTACTTCTCTGGGGTGACTAGCAGATATAATCCTGTTTTGACCAAAGTAGTGCTGAAATCATTGCTGGAAGCTAATGACGAAGGCACAGAAGCAGCTGCTTCAACAGCAGTAATTATGGTGTTGCAATGCAGGCAGAAAACATGCAACCTTATGACTGAGCATCCATTCCTGTTCTTCATCTGGCACAACAAAACACAGCGCATTTTATTCTTTGGAGGTTCTCCTCTCCTTAAACATGGTGCCATTTGGCTGCAGCTTTTTCAATCATTCACTTTCTTTCCTACCATTGCTTTTGCCCCACCTGACCCCACGGTGCCACACGGATAGGATGCCCAAAGTCTACTCCATTGAGATTCAAAAATAAGCAACATAGCATTTCAACAAGTTGAGGGCTTGCATCAGGATCAGAATTGGAGTTAATATCTCAGGTATATCTAAAGGAGGAGGGAGGAGAAAATGGCGCAATGAAGCGCGCGCGGCCGTTCTGAATGATATCGTATGTGTAACTAGGGGCCGTGCACAATCTGGATTTGATGGAGACAGCTGTGAGAAGAGCAGAGGAACATCTGGAGTACCTTCTGAAGTGCCTGCTTCGCTGCCACTGCTACTGAGAGAATCTCCGGAGACGAAGGCCCCAAATCCTTAGCTTTGCATATCGCCTGTTGCCGGGGACGGGGTCGAAGCGCTTGGCAGAGATGGTGCTCGGTGCTCGGTGTCAAATAGGTGGTCGGAGGCTCGGAGTTTTTTGGACGGACTCGGAGTCGGACCGTGGTCGGATGCTTCCGGGCTGCTGCACCGGCAAGTTGGCAGCGCTGGAGGTTTACCGTCTGCGTGAGATGATGGGACTTTCGAGGGACTTTGAGACTTTTACTGTGCCATAGTCTGTTCTTATCAAATTACGGTATAGCTTTGCACTGTTGTAACTATATGTTATAGTTATGTGGTTTTTGTTAGTTTTTAAGTCGGTTTGTCATGTGTTTTTCGTGATATCATTCTGGAAAAACATTTTATTATCTCTTAATGCATGCATTACTAAATGACAATAAAAGGAGACTGTGTGTCCTCATAATCATAATCTTAATCATCATCATATTATGTGAAATTATTTTTGTCACAGCAGTACATTGCAATATGGAATAATAAAAAACTATAGATTACAGTGAGAAATATATATAAATTATGTAAGTCTGAAATCTGATGGCAGAGTGGAAGATGTTGTTCCTGGAATGTTGAGTCTGTGTGTGGTCAGGCACACCTATACCTCACCCTTGATTGTAGTAATGAGAAGAGGGCATGTCCTGGGTGATGGGGTTCATTAATGATGGATGCAGCCTTCTTGAGAAATCACGTTTTGAAGGTGTCCTCAGTGTTGGGGTGATGTGAGTCCATGATATAGCTGGCTAAGTTGGTAACTTTCTGCAACTTTTTCTGATTCTGTGCAGTGCAGTGGCCACTCTGTACCCGATTTTCGTGATCTTAGGAGATGAAATGGAATGAAGTATAATATAACTTTTCCTTATTGTAACCAATTGAGTTTTAGAAAGCTGGAAATGAGTAAATATGTGTTTGAAAAATACAGGTTTCCCCCACCATCCGAAGATAGAGCGTTCCTATGAAACAGTTCGTAAGCCGAAATGTCGTAAAGCGAAGAAGCAATTACCATTTATTTATATGGGAAAATTTTGTGAGCGTTCGCAGACCCAAAAATAACCTACCAAATCATGCCAAATAACACATAAAACCTAAAATAAGAGTAACATATAGTAAAAGCAGGAATTATATGATAAATACACAGCTTATATAAAGTAGAAATACTTCTCTACAACAGTTGCCTGCACAGATCTCCGTAGCGAAAATCTCACACAAGCGCTGTTGGCATAAACGCGCTCTCCAGTAAATTTTAAACTATGAAGCTGCCAAATCTACCAAATAACACATAAAAATACACAGTCTATAGAAAGTAGAAATAATGTATGTACAGTGTAGTATCACTTACCGGAATTGGGACAGCGCCGAGCACATTGATGGCGGTGTGTTAGACTGAGTTGTCGCAGGCTGGGTGGTGCAGTGGCCCCCACCTTCCAGGCCGCTGACCTGATACATTGCCGCGAAGAATGCAGCGGTAGCCGGGAGGCACACAGCACATCATTAAGAAAAAAGCCGAAATAACCATGCTAATTAATTAGGTGCTGCCCGGCACGTAAATGTCGGCGCAGATCAGAGGCGATTGCCAATTGCATCGCCTCTGATCTGGGCTGACAATTACGTGCTAGGCGGCACCTAATTAATTAACATGTTTATTTCGGCTTTTTTCTTAAAGATATGCTGTGTGCCTCCCGGCTACTGCTGCATTCTTCATGAATCGGTACAGTATCTGTCTGGGGCCCGGGGGTTGGGGTGGTGGGACACGGGGGTGTCATCTCATCGTCAACCAGGGCAGGCAGCTCATCTTCTCCTATGACTGCCCGCCTCAATGTCAAAGGTCGAGGTTCGTCGTCTGCTGTGGCTGATGTGGAAGGCTTGCTTGACTGCTGAGCCTCATGCATTTTTCTATCATACAGTTGTTTGTAAGCACTCAAACCATCCTGCAAATATCCCCTAAGCCTACGTACCCTTTCAAAATTAAAGTCACACTTTATCATTGCAGCGAAAATCTCACGCAGTTGCATCACTTTCTGCATTCGGTTGCATTCAGTTTGGATTGTTATCCTTTCCTCTTCCAATTGCATCAGCTCTTCATCTATCAGTTCTTGATCATGGGATGCCAAAACCTCTTCAACATCATCTTCGTCAACTTCCACAAGCCATACTCACTTTGTCCTTGCTTCGTTCACCACGATCGAAATGCTTAATTATGTCTAGTTTTACGCTAAGTGTAACACCCTTACTCTTGCAGGCTTTTCTGACACTTTAGAACTCATCTTGCTAACGGCTGCTCAATGCAACGTGTTAAAGCAATGCCATTCCGAATCCGGAGCAGAGCGGCTGCTCGGGGCGCGCGCTGCCTTTCTTCGTAACAGTGAAAACACCTTCTGAAAGCAAAAACAGGGTACTAATGTAGGTCTTTTGTAACAGTGAGGCTTCGTAAAGCGAACGTTCGAAAAGCGGGGGACACCTGTATCTCCTTATAATTCTTTTCTAATCGTCATGACATGGAGAATCTATGGATTTTTTAAATGTTGAACTTTCAAAAATAAATAATTATCCTCTTATCGCTCATGTTTTTGTTAAATGAAATATCTTTTATCTGTTTGAAACATCCTTTGTAACAGTGACAGTACTTCCCCCTCCACTCCCTCGTATCAGCACAAGATCATCTGTAGGAAGATTAAGTGTTCCATTTTCACTGGTATCGAAAACTCACATCAAATTTTGACAGTTACAGTAATTTCCTAATTTTGATTTAACTTCTTTTTGCCTGGTTGTTGTTACATTCCGAATTTATATTATTGTTCTGGGTTAACATACCATCCTTAGATTAGCCACTTTATTTCCAGACAAATTTCCCAAGGTCGCCATGTGTTGCAATGAAATACTTTGAAGTTCAGTGGCATAGAGTCAGTGAGGTTTAATTGCAAAAAATATCCACTATTCAGTGGGAAGGCTTAAAATCAATAGCCAAAGTAAGTTGCAATCAAGACTGTGTGGTGCACTGTGGTTAATGCCTTTCATATTTATTACCTGTTACTGAAATAAAAATGCTTTCATTGACCGTCATGAATGATTATGAATGTCTGAGTGGAATTCTTGGGGCTTTCTGTGACAATTTGCATTGTTGAAACTAACACCGACCACATTTAGCGCAGGTCCCTAAATGATTATGGACATGATGAATATTAATTTTCCCATAAAATTCAGCACTTTTAAAATTAGAAAATATATATTTTTTTACTGTGGAACAGAACAGAACTGAAATCCCATATTAATTACAAGAAACATGCAAATTCTGGGATTCTTGTAATATTTGACTGGGGTATTTGATCGTTCCTGCAGACTGAACCTGTGTTCTGTAAAGTGGTTTCCACCAGTAAGTACTTGGCTGCTCAGTACAGAAAAGAGCTCATTGTGGAAGGCCCACAGATCAGACTAGTATGGGATGGAGATGTAAAGAGATTGTACATCCATGAGAAAAATAAACCTGTTAGGACCAATGAATAAGAAATATGCAAAGAGAGAGGGAGGGCATCTGAGGTGTCACAGGTATTAGTAGGAAGAAAAAAGTTCAAGTTTAACCTTATTATCATTCAACTGTACACATGTATACTACCAAACGAAACAACGTTCCTCCTGACCAAGGTGCACGACACAATGCATATAACTTTGAAATTTCAAGTTTAAGTTTAAACATTAATTATCATTCAACTATACATGAATATAGCTGAACGACACAGTGTTCCTGCGGGTCCATGGTGCTAAACACACAGCACACTGCACATAGCACAGAGCACAAACGCACATATGGTTATTGTTTCAGAAAACATAGTCACAAAGAAAACAAAAAATACGTTATGTAGTGTACCCTAAGTCCCTGAGTTCTCCCGGTCAGGCTTGTTCTTCCACTGAGCGAACACCAGAGGTCAGCACTGAGAACTCACACACAATGTGGGGACAAACTGTATGAGTAATACAGGTTGAGTACCCCTTATCTGAAAAGCTTGGTGCTAAAAATGATTTGAATTTAATGAGATAGCTTGGGATTACCATAATTTCTGACACGAAATCAGGTTTAATATCACTGGCATATATTGTGAAATTTGTTATTTCGTGACAATAGCACAATGATACAGGGGAATCCAGTGCTTACTGAGTTTACAACTTTCTGCAGCTTATTCAATCCTGTGCAGTGGCCCCACCTCACTGCACAGGATGGTGATGCAGCCAAGTAGAATGACCTCCACCATATATCTGTAGAAAGATGTGAATGACTTTGGTGACATACCAAATCTCATCAAACTCCTAATGAAGTAAAGCCATTGTCATGCCTTCTAGGTAATTGCATCAATATGTCTATATGTTGGGCCTAGGATAGATCCTCAGAGATGTTGACACCCAGGATCTTGAAATTGCTCATCCATTTGACTTCTGATCCCTCGATGAGGACTGGCGTGTGTTCCCTTGTCTTAATTTTCCTGAAGTCTGCAATCAATTCCTTGATCTTATTGACGCTGGGTGCAATGTTGTGCCTGTGACGCCAGTCAACAAACTGATCTATCTCGCTCCTGTACGTCTCCTTATAACCATCTGGAAGTCTGCGAACAATAGCTGTCTCATCAGCATATATATATATATGGCGTTTGAACTGTGCCTAGGCACACAATCGTAGGTGTGGAGACACACATTCTCGAGGTGTTGATTGTCAGCAAGGAGGAGATGTTATTTCTGATCCACACAGACTGTGATCTCCCGGTGATGAAGTCGAGGATCCATCTACAGAAGGAGGTGTGGAGGCCCAGGTTTTGGAGATTTCTGATTAGAACTGAGGGTATGATTGTATTGAATGCTGGCCTGTAGTCAATAAACAGCACTCTGACGTAAGTATTACCATTGTCCAGATGACCAAGGCTGAGTGGAGAGCCACTGAGATTGCATTCGCTGTGGACCTATTGTGGCGATAGGTAAATTGCAGTGGGTTCAGGTCTTTGCTTAGGCAAAAGTTGATTCTAGTCAAGACCGACCTCTCGATGCACTTCATCACAGTAAATGTAAGTGCCACTGGGCAATAGTCATTGAAGCAGCTGACTGTGCTCTTTTTGGGCACTGGTATGATTGTTGTGCTTTTAAAATAGGTGGGAATCTCGAAATGCAGCAGTAAGAGATTGAAGTTGCCCTTTAACGCCCCAACCAGTCGGTTAGAACAGGTTTTCAGAGACCTACCGTGTACACCATCGGGGCCTGATGCTTTGCAGAGTTCAATCTCTTGAAAGGTGTTCTGAAGTCGGTTTCTGAGACTGAGGTCACAGGGTCACCAGTTGCAGCAGGGCTTTGCATAGATGTAGTTTTATTCTCCCTTTCAAAGCGTGCGTAAAAGGCATTGAGCTCATCTGGGGGGTGAAGCATCACAGCCACTCATGATGTTTGGCTTCATTTTGTAGATGCAGAGTAGGCATGCATCAGATTCCATCTCTAACCTCAATCAGAACTGTTTTCTCGCCCTTGATATAGTCTCGCGTAGGTTGTAACTGGACTTCTTGTACAGTTCTGGATCACTGGTCTTGAATGCAACAGATCTAACCTCAGCAGGCTATGAATCTCCTGGGTCATCTACAGCTTTTGACTTGGGTACGTCTGGCATGTTCTCAAAGACATACACTAACATACAGACGTTTTGCCAAAATCAGTGACAATTGTGGCGTATTCATTCCGACTAGAAGATGAATCTGTGAATATTGTCCAGTCCACTGACTCAAAGCAGTGCTCTAAGTGCTCCTCTGCCTCCCTTAACCATACTATCCTGATCCTCACCACTGGTGCTGCAGTCTTTCGTGTTTGCCTATACGTTGAGATCAGACTTTCAAAGTGTGTGCATGGGATGGCATAGTAAGTGGTCAAGTGTGTTGGCTCCTCTGGTTCCACAGGTGGTATGTTGGTGGCAGCTGTTCAGAGACTTCTTCAAGATGGCCTCGTTGAAATATCCTGTAATGATAGCGAAGACATCAGGGTGCACAATTTCTGCCAGATGATTATGTTGTTCATCCTCTCCAGAGCCTGCCTGATGTTAGCCTGAGGTGGAATGCACATCGCTACCAGGATGATGGCAGAAAACACGGATAAAATGGACAATATTTGACTGCTACATGTTCCATACTGGGTGGGCAAGACTGTGAGAGAACTGCCATGCTACTGCACCATGATGAGTTAATCATAAAGCATTCTCTACATTCTCTGCCTTTAAAAGACTTAACTGTCCTGTCTTTGCAGAGAATAGAGCTGCAGTGCTGCATCTGAAATGGCAGGTGTGAGCCATGATTCTGTGAAGCAAAGTATACAGCAGTCCCTGATGTCCCTCTGGTACAGCAATCTTGCTCTTCATGTTTATATTCCAGAGACTATTCACTCACCAGCAGGATAGGCTGGGTTGGAAATCTAAAGCCCCTGCGTTTGAATTGAACTTGTAGAATGGTGCACCATCCCTGCCTCTGCTTTCTAAAAGGTTAACTGCACCTGCGACCCACGTCTGCCAACCAAAGATTTTTGATTTTGGATATCAAAATATTTTTTAAACGCCTTAAATCGATACCACTTACCAAAGTACCCTTGGCTGTAACTGTGGATTTCATCTGTCGTAGTCTCAAACAGGAATATTTGATGATCCCCATGGGATCTGCAAACATACAGTCACCACTTAAATGTGCCATCTTGATGTGATGCAATTTGGAACAGGAAACCAGTGTAGGGCTTATACAGTGAATGGTGGGGCACCAGGGAGCCTCGTGTACAGAGCGACCAAGGAATAGAAACGCATAGTTTGTTGAAAGTAGTGTCACAGGTGCCAGGGCGGTGAAAAAGGCGTTTAGCACGTTGGCCTTCATCAGCCAGGGCATTGTGTATAGTAGTTGGGATATTATGCTGCAGTTGTTTAGGTCGTTGGTGGGGCTGCACTTGGGAACAATGTATATAGATTGACTCATCCTGTTATAGGAAAGATGTTGTTAAACTGGAGAGAGTGCAGAAACGATTTACAAGGCTGTTGCCACAACAAGAGGGCCTGAGTTATAGTGAGACTTCGGCCAGACTTTATTCCTTGAAACGTAGAGGAATGAGGGATGAACTTATAGAAATGGTTAATATAAATAGAGACATAAATAAGGTTGATAATAACTACCTTTTCCTCAGGATAAGGGGAGACCAAAACCGAGGGGCATGGATATAGCGTGAGAAGAGAAAGATTTAAAAGGGATTTGAGAGACAATATGTTCACAGAGGAAGAAGCTAAGGCAGGTGAAACACTGTCATTTAAGAGGCTTTTGGATGGGTACATGGAGGGATGGGGCTTTGAAGGATATGGCTTGAATGCAGGAAATTGGGACTAGGTGGGTGGGCAGGGTGTTAGGTGGAAAGGCCAGTATCTGTACTGTATTGCTCTATGACTGTAAAGACAAATTAAATTTAGATCTATCCACCAAGGTAAACCACTCCCTAACATGGGGTGTATCGATATTGCAATGCGAAGCACTTCCTCTGGACTATTCAATCAGATGGCCAGAAACTTCCTGCAGCCACATCCTGTCAGATTATTGGGCCCAATAAAGGTGAGCGCCCGGCTACAGGCTTCCCGGTTATTGCTGTCGATCACTCTCACAGTGAGTATGCCTGTGGCTCGCCTGAGGCTCAGCTGTTACTTTGTTTGCCTGCTTACTCACGCTAACTACAGGAATGTATTGTGAGTGCAGGGAGTCTGGGGGCTGTGGGGAGCAGAGGATGTGCAGCTATTTGGGTGGCTGTAAAACTAATGGATGCACTTGCATAGTGTGTTATTGCATGTTATTAAATTTAATACAATTAAAGTACTTTATCTGAGAGTTTATTGTTAGCCACTAGATATTGAGTTTCCCTATTTCAAAAAACTTAAAAAAGACCCTGTGTTTTGTTCTCCATCTCATTTTCAATATTACCCCATATATTTTTCTCTAGTATTTTTGGGAGTAAAAGCCTTGACCACTATCTTCTAAATTAAGTTTCTGGAAGAAAATGAATTCCCCCATTCGAAGAGTTCTATCCCTTGAGTGCTGACTGCTTTGATCCTGGAACTGGCTTAAGTGTTTAAAAGAACTGTGTCTTTTTTAAAAGAAGTTTCCTGTGATGTGATCACAGTTTTATTGCATTGATCCCTCCCCTTTACGATAAGTGCATAGTCTGTGAAGGATTCAGTGGTTTCTCATATTGTCCGTAAGTAACCATTAAGTTCATGTACTTGTTTTTGTCATGTCACTATTAGGCTCAGAAACAAAAAACTAATAGACTGGCTAGAAACCCAATGGATACAAAATTTTAAACCTGATTAATTTAGATCCCTATTGAGAAATGCAAGCACAGTGGGAAATGTAGGTGAGTGTTCAGATAAATTGTCGTGGGTGGGGTAGAAATTGTACACACGCTGCAAGAGTTATCTTATTATTTGCTATTTTTACTCAAAGAGGGAACTGGAAAGTTATTTGTCGCATTTTAGCATCAGATGGCATATTCCAACAATGTTGATGTTGGAGATGGAGTTTTGCAATTATGCTGCCACCAGAAAGTGGATTTGACTTTCCCACGGTGAGAATGGTGGCACGTTGGAGCATTCCTTCCTTTAATTGGGCTGTGTTCAATTTTCTGATACTTTAGAAATGTTAATTCTGAATCATAGCCGATGCACCTTTCTGACATGGATTGAGGTTAATTATCGAATCTAAAATATATGTAGGAGGAAGCATTGGAAAGGAAGAAAGTATAGTACTTAGAAAATTTCTAACTTGTAAATATCTAAAAAAATGTATTCTTGATAAATTATATTTATTAGATAATTGTTCAAAAGACATAAGGGAACCATCTAAAAATAAATCCAAAAACCGTAAAATACCCTTAGTCTTCCAGGTTTGAAAAGCGCGATCCGTAAAAGAGGGAGGAAAAAATATGTTACCTAAAATAGGAATCGCTAACCCGAATTGATTAAGATCAAAAAATTTTCTGAATTGAAACCAAATGCGCAAAGCATATTTAACTATCGGGTTAGAGACCTGCTTAAGGCGTTTTGAATCAAAAGGGAGAGAGGAGCCTAAAATAGAGCCAAGTGTATAGCCCTGAACAGATTGTAGTTCCAATGCTACCCATTTAGGAATAGATAGTATATCCTGATCAAGTAACCAAAATTTCATATGTCGAATATTAATAGCCCAATAATAGAATCTAAAGTTAGGTAATGCTAAACCTCCATCTCTCTTAGCTTTCTGTAAATGTATTTTACCCAGTCTCGGATTCTTATTCTGCCAAATAAATGAAGAAATTTTAGAGTCAACTTTATCAAAGAAAGATTTTGGAACAAAAAGTGGTAATGCCTGAAACACATATAAAAATTTTGGCAAAAAAAACATCTTAACTGCATTAATACGACCAATCAAAGTTAAATATAAGGGAAACCATTTAGATGAAAGTTGAGTAATATGGTCTATTAATGGTAAAAAGTTAATCTTAAATAAATCTTTATATTTACAAGTAATTTTAATCCCAAGATAAGAAAAATAATTATCAATCAATTTAAATGGACAGTTATAATATAAGGGAAGATGTTTATTAATCGGAAAGAGTTCACTCTTACTAAGATTTAATTTATAACCTGAAAAAAAACCAAATTGTGCTAATAACTCTAAAACAGCAGGAATGGATTTCTCAGGATTAGAAATATATAACAGTAAATCATCAGCATAGAGTGATAATTTATGGGACTTTAATCCCCGAGTTATCCCAGTAATATTTGAAGATTCTCGAATGGCAATTGCAAGAGGTTCTAATGCAATATCAAATAATAGGGGACTAAGAGGACAGCCTTGTCGAGTACCTCGAAAGAGAGGAAAAAAAGGTGAGTTTAAAGAGTTAGTACGGACCGAGGCTACAGGGGAATGATATAACAGTTTAATCCAGGATATAAATTTCAAGCTAAAATTAAACATTTCAAGCACCTTAAATAAATAGGGCCATTCTCCTCTATCAAAAGCTTTCTCGGCGTCTAAAGAAATAACACACTCAGGAACATTTTGTGAGGGAGTATAAACGATATTTAACAATGTACGAATATTATAAAAAGAGTAACGACCTTTAATAAAACCCGTTTGGTCTTCCGAAATAATAGAAGGAAGTACTTTTTCTAGTCTATTTGCTAATAATTTAGAAAAAACTTTAGAATCAACATTTAATAAAGATATTGGTCTATAAGATGCACATTGAGCAGGGTCTTTATCCTTCTTTAGTATTAAAGAAATTGACGCTCTATTAAAAGATTCAGGAAGTTTACCAAGTTTCAGAGAAGCCTCAAAGACCCTACAGAGCCAAGGGATCAATAAAGAAGCAAAACATTTATAAAATTCAACGGTAAACCCATCCGGGCCAGGAGCTTTCCCCAGATTCATAGAAAAAATAACATTCTTAATCTCATCCATAGTAATGGAAGTATCTAATATAGAAGACATATCCTGTGAAATCTTAGGGAAGTCTAACTTATCTAAAAAATCATTCATATATTTAGAATCTCGAGGAGACTCTGATTGATATAAAGAAGAATAAAAATCACAAAAGGTTTCATTAATCCCCACATGATCCAGTATCAATCGATCATTTTGGTCATAAATCTGATTGATTTGAGATTTAACATAATTAGATTTCAATTGATTAGCCAGCAGCTTGCCAATTTTGTCACTGTGAACATAAAATTCACTTCTTGTTTTCTTTAATTGGTTTACAATCGAGGACGATAGTAATAAACTGTGTTCCATTTGAAGTTCAGTTCTTTGTTTGTATAACTCCTCAGAAGGAGCCATAACATATTTCTTATCAATTTCTTTAATCTTGTCCACAATTGCCATCTCCTCCTGCTTCTGTTTCTTCCTCAAAGCAGCAGAGTACGAAATAATCTGACCACGAATATAGGCTTTAAAAGTGTCCCAAAGAGTGTTAACCGAGATATCCTCTGTATGATTTATAATATTATTATGAAACTTAGGAAAGCTCCATTTGATAAGATTAGGGTAGATTGGGAACAGGAATTGGGGCTTACCATTTCTGTGGATGATTGGGGGCAGATTTTACAATTAGTTAATACTTCCTCTATTTGTGCTAAACATTCCCTAATTCAATTTAAAGTGGTTCATAGAGCACATATGTCCAAAGATAAGTTAGCGCGTTTTTACTCGCATATTAATCCTTTTTGTGATAGATGTTCGGGGCAGATAGCCTCTTTAACTCATATGTTTTGGTCTTGTCCTACTTTGGAAACTTTTTGGAGAGATATTTTTAATATTATTTCTAAATATAGATATCTCTCCTCACCCTATTACTGCTATCTTTGGACTTCCCAAAATTTCTAGTAATCTTTCCCCTTCAGCCCGTAGAATGATCGCATTTCTTACTTTAATGGTGAAAAGATGTATTTTACAACATTGGAAAGAGCTTAATGCTCCAACTACCTTTTTTTGGTTCTCTCAGACGATTTTATGTTTGAATCTGGAGAAAATTAGAAGCAACCTTTATGATTCTTCATTTAAATTTGAACAGATTTGAGGACCTTTTATTTGATACTTTCATTTAATGTAATACATACCCTTCTTGTTTTTTTTCACTGTTTTTAATGGAGGTCGGGATTGAGGACGTGATTTTAAGTTTAACTCTGTTTGGTTTCAAGTTAGCCCATTGCTTTGCTTTGCTTTTAGTTAGTTGCACGGTGGGTTTTTTTTTGGGTTTCTTTTTTTCTTTTTTTTCCATTGATATATATATAAAATTTAGTATACTATTATGTTATCTTGGTTTTTTATGTTTAAATTACATTGTTTGTAGTATTTTTTTTGGTATTGATACCTTCTGGAATTTTATTATATTTTAACATTGTATTAATGTTTATATGGTTTACCTTTTTGTATACTTATTCAATAAAAAGATTAAAAAAAAAAGAAATGTTAATTCTGGTTAATCTGATACTTGATTGTTATATTTTCCTATGAAAGCTAGTTGTTTAAAAAGAGTAGACAAACATATTTTTGGATGAGTGATAATTGTAATTCTGCTGTGGACAAAGATTTTACTGGCAGCAGTGCAGAAGCCTCTGTCAGTTGAGGTTCACTGGTCAAGATCTTAGAGTCTGAAATATAAATACAGATTTGATTTTGAAAACGCAGGCACAAAAGTCTTGGTTGATGCTGTAAGTGGAGTTCTGTGGGACGATTTGGGTGAAGTCCTTAGTAGAGCTGCTGTATATCAGGCTTTAAATGAACAAGACCTACTGATGCAGAATACTCTGTAGTTGGATTTATCCAGGTATTATAACACAACAGAAACAAAAAGTACTGTTAAATACCAGTGTCTGAATGTAAATACTATAGTCAATCCTAGTATTCAAAAAAGGGAAACGATTAGCTGGCAACAAATGGGACTTTGAAACTGTTAAAGACAATAAAAATATTAAGTGTTCAGTTAAACATTTTCCCCACTTTCCTCTTTCAGAGACATTAACAATGGATTATCTGGCTGCCGCAAATGTCAAGTTTCTCGTTGATCTCTTCAAGCATTTGGATAAAAATGACAAAATTGTCAACATCTTTGTATCTCCATTTAGTATATCAAGTGCTCTGGCTATGGTGTATCTTGGTGCCAGTGGAAATACAGCAACACAGATGGCAAAGGTAGATATGGCTTGAAAATTACAACATGAGGTTTCTTTTTATATGTCAAGCAGTTTGGAATTGGTTCAATGTGACACAATGAAAAGCTTGTCTTGCATACTGTTCATTCAGATCAGATTATTACACAGTGTATTGAGGTAGAACAAGTTAAAACAATAATAATGCAAAATAAAGTGTAATAGCAACTGAAGGTGCAGTGCAGGTAAACAATAAGGGCAAGATCAAAATGAAATAGGTTGTGAGATCAGGAGTGAAATTTATTGTACTAGAGAACTATTTGCAGTACAGTAGCAGCAGGCATCCGTTAGTCTTGCGAGACCATGGATCTGCGCCTGGAAAGTCTTCACTCTCCAGGGCACAGTCCTGGGCAAGGTTGTATGGAAGACCAGCAGTTGCCCATGCTGCAAGTCTCCCCTCTCCATGACACCAATGTTGTCCAAGGGATGGGCATTAGGACCCATACAGCTTGGCACCAGTTCTGTCGCAGAGCAAAATGTGATTAAGTGCCTTGCTCAAGGACACAACACGTTGCCTCGGCTGGGGCTTGAACTCAGGACCTTCAGGTCGCTAGTCCAATGCTTTAACCACTTGGCCACGTGCCACTGCAGCACAGTAGAATGTGCCTTAACCTGCACAGCACTCTGAAGTGGGAGGTCGAGCAGTCAGAGATCATGGTCCATATCAATTCCAATGACATGGTTAGAATGGTTGGTGAGGTCCTTCAAAGTGAGTTCAGGGAGTTAGGTGCTAAGTTAAATTATCGGACATTCAGCATTCTGATCTCAGAATTGCTATCCATGCCACGTGCTAGCAAGGCCAGAAAGAGTTTAGCATGTAACTAAGGAGAAAGTGCAGGAGGGAGGGATTCACATTTTTCGATCATTGGGCTCTCTTTCAGGGAAGGTGGGACCTGTAATGTTGGGACAGATTGATATTTTAAGAAATATTGGGCCACACCTGGAGTATTGTTTGCCATTCCAGTCACACAATATTGGAAGTATGCGTAGAAAACTTACCTGGATTGGAACATTTCAGGTATAAGAAGAGAATGAAAAAGTTGAATTTACTTTCCCCAGAACAGAGAAGCTGAGATTCTGGACTGGTCCTGTTTCTGTGGTGTGGTCTATGTGACCTGAGTGATGTAGACATAATTACAAGGAACAGGTAGGATAGATAGTTTAAAGAACAACAATCTCATATTGGGTATGTCTAAGACAAGAGGGCATAGGTTTAAGATGGGAGTTATTTTGGAGGCTGGTTGGTATCTGGAATGTGTTACATGAAGAATGAAGGAGGCAGATACATTCATGACTTTTGAAAAGCGTGTAGATCTGCACCTGAATCAGCAAGGCAGAGAAGGCTACAGACCGAATGTGGGTCAATGGGATTCGTGTGGAGGTAGTAGAACAGCCAGCATCATGTATGAAGAGGTGCCTCTGCTCTTGTTCTGGACATTGCTGTGGATACCAAGCTGAGGATTTAAACATGAGTACACGTACCAACAAGCTTCTATCCTGCTGTTGTAAGACTCTGGAATGGATCCCTAGTGGATAAAAGATGAACTCTCGTTCTCTCAATCCACATTGCTAGGACTTTGCACTTTATTTGTCTTCCTGCACTTCACTTTCTCTGGAACTGTGACACTGTATTCTGCGTTCTCTCCTTTTTCCTTTCGTAGCAGCTCATTGTGCTTGTTTATGGAGTGGTCTGTCTGGATGGTATGCATCCCGGTCACAATCGAAATGCCACATTGTCAGCAGCGTTTGTGGTTTCTGACTCATTGATGTGCCAGTGAGTGATCTGATGTTCACCCACAGAACAACGGACCTCTGACATTCAGGCTGACGGCATTTGGAGAATTTCCACAAACTGCTGTTACTTTGCTGCGACTTAACAAAATGCCCAGGTTCAAATCATTTTGAGAAATGCTGCCCTGAAAAATACAAATAAGTTAAGAATAACCTTGTTCTGAACATGGAATTACACGAGTCAGACCACGTCAAAATGATATATTTCTGTAAGTACTTACGACATCAGAGCAGAATTACACTCATTGAATCTGCATCACCATTCCATCATGGCTGATTTATTATCCTTCTCAACCCTATTTCTCCTGCCTTCTCCATGTAACCTTAGATGGCCTTACTAATTAAGAACCTATCAATCTCTGCTTTAATATACCAATGAGTTGGTCTCCACAGCCATCTGTGGCAATAAATTCCACAGATTCACCACCCTCTGGCTAAAAAAAGTTAATTCTCATTTCTCTTCTGAGGCTGTGCCCTCTGGTTCTAGACTCCTCCACTACGAGAAGCGACCTCTCCACAACCACTCAGTCTAGGCCTTTCAATATTTGATAGGTTTCAATGAGATCCCTTCTCTTTCCTCTAAACTCTAGTGAGTACAAACCTGGAACCATCAAATGCTCCTTGCACGTTAACCCTTACATTCCCAGGATTTCGCTCATGAACCTGCTTTGGACCTTCTCTAATGCCAGCACATTTGTCCTTGGATAAGGGCCAAAAAACTGCTCTCAATAACTCCAAGTGCAGTTTGACCAATGCCTCCTTGCTTTTGTATTCTAATCCTCTCATAATGAATGCTAACATTGCATTTACCAGCCTGCAAATTAACTTTTAGTGAATCCTGCACGAGGACTCCCACGTCTGTTTGCACCTGTGATTTATGAATATTCTCCTCGCTTAGAAAATTGTCTATGCCTTTATCCCTTCTACCAATCTGCATGACCATACACTTGCCTTTGCTGTGTTCCAGCTGCTAATTCTGTGCCCATTCTCCGAATCTTAAGTATTTCTGAAGAGTCCTTGCTTCCTCAACATTACCTGCCCTTCCACCTATCTTTGTATCGTATGGCTTTGTGGCCAAGTTTGCATCAAATCTGCGATCAAAATCATTGATTTATAATGTGAAAAGAAGCTGTCCCAACTCTGACCCCAGTGTAACAGCACTAGTCATCAGCAGTCAACTGGAAACGTCCTATTTTTTTTCCCCATCTGCTCCGGCTGGTCGGCCAACCTTCTATCCATGCTAGTATCTTTCCTTTAATAACATGGTTTCTTACCTTGTTTAGCAGTCTTGTCAAAGGCCTTCTGAAAATCCAAATAAACAATGTCCACTGACTCTCCTTTTTCTATAGTGCCCATTATTTCCTCAATGATTTCCAACAGATTTATCAGGCAAGATTTCCACTTAAGGAAACCATGCTGACTTTGATGAAAAAAAAAACAACAGGAATTCTACAGATGCTGGAAATTCAAGCAACATACATCAAAGTTGCTGGTGAATGCAGCAGGCCAAGCAGCATCTATAGGAAGAGGTGCAGTCGACGTTTCAGGCCGAGATCCTTCGTCAGGACTAACTGAAGGAAGAGTGAGTAAGGGATTTGAAAGTTGGAGGGGGAGGGGGAGATCCAAAATGATAGGAGAAGACAGGAGGGGGAGGGATAGAGCGGAGAGCTGGACAGGTGATAGGCAAAAGGGGATACGAGAGGATCATGGGACAGGAGGTCCAGGAAGAAAGACAGGGGGGGGGGTTGACCCAGAGGATGGGCAAGAGGTATATTCAGAGGGACAGAGGGAGAAAAAGGAGAGTGAGAGAAAGAATGTGTGCATAAAAATGAGTAACAGATGGGGTACGAGCGGGAGGTGGGGCCTTAGCGGAAGTTAGAGAAGTCCCCTCTCTCTGCATTCCACAGGGATCGCTCCCTACACAACTCCCTTGTCCATTCGTCCCCCCCATCCCTCCCCACTGATACCAACCTTATAGTTCCCACACCCCGCACTTCCTGTTTCTACCTCCTACCCAAGATCCACAAACCTGCCTGTCCTGGCCGACCTATTGTCTCAGCTTGCTCCTGCCCCACCGAACTCATTTCTGCATACCTCGACACTGTTTTATCACCCCTTGTTCAATCCCTTCCGACCTATGTTCGTGACACTTCTCACGCTCTTAAACTTTTCGATGATTTTAAGTTCCCTGGCCCCCACCGCTTTATGTTCACCATGGATGTCCAGTCCTTATATACTTCCATCCCCCATCAGGAAGGTCTCAAAGCTCTACGCTTCTTTTTGGATTCCAGACCTAATCAGTTCCCCTCTACCACCACTCTGCTCCGTCTAGCGGAATTAGTCCTTACTCTTAATAATTTCTCCTTTGGCTCCTCCCATTTCCTCCAAACTAAAGGTGTAGCTATGGGCACCCGTATGGGTCCTAGCTATGCCTGCCTTTTTGTTGGGTTTGTGGAACAATCTATGTTCCGTGCCTATTCTGGTATCTGTCCCCCACTTTTCCTTCGCTACATCGACGACTGCATTGGCGCTGCTTCCTGCACGCATACAGAACTCGTTGACTTTATTATCTTTGCCTCCAACTTTCACCCTGCCCTCAAGTTTACCTAGTCCATTTCCGACACCTCCCTCCCCTTTCTAGATCTTTCTGTCTCTGTCTCTGGAGACAGCTTATCCACTGATGTCTACTATAAGCCTACTGACTCTCACAGCTATCTGGACTATTCCTCTTCTCACCCTGTCTCTTGCAAAAACGACATCCCCTTCTCACAATTCCTCCGTCTCCGCCACATCTGCTCTCAGGATGAGGCTTTTCATTCTAGGACAAGGGAGATGTCTTCCTTTTTTAAAGAAAGGGGCTTCCCTTTGTTACGAGAATACACATAAAATTAAGATGTTTGCTGGCCTGGGCTAGCATCAGTGGCATCAGCAGTTGGTCTGCCACCTGCCCTCAGGGGAAGGAGAGATAAGGAACAATGGAGCAGCGTCTGGAGATGTGTAATGAAGGGATGTGGGAGGAAGAGCTGTCTGGAGCGGCTCCCCCCTTTGAAGCCTGAACTGTTTGAAGTGATGGACAGGCGATACCCCAGCAGGGGGATAAAAAGGGACAGGTTCGCTAAGACAGACACACACGCCACCCGAGGTAACGAGACCCTGGAAGCGGTGCGCTTCTCACGAGTGGGTGAGAAGTCCCAGACAACGACAAGGGTGGAAAGGTACGATCAGCGGGAACCCGGTGTGTGTCCGCCCTTGCCTGGGTGCCGGGTTCACTGCAGAGGATCGACCGCATCTGGAGGAGGGGTCACAGTCGGTGACCTCAGGTGACATCACCAAGGACCTGCCCAAAAGCTGGTTGTGAGCCATCCCGCTGGTCTGTGAGTGAAGCTGTGCTGAATGATGAGTTGTTCTCTCTGTCTCTCTTCCCCCACCTTGTCCATCGCCATGGCAACGATTACTGCGAACTGAACTACAAACTGGACTGAACTTTGAGTCATTTTGAAATTGGTCATTTAACCCCTAGACAACGATAGAGCTTGATTGATGCTGTTATCTTAATTCTGTGCACATGTGTTTATCATCACTGAACTGTTGCATTTATTATCCTTTCGATTACTGTGTTGCTTGTTTCTTTAATAAAACTTTCTTAGTTCTAGTACTCCAGACTCCAACTGAGTGATCCATTTCTGCTGGTTTGGCAACCCAGTTACGGGGTACGTAACACCTTGCTCCACTCTCAACTCTGCTCTTAAACGTATCTCCCCCAGTTCACGTACATCTGCTCTCACTCCATCCTCCCACCACCCCACTAGGAATAGGGTTCCCCTGGTCCTCACCTACCACCCCACCAGCCTCCGGGTCCAACATATTATTCTCCGTAACTTCCGCCACCTCCAACGGGATCCCACCACTAAGCACATCTTTCCCTCCTCCCCCCTCTGCATTCCGCAGGGATCGCTCCCTACACAACTCCCTTGTCCATTCGTCCCCCCCGTCCCTCTCCACTGATCTCCCTCCTGGCACTTATCCGTGTAAGCGGAACAAGTGCTACACATGCCCTTACACTTCCTCCCTTACCACCATTCAGGGCCCCAAACAGTCCTTCCAGGTGAGGCATCACTTCACCTGTGAGTCGGCTGGGGTGATATACTGCGTCCGGTGCTCCCGATGTGGCCTTTTATATATTGGTGAGACCCGACGCAGACTGGGAGGCCGCTTTGCTGAACATCTACGCTCTGTCCGCCAGAGAAAGCAGGATCTCCCAGTGGCCACACATTTTAATTCCACATCCCATTCCCATTCTGACATGTCTGTCCACGGCCTCCTCTACTGTGGAGATGAAGCCACACTCAGGTTGGAGGAACAACACCTTATATTCCGTCTGGGTAGCCTCCAACCTGATGGCATGAACATCGACTTCTCTAACTTCCGCTAAGGCCCCACCTCCCCCTCGTACCCCATCTGTTACTCATTTTTATGCACACATTCTTTCTCTCACTCTCCTTTTTCTCCCTCTGTCCCTCTGAATATACCTCTTGCCCATCCTCTGGGTCAACCCTCCCCCCCCTTGTCTTTCTTCCCGGACCTCCTGTCCCATGATCCTCTCGTATCCCCTTTTGCCTATCACCTGTCCAGCTCTTGGCTCCATCCCTCCCCCTCCTGTCTTCTCCTATCATTTTGGATCTCCCCCTCCCCCTCCAACTTTCAAATCCCTTACTCACTCTTCCTTCAGTTAGTCCTGACGAAGGGTCTCGGTCTGAAACGTCGACTGCACCTCTTCCTATAGATGCTGCTTGGCCTGCTGCGTTCACCAGCAACTTTGATGTATGTGACTTTGATGAATTTTATCTTGTGCCTCAAAGTACCCTGAAAGCTCATCCTTAATAATGGACTCCAGCACCTTCCTAACTACTGAAGTCAAGGTACTGGCCTATAGTTTCCTGTCATTCCTTTTTCCCTTCTTAAAGAGTGGAGTGACATTTGCGATTTTCTTTTTCAATATTTTTATTGCTATTATATAAATTGCATGAATACAAATACAAAATTCATAAGGATACAAGTAAATAATACTAATTACATTACATTTAAATCATAGTAATATGATCAGAGTATCCCATATCCCAAATCAATCGTGTAGAAAAAAAGATTGAATTATGAAATGAAATAAAACAATATAATTGTATTTTATTTAAAAAAACCTACCCCGACTACCAAAATTAGCTGGTTGGTAAAAAAAAAGAAGAAAAAAGTAAAATACCTTACCATATGATATTATAATGACAAAGTCTCAGATTCATACTTTATAACAGTTCAAAGATTATGAAAATAATTCAGTAAGGGTCTCCATTACATTAGAAAATCATGTTCAGAATCAGAAATTGAACAACGAATCTTCTCTCGATCAAGGCACAACATAATGTCAGATAGCCATGAGTGGGTGGGGCAGCCTCCTTCCACTTGAGCAAGATCACCCTCCTGGCCATAAGAGTCATAAAGGCCAATACCCACAAATTAGATGACTTCAATTTTGTAGCACTATCCTCAACAATACCAAACATGGCAGTCAAAGGATTGGGCTTAAAGCTGACGTTGAAAAGTGCAGAAAAAGTTTGAAATACATCTTTCCAGAATCTTTCAAGGCTCGGACATGTCCAAAACATATGAATTAGTGTGGCCACTCCATTACTACATCTATCACAGTAAGGGGAAATATCTGCGTAGAAACAGGAGAGCTTGTATTTAGCCATATGAACTCTATGTACCATTTTGAATTGTAATAAAGAATGACGAGCACATAATGATGAAGAATTAATCAATTTTAAAATAATCTTCCAGCTTTCTTCAGATATGAAAATCTGTAAATTCTTTTCCCAATCTCCTTTAATTTTATCTAGAGAGGCCTTTTTCAATCCCAACAGTAGACCATAAATGGGTTTCAAAGGGTTTCAGATTAAAAATTGTATCTACAAACGTTTGTATATATTCTTATGTGGACTTGTAGGAAAAGTATCTGGACTTGTAGGAAAAGTATGTAATTGAGATCTTAAAAAATCTCTAATCTGTAAGTATTGAAAAAAGTGAGTATTGGAAAGGTTAAATTTCGTTGAAAGTTGCACAAAAGAAGAGAGATTCCCTCCATCAAACAAATCCTGAAATCGTTTAATACACAATCTATCCCATTCTTTAAAAGATAAGTCAATTAAAGTTGTTTAAAAAAACAATTAGAAAATATGGGACTTGAGAGGGAGAATCTCAATGAACCAAAATGTTTTCTAAACTGTAACCAAATCCTCAGTGTATGTTTAACCACCAAATTGTCAGTTAGTTTATTTAAAGATAAAGGAAGTGAGGATCCAAGTAAAGAAATAATGGAAAATTTTATAACAGAGTTGACTTCCAAAGAAACCCATCTAGGGCAATATCATGGTTAATTTAATATATCCAGAACGCAACATTTTGTATATTAATTGCCCAATAATATAACCTAAAATTGGGTAAGGCAAATCCTCCGTTCTGTTTGGTTTTCTGAAGGTGGGCTTTATTTATATGAGGTTTTTTATTCTTCCATATATAGGAAGAAAGAAATGAATCCAAAGAGTCAAAAAAAGATTTAGGAATAAAAACAGGCACAGCTTGAAAGAGGCATATAAATTTAGGTAAGATATTCATTTTAATAGAATTAATTTGGCTAATCAGTGTTAAAGAGAGAGGCAACCAATTAGAAAGTGTTTGTTTAACATAATTCAATAAACTTAAAAAATTTTCCTTAAATAAATCTTTATAATTCTTAGTAATTGTTACTCCTAAATACGTGAATTGTTTTCTTAGAAGTTTAAAAGGAAGGTTAATATCAGTTGGTATTAAACTGTTTAAAGGACACAGTTCACTCTTCTGTAAATTTAATTTATATCCTGAGAACTGACTAAAATTAGTCAGTAAACGGAACACAAATGGTAAGGAGGTTGTAACATTAGATATAAAAAGCAATAAGTCATCAGCATAGAGCAACATTTTATGAGTAGTACCTCTCCTTAAAATACCAGTAATCTCTTTAGACTCTCGAAAAGCAATTGCCAAGGGTTCTAATACCAAATCAAAAAGCAGAGGGCTCAAAGGGCAACCTTGTCTACTTCCATGTTGGAGCAGAGGGAGATAGATAAAGTAATTTAATCCAATGAATAAAATTAGGTCGAAAATTACATTTTTCTAAGGATGTAAATAGATAGTCCCATTCAACTCTGTCAAAAACCTTCTCTGCATCCAAAGATATCACACATTCCGATATTTCCATAGATGGAGAGTACATAACATTTAACAAACGCTTATATTAAAATGGGAATATTAATTTTTAACAAATCCTGTCTAATCATCCGAAACTATAGAAGATATAATATTTTCAAGTCTGTGAGCCAACACTTTAGATAAAATTTTAGTATCAAAATTGAGTAAACAGATAGGTCTATACAAAGAACATTCAGTAGGATTCTTATCTGCAGTAATCTTCCTACCTTAAAGGAATCTGTAAGGGTAGAACATATGTATGGTATAAGCAAGGAGGTGAAAGCCTTATAAAACTCTCCAGAGAATCCATCAGGGGATTTCCTAGAATGCAATTCTCAAATGGCCTGAGCAATTTCCTCCTGGGAAATGGGTTGATCCAATTGCCTACGATCATCCAACAAAAGATTAGGAATATGTAATTGATCTAAAAAATTATTCATTGCAATATTATCATTAACAGAGTCAGAACTATACAATTTAGAGTAAAATTCCCTAAAAGTGTCATTAATTTCAAGGTGGTCAGTTATCATGTCCCCATTAGTTTTACACATTTCTTTAATTTGCTGCTTGGCCATAAATGGCTTCAATTGATTAGCCAGTAGCTTACCAGCTTTATCTCTGTGAATGTAAAATTGACTTCAATCTTTTAAAAGTTGGCTTTCAATTGGATACGTTAAAAGAAACTCATATTTAGTTTTAGTTTCAGTACGTCTCTTATATGTTTTAGGATCGGGTACCAAAGCATATTTATGGTCCAGTTGTTTTAACTGATTGGCTAGTTCATTTCTCTCTTTGTTAGCTTTTTTAATGATGTTTGCAGTATAAGAAGTAATTTGACCGCAGATGTACGCTTTAAAAGTATCCCATATAATAAGACTAGATGTCTCTTTCAACATATTTTCTTCAAAAAAAAGAGTTATTTGATTCTCCATAAATTTTAAAAAGTCTTCTTTGGATAACAGAGTTAAATTAAATCGCCAAAATTTACTTATAGGGATAGGACCAGGAAGATTTAAAGATAGAAGTACAGGAGAGTGATCAGAGATAGCAATCTCTTTATATTCCATCGATCGAACTAATGGAATCATTTGACTATCAATAAAAAAAATAATCAATCCTAGTATATGAATGATGAACATGAGAAAAAAAAGAATACTCCCTGTCTGTCAGATAGAGAATACGCCAAGCATCAACTATACCACATTTAGTTAGAAAGGAATGGATAAACAAAGCTGATTTATTAAGTGTGGCTGGTTTGATAGATGAGCGATCTAATACTGGATCTAACCAGCAGTTAAAATCTCCTCCCATCACAAGAGAGTAAGTACACAAATCTGGCAAAAATGAAAATAGACGTTCAAAAAATCCTTGATCGTCTACGTTGGGGACATATACATTAGAAAAAACAATCAATTTACTGTCGAAGTTCCCTGATACAATAACAAATTGACTATTAGCATCCGAAATAACTTTATGCTGAACAAAGGAAACTGAATTATCTACAAAAATGGAAACTTCACGTGATTTAGCATTAAACAAAGAGTGGAATTGCATACCCTTCCACTGACTGAAAAAACATAAGCTATCACAGCTGCATATATGCGTTTCTTGTAAGAAAACAATGGGTCCTTTTAATTTTTTAATATAAGCAAGCACTTTGTTCCTTTTGATGGGGTGATTCAGCCCTTTCACATTCAAAATAAATAATTTAATATTTTGAACCATTTTAAACACCAATCAACACGTAATTAAAAGATTTAACCATAAGTTATTAAAACTAGAAAGCAAACCATAAGGTAAGGTATTCAAACAAGCAATCATGTAATCAACCCAACACAGCTCCCAGAGAAAAATAGGCCCTACCCACTCCCCCACCCAAAGCGAGAAAGCTGACCAACAGGCAGTCAGCGAGCTAAGAACTAAGTTCCCTCCCCAAAAAATCCTGTTGACAAAAACTCCGGTCCTACAAGGTCATTATGTCCCTACCAAGACAAAACATAAAAAGAAAAATAACTCAGTATTTGAAAATATAAAAGGATCAGTTTAAACAAATTCAAAGAAAGCTGTATTAAAATAAAGCCTCAAAACGTGATCTAATAAAAAAGTATCAAAAAAAAACAAAAGACAATATATGAACAGCCAAAATGTAAGTTTAATGAAACCTTATTTCAAATTCAAATTAACAGTAGAAAAAATTGATCATTTAAGAAATCTAACAGTTTTAGACCATCCTTCAGAAACTCTTTTGCTTCTTCAACGGACTTTATTCTTTTTCGCAATCCATTCTTCAAAACAATACTCAAACGGGCGGGAAACCGAAGGGATGGTTTATATCCTTTATTGTAAAATTCTGATATAACTTCTTTATACTTCATGTGATCAGCCATAACTTCAGGCGAACAGTCTTCCACACATCTAACCTTGTAACTTTGGAAATCGATCATTCCTTGTCGACGGGTATGGCGAATTAAAAGGTCCTTAATACGAAACTCATGAAAGCTTAGAATAATCGATCTGGGTCTCGCCGCTGATGACAATGGCTTCAAAGTCAGAGAAAGATGAGCTCGATTGAGCTTCAGCTTGGAAGTGAATCAAGCAGGGAATAGCTGTTTCAGAAAGTTTGCAAAAAACTTTGTAGGGTCAGTGCCTTCAATTGATCCTTCAAGAGCCAAAATTCGCAAGTTATTTCTCCTATTTCTATTTTCGAGACTGATTATCCTTTTCATCATTTTATCATTGGATAAAGATAACTCTTTGCAGAGTTTAATCGTATCGTTAACGTCCTCTTCAAGTGTCACCAGCTTCGCAGTATTTTCCTGAATTCGGTCCTCATGCTCAGATAAAGTTTGTTGAATTGCATCCAATTTGCTGTTAAGTCATTGAAACACCTCAGAAAATTCCGATTTTTGCCATTTAAGGAAGTCATTGATTGAATCCAAAGCGAATGGGGATTCATCTTCTGTTTCTCTTTTTTTTTTGCAAAAGCTTTGGTTCTTTTCCCAGCTATAGTAAAGCAGTATTAAAGTATTATAATAAGATTTCAAAAAAAAAAGACTGGTAAGAGACAATTAAGTAAACAGGGTAGGAGCAATCTGAAACGATGTTACTCCATCAGCTGCCAACAGGGCTCTCTGCAATTTTCCAGTACTCCGGTCCATTCCATAATTTTAGTGGTTCTTGAAAGATCGCTGCATCTCCTGTGCTCCTTGATGTAGGCTTCCATTGTGCGTGCCTTCTGGTTGATGTTTGCTGGGTACTTGCACCAAGGAGTACAGGCTGAGTATCCGTTTGGCTTACCTGGAGAAATTGGTGCATTCGCAATGGCCATAGGATTGTCTTCGATGGCACAAAACTACTGTGCCGTGCCAATAGCTTTTGGGATCATCTTGTGAGTGAAGCCATTCAAATGAAACTAGAGGGAAAAAATTTTAACAAAGATGAAGGTCTTGTTCTCTGTAAGAACTGAAATTTGTTTGTGAACAAGGTGGGACAGTAGAAACCTGATTGTTTCATCCTCATCCAATCAGGAGGGATAGAAAATCAGGGTATACATACCAACAGACTAGATGTGCCAAGCATCATCCCTGATGAAGATGGCAGAGTTTGTCATCGAAACATCGATTAAAAATTGATACTCCTAGTTGGAAGCCTGAGAAGAGTTTATTTGTCATGTATGCTGGGAAAGCACTAAATCCCTTTTTACCCTGTTCTCTTAAATTATTGGCTAGCTTACCTTTTTTTCTTCATTATTGCTTTTTTAAGTTGCCTTCTGTTGGTTTTGAAGAAACTTCTCAATCCTCTAGCTTCCCACTAATTTTTGACATATCTTATGCCCTCTCTTTTGCCTTTTTGCTGTCTTTGACTTCCCTTGTCAGCCACAGTTGCCTCATTCTCCCTTTGGGGTACTACTTCTTCTTTAGGGTTTATCTTTCCTGCGCCGTCTGAATCGCCCCCAGAAACTTCAGCAATTGCTGTTCTGTTGTCATCTCAACTAGTGTTCCCTTCCAATCAACTTTGGCTGGGTCCCCTCTCATGCCTCTGTAGTTCGCTTTACTTCACTATAATACTGATATTTTAGTTTCTCTTGCTCAAGTTGCAAGGTGAGTTCATCATATTATGATTACTCTTCCTCTGAAAGGTTCGTTTACTATTCCTTTATGGTCCCTTAACTCCACCCACAAGGATTCTACATCTTCCGGTCCTATGTCTCCTCTTTCTAAGGATTTTATTTCATTTTTTTTGGCAACAGAGCTACCCCAGCCCTCTGCCTACCTGCCTGTCCTTTCGATACAATGTGTATCCAATGTTAAGCTTCTAACTATGACCTTTCAGTCATGAGTGAATGATGCCAACAACATAACACTTGCCAATCTCTAACTGCGTTACAGATGATTTAGCTTATTCCATATACTGTCTGCATTCAATATGGCATCTTCAGTGCTGTATTCACCCTTTTCGGCATCATAATATCCGGCTGCTTCTTTCATATCCGTAGAGTGTCCTGTCTGCTACTTTCACTATGGAATGCCCTGCCAGTATGGCACAACCCTCTCCTCCCCACCCCCTTCCGTTCTGAGCCACAGAGCCAAATTCACTGCCAATGACCTGTCTGGGCTTTGCTCTGGTAGGTTGCCCCCTCCCCCACCAAAAAAAAACAGTATCCAAAGTGGTATTCTTATTATTGAGGGGAGTAGCCATACAGGGATTCTTAGTACTGTTGGCCTATCCCCTTTCCTTCTCCTGACCGTTATTCAGTTACCTGCCTCCTGCAACTTGGGAGTGACTACCTCCCTGTAGCCACTATCTATCACCTCTTCACTCTCCCATATGAGCCAGAGAATATCCAGCTGCAGCTCCAGTTCCCTAAGATATCTGAAAGGAGCTGCAGCTGGATGCACCCATGCAGATGTAGTTATCAGGGAGACTGGATCTTTCCCAGAGTCCCCGGACCCCACATGAAGAACGTACTACTGACACTAGACCCATTTTTTTTTTAAATTTTATTTTTATTTGGATAAGGAGTTCACAATTATCATGTACTTTTTTCACACATATAACCTTTTCCATTTTTTTATATGTATAAAACTACAATTATTTATACATTCTTAAGTACACATTGAGATGATATAAAAGCAAAATAAACATTTAAATAGATAATTATGTACTGTGGTAAATCTAACCTATTAGGCTAAGTAATGAAATTAGTTGTTAAGAAAAATGGTAATAATAGTTTCCATACAACCCTTCTGGACCATTTCCACTGGTCCAAAATGTTGCATACAAGCCTATATACCAACCATTGTAGGTGTTTATATCCCAATTTGTTCGTGCTTGTTCCTGCCCGCAGACATAATTATCCAATCCCTATGTACTTATTTACTTAATTTTTTCATTTTTTTTATCCCTTTCCCAAATCTTTCCCTTTACTTGTGTTAATTCTCTATTTTCCAAAAAAAAACAACAAACATTTAGACTAGAGGTGCTTACATTAGCAATATTACTGTGTTGATGAGAAGAGCAATATAAATCATTAGGAGAGTCATCTAAAGTCTGCTCGCATTGGGGTTATATATTCAATCCATTTATTCCAGATTTGATAAAATGTTTCTTTTTGAGTTCTCAGGGAGTAGGTCAACTTTTCCATTTTAAATATTTCCAAGATAATTTCGTACCAATCTTCTAATGTAGGTGGTATTGGATTTAGCCATTTTCTAGTGATTGATTTCTTACTTGCCGCTAAGAGGGCCTGCAGCAACTTTATATCTTCCTTCTGTTCAAGGAACAATACATGCCCCAAATAGAGCGTCTCAAAGTTCAGAGGTATCTGGGACCTAAGTACCTTAACTAATGTTCTATGAATACCTTCCCAAAATAGACTTAATTTAGGGCAATCCCAGAAAATATGAAAATGATTTGCCTCCTTAGAGCCGCACCTTCTCCAACACATCACATTTGTATCTTTATATTTTTCCTGATATGGGGTCTTGAAGTATCTTATAATGTTTTTCCAACAATGTTCTCTCCAAGTCAAAGAATTAGTCGAGGACCATTGAAAGCTACAGATTTTCCCCCAAGCCTCCTCTGAAAGTACCAACCCCGCTTCTTTCTCCCACTTCTCTTTTATATACAGTGTATTTACATTTTTAGCATGGGAGAGTGCATTATATAGGCGAGAAACTGATTTACTAGGTATTGAACTGCAAGCCGAATTCAGAATCTTGAAAAATTCTAATTCTACTGTTGATAGGTCTGTATATCTACAACTCTGGTTAACATAGTTTCGTATTTGAAGGTACCTAAAAAAGTCATTATGTTCTAGGCCATGTTTGTCCTGCAGGATTTGGAAACTTTGTAATACTCTTTTATCTATAAATGAGAGGTAGGTTGTAAGACCTTTCTTTATCCATAGCTCAAATCTTTTATCTCCTCTGTTGGGAAGGAATTCGGTATCATATGCACACCATCTAAAGAGTTTTAGCATGTTATTAATTCCACATGAATTAACCACCTTCTGCCATACTTTTAATGTAAGATTTATCCAAGCATTATTAAATTTTTCCAACTGGGCCATCAATCCTTTGTCAGCTATTGAGGCCTGAAGAGGAAAACTGTCAACTAATCCAAATTCTATTTCCTTCCATCTAGCCTTATATTCCCTATTACACCAATATAACAGAGGGGTTATCTGTGAGGCATAAAAATAATTACTCAGGCAAGGAAGAACCATACCTCCTCTTTCCTTCCCTAACTGTAAAGTGTTATATCGAATTCTAGGTTTCCTTCCTTGCCTGGAACCATTCTTAATGTACGAATAGACAGAGAGATGGAAACTGACCAGAATCTTATCTAAAACATTTGCTACTTTCCTTAGCCTCTTGAGCCAAAGGCTATCCACTCTAACATTGGCCCTCTCTCACAATGACTCCACTTCAATTCACGTCTTTTTCCGATATGGAATCTCAATATGCCCAGCAAAGAGTCTGAAAGTGAAGAGTTGTTGCTTCAACAGTAAGTACTGGGTGATAGTCTGATGAAGATTGTCTAAATATTGTGGCAATTCAACTGGAATAAGAAAGCAGATGCTCTGTGGAATTAGTGGCAAAATTCTCTAATTCCTGATTCCATCTTTCAGCCTATTATCTTTAACAGACTTAACTCTTTTATCTTTTGCCCTTGAGCTGAGTTTGACAATATTTTCCTGTAACAAAAATACTGTCATCATCTTTATGCTCCAATCTCCCTTAAGCCATCAGCTGATTAATAACATTCAGGAGTTTCTGGCCTTTTAACACAGCTGCTGATGTTCTGCAGTAGATTAAATAGGAAAGCAACAATGGGAATTTGGTTTATAGTTCCATTAAACACCGATACGGTTTACTTCAGGTTGAACTGGGTTACAAAATGCACTTGGATTCTAATAATGAATGTTAACCTCATCTCTTAGGTGCTTGCTTTTGACGAAGTCAAGGATGTCCACGCTGAGTTTCAGAAACTTCAACTTGAATTGAACAACCCTCAAGCAAAGTACGTGCTGAAAACAGCCAATCGCCTTTTTGGAGAGAAGAGCTACAACTTCCTTGCAGTAAGGTTTTCTCTGTTTTGAGTGTTAGAGACTAAACTGTCAAATTTGTTTGTTGATAAACTGATCAAACACAAATGAGATGAGCGAAAAAGGTATTTTTGTGTTTTGGATGGAAAAGTGGGTTATTTCCCTAACGAGAATGGGCTTGGATTTTAATTTGGACTTCATTTGTGTTCTTTTGAAACCAAATAAGAAATGTATTACAGACAGAAAGGAATCTCAATATCCTTGAAGGAAAAACTATCATCTGTTGAGGTGTAAACTAAGGGATAGTTGTAAGGAAAATCAATGCAGGAATATTTACTGAACTGGGCATAGGAAGTCAAAATTAAGCTTATTGTCAAATGCCCAGGTGTGATTTTTAAAAAAAAAGTTTGCTTCCAGCAGCATCACAGCCAGAGAGCATCATATACAGTAAACAGCAACTGGTGAGATAAAACAAAAATTTAAACAAATTCTACACATTTTACAAGAAAGAACTAAAAACAAAGTTGGTTTTAGTGCAGTTATCAAAGTGGTCTTAGTGTTGCTAAATTATAATGATCAGGGTTCTGTTGGTTGAAAGGAAGTAGCTGTTCTTGAATCTGGTTTTGTCAGACTTCAGACTTCAGCTGCTTATGCATGGCCTGGATGGTGGGAATCTTTAATGGATGGTGCCTCCTTGAGGCAGGGCCTCATGTAGATATTACTGAAGATGCAGAGGGATATGCCTGTGATGTATTTGATGTGTCTGCTGCCTCTTGCATTCCTGTGCATTCCAATTGCTGTACCAGATCATGTAGCAACTACTCACAATTACATCATTTAGCTTTTCGAGGTCAGAATTGTGTGCATTTAGTAATGTGATTTTTTTTTGTTAGTAGACTTGAACATGGACCATGTGTACTATTTGTACTTTGGATGAATATATCAGTTGCAGGCTTGAATCCATTTCAAAAACAAAATTACTATATTGTTTGATTGAATGCATGCCCTTCAGTAGTTTTAAATATTATGTATTTAAATACATATCTTTAAAAGGCTTTTTCGTTTGATAGAATGATTCCAACTATGTACATTCCAACTTATTTCATTAATCCGTTTAAATACCATACTATAATTTTATTCTACTTTACTCATGTGCAGAGCACATACCAATATGGAAAGATCAAAAATGGCGGCAATGAAGAATACAACCACATAGAAAACACGCATTCTCCGGAACCACCCAGTGGGAAAAAGCCCCTAACTCTAACTGATTCCAACCTGATATAATTTTTACCCAAGAGACGCATATCAGGGCGGGAGATCAAAATAGATTTTTTGGATGGTGGAGGGATTTTCAGATTCACTCCACTTCTCAGAGTAAAACTAAGGGCGTGTCCATCTTTATTAAATCCAATATATTTACTCAAGAGGATATTGAGTCAGATTTTAATAGTAGATTTTTAATTGTTAAAGGAGTAATTTGTAACAGAAAAGTTGTTTTGGTCAAATTGTATGGCCCTAACTTAGATGATCCTTTTTTTAAAAAAGATATTTGCTTTACTGCCTGATTTAAATGAATATATGTTGATAATGGGCGGGGATTTTAACTATTGTTTAAATCCTTTGATTGACAAGAGATCAACCAATCAGTGACTTCCAAATTGCTCCGCGTCACTTTTTAACTGATTTTGGATTGATTGGATTATGGAGGTATCTACACCCTGATAACAGAGAATATTCTTTCTTTTCACATGATTATAAAAAATATTCGAGATCAATATTATAATTCGTTATTCTTTTTCAAATGTTCAGAGATTATTTAACATTATTTATTTGTCCTCTCTTAAAACTCCACAATGCGTCGACTCTTTCAATTCTGAAAAAGAGTTCGAGTTGAATGGAAATATTCATTTAATGTTTTAGAGAAATTTGGCTTTGGTGTTAATTTTAATAATTGGATTAGAATGATATACAAAACTCCTATTGCTACTGTTATTACTAATAACTGTAGGTCTCCTTTCTTTCAGCTTTCAAGGGGAAAAAGACAAGGTTGTCCATTAAGTCCTAAGTTATTTAATTTAATATTAGAACCCCTTGCTGTTGCTCTTCGTGAAGCTAAAGATATTTATGGGATTTTCGTAAATGAGACCATGAGATTTCTCTTTACGCTGACTATTTATTGGTTTATATATCCAATCCCGAGGAATCTATTCCTGCCTTGTTAAAATTATTTAATGAATTTGGAGATTTTTCAGGATATAAAATAAATTTTAGTACAAGCGAACTGTTTCCTTTAAATTAATCTGTTTCTGTATATGATAATACTCCTTTCAAAGTCACAGATTCTTTTAGATATTTAGGAGTTATAATCACTAAAAAATATAAGGATCTTTATAAAGTTAATTTTGTTCCCTTGTAGATTCTATGAAGTATTTATTTAGCAGATGGAGTCCACTTACATTTTCACTTGTTGGTCGCATCCATATAGTCAAAATAATGATTTTACCAAAATTTTTATGTTTATTTCAGAACATCCCTTTTTTTGACTAAGAAGTTTTTTGATTGGATTGATTCTATTATTTTATCTTTTATTTGGAATAATAAAAGACCAAGAATTAGTAAATGTCACTTACAAAAGTTAAAAAAAGATGGAGGTCTCGCTTTGCCTAATTTAAGAATGTATTGCTGGGCTGTCAATGTGCGATACATGTCCTTTTGGTTAGTATTGAGTTGGTAAGAATGATTAGCCAATTTGGGTAGACTTGGAATTGAAAGCTGTGAAAGAGTTTTATTAACCTCGTTATTGGGATCTGCTTTAATCAGCTAAAGTAACTAATTTAAATTTATACCCCGTGATTCCTTACAAACTTGGCTCCAGTTCCGCAACTTTTTTGATCTTAAAAAATTTAAACTATGTAGTTTCATTTATCGAAATTACTTTTTTAAGCCTTCTTTGAGTGATCCATTTTTTTTTTACTTTGGAAAAATAAAGGTATTAATTCTTTTTTGCATTTATTTAAAGAAGATAGACTGATGTCTTTTGAACAATTAGTTGATAAATATACTCTTTCATACTCACACTTTTTACAATACCTTCAAGTTAGACATTTCTTCCAAAAATATTTAAGTAATTTTCCTTACATACTGGATGCTGACCTGTTAGATACTATTATGAGTATGAACCCTTCGATGAAGGGTTCCATTGGAAGAATTTATAATTTACTATTACAATGGGATAAGCGTCCTTTATTTAAGATTAAACAAGACTGGGAAAAGGAGCTTAACTTGCCTTTTATGACGCAGGATTGGATGCGGATTCTGAAGCTGGTTAACTCTTCTTCGATCTGTGCTGGTGATTCATTGATTCAATTTAAAATTGTACATCATTACCATTTGATGAAGGAGAGATTGTCTAAAATATTCCCTAACATTGATAGTTATTGTGATAGATGTAAAACTGAGACAGCTACACTGACACACATGTTTTGGTTTTGTTCTATACTGGAACAGGTCTGGATGTCAGTTCTTTCAAAAATTTCTAAAGCACTTAAAAGTAATTTACAATCTAACAAATTAACTGTGCTTTTTGGAATAATTCCTCAAAATATCCATGGTATCTCTTTGTCTGACCAACATGTTATTGCATTTGTTACATTGATAGCTAGGAGGGCCATTTTGTTGAAGTGGAAGGATACATCAGCTCCCACTTTGTCACAATGGTTCTCTCAAGTGATGCTATGTCTTAATTTGGAGAAAATTAGAAGTCGAACCTTTGAACCTATGTTTGATTCTTGAGAAAAGATGGGGTTGATTTGCTCGTTATTATCATTTGAGTTAATTGATAGATTTCCCCCACGATCTAACTGTAAATTTTTGGTACATTTATTTTCTTGCTGGTGGTTTGATGTTTATTTTTAGAAGCTTTTTGTATGATGCATGGCTCCGGGGTTGAACACCGAATGGGTTTTTTTCTCTCTTTTTGAGACATTGTAAGTGTTGCTTACTTCGATGAACTCTTGTAAATCTTGGTTAATAATAAGATTTGAAAAGATAAATAAATATCTTTGTGCTTTATAAGTATTCTGCAAATAGTTCATGAATTGATGTGCTCACTTCCTTTCTGCGGATGTTAATGGGCTGAATTCTGTATTTAAAATCCATCATTTTCTGGCCCATAAAACTTTGGAACCATAAGGTCTCAACGCCTTGGCTTTGGGTGGCATTCAGATATTAGTGTTGTAGACTATAACTGGTCTGTACAAGTATCATAATATCAACATTTGTAATACTTTGGTTTTGTACACCACTCCACTAAGATTTGGGAATCAAATTGTCACAATTTTATTCCTTGACCCTCAAGTTCAATATTGTTGTGCCATTTTGATAAGAAATAAATAATCAATTGGTACAAATCATAAAAGTGAGGTTTATTTTGATCTGTTGTGACCCTCCAGGCGTACCTTGCTGATACACTGAAATACTACCAGGCAGAACTGGCTCCAGTTGATTTTCTTACCGCAGCAGAAGCAGTCAGACAGGAGATCAACACCTGGGCAGAAAAACAAACTGAAGGTAAGTGAGACTGGACAATAGTTGTGGCCAGGCACAGACGTGGTCTTCTGCTGCCTTCGATCTTCATAGTGAGCAATATTTCCCAAGATTGTTCAACAGAACTATTTTCTCCTTCATGTAATACTAGAGCATAAATGGTAAGACCAGGATTTATCATCCCTGTAAAAGTGACGATGAGATGTTTTGAAACCGCTGTAGTTCTTGGTGAAGATACTTTTCCATAGAGCGGTCAGATCAGCTGTCCTGAATTTTGTGGTGCAGAGTCAATGAAACAACACAAATAGAGTTGGTGCCTTATTTGGAATCTGCAAGTGGGCGTGTCTCCATGTGCCATTTTTCTTTGACCTGTCTAGTATTAGAAGTCAGGGGCTTGGGAGAATCAACAATATGTGTAATGTTACGGACCAACATCAGTAGATGTAGAATGGAGTCGGGGAATTAATGCAAAACAACTAGAGTTACTAACGTTTATACACAAATATAGAAAATTAAACAAACGACTAACTTAAACAGAAGTTAACGGCATTATGCGTTTATAGCTCCCAAACAGTCAAACTTAGAAACGGTTCTTAACAAAGTCTTACTCAAGCACAGTCTTAGAGTGGAAGTTTAGGAAGTTCAGGTGATTCATAAAATAAGTGAGAGGAGAGACTTGTTTATTCACGATACAACGAAGAGACGATCTTGGTGATTCACAATACAGTGGAGAGGTGATCTTGAAGAAACAGTTATCAGAATTTGCAGCTGCGGAGTACATTTTTTGAAGAGCCCAAGAAGAGCGAGATTTCACAGAGTAACTGACAGGAATGTCCCTTTCCCTGAAATGGTCACCACACAACACTCGAGACCATGCAGGGGTTAACTAAAAGTGTGTGCCATAATCAACGTATGGATAATACGAAATGTCAGTCACATTCGAATTGCACAGAGTGCTGCCAACTAACTCAATCCTTTGGGTTTGTTCGAAGCCTGCAATCTTCACTCTCATTCTCTTCCCGTCGATTTCTTAACGACTCCTTATCGAGCGACTCACTAATGAGTGAATGCCCACTAAACGACTGTAACTCTTTTTATACTGTCGGGGAAGTGTCATCACGTGACTCTCACAGAAACAAAGTCATGGATTCCCAGTAAACCACGTGGCGCCCCTAGGAATCAAAACTACAAGCTTCCAGCAAAACAAGACTATAGATACATCACACTTAGTAAATGAAACTAATATCACGTGACATCCACAGGAATTGAAACTGTGGACCCATAACACCTACCCCCAAGAAGAGAAAATTTTGATTTATTAAGAGCAAAATCTTAAGTACAATTTACAAAATATACAAATGTCCACAATCTACAAAATGTACAATACATATACAGTTATCATATAGCACACTACAAACTAATATAACACATTACAGGAGTGTATACAAACATCAAATTCAAGTCCATTAATAAAAAAATTACACTGTAAGTTCAACATCTGGACAGACAGTCGGCAATTACATTGTCTTTGCCTTTAACATGAGTTATTAAGAGATCATATTCCTGTAAAATTAAACTCCAGTTCAGCAACCTTCTCTTTTTGTTTTTCAGTTTACTCAAAAATACCAATGGGTTATGATCGGTGTAAACTATGAGTGGTTTCTGAGTTGTGCCAACATACACATCAAAATGCTGTAAAGCCAAAATAAGGGATAATAATTCCTTTTCTATGGTTGAATAATTTCTCTGGTGTCCATTGAATTTCTTGGAAAAGTAAGCCACAGGATGGTCAACATCATCATAATTATCCCTTTCGAGTAACACTGCTCCTTCAGCCTCGTCACTGGCATCCACAGCTAGGGAAAATGGCTTTGCAAAGTCAGGTGACCTGAGCACAGGTTGGTGACATAGGATAGCTTTCAATTTATCAAAAGCCCCCTGATAAGGCTCTTTCCAAACAAATTTTTCACCTTTCCTCAGGAGGTTAGTTAATGGGAGGGCAATTTCAGCAAGGCTCTTACAGAACTTGCGATAGTACCCTATCATTCCCAAGGATCTTCTGAGAGTCTTTTTACCTGTTGGAGTGGGAACCTCTGAAATTGCCTGAACTTTTGCTTGAACAGGAGCCAACCTGCCTTGACCTACAACGTACCCAAGATAGGTCACAGTGGCATGGCCAAATTCACTTTTAGCTAAGTTAACGGTAAGGTTGGTGTCATGGTCCGGCTCGGGGTCTCTTTAAATTTACTTTGTTTATGTTACGATCCGGACTGTTAACTCCCTGTTTCCCTTTGGTTTCCTGTTTTTCCGTGTCCCTCGGCCTTGGTGATTAGAGGCAATTTACTCTCGGCTGAACCGGTAGTTTATAGTCTCCGGCTTTCAGCTGTTCGGCGCGAGAGCGTTTGCAAAGTCACCAAAGGTACGGCGTGCCAATGTCATCTGGCCGGAGCAAACTTAGTCTCCGCTCGAAGCAAGTGCCAGTAATTCGCCTTTCCTCACCGGAGCAACCCTGTCAAGTTACCTCACCAAAGCAAGCCTGCAAAGTTTCCTCACCGAGGTGGGTCCATCAGTTAACCCGCCAGAGGGAATCAAGAACTGCTGTCTACTGTTCCTAGGCCGAGTCGAGAGCTCGCCACTACCCGAAGGCTCCAAGTCAAGTCCTGGCTCTGAGGGCATCCAAGTACTCAGTCAAGTCCTGGCTCTGGTGGCATCCAAGTTCCGAGAAGTCCTGGCCCTGGCAGTCAGTGATTCCTGTCTTGTCTTGTCTTGTCCTCACCTCCATGGGGCAAGTCAGGCTGTCTTGCTGTTGCCCCGCGGGGGGTCATGAGTCCCAGCCCTATGTCCTGTACCCAAGGAGGAGTCCCGGCTCTCTGTTCTGTGTGTGAGTCCCGGCCTTATGTCCTGTACCCAAGGAGGGGTCCCGACTCTGTGTTCTGTGTATGTGTCCATGGTTCCATGTACCTGCTCTCCCGAGACCGAGGTTCTGTTTTCCATGTTCCTCCTCTCCCTAGCCCATGTCATGTCCATGCCTGGTTCTGGGGTCCGAGCCCGAGGCAAGACCCAGGTACTGGATCCTTGCCCAGTCTCTGGCTCAGAGTCCATACCGTAGCCTCTTCATGTCGCCTCTAGTTCTGGGATCCGATTCTAAGTCCAAGGCCAGACCCCTAGTCCCAGCCTAGTCGTAGTCCTGAGTCCTTGTCCAGTTCGCTATTCCTGATCCTGCCTTGCTCTCCTGGTATCAAACAATAAACTCAATTTAATTAACCTCACAAGATGTGTCTTGCATTTGGGTCCACCCTTGCTCCCTATGCCCCCCTCATTGTGTCAGTTGGCTTTTGAGAGCCTTTCAAACAGCTTTTCCACTGCAGAGATATGTGCTTCCCAAGTGTCATTCCCTGTGACTAAATCATCAATATAGGCATCTGTGTGTTTTAACCCTTGAATTACAGAATTAATCATTCTCTGGAAGGTTCCTGGAGCATTTTTTCATTCCAAATGGCAGAACATTATATTCATACAACCCAGATGGGGTTACAGTGGCAGAAATTTCTCTACCTTTATCCGTCAGTGGAACACATCAATACCCTTTTAACAGATCGATCTTTGTAAGAAACTTAGCTTTTCCAACCTTGTCCACACAATCATCCACTCTAGAGATTGGATACGCATCTGTTTTTGTTACAGCATTCACTCTTCTATAATCAGTACAAAACCAAATACTACCATCTGGTTTAGGTACCATGACACAAGATGAACTCCAATCCAAAGTAGAGGGTCTAATAATATCATTTTCTAACATATATTCTATTTCTTGTTCAGCGATTCTACATTTTTCCATTTCCATTCGATATGGATGTTGTTTTATGGATTTGGCGTTTCCAACATCTACATCATGTGAGACTACTGTGGTTCTTTGTGGAATGTTTGGAAATAAATCATTAAATTTCATAATTACTGCTTCATTTACTGCCACTGCTGTGGCTGCAAATGAGCCAATTTCTCATCAATATTTTCTAAATTTGTCAAATTTGTGAGTCTGGCAAAAATAATGTTCGGTTTAAAATAGGTCTCAGCTGGATCAGCTACTGAGTCCCCAGGGAGGTCAGACTCATTGTTACTGACAACAATAGTCACAATGGCGGATTGTTTTTCATAATATGGTTTTAGCATGTTTGTATGACAAAGCTGCATTGGCCTTTGTTGATCTGGTGTTTTTACCACATAGTCTACATTATTAACTTTAGATATAATCTCGTAAGGTCCATGAAATTTGGCTTGCAAAGGGTTCGTTCGCACAAGAAAAAGAACAAACACCTTATCTCCTGGCTTGAATGACCTCATTCTAGCTTCCTGATCATACCAAGTTTTCATTCTTTCCTGGGCAGATTTCATATTTTCCCTTGCTAAGCTACAAACTGTTTGCAATCTTTCCTTAAATTTTAAGACGTAATCCAACAAGTTAATATGTAGTTCTTTGTTAACCCACTGTACTTTTAACAATGCCAAAGGTCCCCGGACCCATTGCCCAAGCACGTTCAAAGGGCCTAAAGCTTAGGGACTCCTGCACTGACTCCCTTACTGCAAACAAAAGCCAATGAACTCCCTATTCCCAATTCTTCTCATTTTCAACACAGAATGTCCTAATTATGGTTTTGAGGGTATAATGGAACCTTTCTAAGGCCCCTTGTGATTCTGGACGGTATGCAGATGATGTAATCTGTTTGGCTCTCAGTCTGTAAACTACCTGCTGGAATAAACCTGACATAAAATTACTCCCTTGATCAGACTGAATTTCTTTAGGCAAACTAGATAAAGTAAAAACACTTTATGAGAGCCTTCAACACAGTTTTAGCTTTTATATTCCTGAGAGGTATTGCTTCTGGAAACCTAGATGCAGTACACATGATGGTCAGCAAATATTGATGGCAAGCTTTAGTCTTTGGCAGTCCACAATAACTTTAGAGAAGGGCTCACCAAATGCAGGAATAGGTTGCAGTGGGGCCCCTGGGGTGACTTGATTAGGTTTACCCACAACTTGACAAGTGTGACAAGTCTGGCAAAATGTCGCCACATCTTTCCTCAACTCAGACCAGAAGAAGTGTTTAGAAATGTTGTTCATAATTTTATTCACACCAAGATGGCCACCCAAGGGCACACTATGAGGCAATGTTAAAATCTCATTCCTATAGACTTTGGAAACTACTACCTGGTGAACAACTGCCCATTTCTCACTTGCCGGGATCTCAGGTGGGCTCCATTTCCTTATTAACATTCCACTCTTGAAATAAAACTCTACTGGTACTTTATCAATCTCCTCACAAGAGAGAGCTTTTTCTCTTAAAGCCTCAATCTCAGGGTCTCTGCTCTATTCTGCTATAAATTCCTTCCTAGATAGAGATAAATCTTTATTGTCGGATTTAATACCTGGATTCTGGTGAAACAACAAAGGCAGAAAGGTCCCTGACAAGTCATCAAAATCTGATTCCCTGTTTGGGCTATCATGTGTAGCCAGATCATGCTGCACTGAACCATCTGCATTGGCAGACTTTTTGGCCATAACGTGAGGGATAAATGTTAGAATCCATCTTTGGATCATCAGTGATTGTCTTACTTGTCAGCTGCACTGCAGGAACAACTTTTCCACCTGCTAGGTCATTCCCTAACAACAAGGAAGCACCATCCACTGGTAAACTGGACCTGAGACTAACCGTGACTTCAAGATTACCTTGTGCAGAGGTACAGAAACAACGTCACTCCCAATACCCTGAACAAGATTTACCTCACTAATGGCAGTCTCATCACTAAGCTTTAGAACACTGTCTAATATAAGTGACTGAGAAGCCCCAATATCCCGAAGAATCGTTACTGGTACCCGGGTAGACCCTTCATTTACTGAAACAACTCTTTCCGACATAAAAGGATTGAAGCCTTTCCTAACACAGTCAGACCTCTCAGACCCTGACAGAGTTTCATCAGACTGTTCAGAACCCTGTGGGTTTATGGGTGTTTCAAAGTGTTGGACACAGGCATCTGGGACTGCCTCCTTTTCCTTCTTCTTCAGACGGAAACAGTTAGCCATAACATGACCAGATTTCCTACAATAGTGACAAATAGGACCAAAATGTTTTTCCTTCACCTGCTTCCCTTCATCCTTATCCTTATCACTAGCTTCCGATTTAATTTCTGGTTTACCCGAACTATCCTTGCTACTCTTTTGAAAAGTTTTACTCAGGGTAAACTTAACTCTGTGGGTAGAGCAAACTCATCTGCTAATTTAGAAGATTCTTGCAACATGGCAGCGTCCTTCTCATCCAAATAAGCCTTTATTTCATTAGGGACACACCTTTTGCATTCCTCAATTAAAACCAACTCTTTCAAGTTGTCATGACCTCCATTCACGCTTTTAGATGTGCACCATCACTCAAAACACACAGATTTGTCACAGGCAAATTCCACATAAGTCTGGTTCAGATCTCTTCAGATTTCTAAATCTTTGTCTATAAGCTTCCAGAACCAACTCATAAACTTTAAGTATAACCTGCTTCACAGTATCATAATCAGCTGCCTGTTCAATGGATAAGGTCGTATAAACTTGTTGTGCTTTAACCTTAATTACACTTTGTAAAAGGATAGGCCAGCCTTTTTTCGGCCACTGTGAACTCTGAACAACTTTCTCAAAATGCTGGAAGTATTTATCAGCTTCAGCCTCATTAAATGGAGGGACCAATTTTACTTCCTGACTGGCAACAAACTTAACACCTCTTTACATACAGGAAACTTCTCTATCACACTCTCATCAAATTCCCCTTTAGTTATATAATACTTAGCTATTTTCCTCAGAATCTCAGGCTTTGTCACAGCCGGCTTTATCTCAGTAAGCTCCTGCTCTTTAATAATTTCCAGCACCTCACCATTTTTTGCTGTTGCTAATGCCTCAGGAGTTGGTGATGTCAGAAATTCTCCAATATCTATTGCTGCTGATTTCCACACACAAATCAATTAAAAAGGAATTGGGTATTTACCTTTTTCTAATTAGATTGATAATTAATCAATAAGCTCTAAGTTGTTCTGATCACGGACATGCCCCCAATTTTTATGTTAGAGACCAACAAAAAAAGATGTAGAATGGAGTCGGGGAATTAATGCAAAACAACTAAAGTTATTAACATTTATGCAGAAATATAGAAAATTAAACAAACGACTGACTTAAACAGAAGTTAACGGCATTATGCATCTATAGCTCCCAAACAGTCAAACTTAGAAACGGTTCTTAACAAAGTCTTACTCAAGCACAGTCTTAGAGTGGAAGTTTAGGAAATCCAGGTGATTCATGAAATAGGTGAGAGGAGAGACTTGTATATTCACGATACAGTGAAGAGACGATCTTGGTGATTCACAATACAGCAGAGAGGCGATCTTGAAGAAACAGTTACCAGAGTTTGCAGCCACAGAGTACCTTTTTCGAAGAGTCCAAGAAGAGGGAGATTTCACAATCCACAAATCGCATCAATTAAATATTGGAATCTGCAAGTGGGCGTGTCTCCTAGTGCCATGTTTCTTTGTCCTGTCTAGTGTTAGAAGTCAGGGGCTTGAGAAAATCAACAATATGTGCAGGCCATGAATCATTACATCCTGCAAACATGTGCTAAGTATTATCTTTCACACTTGCAGTGTACATCATGCTGTTTGTTTTCTTGACCTTAACGATAGAATTGTGTTTCTTCCTCCCTCCCTCTCACTGACCCCGCTCCTCAGGCAAGATCACAAACCTACTGGCTGAAGGATCTGTTGACAGCTTGACAAAGCTTGTTCTTGTAAATGCCATTTATTTTAAGGGAAACTGGCACAGAAAATTTAATACAGAATTGACACATGATGGAGAATTCAGAATAAAGCAGGTAATGTGTGAATGGGAGATATCAAGGTATTAACAAATATTGATCTCTATGTTACAGTTAATCAATAAAGGTGTGGTGTACCCGGCAAACAAAATCCTGTTTGTAATAATAACTCGGGAATCTGTTGTCCCTGGCAGAATATTTCTCTTGAAAGGGTGATGTCAGGGTGGCGTTGGAGGGGAGCTGACAGGTTGGTGGCCCAGTCGATCATGTGGGGTGAACCAGGATGTACAAATTAAGGGGGCGGGGGGACAAATCCAGGATTGTACAACTGTAATTGGACACGGTGTGAAGCAGAGAGAGTGGGGTGAAATGTGGATAGACAGTAGAGGAGCAGAGCCAGCAAGATGAAGCAGAGTGAAGGGAGAGACCAGAACAGCTGAGGAAACCCACGCAGTCACAGGGAGAATGTGCAAGCTCCTTAGGATGAGGGAGGATTTGAATGCTGATCGCTGGCTCCATAAGGCGTTATGCTAACCAGTAAACTAGCATGCTGCCCTAAACCTCACCCCAGGGTTTTCTATCCCTTACCCCACTGGTCTCCCTTTATACCACACCTCTAGATATTTGTTAGGTTAAAGGTGAAATGTCAATGGGGAACTACTTCACACGGGGTAGAGAGAGCGTGGAATGAGTTATTAGTGGAAGTGATGGATGCAGGTTCTATTTGTATATTTTAAGAGACGTTTGGATAAGCACATGGATTGGAAAGGTATGCAGGGGGTATGGTCCAGGGGCAGGTTGATTGGAATAGGCTCAGACTAGATGGACCAGTGGGCCTGTTTCTGTACTGTGGTGCTCTCACTCTCATATATTGGTCACCATATCTACTTATCATGTGCTTGTTTACTCGAATGAGATAGAAGGTTACAGATTTGACCTCTCCATTCCAATAGAATTTACACATGAGAGCATAACTTCAAAGATGACAGCAACAAAGCCATCAATTACCCCAGTCAAGTCATTGACATATAACCTAAAAGGAAATGGTCTCAATACAGACACCACTAGTCACTGGCAGCCAACCAGGAAAAGCTCCCCTTTAACCCAGTAAACAACAGGAATTCTGCAGATGCTGGAAATTCAAGCAACATACATCAAAGTTGCTGGTGAACGCAGCAGGCCAAGCAGCATCTATAGGAAGAGGCGCAGTCGACGTTTCAGGCCGAGACCCTTCGTCAGGACTAACTGAAGGAAGAGTGAGTAAGGGATTTGAAAGCTGGAGGGGGAGGGGGAGATGCAAAATGATAGGAGAAGACAGGAGGGGGAGGGATAGAGCCGAGAGCTGGACAGGTGATAGGCAAAAGGGGATACGAGAGGATCATGGGACAGGAGGTCCGGGAAGAAAGACGGGGGGGGGGGTGACCCAGAGGATGGGCAAGAGGTATATTCAGAGGGACAGAGGGAGAAAAAGGAGAGTGAGAGAAAGAACGCGTGCATAAAAATGAGTAACAGATGGGGTACGAGGGGGAGGTGGGGCCTTAGCGGAAGTTAGAGAAGTCGATGTTCATGCCATCAGGTTGGAGGCTACCCAGACGGAATATAAGGTGTTGTTCCTCCAACCTGAGTGTGGCTTCATCTTTACAGTAGAGGAGGCCGTGGATAGACATGTCAGAATGGGAATGGGATGTGGAATTAAAATGTGTGGCCACTGGGAGATCCTGCTTTCTCTGGCGGACAGAGCGTAGATGTTCAGCAAAGTGGTCTCCCAGTCTGCGTCGGGTCTCACCAATGTATAAAAGGCCACATCGGGAGCACCGGACGCAGTATATCACCCCAGTCGACTCACAGGTGAAGTGATGCCTCACCTGGAAGGACTGTTTGGGGCCCTGAATGGTGGTAAGGGAGGAAGTGTAAGGGCATGTGTAGCACTTGTTCCGCTTACATGGATAAGTGCCAGGAGGGAGATCAGTGGGGAGGGATGGGGGGGACGAATGGACAAGGGAGTTGTGTAGGGAGCGATCCCTGCGGAATGCAGAGAGAGGGGGGGAGGGGAAGATGTGCTTAGTGGTGGGATCCCGTTGGAGGTGGCTCGGCCTGAAACGTCGACTGCGCCTCTTCCTATAGATGCTGCTTGGCCTGCTGCGTTCACCAGCAACTTTGATGTATGTTCCTTTATCCCAGTGTTTACCTCCTGCCTCTCAGCCAATGCTCTAGCCATGCCAGTATCTTTCCTGTAGTAATAGTTAAGCTCACACAAAAAATGTCAGTCATTGTGGGATGAAGAAAACTTCATTTTGTAATTTTCATTAATTTCTGTTTTTTCAGGCTAAATATGTCATCTAATTTTGCTAATTGCCTTTTTCTTTTGCATGCAGCATGAAACAAAACCTGTGCAAATGATGAAGCTAAAAAGCAGGTTTGCCTTCACTTATATTCCAGAAGTTTCAACCAAGATACTTGAGCTGCCCTATGATGATAATGAGCTTAGTATGGTCATCCTATTGCCAGATATAAATGATGACTTCACTGGGATGGAAAAAGTAAGTCTGCAGCTTTAGTATAACCAATTAATTGGAATTGTTTTTCAGGGGGAAAACAGGAAATTGGATTCTACCTTCAGTCCAAGAAAATGATTTTTTCTTAAAAATTCCCTCTTAATTTCCTCATTTGTGACGTAAAATATCTATTGCAGCATATTGACTGCTGCTGAAAATGGAGAAACCAGTCAAGAGGATGGCCTAACAACAGGAATTCTGCAGATGCTGGAAATTCGAACAACACACATCAAAGTTGCTAGTGAACACAGCAGGCCAGGCAGCATCTCTAGGAAGAGGTACAGTCGACGTTTCAGGCCAAGACCCTAGTCCTGACGAAGGGTCTCGTCCTGAAACGTCGACTGTACCTCTTCCTAGAGATGCTGCCTGGCCTGCTGCGTTCACCAGCAACTTTGATGTGTGTTGCTTAAGAGGATGGCCTAATGAGGCAATCTATATGCTTTAGCACTCTATTGAACAGACTAGCTGCCAGATGGTCAAAGAGACCACAACAAATGGAGAAGACACAGACTGAATGATGAGGTGCGCTCTGCTACTCAAACCCAAGGGCGCTGCCTTCAATTCTGGTGACAGAACATCTCTCAGAGCAACCAAGGGAAAACTCATTTTGGGCATCAAGAAGGCTAAGCCCAGATGTACTCAAAAAATTCAGTATCCCCTGTCCGATACTGATCCCTGGGTATCAGGAGCAAACTGTCTACACAAGGAAAAGCAGCGTGGACTGTACCAGAGGCTCATCTCTCCCTGATGTTGTAAACGATTTTAATGCATGTTTTGGGGCATAAAACACAATGCTGGCCATGAAAGCAAATTCCTTCTCCTTAGTCTAAATACATCAACGTGGAGTTGGGTGTTGGACTTCCTCACCAACAGACCTCAGATAGTTCGGATGCACCAACCTCTCCTCCCTCTTCAGCATCCTCAACACAGGTTCTCCCCAGGGCTGTGCTCTCCGCTCACACGTGACTGCATGGTCAAACACCCGATTAATCCCATTGTCAAGTTCACCAGTGACACGACAGTGGTGGGCATCATCACCAACAACGATGAGATGGCCTACAGAGAGGAGGTGGAAGAGCTCAAGGCCAGGTGTTAGGCAAATAACCACTTCATCACTGTCAATAAGACAAAGGACCTGGTTGTCGATTTCCGGAGAATTCGCACCGTTTGTACCCCTCTTTACAGCAGTGGACACTGCGAGCAGCTTCAATCTACTGGAAGTGTACATCTCGCACAAACCCTCACTGTCCCAGAACAGATTCTACACAACCAGGAAAGCTCGTCAACACCTCTGCTTTAGCCATCTCAGAAAGAGAACTGGAGTAAGTACATCTATACTCCTGTCATTCTGCACATGCACAGCAGAGGGCACCCTACTGCTGCATGGAATGGAAACTACACTGCATTGAACAGGAAGGCTCTACAACGGGTAGTCAAAGCTGCCTGTGGCATCACCAGCACCTGCCTAACCACCATGAAGGACATGCATACAGAAAGGTATCAGAAAAGGACTGGTAACATCATGAAGGATACCACACAACCAGCCTAAGGTCTGTTTGTCCCACGCCCGTCAGGGAGGTGGCTACTTAGCATCAACACCAAGACCACCAGACTGAAAACAGTTACTTTACCCAAGTAGTAAGGCTGATCAACACCTTCATGTACTAACCCACCCCTCCACAACTCCAGCCATCTTTATTTTTTCATTTCCTGTCACTCACCTTAAATACAGACAGTCTGGCATGTTCTCTCACCTATAACTACCGATGAGACCTGAAGCCAGAAGATAGAATAAAGTTGGAATCGAAATAAAACTTTGTTCATTAAAACCACGCAATGACAATAATCTCAAAATTCATTGGTACAGTACTTCCCAAAGTCTGACTGTTTAAAGGGTTTGCCCAAGAACATTTGAGACTTTGTTAGGAATAACGCCCGATATACGAAAGTCAGCATTTGTTGTCAGGTGACCAACTTTTGCCCATGGTTCCTTTCTGCTGTGGTCAGTGATCTGGTTGCATGTATAACAGCTTTTTCAGAATCAGCAGAAAAGATTTGGGATATGACAGCTTCCATCCTGTAGTTGGGCATATCTGTTGCACCTTGGGTTGAAATGAGTCAAGAGAAGGTTGGATGACAGCATATTCTTTGCCTGATCGAAAACCTCTCTCTATTGTTTAGACTATTTCCACATGGTACCCTTGTTGAGCCTGGCATTGTGGCTCCTCGTGGTGCATTCCTGGGAGAAATGCTGAATTATGACTGGTTATGCTCCAAAATGACCCTAAATTGATGTTGGGGACATTTTGAAGATAGCAGCAATGTTTTCAGGATCTGAGTGACAGCCATACTCATCTATAATGAATTCCAGATACTTGAATGAAGACATCAGGAGACTGCATTTTTCTCCCTGAAGTCACAATCCAGTGTCTTATAGTTTGTTCAAAACATGGTCCGGGCATTGGTATAGTTCTCAAACAAAACAGCCTGCAGATTTTGGAAGTCCAAAGCAACACACACACACAATGCTGGAGGAACTTAGCAGGTCAGACATCATCCATGGAAAAGAGTAAACATTTGAACTGAGACCCTTCTCTCGGTATCATTCTGTCTGATCTTTGCCTGTCACAGTGATGCTGTCGAGGTGAACAGTAACACTGTCAATGCCACTCAGCATGGTGTCCACAAGCTGCCAGAAAATTGATAAAGCAGCCATTACCCTGAAAGGCAGACAGAGAAAGGAAAACAACTCATGTGTTGTAATAGCATCACTTTTTGGATGTACAATCAATGTATAGGGTATCTTGTGTATTTATATTTATTGTGTTTTATATTAATATTGTGTTTTTTTTTTGTTTTTTTCTGCTGCATCTGATCTGGAATAACAATTATTTTGTTTTCCTTTATTCTGGTGTACTGTAAATAACCAAATATCTTGAATATGAGACCGTCACACTGGATAAACAGAAATGACCTCTGATAAAGTTGAAATGTGTTGTTTTAAATGCTTCTGTTAATTTTTGACATTGTTATAATGTGGTGGGTAGATGTAAATATTAGAAATAGGAGGCGGCCACCAAATGCCTTAATTTAGCCTTGCCATGTAATACTGTTGTGGGTTTAAATGTAAAAACAGCTGTCCTTTCGGTACATTAGTTTTCTGGGAGCTGGTGTGAAGCTGATCTCATGAAACCCTCTATCCCTCTTGTTCCCCTTTATCTCTGCAAATAATTCTCTCTTGTAAGTCTATCAACACTCCTTTGACTTTATTGCAAAATTACCCCTTAGTCTAGTTAATGATCCATGAGTTCATGGGTAACTGGAAAAAAAGGGAAATATGAATAAAACATCTGATTTGGTTTTGGTTGGAAATAACATAGTGGTTTACATTTCTTGTATTCAAGTTCTTATCTGGATGGATTAAGAGTAAATTCTTTTTGTTTGTTTTAAGCTTCAGAATCATCTCACAGTTGGTCATCTGATGACTTGGACCAACCCAGATAAGATGAACGAGATAGAGATTAATGTGGCTCTGCCCAAATTCAAACTGGAAGAAAAATATGATCTTGAGTCTATCCTCATAGAAATGGGGATGGTTGATGCTTTCAGCACCACGCAAGCTAACTACTCTGCAATGACTAGTAGAAATGATCTTCTTTTGACCAAAGTAGTGCATAAATCCTTTGTGGAAGTTAATGAAGAAGGCACAGAAGCGGCTGCTTCAACAGCAGTGGTCATGGTACGATGTGCTCTGATAACAGACAACTTTGTGGCTGACCATCCGTTCCTGTTCTTCATTCGGCACAACAAAACACGCAACATTTTATTCTTTGGAAGATTCTCATCTCCTTAGACCTGGTGCCGTTAGGTTGCAGCAGTTTTCAATCCATCGCTTCCCCCCGCCCTAACATTTCTGTGTTGTGTAGATTTTCATGAAGTTAAGGGGTGGAATAAAGTATAATATTAATTTTCTTTACTCTAACCTATTGAGTTTTGGTATGCTATAAACGAGTAAACATTCCTTAGAAAAGTAACTGCTTATACTTTGCTTCTAATTATCATGAGATGAAGAGCCTGTGATTGGAATGGATAGTTCTAAAATGCTGAACTTTCAAAAATAAACACGTGCTTTCCTCTTGCTCATATTTTTGTTAAACGAGACGCCTTTCATAGAATTGATGAATTATTTGTTACAGTGGCAATACTTCCCACTCCATTCCCGCTTGTCAAAACAGGATTATTTCTAAGATGATTCCATGTTTGCTGTTCACTGGTATCTAAAACTCACACACACGAGGAAATCTGCAGATGCTGGAATTTCAAGCAACACACATAAAAGTTGCTGGTGAACGCAGCAGGCCAGGCAGTCGATGTTTCGGGCTGAGACCCTTCATCAAAACTCACATCAGTTTTTCACAGTTGCAGTAACTTTCTAACTTTTCCTTAAATTAATCAATCAACCTGTTTGCTCCCATCGCTAATTTGGTCTGTTTGCAGTTACATTCTGAATACTAGACCACAAGACATAGGAGCAGAATTAGGCCGTCTGTCCCATCGAGTCTGTGCCGTCATTCGATTATGTCTGATCTTTTTTTAAAATCTCCTACTCATTCCCAGTTCCCTGCCTTCTACCCGTAACCTTTAATGCCATTTCCAATCAAGAATGTATCAATCTCTGCCTTAAATACACCCAACGACCTGGCCTCCATAGATGTGTATGGCAACAAATTCACCACCCTTTGGCTAAAGAAGTTTCTCCGTGTCTGTTTTGAAAAGGTGCCCCTCTATCCTGAGGCTGTGTCCTCTTGTCTTAGACTCTCCCATCATGGGAAACATCCTTTCCACATCTACTCTGACTAGACCTTTCAACATTCGAAAGGTTTCAATGCCAACACATCTTTTCTAAGACGAGGGGCCCAAAACTGTTCACAAAACTCAAGGTGAGGCCTCACCAGTGCCTTATAAAGCCTTAGCATCACATCCTTGCTCTTGTATTCTTGACCTTTTGAAATGAATACTAGCATGACATTTGCCTTCCTCACCACCGACTCAACCTGCAAATTAACCTTCAGGGTGTTCTGCACAAGGAGTCCAAGTCGTTCTGCATCTTAGATTCCTGGATTTTCTCCCCGTTTTAGAAAACAGTCTGCACATTTATTTCTACTATCAAAGTGCATGACCACACATTTTAACATTGTATTTCATTTGCCACTTTCTTGCCCATTCTCCTAATCTGTCTAAGTCCTTCTGCATCCTACCTGTTTCCTCATCACTACCTGCCCCTCCGCCAATCTTCGTATCATCTGCAAACTTGGCAACAAAGGCATCTATTCCATCATCTAAATCATTTATATACAGCCGCAAAAGAACCGGTCCCAACATCGATCCCTGCAGAACACCACTAGTCACTGGCAGCCAACCAGAAAAGGATCCTTGTATTCCCACTCTCGCTGCCTCCTACCAATCAGCTAATGCTCTAACCACGTTAGTAACTTTTCTGTAACACCATGGGCTCTTAACTTGGTAAGCAGCCTCATGTGTGGCACCTTGTAAAAGGCCTTCTGAAAGTCCAAATGTACAAAATCCACTGCGTCCCCTTTATCTATCCTACTTGTAATCTCCTCAGAATTCCAACAGGTTCATCAGGCAGGATTTTCCCTGAAGGTAACTATGCTGACTTAGGCCTGTTTTGTCCCGTGTCACCAAGTACTCTATCACCTCATCCTTAACAATTGACTATTGTTACGAGAATACACATAAAATTAAGATGTTTGCTGGCCTGGGCTAGCATCAGTGGCATCAGCAGTTGGTCTGCCACCTGCCCTCAGGGGAAGGAGAGATAAGGAACAATGGAGCAGCGTCTGGAGATGTGTAATGAAGGGATGTGGGAGGAAGAGCTGTCTGGAGCGGCTCCCCCCTTTGAGCCCTGAACTGTTTGAAGTGATGGACAGGCGATACCCCAGCAGGGGGATAAAAAGGGACAGGTTCGCTAAGACAGACACACACGCCACCCGAGGTAACGAGACCCTGGAAGCGGTGCGCTTCTCACGAGTGGGTGAGAAGTCCCAGACAACGACAAGGGTGGAAAGGTACGATCAGCGGGAACCCGGTGTGTGTCCGCCCTTGCCTGGGTGCCGGGTTCACTGCAGAGGATCGACCGCATCTGGAGGAGGGGTCACAGTCGGTGACCTCAGGTGACATCACCAAGGACCCGCCCAAATGCTGTTTGTGAGCCATCTCGCTGGTCTGTGAGCCATCTTGCTGGTCTGTGAGTGAAGCCGTTCAGAATGATGAGTTGTTCCTATTCTATCTCTCTCTTCCCCCACGTTGTCCACCGCCATGGCAACGATTACTGCGAACTGAACTACTAAACTGGACTGAACTTTGAGTCATTTTGAAATTGGTCATTTACCCCTAGACAACGATAGAGCTTGATTGATGCTGTTATCTTAATTCTGTGCACATGTGTGTTTATCATCACTGAACTGTTGCATTTATTATCCTTTCGATTACTGTGTTGCTTGTTTCTTTAATAAAACTTTCTTAGTTCTAGTACTCCAGACTCCAACTGAGTGATCCATTTCTGCTGGTTTGGCAACCCAGTTACGGGGTACGTAACATAAGTGGGGTTCTCGTCCGCGATTTTGAACGCTAAATTTGGGACGGAGTAAATTGATTGGGTTAAAATTCCCGAAAGAAAGAAAAGACAAACAGCAGAAATGGAGGTTGAGGAATTTATAAAGGCGCCGACCTTGGAGGCATTAGAGGATGCCAGGAAATCGGAATTGATAGCTGTGGCAAAACGGGTGAATCTTGCTAAGGTGAAGTCGACAATGAGGAGAGAGGAGATACACAGAGCTATTGTAGAGCACTATGTATCTAAAGGTGTGTTTCCCCAAGGTGAGCTGGGGGAGGTGTCTATTGAAAAACCTGCTGGAGACGCGGTACAGGTACAGCTTGAAAAACTGAGACTCGAGCACGAGTTCCGGGTACGGCAGTTAGAAAGGCAGGAGAAAGAGAGAGAGTTAGAAAGGCAGGAGAAAGAGAGAGAGTTAGAAAGGCAGGAGAGGGACAGACAGTTGGAGAGAGAAGAGAGAGAGAGGGACAGACAGTTGGAGAGAGAAGAGAGAGAGAGGGACAGACAGTTGGAGAGAGAGGAGAAACAGAGGGAAAGGGAATTTGAGCTGGAGAAGTTAAAGATAAGGGCCGAGCAGGGGCTCGTGCCGAACCAAGGTGGAGGGTTCCGGGCGACCCAGGAGGTTAGGCTGGTTCCCCCATTTGACGATACCGATGTGGATCGGTACTTTCTCCACTTCGAAAAAGTAGCTATAAGTCAGGACTGGCCGAGGGATAAGTGGGTTGTTTTACTTCAGAGTGTACTGAAAGGGAAAGCCCAACAAGCTTACTCCGCCTTATCCGCGGAAGATGCCCAGAAGTATGAGGTGGTGAAGGAGGCCATCCTCAGGATTTATGAGTTGGTCCCGGAGGCATACCGGCAGAGGTTCCGGAATGCGAGGAAGCGGTGGGACCGCACGTATTTGGAGTTTGCTCGTGAGATGCAAACATATTGTGAGCGTTGGTGCGCCTCGAAAGGGGTAGAGGGGGATTATGACAGACTGCTGCAGCTGATTCTGATTGAGCAGTTTAAAGGTTGTGTCCCTGAGGGTATGAGACCCTACCTCGATGAGAAAGAGGCAGCCACGTTAGCCGCAACTGCTAAGTTAGCGGATGAGTATGCGTTGACGCATAAAATGAAGTTTGCCCCGAGTAAAGGCTACCAGAAGGGTAGTCAGGACGGCGGGGAGAGTCCGCCGGAAAAGTCAGAAAGTAAGCCGGGGACTAGTGAAAAGGATAAGGTAGACCGGGAGCAGCCTGGTAGGAAGTCTCCTGGGGTCGTCTGTTATAATTGTGGGAAAGTCGGACACTTTGCGTCCAGGTGCTTTGCCCCAAGGAAGGAGACGGGGAAAGGAAAAGCGGAAATTTTGAATGGCTGTATTGAGCTGTTAAGCGAACCGCTAGGGAAGGACAGGTCTGAAAAAGTCCAGGAAGGGCGCGAGAGGTTTATCTCGGCCGGACTGGTGTCAGTGAAGGAGAGGTTAAAACCAGTTCCAGTGCGGATCTGGAGAGACACGGGAGCGTGTCAGTCACTAATACTGAAGAGTGTATTAGAGTTTAGCTCAGAGACCCAGATTGGGGAGGTAGAGGTCAAAGGTGTTGGGGAAGGGACAGAGTCAGTCCCTTTGCACCAGATACATTTACAGAGCAACCTGGTCTCTGGACTAGTCACGATCGGGGTGAGGTCCGAATTACCGATGAAAGACGTGGAAGTCTTGCTCGGTAATGACATCGCCGGAGGAATCGTGTTCCCAGTCGTGAGATTGACGGGTCAGCCTGCCAGCATGGAGGCCCCGCCCGCGATGGTGAATTTGGCTGAAACATTTCTGCCAACCTTGTATGAGACAGGGTGTAGTGAGATAAGAGGTAGTGAGGGAGCTGGGACGGACGTAGCAGTAGCCAGGAAAGAATTTGTGCAGACGCAGGAGCGAGACGAGGGGCTGATGGTTTTGGCCGAGACAGCTCTCTCTGACACAGCCTTGACAAGGGAACTAGTAGGCTATTGTGCGGATGAGGAAGTGCTAAGGAAGAAAGGGAAATCAAGTACAGCATCCGCAGATGAGGAATGGGGGGTGGTGCAAAAGAGTTATGGGGATGAGGTTTTTAACATGGCCCACGAGGTACCCCCCGGTGGACATTTTGCGGTGCTGGAGGAAACAGTTGGTGGAATCATGAAAGAGAGTTACCGGCTGCCCAGGGGGAAAAATGTTATTGATCATGACCGACGCGAACTGAGACGGTCACCGGCTTTTGATATGCTAACAAACCTAGTCGGTGTTAGCGTGGAAATCAATGAAGCTAGGGGCCCCTTGATAAGAGGAAAAAACCATTTTGAAAAGATTAGGATGGGATCGGTCAGATGGGAGAAGGCTATTGTTTAGGCCAGGTCTACTGATAAGGTCTCTCCCTTAATCCCCGAAGGAGTAATTAAACGACTCGCACCCATGTGTTTGATTGTCCCGAGGAAATGCAAAGAACTGGGACGTTGGGTTATGTCGGTTACAATAGGGCGGCCAAGTAAACAACACCCATATTTTTTGAGTAATTCAGTGACTAAAGGGCTGATGAACACAGAGGTGTGTATTGGCAATTTAACACGGCTGTCTGAAGCCAGCTTGATAGTGAACCTTGGAAAAAATGAATTCGGCCACACGAATGTCACTTACCTGGGAATTGTGGTGACACAGGGGCAGCTGGCAGTGATGCAAGCTACAGTGCAGGCTATCGCTGACCTCCCAACCCCGACAGACAAGAGGGCCCTCAGAAGGCTTTTGGAGATGGTGGGGTACTGCAGGAAGTTTTGCAATAACTCTGCGGTCAATACCCGTCCCCCTCCTACTAAGCCCTTGCGAGGGAAAATTGAGTCGGAATGGGACGACCCTTGTTGTTGTGGTCCGGGACAAAACCAAATGAGAGGTTACATTGGTCGCAATTCATCAGTGTTTTTGGCCACTATGAAGTTTGCTGAGTTGGAGCCTGGTCTAAGGGATTATTAATAACACGTGTAAAAGGAACAGAAAATGTGATGACTGTCTGTCAAGGTGTTGACAATTTCAAATTCTCTGTATTAGCTAAATAACTGTTAAAGATGTATATTGTGTATGTATCAGATAATGTAGTCATGTTTGTAATTTTTACCTCCCGGTAAAAATCCTTAAAGGGGGGGAAGTGTTACGAGAATACACATAAAATTAAGATGTTTGCTGGCCTGGGCTAGCATCAGTGGCATCAGCAGTTGGTCTGCCACCTGCCCTCAGGGGAAGGAGAGATAAGGAACAATGGAGCAGCGTCTGGAGATGTGTAATGAAGGGATGTGGGAGGAAGAGCTGTCTGGAGCGGCTCCCCCCTTTGAGCCCTGAACTGTTTGAAGTGATGGACAGGCGATACCCCAGCAGGGGGATAAAAAGGGACAGGTTCGCTAAGACAGACACACACGCCACCCGAGGTAACGAGACCCTGGAAGCGGTGCGCTTCTCACGAGTGGGTGAGAAGTCCCAGACAACGACAAGGGTGGAAAGGTACGATCAGCGGGAACCCGGTGTGTGTCCGCCCTTGCCTGGGTGCCGGGTTCACTGCAGAGGATCGACCGCATCTGGAGGAGGGGTCACAGTTGGTGACCTCAGGTGACATCACCAAGGACCCGCCCAAATGCTGTTTGTGAGCCATCTCGCTGGTCTGTGAGCCATCTTGCTGGTCTGTGAGTGAAGCCGTTCAGAATGATGAGTTGTTCCTATTCTATCTCTCTCTTCCCCCACGTTGTCCACCGCCATGGCAACGATTACTGCGAACTGAACTACTAAACTGGACTGAACTTTGAGTCATTTTGAAATTGGTCATTTACCCCTAGACAACGATAGAGCTTGATTGATGCTGTTATCTTAATTCTGTGCACATGTGTGTTTATCATCACTGAACTGTTGCATTTATTATCCTTTCGATTACTGTGTTGCTTGTTTCTTTAATAAAACTTTCTTAGTTCTAGTACTCCAGACTCCAACTGAGTGATCCATTTCTGCTGGTTTGGCAACCCAGTTACGGGGTACGTAACACTATCATCTTCTCAACCATTGAGGTCAGGCTAACTAGTCTATAATTTCCTTTCTGCTGCCTTCTTCCTTTCTTAGTGTGGAGTAACATTTCCAATTTTCCAGTTCTCTACACCATTCCAGAGTCCAATGGTTTTTGAAAGATCATTTCTAATGCCACCACAGTCTAACACAAACTCTTTCAGAACCCTAGGATGCAGTTCTTCTGGTCTGGGTGACTTTCGGTCTTTCAGCTTTTTGAGCACCTTCTCTCTTGTAACGGTAACTGCACCCACTTCTCTTCCTTCACACACTACAACATCAGGCACACTGCTAGTGTCTTCCACAGTGAAGAATGATGCAAAATACTCATTTATGTAGCCTGGGGAAAAGTACACACTCAGGACAACAAAGACTTTTTCAGGTTTTAATTCCTTTATCAGTTTCGATGTTTAAGTGCCAGAAGAGGGTCACGAAACAAAACGAACTAATTTACAACCAGTTCTTGCCATTACAATCTTAGTTTAACTTCCGATTCACACACTTGTGTATGGATAGAATTGCGTATGCAGTATAAAAGTAACAGAACTAATACGGTACAAATACGGTAGTGGCAATTCTGAAGGAACACAATACAAACAACATTAGAATCCCACCCACCCTGCATTTTATACATAACAGTGAAAAATGTAAGCGAATACATCTCATCTAAGGCGTACACACGTGCTGAACTTCCGAACAGAAACTAAACATTCACGTTACGTGGTTACAGGCACAATCAGTCCCGATACAATAAAGTTAGACAAAAGGTACACTTTGGCACAAATTTTTCAAGGTATTGCCTGGTAGTTAAATTACAGGAAGCCTGACCTACTTGGATGGTGAGGAACTTTGCATAAGTCGCGCGATCCAGCCTTGAGTCATTCACTCGAGAAAATCTAAAGCATCCACATGTAAAACATGTCAAATTACTGATATTCTCGATCCGCCAACAAGCATAAACAAATTCACATGGATTTTGTCAATTAATGCTCACCTTTCCTCACCATGCCCAGCCTCGGGAGGAGTCCAAATTCCAACACCTTACCACGTCTTCAGCAGAAAGCAAAATGGTCTCCCCACTATCCCGCACGTGCGTAATGACATCACTGACTCCCTTAAAGGCACAAGCAAATATTCTAGCATTACCCGGATGGATGGCTAAGTACACTTTTAACGATACTGAATAAGATCTAATGGTCACCTGGTTCATCAGCCACCTTTGTCCCCTGTTATTATTTCTGCTGCCTCATTTTCTAGCGATCCTATATCCATTCTCATTTCTCTTTTATTTTTACAAACTTGAAAAAACTTTTACTATCCACTTTGATATTATTTGCTAGCTTGCTTTCATATTTCATCTTTTCCCTTCTAATGATTTTTTTAGTTGCTCTCTGTAGGTTTTTTAAAAACTTAACAATCCTATCTTCCCACTATCTTTTGCTTTGTTGTATGCCCTTTTGCTTTTACAATAGCTTTGACTTCCCTTGTCAGCCACAGTTGTACTATTTTACCATTTGAGTATTTCTTCTTTTTGGAATACACATGACCTACATCTTCCTCATTTTTCCCAGAAACGCACACCATTGCTGCTCTGCTGACATCCCTGCCTTCCAATTTACTCTGGCCAACTCCTCTCTCATACCACTGTAATTTCCCTTACTCCACTGAAATACTGCTACTCAGACTTTACTTTCTCCCTATCAAATTTCAAGTTGAACACAAACATATTGAGATCACTGGTTCCTAGGGTTTCTTTTACCTTAAGCTCCCTAATCACATCTGGTTTATTACATAACACCCAATCCAGTACAGTTGATCCCCCAGTAGGCTCAACAACAAACTGCTCTAAAAAGCTATCTCTGGGGCAATCAACAAACTCACTCTCTTGAGATCCATTACAAACCTGATTTTCCCAATCGACCTGCATGTTAAAATATCCGTGACTTCCGTAAAATTCAGGGAGTTGGGTAGGAAGCTGAAAAGCAGGACCTTTAGGGTAGTAATCTCAGAGTTGCTGCCTGTACCACACACTAGCGAGTGCAACAACAGCATAATCAGGTGTATTGATGTGTGGCTGAGAGACTGGTGTAGGGGGCAGGGCTTTGGATTCCTGGATCACTGGGGCCTCTTCTGGGGGAGGTATGACCTGTACAAAAAGGACGGGTTACACCTGAATCTAAAGGGGTCCAATATCCTAGTAGGCACATTTAATAGAGCTGTTGGGGAGGGTTAAACTAATTTGGCAAGGGGATCGGAACCAGAGTGATAGGGTTGAGGAAGGGGAAAACAGAAATAAGTCAAAGATAGCATGCAGCAGAGATTATAGAGAGAACAGTCACGAGATGAGGCTTAATCACAGCCAGTGGCATGAGTTACAGGGCAATAGAGGCGTGGTGCAGTTAAAACGGAAAGCGACAAATACTGGACTGAAAGTGTTACATTTGAATGTCTGCAGCATAAGGAATAAAATGGATGATCTTGAAATTCAGCTACAGATTGGCAAATATGGTGTTGTGGCCATCTCTGAAACTTGGCTAAAGGATGGCTGCCATTGGGAGCTGAACATCCAAGGACGTATGGTGTATTGGAAAGATAGGTTAGTAGGCAGAGAGGGTGGTGTGGCTCTGTGTATAAGATATAAAATTAAATTAGAAAGAGATGACATGGGATTGGAAGGTGTAGAGTCTCTATGGGTTGAGTTAAGAATTGGCAAGGGTAAAAGAAACCTAATGGCAATTTTATACAGGCCTGCAAACAGCAGCTGGCATGTGGATTACAAATTACAGCAGGAGATAGAAAAGGTGTGTCAAAAAGTCAAATTCATGATAATCCCTGGGGATTTTAACATGAAAATGGATTAGGAAAACCAGGCCAGTACCGGACATAAAGAGAGAGAATTTGTAGAATGTCTAAGGGATGGGTTTTTTTGAACAGCTTGTTGTTGAGCCCACTAGGAGATCGACTGTGCTGGATTGGGTGTTGTGCAATGATCCGGAGGTGAGAAGAGAGCTTGGTTAAGGAATCCTCAGGGAACAGTGATCATAATATGATCGAGTTCACATTAAAATTTGAGAGGGAAAAAATAAAATCCAATGTGTCGGTATTTCAGTGGGATAAAAGAAATTACAATGGCATGAGGGGGGAACTGGCCAAAGTTGATTGGAAAGGGACATTTGCAGGAAGGACAGCAGAGCAACAATGGCTGGAGTTTCTGTGAAAAATGATGGAAGTGCAAGACAAATATATTCCAAATAAGAAGAAATTTTCAAAGGGAAGAAGGACACTACCGTGGCTGACAAGTCAGAGCCAAAGTAAATGCAAAAGAGAGGGCATACAAGGAAGCCAGAGCTAGTGGGAAGATAGAGGATTGAGAAGCTTTTAAAAACTTGCAAAAGGAAACTAAGAAGGTCATTAGGAAGGTAAAGATGAATTATGAGAGGAAGCTGGTGACTAATAGCAAAGAAGATACTAAATGTTTTTTAAGTATATAGAAGGTAAAAGAGAGTCAGGGGTAGATATAGGACCAATACAAAATGATGCTGGAGATATTGTAATGAGAGATGCAGAGATGGCAGAGGAACTGAATGTGTATTTTGCATCAGTCTTCACAGTGGAAGACATCTGTAGTATACTGGCCTTTGAAGACCCTCAGGGAAGTGAAGTTTGTGCAGTGAAAATTATGGCTGAGAAGGTGCTCAGGAAGCTTAATGATGTGAGGGTGGATAAACCTCCTGGACCTGATGGAATGCATCCTCGGGTACTGAAGGAATTTGCTGGAGGGATTGTGGAGGCATTAACAATGATCTTTCAAGAATCTATAGACACTGGCATTGTACTGGAAGACTGGAAAATTGCAAATGTCACTCTGCTATTGAAGAAGGGTGGGAGGCAGCAGAAGGGAAACTATAGACCTGTTAGCCTGACATCAGTGGCTGGGAAGTTGTTGAAATTTATTGGTAGGGATGAGATTACGGAGTATCTGGAGGCACATGACAAAATAGGCCAAAGCCAGCATGGTTTCCTGAAAGGAAAATCCCCCCTGACAAACCTCTTGCAATTTCTTTGAGGAAATTACAAACAGGGTTGACAAACGAGATGCAGTAGACATCATATGCTTGGATTTTCAGAAGGCCTTTGACACATGAGGCTGCTTTGCAAGATAAGAGCCCATGGAATTACAGGGGAGTTACTAGCATGGGTGGAGCTTGGCTGATGGGCAGAAAACAGAGAGTGGGAATAAAGGGATCCTATTCTGGCTGGCTTCTGGTTACCAGTGGAGTTCCACAGGGATCGGTGTTGGGACCGTTGTTTTTTACGATGTATACCAATGATTTGGACTACGGTATTAATGGATTTGTGGCTAAATTTGCCAATGATACAAAGATAGGTGGAGGAGCGGGTAGTGTTGAGGAAGCAGAGAGCCTGCAGACAGATTAAATAGTTCAGGAGAATGGGCAAAAAAATGGCAAATGAAACTGTCCAAGACTGGAAAAAGCTGCGGAAGATCGTGAACACGGCGCAGCACATCACACAAACCAATCTTCCGTCCTTGGACTCACTTTACACCGCACGCTGTCGGATAATCAAGGACACAACCCACCCAGCCAACGCACTCCGGGAGAAAGCTCAGGAGCTTGAAGACTTGTATGGCCAGATTTGGGAACAGCTTCTTTCCAACTGTGATAAGACTTCTGAACGGATCTTGACCTGGATCTGGGCCGTACCCTCCAAATATCCGGACCGGCCTCTCGGTTTTTTTTGCACTACCTTACTTCCAATTTTTCTATTTTCTATTTATCATTTATAATTTAAATTTTTAATATTTACTACCAATTTGTAATCCAGGGAGTGGGAAGCACAGAATCAAATATTGCTGTGATGATTTTACGTTCTAGTATCAATTGTTTGGCAACAATAAAGTATAAAGTGTGTATGTTCTTCCTGTGAGCACGTGTTCCTACAGGTGCTCCAATTCCTCCCACTGTCCAAAGACGTAACAGTTCGTAGGTGAATTGGTCATTGTAGATTGTCCTGCAATTAGGCTAGGGTTAAATAGGTGGGCTTCTCGGCTGGAAGGGCCTATTCCACTCTGTATCTCTAAATAAGTGCAATGAAAACAATCACCTCCACAGCAGCAGCTAATTGAACTGATAAGCTAATAAATCTCCATGTCAGCAGATAAATTCCAGGCAGATGCTTTGCCACAGATTTTTGGCATTGTAGGTATTTTAAAGGCACAACTTTCAGCGAGGATTTATTTCGGGAATAGTTGGGCTACTGTAGGCTCTGTTCAAAGTACAGCTGTTATCAAAATATGTATGCAGTATACAACCCTGGGATTTGTCTTGCCCACAGTCGGCCACGAAACAAAATAGAACCATGGAACCCATTCAAAGAGAAAAAAAAACACACAACACCCCCCCACACACAAAAAATAATCACGCAAATGGCAATTAAAAAAAACACAGGGTGAAAAACACAAAATTGAAAGACATATTTCAGTTCAGCTCATATTTATTATCCAGAGGTGGCCCCAATTCGAAATCGCCCAAACTATCAGCAAAAACAAGAGCGACCAGAAAACACATCATAAACATGAATCAGAGTTCACAATCCACAAATCGCATCAATTAAACCTTGGAATCTGGAAGCGTGCGTGTCTCCTAGTGCCATGTTTCTTTGTCCTGTCTAGTGTTAGAAGTCAGGGAGAATCAACAATATGTGCAAGCCATGAATCTTTACATCCTGCAAACATGTGCTAAATATTGTCTTTCACACTTGCAGTGTACATCATGCTGTTTGTTTTCTTGACCTAATTGACAGAATTGTGTCTTTTCCTCCCTCCCTCTCACTGATCTCGCTCCTCAGGCAAGATCACAAACCTACTGGCTGAAGGATCTATTGACAGCTTGACAAAGCTTGTTCTTGTAAATGCCATTTATTTTAAGGGAAACTGGCACAGAAAATTTAATACAGAATTGACACATGATGGAGAATCCAGAATAAAGCAGGTAATATGTGAATGGGAGAAATCAAGGTATTAACAAATATTGATCTCTATGTTACAGTTAATCAATAAAGGTGTGGTGTACCCGGCAAACAAAATCCTGATGTTTGTAATAATATCTTGGGAATCTGTTGTCCTTGGCAGAATATTTCTCTTGAAAGGGTGATGTCAGGGTGGCGTTGGAGGGGAACTGACAGGTTAGTGGCCCAGTTGATCATGTGGGGTGAACCAGGATGTACAGAGTAAGTGTCAAGTCGGATTTCTTTTTCTTCTTTGAACATGTGCAACTTCCCCACTTGAAAGAGATTGAATGCGTCTACCTGAAGGATTTTTAACTGGGTTCCACTCAATGACAAACAACTTTTCCTTTTCCCTCCTTTTATTTTCCGCAAGTGCGGCAGATTGATAGTTCCATTAGTTCCATCAGCCACTAGCCAGTAGGTGAAAAAACTGGCTACCTCTCCGGACTTTGTAGACGGATTCGACCTGCACAATCTCCGCTCCCTAGTAGACCGTTAAGTTTTCAAACCGGGCGACCCTCCCCGAAGGTTCTCGAGCTCTTCTTAAACCTCGCGCCATTTCCGAGAAGCGCCTACGCGCAATGATCCACCCAAAACGCAGTGACAGCAGTGCTCTTTTCCATGAAACAGTCTCTCAAGTTATTTGAAGTTCAGCATCTTACCGCAGATTCCAATGCTGCTCCCAGACTGCCGCTGTGATGCTGTCGGGTCCTCTCGATGTTCCGGCAGAAGCAGCGCTCAGGGAGTGGGTTCCATCCGGTCTATCAGTGATTCTTGCTATTACTTTTAAATTTTATTTTCTTTTGCCTCTAGGTCCCAATACTTTCTAGAAACTCTAGTTTGACTTGACAGTAAGGGGGGATGGGGGGAGTCAAATCCAGGATTGTACAACTGTAGTTGTACACGGTGTGAAGCAGAGCGAGTGGGGTGAAACGTAAATAGACCGTGGAGGAGCCGAGCCAACAAGATGGAGCAGAGCCAACAAGATGAAGCAGAGTGAATCACCTGGGAACTGAAGGGAGCTCTAATACTTGTTAAAGTACTGTATGACTTTTTGACTCTGTGAGTCAAGGATTTCACCAGGACTTGAGGGCCTGAGTTATAGGGAAAGGTTGAATGGGTTTGGACTTTATTCCTTGGAACATAAAAGATTGAGAGGAGATTTGATAAAGGTATATAAAATTATGAGGTGTATAGATAGGGTAAAAGCAAGCAGGCTTTTCCACTGAGGTTGGGTGGGACTAGAACTGGACATCATGGGTTAATTTATTTATTTAGAGATATGGTGCGCAACAGGCCCTTGCGGCCCACCCAGTAGCCTACCTACTTAACCCTAGCCCAATCATAGGACAATTTACAGTGACCAATTAACCTACCGACCGGTACGTCTTTGGGGTGTGGGAAGTAGCTGCAGCACCAGGAGGAAACCCACGTGGTCATGGGAAGATCGTACAAGCTCCTTACATACAGCAGCAGGAATTGAATCCCCGTCGCTGGCCCTGTAAAGCGTTACGCTACTGTACCACCCTGTACCTCATCCCGGTGCTTTCTATCCCTTAACCCACTGTGCCACACCTCTTCATTTTTGATTTAGGGCTAGGTCTGGTGCAATTTGGGATCATCTGAAGTTCAATTACTGCAGTTGGAAATCATCTTTTTTCTCAGTATTTGCAAATGTTCAGCAACCTCTCAAGTTAGATATACATGTAATATCTTTGTCATTCAAAATTAACACTCCTGAGAACATAGCCAAGAGAAGTTTGGTGGGATTTAAGGTGCTCTCTACACTGTAGGCATAAGACTTCATGAAGACCCAGACCTTGGTAGCTCCTATTAAAGAACTGAAGTAAATCAAATCAGATTTGCCAGCCTCAATACCTCATCCCAGTGCTTCCTATCCCTTAAGGAACTGGAGATGCAGCTTGATGCACTTCAGCTGATAGGTAGGAAGGAACTACAGGGAATAAGTCACCCCTATGTTGCAGAAGGCAGGAAATAGCTTATCAGAACTTACCCCACTGAATCACATTAATGTGTGAAAGTCCTGTAGTATTGCTGTGAAACTAGCACAGTACCAGTTAGAAGGGCAGATCATAAATCTTTTGAATGGGATCATTTTAAAAAGGCAAAACAAAAACACAATTTGGTTCAGTGTCGATACCTTACTCAAAATACTCTAACTCAGTCTGGAGTATATGGTAGCTAACTGTATCCCATCCTGGGGCTGTAGAACTCACACTGTTGACAGCGACTTTCAGTTCAGCCCATGTAAAATCACCATCCATGACACTCTCAAACACCTTTTGTTTCTCACCAATGGCCATCAAAATACACTGTATTCTCTTTATACATTCATCCTCTAAATTGTCTAGTCTATGTATCTTTGCAAACACGTTTCCCAGACATTCTGCCTTTTCTTTGTCCATTGCAGCCAAACGTCCATTCTCCACCTACACTGGAATCTGGTTATAACCTCTGACCTCACTCATTTTCTTTAGCATTCTGCACATCACTGTCATGCCAGTTTTCCTTCCAAACAATCAGCAAAATCCCCTCCAAACCACCCTTTTATCACTCTTAACAACTCTCCTTGCTATCCCTCTTTTCTTCTGAAAGTTTAGCAAGGCTTCTTGGTGTTAATCTATGCTTCAAAACACAAAATGCCTATCTCTGGTCTCTGATAGCCTCTGTACATTCCTGTGTCCACCAAGGAACACATTTCTTACCAGCTTTCCAAGACACTAAAGGAATGGCTTGATGGGCTTCCCCACACAAACTAGAAATTATATTCTGATAGTCTTCTGCTATGGTACCACCTAGAGACTATTGATCAAATGATTTCTCACATTCAATGGAAAATTTTCCACAGTTTTCCCTCTTAAAATGCCATTTTGTACCAGAACCCAAATTCTGACAGTGAACTTTGATCCCTGTGATACCCATGACTGGGAAATGATCTCTCCCCATACAATCAGCCATTACATCCCAGCCACTAAGTCCAGCAAATGGAGCAGAAATAAGAGTCAAGTGCAGACAACAGCCCCCTCCTTCAGTAATATCCACCCTTGTCTTTCTTCCATCATTTAAACAAATTCAATTAAATTCTTCCTGAAACTCCTCTACTACTGCCCCCGTTAGCATCTGTAGCCTTACTGCCCCACAATCCATTATGTGCATTAAAGTCACCACAAAAGATAATTTTACCAGAATAATTTCCCACCATTCTTCCCAACCCTCCACAGATAGTTCCCAGCCTGGATTATAAAAGTTCACAATTTTTACCCACCCTGTGGGTATAACAATTCAATAATTATGCATTTGGTATTCTCTGGAAAAGGCAGAATTCTGTGCAATAAACCCTCATTCACAAAAGTGGCACACGCTCCCTTACCTCTGTGCATCTCTAATATCTCAGAAGCTCATAACCCGGAATCTTAAGGGATAAGTGTGATTGCAACCAAGTTTCTTGTACACAATTACCTTCAAAGGAACATCAAATCCTAAAACATACACTTTAATTTCCTGTCCATTGGCTAACAGACTTCTTGCACTCCAATGAAGAATTGTAAGTGGATCAGAGGAGGTCAATACAATCACCTTCCACCACCAGCCCATTCCCTCTATTATCATCCCACAAATCTGCTCTCTGAAGTTTTTCATGTACCTGCCCTACATTAATTCCAACTAGTCCCAAATACCACTATGCTCGGTCTATCAGATTCCTTCCGCACCTGTACTGTTCCATTAACCACAGCACATAGGAATACAAGAAAATCTATTTTTTTGAAAAATCAATACCTCACAGGATATTTCACCTCCCCCCACTCCTCACCTGTACAATCTCGCTCCATGATCTTCCTCTATCTGAATCCCTTTAAGTGTCTGTTTTAACCCGGCACCCAACAATGTAGAAGAACCAAAGCTTCTCACAGCTTCAGCGTAATAAATATTATGCGCTAGCTTCACCTTCTGAATTTTCCCTGAGCCTTTTGTAAAACAGTACAACCTAAATAAACAGCACAATGAGCACCTGTGCAGTTGCAGCATCCTGCCTCAGCACCTACTTCACAGTTCCCATAATCATGTTCACCTCCACATTTTGTACATTGCAAATTCCCCCTGCAAGAAGCAGCAACATGCCCCACTCATTGGCACTTAAGACGTCACATCGGTGGAGGGTCATACATTCTGACTGAATAACTAATACAGGCAAAGTAGACTTTTGATGGGAGCACTTCATCAGAAAAACACAACAGAACAGACAAATTATCACATTTTCCCCTTCTCTCCAGGTCTGTAATCTCTTAGCCAAAACAACTGTGCTCCCTCTCATGTTGTTCCTAATATCCTCCAAAGATACACAGAGAAGTAAACCTGAAACCACACCCTAAACCTTTGTTTCCCTCCCCCATCCCCCAATGGATGGACTAACAATGTTACTCCAGTCCAGAGTTTTCATTTTCAGTATTTTCTCCTGTTGTTTTTAATCACCAACACCCTACCTTTGCTGAGACATAATTGCTGATTTTACTTTACCAAAATCCTTCTGAATAGCCTTTGTCAATCTAACTGGATGTGTGAAGATTTTTGTCACAACCAGATACGTAAGTAATCAATTATCTTAAAATCAACAGCATCTCTACTCTAGTCCTAATGCCCTTCAGCAAGCGACCCTCCTCATCCAAACCTGTCCCCTCCCCACCCCCGACTAATTTTCATTTCATTTCTTGCCAAAATCCATTTCATAGAAACATAGAAAATAGGTGCAGGAGTAGGCCATTCGGCCCTTCGAGCCTGCACCGCCATTTATTATGATCATGGCTGATCATCCAACTCAGAACCCCTCCCCAGCCTTCCCTCCATACCCCCTGATCCCCGTAGCCACAAGGGCCATATCTAACTCCCTCTTAAATATAGCCAATGAACTGGCCTCAACTGTTTCCTGTGGCAGAGAATTCCACAGATTCACCACTCTCTGTGTGAAGAAGTTTTTCCTAATCTCGGTCCTAAAAGGCTTCCCCTCTATCCTCAAACTGTGACCCCTCGTTCTGGACTTCCCCAACATCGGGAACAATCTTTCTGCATCTAGCCTGTCCAATCCCTTATACTTTTCAATCAGATCTCCCCTCAATCTTCTAAATTCCAACGAGTACAAGCCCAGTTCATCCAGTCTTTCTTCATATGAAAGTCCTGCCGTCCCAGGAATCAATCTGGTGAACCTTCTTTGTACTCCCTCTATGGCAAAGATGTCTTTCCTCAGATTAGGGGACCAAAACTGCACACAATACTCCAGGTGTGGTCTCCCCCCAACCCCACCCTCCAACCATTCTAGTTTAAAGTCACCTCAGTAGCCCCCGCTAATCTCCCTGCCAGGATATTGGTCCCCCTAGGATTCAAGTGTAACCTGTCCTTTTTGTACAGGTCACACCTGCGCCAAAAGAGGTCCCAATGATCCAAAAACTTGAATCCCTGCCCCCTGCTCCAATCCCTCAGCCACGCATTTATCCTCCACCTCATCGCATTCCTACTCTCACTGTCGCGTGGCACAGGCAGTAATCCCGAGATTACTACCTTTGCGGTCCTTTTTCTCAACTCCCTTCCCAGCTCCCTATATTCTCCTTTCAGGACCTCATCCCTTTTCCTACCTATGTCATTGGTACCTATATGTACCATGACCTCTGGCTCCTCACCCTCCCACTTCAGGATATCTTGGACACGATCAGAAATATCCCGGACCCTGGCACCAGGGAGGCAAACTACCATCCGGGTCTCTGGACTGCGTCCACAGAATCGCCTATCTGACCCCCTTACTATCAAGTCCCCTATCACAACTGCCCTCCTCTTCCTTGCCCTACCCTTCTGAGCTACAGGACCAGACTCTGTGCCGGAGGCACGGCCACTGTCACTTCCCCCGGGTAAGCTGTCCCCCCCAACAGTACTCAAACAGACTCAAACAGTACTCAAACAGTACTCATACTATCACTTAACTCCCCATCTAAATTTCCTGCCATAGGCTCCCCTCAATCACATCACAGGTGCTTTAAACCCCCGCCCCTGTAATTCGTTAACAACAACTACAATGTCCAGGACTCCCCTCAGCACCCTGACTTGCTCCTTCTTCTTCTGACTTTTAATTGTGGTTGGCAGTACAACTTAAAGGTGCATTACCGCCACCAACTGGACTGGAGTGTGGTGTAGAGAGTTGGGAAATAAAACCCCTACTAGTTCTTTATCAAATGAAAACTAAATTATGCCAAAAGCCTCATAGACTGTGCATAATGAAAGACAATATTGTGAATTAAATTAGTCACTTCCATAACTTAATAAAGCTTTTAAATGAAAACCGCCAACCCCAAAGATAGTACTGAAGCCTGCATTTGCTTTCTTTCAACTTTATGTGCTTCACACTGTAATGGAATTTGTTCAACTGTTTCATAATGATGACAAATCTAACAAGATTTTAGGAATAATTAAGCATTGCATGCCCACTTCTGGGTGGTGTCAATATATGTAATTCCTTCCCTTCTTGTTTTACCCCCTGCTCCTGTCAATCCAACAGGTTATGTATTCTGTAAAGGTGTCTCCCCATATGCTCATTATCCCAAAAGACTTGCTAAAATCCCCTAATTCTTAACCCTACCAACTCCTTAGCTTCTGATTTGCTAAGTGGAAGGTCTTCATCCATAGTTGAACATTTAACAACATTTTTTGGCCAAACAATCCCTGCTCAACACCTCTATGTGCAGGGAGACATGTAAATCAATACCTTGAATGTGAAATAGAGTTTGAAGAGCTTCCAGCAGTAAATCTGACCTACTGATAGAACAACCTGTTTTAAGACTAATCAAAACTGGAAAAGAATCTGAACAAATTGCAACTTTGCAAGGACAAATTTCCTTCACCCACTGTAAGCCCAATTTGATGGCAACCAATTCTGCAGTATATACTGATAAATGGTTAGTAAGATGTTTCTTTATTGTTTCCTGTAATTCAGGCACAAAAGTAGCCACACCAACATTCCCTGTTAAATTATCTTTTGATTCATCAATACAGATGGTTAATGTATCATAATAATTTTCCTTAACATATTGACGGATCATTGACTCTCAGGCATATCAGGATATTTGGACTTCATTAAATCGTGCAACCTAAAATCAGCAAAAACTTTTGGGGTAAAAAAATCAAGGTGAGGCTACCGAGAAAGCTATAGTGGGACATATTGCATAATCCAGCAAACCCATATTCCAAATGTGATAAGAAACCAGCCACCCAAAACTAAAAGCACTCTTCTTGTGATGTTCCCAACAGTCTTCCAACAGTCTTTTAACAGAGTGATCCTTTCTCTGCCCCCTCTACTTAATCCAGTATGTTAACATCAACTTCAACCTCTGCAACTATAAAGGTAATTGTCCCATTTCGACCAGTAAAACCGAAACGGGGACAACCTTCCTGCACCATAGCACAGTCTTAAAGCATGTGCTTGTATCACATCCAAACATTTAAATCTGAAGATGAAGCTGATCCATAAACCACACAGCCATAATCAAATACATATCTAATTAAACATATATAATTCGTCAACCAAGATTTTTGTGTAGCGCCTCAAGAATGCCCACATAGAAACTTAAAGATATTTACGCAAGAACTCGGCTATAACCGGAGCACCAGTCGTGAGTTGGAGAGCAGGGAAGGTTCAGGCATTAAAAGGAGACACAGCCTAGTGGAGCGGTCATCAAAGGTGTGGTCATCAACCGAGTGGTTTGAAGCAGAGTGGTAGGGCTTTGGCTCATTCGGGGATTGGAGAGGTAAGTGGGTAAGTGGACTGTTTTTTTTTACCTTGCATTTTTTTATTGAGGAATAGAGAGCATGTTTTGCTCTGGGTGTCAGATGTGGGAAGCCTGGGAATCTACCAGTCTCCCAGATGGCCACATCTGCACCAGGTGCACCAAGATGCAGCTCCTGAGAGACCGTGTTAGGGATCTGGAGCTGTGGCTTGATGACCTACAGCTTATTAGGGAAAGTGAGCAGGAGATAGATAGGAGCCAGAAGGAGTTAGTCACCCCGAGGCTGCAGGAGTTAGAAAAGTGGGTGACTGTCAGGGAAGAGATGAGAAGAGCTCTGATGGTATAGAGCACCCCTGTGGCCATCACCCTCAGTAATCGTTACCTCGTTTTGGATGCTTTTGTGGGGGGGGGGGGGCTGACCTGACAGAGGATGACCACAGCGATCAGGTCTCTGGAACTGAGCCTGGTTCTGTGGTGCAGAAGACAGAGAAGATGATGAGGAATGTGGTAGTCATAGGGGATTTCATAGTGAGGAGAACAGACAGGAGGTCTGTCAGCCTAATAGAGATACCTGCATGGTGTGTTGCCTCCCAGGTGCCAGGGTACGGGATGTCTCCGATTGGGTGCGAAGTATTCTGAAGGGAGAGGGTGAACAGCCAGAAGTCTTGGTACACATTGATACCAATAACATAGGTAGAAAAAGAGGAGGTCCTGAAGAGAGAATTCAGGGAGTTGGGTAGGAAGCTGAAAAGCAGGACCTCCAGGGTAGTAATCCCAGGATTGCTGCCTGTGCCAGATGCTAACGAGTGCAAGAATAGCATGATCAGGCGTATTGAGGTGTGGCTGAGAAACTGGTGTAGGGGGCAGGGCTTCAGGTTCCTGGATCACTGGGGCCTCTTCTGGGGGAGGCACGACCTGTACAAAAAAAATGGGTTACACCTGAACCCAAAGGGGTCCAATATCCTAGCAGGCACATTTAATAGAGCTGTTAGGGAGGGTTTAAACTAATTTGGCAGGGGGATGGGAACCAGAGTGATAGGGTTGAGGAAGGGGAAAACAGAAATAAGTCAAAGCTAGAGTGCAACAGAGATAATAGAAAGGGCAGGCGGGAGATGAGACATAATCACAGCCAGTGGGATGAGTTACAGGGCAATAGAGGCGTGGTGCAGTTAAAAAAAAAGGAACAAATACTGGACCAAAAGTGTTATATTTGAATTCATGCAGCATAAGAAATAAAACAGACTGTCCTGAAAATCATCTACAGATTGGCAAGTATTGTATGATGTTGTGGCCATCTCTGAAACTTGGCTAAAGGATGGCTGCCATTGGAAGCTGAACGTCCAAGGATATACTGTACCATGTATCAAAAAGATAGGTTAGTAGGCAGAGGGGGTGAGGTGGCCCTGTGTATAAGAAATAATATTAAATCATTGGAAAGAGAGAACATAGGATCGGAAGGTGTAGAGTCTCTATGGGTTGAGTTAGGAAGTGGCAAGGGTAAAAGGACCCTAATGGCAATTGTATACAGGCCTCCAAATAGCAGCCGGCATGTGGATTACAAATTACAGCAGGAGATACGGAAAAGGCCTGTCAGAGGGCAATGTCATGATAATTGTTGGGAATTTTAACATGAAAGTGGATTGAGAAAACCAGGCCAGTACTGGACCTCAAGGGAGAGAATTTGTAGAATGTCTAAGGGATGGATTTTTAGAACAGCTTGTTGTTGAGCCCACTAGGGGATTGGCTGTGCTGGATTGGGTATTGTGTAATAGTCTGGAGGTGAGGAGAGAGAGTTTAAAGTTAAGGAACCCTAAGGGAATAGTGATCACAATATGATCAAGTTCACTTTGAAATTTGAGAAGGAGAAACTAAATTCCAATGTGTCGGTATTTCAGTGGAATAAAGGAAATTACAATTGCATGAGAGAGGAACTGGCCAAGGTTGACAGGAAAGGGTCACTAGCAGGAAGGACAGCAGAGCAGCAATGGCTGGAGTTTCTGCAAAAAATGAGGGAAGTGCAAAATAGTTATATTCTAAATAAGAAGAAAATTTTGAATGGAAGAAGGCTTTCAGCCCACACTACTGTGACTGACAAGTGAAGTCAGAGCCAAAGTAAAAGCAAAAGAAAGGGCATACAAGGAAACCAAAGCTAGTGGGAAGATAGGTGATTGGGGAACTTATAAAAACTTGCAGAAGGAAACTAAAAATGTCTTTAGGAAGGAAAAGATGTATTATGAAAGGAAGCTGGCGACTAATATCAAAGAAGATATTAAAAAATTTTTTAAGTATAAAAAAGGGTAAAAGATAGTTGAGGGTAGATATAGGACCAATAGGAAATGACACAGGAGATATTGTAATGAGAGATGCAGAGATGTCAGAGGAACTGAATGCATATTTTGCATCAGTCTTCACTGTGGAAGACATCTGCAGTATACCAGACATTCAAGAGTGTCAGGGAAGTGAAGTATGTGCAGTGAAAATTACGACTGAGAAGGTGCTCAGGAAGCTTAATGGTCTGAGAGTGGATAAGTCTCCTGGACCTGGTGGAATGCACCCTCGGGTTCTGAAGGAAGTAGCTGGAGAGATTGCAGAGGCATTAACAATGATCTTTCAAGAATCAATAGATTCTGGCATTGTACCGGATGACTGGAAAATTGCAAATGTTACTCCACTATTTGAGAACGGTAGGAGGCAGCAGAAAGGAAACTATAGAACTGTTAGCCTGACATCAATGGTT